>NC_072396.2:78415000-79040000 GCF_028885625.2 Pongo pygmaeus | reverse complement strand
TTTATGACAAGCATGATACTACAATGCCATGATGAAAGCTGGGTTTTTTTTTTGCAATAATGGTGCTTGATAAATTGAAAATTGGTATGGTATTTTACCATTTACCATGTGGTGGAAATAAAATGAAAACTCGACCTCTTACCTGACATCATACTCAAAAATAAATTCCAGATAATTTTTAGATCTCAAAATAAAAGGTAAAACAATAAATCATATTTGAAGAAGGCACAGAAATACCTCATTGTCACCTTGGTATACGCAAAGATTTTTTAAACATAGCTCAAAAAGCATTAATCACATAGGAAATTAATTGATAATGTAGACTACACAATGACTAAAAACTTCTGCTCACTGAAAGATAACATTAAGACTGTGAAAATGTAACCCATATATGAGATAAAACATTTGCAGTACATATATTTGACAAAAGACTTGTATCCATAAAGTACAAAACTTAACAAGTCAGCAAGAAAAGAAAGACAGATCAGTTGAAAAAAATGGGCAAAACACTTGAACAAGTATCTCACAAAAGAGAATATCCAAGTGGCTGATAAACACATAAAAATGAGCTCAATGTTATTTGTTACCAGTGATAGGTAAATTAAAATAGTAATACCATACTGCTTCACCACTCATTAAAATAGCTATCATGAAAAAGGAAAAAAAAAAAACAAGTATTGGTTAAGACATGGAGAAACCAGAACACTCATTCTCTGCTTATGAGAGTACAAATTGGTGTGACTCCTTCTGGGAACTCTTCAAAGTAGCTGAAAGTATGCATAATCTGTGATCCAAAAATTGCGTTCCTAAGTACCCAATACAAGTGTACGCAAAAGTTCATGAAATGACATATACTAGAATATTAAAAGCAGCACTATTTATTCCAAAAACTGGAAATTACCCAAATGCCCATTGCCATTATAGTGAGTAAAAATATATATGTTCACAAAATAGAAAGCTATAAGGCAAACAATTGAATGTTTTATAATCATAAACAACAATATGCATGAATCTCACAAACATAATATTCACTAAAAGATGCTAGACATGAAAATAACTATACTGTATAATTCCAATTATATAGAGTTTAGAAATGGGCAAAAATGAATCTATGGTGTTAAAACTTAAGATGATGTTTACTCTTGGGACAGAGGGTCTTCAAATGAGTGGAAGGAGGTGTAAGGGGGACTTCTGGTTGCTGGTAATATTCTGTTTGTTGACTGGCTGCTTGTCATACCAATATGTCCAACTTATGAAAATTCATTGACCTGCATACTTATAATTTACACACTTTTATATAGAAATGTTGTATTTTAATAAAAGTATGAAAAAAGAGAAAATTAGAGAACATATACTAAAATATTAAAAACAAATATCTCGGGTAGGTGGAAACATGGATATTCAAAAAAATCTTGTCATGTTCTTGTATACTCCAACCTAATAATAATCAGGTCTTGTTATTTGAAACTGAATAAGTATTATTGCTTAAAAATGAATTGAATCTAAATACTTATTACAATTTTAGATATAAAGAAATAAATATAAAAATTTGGGGTATGGCTACCACAATATTATAGCCATACAACGTCATCCAGGGATGATATTTTATGTATGTGAATTTTCTATGTAATTATAATATTCACTTGAGCACCAATCTTTTTTTTAAAAAAAGTTATGATTTTCTGGATTTAAAATTCTGTAATACTTACTTATCTGCCCTCTTAAACAAAAGTTAACTTTTCTTGATAAATCAAGGTCATTCATGATTATACTATACAGTAAAGAATTTGAGAAAAATTAGAACATCTAGGCATTTCTGTCCTTGCACTGAATGCCCTCAGATAACATAGTATTTCAGTCACAATGTCAGCTTTGAACATTGTTTCCATCTCCTTCCATTTGAATTATCTACCAATTATCACTTCTTAGGGCTACCTTCTAGCTACTCATACTCCCATACTTCTTAATATTCTGCCTTTAATATCCATTAGCCTGATAAGATAAATGACCAGCTTTTTATGAAAAGTGTTTTTTAAAAAGCTAAATATGAGTAAAGAAAAAATTATAATGATATACCACAATGCACCCACCAGAATGCCTACAATCAAACAGAACAATAATACCAAGTGTAGACAAGAATACAGAGCAACAGAAATTCTTATGCACTACATGGAGTACAAATTGATGCAAGAATTTTGAAAAACTCTTTAGTAATGTCTATGAAAACTGAAAATATACATACTTGTGACCTAGTAATTTTACTCATAGACTGATTTCCAACATAAATATACACATAAACTAAAAGAAAAGTGCAAAAAGGTTCATAGTAGCATTACTTGCAATAGCCACAATGGGAAACAAAGCAAATGCCCATCAACAGTTGACAGGATAAGTTGTGGTACATATTTCTACAATGGTAAACTATATAGTAATGATAATGAACAAACTACTTTTATATACAACATGGGTAAATAACACAGTGTAGGATTTTGTTGGAAAAAGAGAACTACAAATAAATATATGATGTATAATTCTACTAATATTAGTCAAAGTTTGGGTGGAGGCAAAACTAACTGTGATGCTAGAAGTCTGAACAGGGGTTTTCTCTCAGGACAAATGAGTGGGAAGAGATTGGGAGGGAGTGTCATGGGAGCTTCTGAGATGCTGGTAATGGTCTGTTTCTTGAGTGGCATCATGGAGAGATGGTATGTTAAATTTTTCATAATTTATCAAGCTCTACATTCATGACTTGTTTACTCTGTGTATGCCATATTTCAATATTAAGGTGAAAAAATACTTTATTAAAATTGTTCTGGAAATGTATAAAAAGGAGGTCACGAAGCATCAAAAGAAGTTCAGAATGGAGAGCATGATCTCATCTTTTTTACATTACACTTAAAGAGCAGAAAACATTCCATATGTCACAGTCACAGAGACAGCTTTTTGTTATTCATTTAACAATAACTAGAACTTTTTAGAAACTTGTAGAATAGAAATAGCTGAGACGAGAAGTGTAGCTCAATATGGCCAGGAAGAAGATATCATGGAAGGATGTGCTTAGGAATAAAGATGAAGATAGAGAGCCAAGCAGCGACCAACTTGTTAAGGGTTTCAGTGCTGTGGAATGGGATCAGGATGTCATTTCAGAGATAAGATGCTGCCATTCAATGTTGCTTTTCTTTATTAGATGGAGGGAGTAGTAGGAGGTTCAACTCACAACAAACTGTGAGCTGAATTTCAGCGGCAAAATGTACCAAATTGTTTGTTTTTATTTGTTTTTGTTTATAACTAGAGAGCTTAACGATCTTATCTCAATTTGCCCCCTGGGAAGCACCTATCTAAGACAAGGAACAGGAGCCCTTCTGGAGAAGGGTAAAGACCAGGGCAAAGGGCCCCATCAGGTCTGGCCTTAATCATACCTTTGTAGCAGCTTGGAAGACAGTGCTGGTTTCTACAACACTCTCCCCGAAAAAAGGATCAGCATACAAACCACACATTTCTACCTTCTAGAACATGCACATTCATTTGTGTAAACATTGATCTCTTTAGCCTAGTTTGACTAAATTCGTGGCCCTGAGCTACCTACTTCAGTACTGAAGAAAGCACCTGGGATGTAGACAATTTCAGAGGTGAGTAAACCTCACATGTGAAGACAGTGGCCTCTGAAGGAATTCCAGGGCATAAGATTACTGAATGTAATGTTCCGTGGAATGTAACAGTATTCATTACCATCAAGAATTTAAGGAAGAATTTCAATTGTAACTGCAGATGGCAACCCTATATACATCTTTTCTCTTTCCAATGCCGCACTGAAAAATGCAACCATCACAGTCTTCAACTTGATGACTGAAGTCTAGGATTAGACCTATGTTTTAGCCCAACTATTTTAGTAGAGCTCTCAGAAAATAAAGCAGCTGACTCACCTCTTCCTGGCAAAAGTGTTTGGATTATGCCTCCCTAAACACATGTGTGCTGGCACGCATACACATACATAAACCCTCTGAATAAATAGCTGCTATTCTGATGCTGCCATTCCTGCCCCGTGGCCACAACAAGCTTTGACATACTAAGTGAAGAATAGAAAATCCAATCCTTACTGTCTAGCAACCTTCATTCTCATCTCCCACCTATTCTAGTGCACTTCGGCTCTAGTCACCGTGGTGAGTGGCTGTTACACAAACTTGTACTTACACTCCTCTAGGTCTTTCCTGTTGCTGTTACTTCAGGTTAGAATACTACTATAAACCCTTCCCATTTATTCATCACTTAGAGCTCAACTCCTTCTTGAGGCTTTATTGGAAACTGCCCGCAATTTAACATACCCCAGACTAAGCTGTAATTCATTACTTACCTGTGTTTGTATCACATGTTAATTGACCCTCCATCAGAGCACCTATTTTCATCTATTTTATGAGTCATGTTTAATAAATAAGGTTAAAGATCAGATGGTGTGAGAGAAAGTAATATGCTTGAGACTGACAGAACTGAGTGGTCTCTTTCATTTATTGCTGCTTGACTTTGGACAGGTACATTTACCTCCATGACCCAGTTTCCTCATCTTTAAAATGTGGATCATTAAGAGTAGCTACCTAAGAGTTAGCATTATATGAATAAGTATGAGGAAAGTGAAAGCACCAGAAAGAGTGCCTGCACATAGTCAGTGCTCCATAAGTGTTATCTCTCATTATTATCACCATTGTTTGAACCTACCCCAAAATGTAAGCTCCACACAAAAAGGGAAAAATCACTATGTTTGTATTCTGATGTACAGCACTGTGCCTGGCATGTGGAATGTGGTCAGTAAATATCTGTTGAGTGAATGGATGCTTTAACGAGTCTGTGAAATAATTCTAATCGTTAGCGCCCTCCTCCTCCTCCTCCTCTCTGAATCCTCTACCGCCTGATAGCATGGTGCTTTATGCCCCACAAAAAAACTTCAATTGGAGAGAGCATCACTGAACGGCTCCTCATCCCTTGACCCTTTTGCTATATCTGTTACTCCATTTCTCGAATTCTCTTCTCTAACAAGTTCGAGTTCAGCAGCAACCACTTCAACCAGCCTAGCCTGCCCTTCAGAGGTAAGGGAGTGGGAATGAGAGACAAGGCATGGAAGACAGGGAGTGGGGCGTGGCCACCACTTGCAAAGCCTGACTGCGCCTGCGTAGGCTGCGGCAAAATAACGCTCTGAGACTTGCAGTCGTTGCTGGCCAGCGCTTGTGTAGAAAGATCGCTCTTCACAGCAGATTTCACTTTTGATCCTTCCAGCTCCAGGGTCTCGGGCTTCAGCTTTGTGCCGAGGCACCAACACTGCTGCGGTCCTCTCTCCGACTGATCGCTGAGCTCACCGTTCCCGCTCCTGTCTCCTGGAACCATGTCTCTGGTAAGCCAGAATGCACGCCGCTGTAGCGCAGAGATCACTGCAGATTACAGCGACGGCAGAGACGGCAGAGGTGAAATACAAGCTACTAACGCCTCCGGGTCTCCCACCTCCATGCTAGTCGTTGATGCCCCCCAGTGCCCTCAGGCGCCAATCAACTGTCAGTGTGTCAACACTTCCCAGGCCGTTCAGGACCCGAATGACCTGGAGGTCCTGATCGACGAGCAGTCCAGACGTTTGGGGGCGCTCAGGGTCCATGACCCTCTAGAAGACAGGTCGATTGCTTTGGTGAATTTCATGAGAATGAAAAGCCAGAAGGAGGGGTCTATCCAGCAGTCCGAGATGCTGGAGTTTCTCAGAGAGTACTCAGATCAGTTCCCTGAGATCCTCAGACGAGCCTCAGCTCACCTGGACCAGGTCTTTGGGTTGAACCTGAGAGTTATTGATCCTCAGGCTGACACCTACAATTTAGTCAGCAAACGGGGTTCTCAGATCACCGATAGGATAGCAGAGTCCCTGGATATGCCGAAAGCAAGTCTCCTGGCCCTAGTCCTAGGCCACATCCTCTTGAATGGGAACCGAGCAAGAGAAGCGTCCATTTGGGACTTACTGCTAAAAGTTGATATGTGGGATAAGCCTCAGAGGATCAACAACCTCTTTGGGAACACAAGGAACCTTCTCACTACTGACTTTGTGCGCATGCGATTCTTGGAGTACTGGCCGGTGTATGGCACTAACCCCCTTGAATTTGAGTTCTTGTGGGGCTCTAGAGCCCACAGGGAAATCACAAAGATGGAAGCCCTGAAGTTTGTGTCAGATGCCCATGATGAAGAACCCTGGAGCTGGCCAGAAGAATATAACAAGGCCCTGGAAGCTGACAAAACCAAAGAAAGAAGCCTGACTGCTGGCTTAGAGTTCTGGTCGGAGGACACTATGAATGATAAGGCAAATGATTTGGTCCAGTTGGCCATTAGTGTCACTGAGGAGATGCTGCCTATACATCAGGATGAGCTATTGGCTCACACTGGCAAAGAATTTGAGGATGTGTTCCCAAATATCCTCAATAGAGCTACTCTAATTCTTGATATGTTCTATGGGTTGTCTCTGATTGAAGTTGATACCAGTGAGCACATCTACCTCCTTGTCCAGCAACCAGAATCAGAGGAAGAACAAGTGATGCTAGAGAGCCTGGGGAGACCCACTCAAGAATATGTAATGCCAATCCTAGGTTTGATCTTCCTGATGGGCAACCGTGTCAAAGAGGCCAATGTCTGGAACTTGCTTCAAAGATTTAGTGTGGATGTAGGGAGAAAGCATGCCATCACCCGTAAGCTTATGAGACAGCGCTATCTGGAATGCAGGCCACTGTCCTACTCTAACCCAGTTGAATATGAGCTTCTATGGGGTCCTCGAGCTCACCATGAAACCACCAAAATGAAAGTCTTGGAGTACATGGCCAGGCTCTACAGAAAGCGACCACAGGACTGGCCAGAACAATATAGGGAGGCTGTGGAAGATGAGGAGGCCAGAGCCAAATCTGAGGCAACTACCATGTTTTTCCTTGGCCCCACGTGAAGTCTAGGGAATACGTTATCACTTCAGCTGAGTGGCATCAGTTAAAGATGCCTTGGTAAAATAGGCATTGGGGCTCTAAATTAGAATCCGGGGAGGGCTTGTGTGGGAAGTACAAATTGTGCTTGCTGTCTGTGTTCCAATTCTAGTAGTATTTCCTTCCTTTTAATATACTCTTGGATTAGGTTAATGCTCAATATTTATAAATGGAATTTTTCATTTGCCATCCCGGTCTTGTTTCAGCATAAAAGTTCAGACAGCTCTGTAAAATGTATTGATAATATTTACATCTTTGAAATAATCAGTAAAATGGTCTGGTACAGGAGTTAAATATCTATGATACACACACAACAAAACAAACACAAAACCACTGATCTGTGATTGCTCTCCCTTTGTGTCTACTGTCGTATACATATACACAACTATATGTATATATATACACAAATATATATATACACAAATATATATATATATAAAACTGTCATTTACCTGTATTTGCAATAAAAGCATAATGAATTAGACACCATGCTTGTGCATTCATTTATTCTATAGGCATTTATTAAGCACCTGCCATGCTCTGAGAACAGTGCTATGTGCTGGGAATATAAGAGTGAAGAAGACCCAGCTGGGCTCCAGGGCTTAAGGGGGAGGGCTCATGGAAGTAAACCAGCAATTATATTATGCTATGGAAAGTGGCAAAATAGGCATAAGCTCAGAGTTCTATGAGAGTCCACAGGAATAACTCCCAATTTTAAGTGCTGGGAAGGATAGTGGGAAGGTAATGGCATCTAAGATAGTCTGGGGAAGGTGCAGGGGTGTCAAGCCTGAATGAGTGGGAAAGTAGTCAGGAATAGTGGTGGGGAGGATGAAGTGGTATGGAGGGCTGGGGACAAGATGTGCTTTAGTGACATCTATTGTAAGATCTGAGGTTGGGGAGAGGAAAGGAAGGACTGCTAGTGAAGACAGAGGCAGTGTGTAAAGCAACTGTGAAGAATTTGAAATAGCTCAGAAAGACAATGACTTTAAAGGAGGAATGGGAGAAATAAGTCTGTGGCAGAGGTAACAAGGGCCCATATCCTCAGAGTGACTCTTGAGAGCCAACAATGGCCTTGCACCTTCAGTCAGACTGAACAATCTACCTGGAGGAACTCTGCAGGGGATCCTCTGCCAATGCAGTTTATTTCAGCACCCAAGCTGTTAAGGTGAGTGTTTGCATTTAGGCTCTCTTCATTCTGATCCCCCTTACAGCTTCTAACCTGGCTCGTAGCTCCCCATAAGCCTTCCCTAGAGAGCCAGCAGGTAACAATTTCTGAGAGGGAGCCCTGGTATAAGGATGAGTGTCATATGGAAAATCACTTATTACAGAGGGAGAGCTGCTGCCTACCGGTAGTGTAGGATCTATATGTCTTCACTTCCTGGCACACAGAAGCTTTCTGCCTTTTTCATCCATTTAATCACCGGGGGCTACTCCCATCTGCTACCTCCTATTAGATGGGAGAGAGTTGGAAGACATTCCTCACATTTTCATCAGCCTGAGGAAGAGAACGACACAATCGTTTCGCTGGGGGAGCGGCAGGGAAAAGGAAGATACGCCGTTTTGTATCCAAAGTCTGGCCGGCTGAGATGCAGAAGCCTAATTAGAGCTGTCGGATGGGGATGCCACTGCGCAGGCGCACTCCGCGGTTGCTAGGGCAATACAGCCCAGTCTCAGTGATCTTCCCATCCGTAGCATTCCAAAGTCTGAATGCTAAGGGCAGGGCTTCTAGCGACGAGAAAATGAGTAATTGGAAAGTCCGGTCTGAAAGGGTTCTTGAAAATGAGGTGGGGTGGGGTTGTCAGGCGGGAGAGCATACAACTCAAAATCTGGGACCTTGGAGCAAAATCTTGCCTGCGTACTAAACAGCAATTCTCTCATTCTTCAGCTCCCTTGGACTGTTAACCCATACGTGCTTGTGAGACGGGAGAGAGGACGGAAGTAAGCACTTTAAGTTGCCAAGTTTTTTTTACTCTGACTTTTTGGATTGGTGCAATTTCTGGGTCCACAAACATGTCAGCTCTTCTGGGGGGCTCCAGTAAAGAGAGAAAGAAATCTGCCAAGGGGAACATGTAGCATCTGGACAACAATGATCAATGTAATGCTGCCAATGGTTTTAATACTAAATATGCGTCAGGCACTGTGCTGGGTTCTTCATGTTCTTAGATCTAATCTTTCCACCATTTCTCTAAGAAGCATTTTAATAGTCCCACTTAACACTACAGGAAACTGAGGCTTAACTAATATGCCCAAGGTCACACAGCCAGTCAATGAGAACTGGGCTTGGAGTCCAAGGATCCCCACTCTGGGCCTGCCCAATATTCCCCCTCAAATTTTCTGACTTTCGGAATATACAAAGAGAGGCTGCATGGTCAGAGTGGAGAAGCAAGATGATAGCACTCAGGAGAATGAAAGTGAAGCTGAAATTTCTCCAGGCTCTTCCTTGTTCCACCACTGGGGCTCCATGAGAGCTCTTTTGGTATAGAGTATGCATTTTTGTCCAATCTCCCTACTCTGACCTATGAGTCTTCTCCAGCTGAACCTCTTCAAGCCTCCAGCCTTATCTGCTTATCTCATTTAGAGAGCGTCAAATATCATGATTTCTGGAGCTCCAGAAGTGTTAAGTAATTTTTTTGGAATCTTGAAAGAACAATGACCTGAAAGAACTTCTGACCTGCCCAGCGTTGCTCAGAGTGCAAGAACAGAAGTGGTAAATAGCCCTGTGTCACAGAGACCACATGCAGTTTCCCAGAAGTGACAAGAGTGAGACTTGCAGGGCACATGCCTATGGTGTGGGAAAAGGTATCGTCTCTCTGTGGCCACAGCCATTCCTTTGAATACCAAGAGAGATTTGAGTACGCCCATGCTTTAGGCACCAATTTAGAATTAACACCCACTAAGAAACACTTAGGGGTAGAAGTGAGTGTCTAGTAAACACGACTTACAGAGGATGCTGTACAAATTACTCCAATGTAAGTCACTATTAAGCCTTTAGAACACCAGACAAAATATCTTTCTTATCTTTGTGAACTCATTTGGAAGATGGAAAGGCCTGAGTTCATTTGCAGACTCTGTGGGCCATCAATGTCCACCAAGTATTGAAGTTTTGGCCATGTTGGGGCTTGCAGAATAGGTATTGGTTAGATATGGATTCATCATCCTGTATATATTCCATCCAGAGTTCCCTTTAACCTATGATTTGGATCCTTCCTAGGGAGACAACATGGAGAATATAATCACTTTCAGTTCCTGAGTCCTAGGAGTGCCCTCTTTCAGGGATAAGTAGTTAGAAAAGCCTTTCCTGCCCCTTCTCTACATCAGCTTCATACACACACATCCAGAATAAACATACAGAAATAAACATACAATCCAAGCAAAAGCTGAGCTAGACTGGCATATGTGGATTTCAAGGAAATTCCCCCTGCCTGAAGGATTGCTGCCCCTAAATCCTCCAATACTGACAATCTAGACCAACTCATAAGTGTCTTTCATGTTCAGACAAGACCCCCACAGTCTCCTTCTTCCTTCTTAGAGGGGATCTCCAGACAGTAAGATTTCTCACTGAACAGGGTTTGTCTTCCGTCTCAATGAGTGCTCAACAATATCTTTAGGAATTCTCTGCAGGCAGGATTTGAAGATAGTTGCCAAAAAACGTTGCAAAAAAGTGTACCCTGAAATATTAATGCTTTTGCTCTCTAGAAACCATAGGAATAAACAAGCACCTGATAAGGATGGGGCAATATATTTGGAATGGTTAAGAACTCTAGATCTGGATGGTACTTTTTCTGTCACTTACTAGCTGTGTGAACTTGGGAAAGTTACTCACATCTTTCTAGGCCACTTAATGCTGTTTTCAATAAATTGATAAAAAATCCCAGTCACACATCTACCATTTGATGATTTCGGAACTGTGACCCAAACCAGTTGTATCTTAGTCTAGTGATATTTCCATGCCATACAACTGCTTTTAAAACTACTACTTGTCAACACCTGGGTAGCTGAAGTTAAACAACTCCTGGGTTGTTAGAATCACTAGTCTTTGTTTTCTTTAGAAAATACTTCAGGCAAATGTTAACCCCAGGTGGTTATGAATTAGTGAGGTTTAGGTGTGTCAAGAATATGTTATTTGTAGACTCCAGTACACAAGATATTTTTATGGAAGCTTATGGGTGGTCTATTTAAGCAGACCTCAGTGTCCTACAGGAAACCACCTGCTTACTTGCCACTCAGGGCTTCAGTCAGTGAGGATGATTTCCTTTCTAAGGGGGAAGAGTTAGAGAGGGAGTTGGGAGCTGAGGCTTAAGGTCCAAGCAGCCTCTTTCAAACTGTTCTTCTCTTGAGAGCATCTTCTTTGGCATGGGCTAGACAGGATAAAGTTTCTGTCCTCTAAGTTTTCACTTCTTTTGTAATATAGAAGGGAAGAAGGATAGAGAAAGGGAAGACACAAGAATAGCCATTGTTTCTAAAGTTGACCTCTCTACTGAAGACTTGACCTGCTCAGGCCACAGCTCAGACGAGCTTATTTTCCTGTAGAGACTGCAGGAAAATGGTGCCCTGGCGAAGGACCCAGCCTGGATTGCCTCCTTCTGCAAGATAAAGAGGGCTGCTGTCCTGGAAGAAGGTATTTATCATTCCAGGTGGTAAAGGAGATCACCCTGAGATCCAGCTGTGGGGGCCAGGTATGGAGAACTGGTTGCACACGGGATTGTTCCCCTTTCTCTGGAATGGGGGTGGGGGTTGCAAAAGGCCTAGGAGGGAGGGAGTAAGATAAATAATCTTTGGCAGGTTGTTAACATCAACCATTTATATAATGTTTCCTCACATAAATATAGCCATGGACATCCTTATAGTTTCTAACAGGGGAGAACTGCAGAACTCCTAGAACTAACACTTCTGTCCAAACCCCTGTAGTAGTAAGAGATCTAAATAAACTCTAGCATGGTTTCTCACAGCCTAAGGCTGGGTCCCTATAATTGACCCCAAACCCCACTAAAATGACTGCCTGAGAAAGTTCAATGCTGCCAGGAAAATATACTGTTTGTTCTTGCCAAAATCTGATGATAAGACCCTGACCTCCCTTTTTTAGAGCACTTACTAAAAAGGGCTTATTACGGTGAATATGTATCTCTTACAATTTAGAAGTGTCTCTCCTAAGGACCTGAGAGCCATTTCTTTGAAATGTAAACAAGAAAGATAGGAACTCTGTCTTCCAGTCTCTGTGGAAGGACAAATCACAACTTTGATAACTGCTGGCTAACAAATACAGATGGCCTAAACACAGTGCATTTACACTGACCAATCTTTTGTAATTTTCACTTCTCTGACTCTACTCAGCCCCCAACATCACTCTCCCTTTAAAACGCCCAAACCACCTTTGCACAAATTGGAATGGAGCTCAGCTTTTTTCAGCATTGTTAGTAGTTACTGAATAAGATCTGTTTTCACTACTTTAAGTATCTTTGACATGGGGAGGATGAATAGTAGCCAGACACGTGCTGAATGAAGATAATTCACTCTCCAGCTCTGAGAGGGAACAAACTAGCTAGTCCCTGAGGTGAATGGTAAAGCCAATACCTCTTTTCTAGATAGCCTTTATTGCCTACTCCACCCACAAGGAACCACACCCAGCTCTGCCCAGCCCTCAGGTAGTTCCACTTGAGGCTGTCCTGCCCCCTGAAACCCCTATACACTGGAGAAGCCCAGAGATGTCTGGCCTATCTGAAGACCACTTACCCAATTCAATTTAATATGCAATTTTGAAACACCTGTTATATGCTGGCCTTATTGTATTAGACACTGGGGTACAGGGATGAATTAGATGTGACCCCTGTCTAATCTGTGTTCTAACTCAATACTCAGCCTTGACTCTGTCAAAATATATGAGCAATCTACTAATGGTTTTATTTCAATGCATATCTGTTTCATTTATAAAATTTCCAGTTGTTTCTTTTTTAAAATATACCTTATTGTTAAAGAAGATTTCTGTTCTTGTCTTACAAATTACAGTCCATTTTCATCTCTTTCAATATTTAAACCAGATTTATCTTTAAAGTTATTTTTACATTGATCTACTATTGTGTGTTTCATTAATTGTGAATTCTGCCATTTGTTGAGTCTGATTATTATCTAACACTTCAAACTATAAAACTACTACAAGAAAATATTACAGAAATTCTCCAAGACACTGGACTAGGCAAAGATTCGAGTAGTACCTCACAAGCACAGACAACCAAAGCAATAATGGATAAATGAGATAATATCTAGTTAAAAGCCTTCTAAAAATTATAGGCAAGGTGGCTCACTCAGTGCAGCCAAGAGAAATATCTGCCACCAAGAGACTAGGACATTGGGAAGCCTGGCACACTCCAAGCATATCTTTGGAGGAAAGACAATGAGAATTGATGGAGGGAAGACACAGATGCTGGGCTATAGAGAAGGGAAGATGGGAACCCTGCAAGGGACTTCCATGCACTGGGACTTGTTCCTGGCCACCAACCACTCCCAGGGAAAAGGTAAGTTGAGCAGGTGAGGAGCAACCTGCCCACGCCATGGATCTCTGGAATTCTGGCAGCAGGAGACCCCATAACCTGCATGGACACTTGTAGTGGCAAGCAGAGCTGCTTAGAGAAGTGGTAGAGGCAGAAGACCAGCCAGTGTGGAACCCAAAGGATTTGGTGTGTGAGTGTCTTCAGTGGAGTACAGCCAGGGATGTCCATCCCCCAAGGCTCACCTTTACTCCCCTAGTGCACATGCTTGCAGTGCAGCCTTGGGTGCCCAGCTGGAATGCCTCCTGGAGACACATATCACAGTTCCTGCACTGACAGACCATGCCTCACATTTGCAGAGCTCCAGCAGAGCAGCTTCTACTGGTACACACAAGCCCACCCACACACTCCCCCCACTACAGCCTCCTCTGTGTCCCTTTGGCAGCACAAGTTTGCCCACGGCTACCCCTGACATTGCTTTGTCAGTGCATGTGCATGCTGGTCGACCTCAACTCCCTTCCCTGCCAGCATGCATTTATGTATGCACCCCACTATGCCACTACTCTGGATGTGAGCACACCCTGCCCACTCCTGCTGCACCACCATTGCTTGCATGTGTGCATAGAGACCAGCAGCCCTGGCCTGCACCCTGTGTTGCCACTGCTGCTTGTGTGAATGCATGCATAGAGGGCACTAGTTTCATATCTGCCAATGTCATGCTTCCACACCAACACTGCCACCAACATGAATGCATGAATGGACATCAGCAGCCCCACCCCTCCCACATACTGTGCCACTACCACTGCTACTATAAATGCCCACATGGAAGCTGGCAACCCTGTGCCTTCCAGACCCCTTATCCAGCCAATGAGTGTGCACCATGCTGTGATTCCACCGCTGCTGGCAGGTGGGAATTCGCATAGATTCTAATGCCACCACCCAATGAAGTGTTTGATTGGCACCACCCATTGGAGTGTTGTAACCACCAGCCTTGGAATACATCAACCACTCTAGCACAGCAGGTTCCTAATATCAAGAAGCCAAAGAACAAAGGTGGGGACCTAATACCAGCCCCACAGAGTTAGTACATGAGGCCCAGAAGTCCTGAGGTGAGCCTTGGCCTCCTAAAATCTTCCAGAAACAAAGTCTGTTGACCGAATCTACCACAACAAAACCCCTAAGGACATCAAAGAAGACAAAAAAATCTACCCAATGCTATCCAAAGAAACAGGAACATCAATTATTGAAGAAACATCAGCCCACAAAATGAGAAAAAAAGTAGATCAAGAAGTCTGGCAACTAAGAAAGCTACAGTGTCTTTTTCCCTTCAAAAGACTGCACCAGTTCCCCAGGAATGGTTCCTAACCAGGCTGAAATGGCAGAAGTAGAATTCAGAATAAGGACAGGAATGGAGATCCTTGAAATTCAGGATAAAGTCAAAACCCAATCCAAGGTTTCTAAGGAATACAATGAAATGGTAAAAGAGATGAAAGGCAATATCGCCACTTTTAGAAAGAATCAAAGTGATATGATAAAACGTAAAAACTAACTTCAAGAATTTCACAATGCAATCACAGTATTAACAGCAGAATTGACCAAGATGAGGAAAGAATCTCAGGGCTCAAAGTCTGGCTCTCTGAAATAACTCAGTCAAACAAAATAAAGAAAAAACAATAAAGAAGTATAAACAAGCCTCCATGAAATATGGGATTACCTAAAAGAGACCAAAACTATGACCTATTGGTATCCCTGAAAGAAAGAAAGAGAAAGCTTGCACTTCCCCTTTGCCCATTGGATTCTGCTCAAGAAAATTCACATTTGGTCAAAATTAGTACAAAGTTCAGCTAGAAGCTTCTTTCACCCTGCAGCCCTTCCATAATTCCAATGGCTTTGTATGCCCAAGGAAACCTGTGAGATAAACACAAGGATGATTTCCACAACCTCAAGCTGGAAACCAGGAGTGCCTACAGGGCTCTTTCCATTGATTCTTCTACTTTTATATTTTGCTAAGCTTTCTAAATCCATTTCAGCTCTAGGTAAGGTAAAATCTTTCTTCCATGATTTATCACTTCTTTGGATAAGTTAATTTCTAGGTATGTTATTTTATTTGTGGCTTTTTAAAAATTTTATTTATTTATTATTATTATACTTTAGGATTTAGGGTACATGTGTGCAATGTTCAGGTTAGTTACATATGTATACATGTGCCATGTTGGTGTGCTGCACCCATTAACTCGTCATTTAGCATTAGGTATATCTCCTAAAGCTATCCCTCCCCCCTCTCCCCACCCCACAACAGTCCCCAGAGTGTGATGTTCCCCTTCCTGTGTCCATGTGTTCTCATTGTTCAATTCCCACCTATGAGTGAGAATATGCGGTGTTTGGTTTTTTGTTCTTGAGATAGTTTACTGAGAATGATGATTTCCAATTTCATCCATGTCCCTACAAAGGACATGAACTCATCATTTTTTATGGCTGCATAGTATTCCATGGTGTATATGTGCCACATTTTCTTAATCCACTCTATCATTGTTGGACATTTGGGTTGGTTCCAAGTCTTTGCTATTGTGAATAATGCCGCAATGAACGTCCGTGTTCATGTGTCTTTATAGCAGCATGATTTATAGTCCTTTGGGTATATACCCAGTAATGGGATGGCTGGGTCAAATGGTATTTCTAGTTCTAGATCCCTGAGGAATTGCCACACTGACTTCCACAAGGGTTGAACTAGTTTACAGTCCCACCAACAGTGTAAAAGTGTTCCTATTTCTCCACATCCTCTCCAGCACCTGTTGCTTCCTGACTTTTTAATGATCGCCATTCTAACTGGTGTGAGATTCTATCTCATTGTGGTTTTGATTTGCATTTCTCTGATGGCCAGTGATGGTGAGCATTTTTTCATGTGTTTTTTGGCTGCATAAATGTCTTCTTTTGAGAAGTGTCTGTTCATGTCCTTTGCCCACTTTTTGATGGGGTTGTTCATTTTTTTCTTGTAAATTTGAGTTCATTGTTGATTCTGGATATTAGCCCTTTGTCAGATGAGTAGGTTGTGAAAATTTTCTCCCATTTTGTAGGTTGTGTGTTCACTCTGATGGTAGTTTCTTTTGCTGTGCAGAAGCTCTTTAGTTTAATTAGATCCCATTTGTCAATTTTGCCTTTTGTTGCCATTGCTTTTGGTGTTTTAGACATGAAGTCCTTGCCCATGCCTATGTCCTGAATGGTAATGCCTAGGTTTTCTTCTAGGGTTTTTATGGTTTTAGGTCTAACATTTAAGTCTTTAATCCATCTTGAATTGATTTTTGTATAAGGTGTAAGGAAGGGATCCAGTTTCAGCTTTCTACATATGGCTAGCCAGTTTTCCCAGCACCATTTATTGAATAAGGAATCCTTCCCCATTGCTTGTTTTTCTCAGGTTTGTCAAAGATCAGATAGTTGTAGATATGTGGCGTTATTTCTGAGGGCTCTGTTCTGTTCCATTGATCTATATCTCTGTTTTGGTACCAGTACCATGCTGTTTTGGTTACTGTAGCCTTGTAGTATAGTTCGAAGTCAGGTAGTGTGATGCCTCCAGCTTTGTTCTTTTGGCTTAGGATTGACTTGGTGATGCAGGCTCTTTTTTGGTTCCATATGAACTTTAAAGTAGTTTTTTCCAATTCTGTGAAGAAAGTCATTGGTAGCTTGATGGGGATGGCATTGAATCTGTAAATTACCTTGGGCAGTATGGCCATTTTCACAATATTGATTCTTCCTACCCATGAGCATGGAATGTTCTTCCATTTGTTTGTATCCTCTTTTATTTCCTTGAGCAGTGGATTGTAGTTCTCCTTGAAGAGGTCCTTCATGTCCCTTGTAAGTTGGATTCCTAGGTATTTTATTCTCTTTGAAGCAATTGTGAATGGGAGTTCACTCATGATTTGGCTCTCTGTTTGTCTGTTATTGGTGTATAAGAATGCTTGTGATTTTTGTACATTGATTTTGTATCCTGAGACTTTGCTGAAGTTGCTTATCAGCTTAAGGAGATTTTGGGCTGAGACGATGGGGTTTTCTAGATATATAATCATGTCATCTGCGAACAGGGACAATTTGACTTCCTCTTTTCCTAATTGAATACCCTTTATTTCCTTCTCCTGCCTAATTGCCCTGGCCAGAACTTCCAACACTATATTGAATAGGAGTGGTGAGAGAGGGCATCCCTGTCTTGTGCCGGTTTTCAAAGGGAATGCTTCCAGTTTTTGCCCATTCAGTATGATATTGGCTGTGGGTTTGTCATAGATAGCTCTTATTATTTTGAGATACGTCCCATCAATACCTAATTTCTTGAGAGTTTTTCGCATGAAGTGTTGTTGAATTTTGTCAAAGGCCTTTTCTGCATCTATTGAGATAATCATGTGGCTTTTGTCTTTGGTTCTGTTTATATGCTGGACTACATTTACTGATTTGCGTATATTGAACCAGCCTTGCATCCCAGGGATGAAGCCCACTTGATCATGGTGTATAAGCTTTTTGATGTGCTGCTGGATTCGGTTTTGTGACTATTTTAAATAAGATTGCTTTTTCAATTTCTTTTTCAGATTGTTCACTGCTGGCATATAGAAATGCTACTGATTTTTGTACGTTGATTTTGTATCCTGCAATTTTGTTTACTAGTTCTAATAGATTTGGTGGAATCTTTACACTTTTCCAAATATAAGGTTATATCATCTGCAAACAAACTTACTTTGACTTCTTCCTTTCCAATATAAATGCCCTTTACTTCTTTTTCTTGCCTGCTCTAGCTAGGACTTCTACCATGTTGAACAGCAATGATGAAAGTAAGCATCAATGTCATGTCCTAGATCTCAGAAAAATATAGCTGGCAGGTTTTCCCTACTCAGTATGATACAAGCTGTGTGTCTGTGACATATGTCTTTTATTGTGTTGAGGTATGTTTCCTCTGTACCCAGTTTTTCAGGTTTTTTTTTTTTATCATAAAGGGATGTTCAATTTTATCAAATTTTTTTCAGCATCAATTGAAATTTCATTCTGTTGACATGATGTATCACAGTGATTGTTTTGCATGTAGTAAGCCATCCTTACATCCTTAGGATAAATCCAACATGGTTATGATGAATAATCTTTTTAATATGTCATTATATTTGGTTTGCCAGTATTTAATTGAGAATATTTGTGTCAATGTTCATCAAGAATACTGGCCTGTGGTTTTCTATTTTTGATGTGTCTTTGTCTGTTTTTGGTATCAGGGTAATACCGTTCTTGTACCAAGAGTTTGGAAGTATTAATTCCCCTATTTTTCAGAACAGTTTGAATAGGATTGGTATTAGTTCTTCTTTAAATGTCAAATTTCAGCAGTGAAGCTATCAGGTCCAGGACTTTTCTTTGCTGAGAGACGTTGATTATGGCTTTGATCTCATTATTTGTTATTGCTCTGATCATGTTTTGGATTTCTTCTAGGTTCAATCTTGGTAGGTTGTATTATCTATAAATTTATCCACTTCTAGGTTTTCCAATTTATTGGCATACAGTTGCTCATAGTAGCCTCTAATGATCCTTTGAATTTCTGTAGTATCAGTTGTAATGTCCCTTTTTTCATTTCTCATATTATTCATTTGGGTTTTCTCTCTTTTTTTTAGGGTAAAGGTTTGAGAATTTTTTTATGTTTTCAAAAGACAAACTTTTCATTTTGTTGATCTTTTGTATTGTTTTATTTGTTTCCATTTTATATATTTATGTTCTGATCTTTATTATTTCCTTTCTTCTTTTTTTTTTATTATATTTTAGGTTTTATGGTACATGTGCGCAATGTGCAGGTAAGTTACATATGTATACATGTGCCATGCTGGTGCGCTGCACCCACCAACTCGTCATCTAGCATTAGGTATATCTCCCAATGCTATCCCTTCCCCCTCCCCCCACCCCACAACAGTCCCCGAAGTGTGATGTTCCCCTTCCTGTGTCCATGTGTTCTCATTGTTCAGTTCCCACCTATGAGTGAGAATATGCAGTGTTTGGTTTTTTGTTCTTGCGATAGTTTACTGAGAATGATGATTTCCAATTTCATCCATGTCCCTACAAAGGACATGAACTCATCATTTTTTATGGCTGCATAGTATTCCATGGTGTATATGTGCCACATTTTCTTAATCCAGTCTATCATTGTTGGACATTTGGGTTGGTTCCAAGTCTTTGCTATTGTGAATAATGTGGCAATAAACATACGTGTGCATGTGTCTTTATAGCAGCATGATTTATAGTCCTTTGGGTATATACCCAGTAATGGGATGGCTGGGTCGAATGGAATTTCTAGTTCTAGATCCCTGAGGAATCGCCACACTGACTTCCACAAGGGTTGAACTAGTTTACAGTCCCACCAACAGTGTAAAAGTGTTCCTATTTCTCCACATTTTCTCCAGCACCTGTTGTTTCCTGACTTTTTAATGATTGCCATTCTAACTGGTGTGAGGTGGTATCTCATTGTGGTTTTGATTTGCATTTCTCTGATGGCCAGTGATGGTGAGCATTTTTTCATGTGTTTTTTGGCTGCATAAATGTCTTCTTTTGAGAAGTGTCTGTTCATGTCCTTCGCCCACTTTTTGATGGGGTTGTTTGTTTTTTTCTTGTAAATTTGTTGGAGTTCATTGTAGATTCTGGATACTAGCCCTTTGTCAGATGAGTAGGTTGCGAAAATTTTCTCCCATTTTGTAGGTTGCCTGTTCACTCTGATGGTAGTTTCTTTTGCTGTGCAGAAGCTCTTGAGTTTAATTAGATCCCATTTGTCAATTTTGGCTTGTGTTGCCATTGCTTTTGGTGTTTTAGACATGAAGTCCTTGCCCATGCCTATGTCCTGAATGGTAATGCCTAGGTTTTCTTGTAGGGTTTTTATGGTTTTAGGTCTAACATTTAAGTCTTTAATCCATCTTGAATTGATTTTTGTATAAGGTGTAAGGAAGGGATCCAGTTTCAGCTTTCTACATATGGCTAGCCAGTTTTCCCAGCACCATTTATTAAATAGGGAATCCTTTCCCCATTTCTTGTTTTTGTCAGGTTTGTCAAAGATCAGATACTTGTAGATATGTGGCATTATTTCTGACGGCTCTGTTCTGTTCCATTGATCTATATCTCTGTTTTGGTACCAGTACCATGCTGTTTTGGTTACTGTGGCCTTGTAGTATAGTTTGAAGTCAGGTAGTGTGATGCCTCCAGCTTTGTTCTTTTGGCTTAGGATTGACTTGGCGATGCGGGCTCTTTTTTGGTTCCATATGAACTTTAAAGTAGTTTTTTCCAATTCTGTGAAGAAAGTCATTGGTAGCTTGATGGGGATGGCATTGAATCTGTAAATTACCTTGGGAAGGATGGCCATTTTCATGATATTGATTCTTCCTACCCATGAGCATGGAATGTTCTTCCATTTGTTTGTATCCTCTTTTATTTCCTTGAGCAGTGGTTTGTAGTTCTCCTTGAAGAGGTCTTTCACATCCCTTGTAAGTTGGATTCCTAGGTATTTTATTCTCTTTGAAGCAATTGTGAATGGGAGTTCACTCATGATTTGGCTCTCTGTTTGTCTGTTATTGATGTATAAGAATGCTTGTGATTTTTGCACATTGATTTTGTATCCTGAGACTTTGCTGAAGTTGCTTATCAGCTTAAGGAGATTTTGGGCTGAGACAATGGGGTTTTCTAGATATACTATCATGTCATCTGCAAACAGGGACAATTTGACTTCCTCTTTTCCTAATTGAATACCCTTGATTTCCTTCTCCTGCCTAATTATCCTGGCCAGAACTTCCAACACTATGTTGAATAGAAGTGGTGAGAGAGGGCATCCCTGTCTTGTGCCAGTTTTCAAAGCGAATGCTTCCAGTTTTTGCCCATTCAGTATGATATTGGCTGTGGGTTTGTCATAAATAGCTCTTATTATTTTGAGATACGTCCCACCAATTCCTAATTTATTGAGAGTTTTTAGCATGAAGGGTTGTTGAATTTTGTCAAAGGCCTTTTCTGCATCTATTGAGATAATCATGTGGTTTTTGTCTTTGGTTCTGTTTATATGCTGGATTACATTTATTGATTTGCGTATATTGAACCAGCCTTGCATCCCAGGGATGAAGCCCACTTGATCATGGTGGATAAGCTTTTTGATGTGCTGCTGGATTCTGTTTGCCAGTATTTTATTGAGGATTTTTGCATCAATGTTCATCAAGGATATTGGTCTAAAATTCTCTTTTTTTGTTGTGTCTCTGCCAGGCTTTGGTATCAGGATGATGCTGGCCTCATAAAATGAGTTAGGGAGGATTCCCTCTTTTTCTATTGATTGGAATAGTTTCAGAAGGAATGGTACCAGCTCCTCCTTGTACCTCTGGTAGAATTCGGCTGTGAACCCATCTGGTCCTGGACTTTTTTTTTGGTTGGTAAGCTATTGATTATTGCCACAATTTCAGCTCCTGTTATTGGTGTATTCAGAGATTCAACTTCTTCCTGGTTTAGTCTTGGGAGGGTGTATGTGTTGAGGAATTTACCCATTTCTTCTAGATTTTCTAGTTTATTTGCATAGAGGTGTTTGTAATATTCTCTGATGGTAGTTTGTATTTCTGTGGGATCGGTGGTGATATCCCCTTTATCATTTTTTATTGCATCTATTTGATTCTTCTCTCTTTTTTTCTTTATTAATCTTGCTAGCGGTCTATCAATTTTGTTGATCCTTTCAAAAAACCAGCTCCTGGATTCATTTATTTTTTGAAGGGTTTTTTGTGTCTCTATTACCTTCAGTTCTGCTCTGATTTTAGTTATTTCTTGCCTTCTGCTAGCTTTTGAATGTGTTTGCTCTTGCTTTTCTAGTTCTTTTAATTGTGATGTTAGGGTGTCAATTTTGGATCTTTCCTGCTTTTTCTTGTGGGCATTTAGTGCTACAAATTTCCCTCTACACACTGCTTTGAATGCATCCCAGAGATTCTGGTATGTTGTGTCTTGGTTCTCGTTGGTTTCAAAGAACATCTTTATTTCTGCCTTCATTTCGTTATGTACCCAGTAGTCATTCAGGAGCAGGTTGTTCAGTTTCCACGTAGTTGAGCGGTTTTGAAATTGGATAAAGAGTCAAGACCCATCAGTGTGCTGTATTCAGGAAACCCATCTCACGTGCAGAGACACACATAGGCTCAAAATAAAAGGATGGAGGAAGATCTACCAAGCAAATGGAAAACAAAAAAAGGCAGGGGTTGCAATCCTAGTCTCTGATAAAACAGACTTTAAACCAACAAAGATCAAAAGAGACAAAGAAGGCCATTACATAATGGTAAAGGGATTAATTCAACAAGAAGAGCTAACTATCCTAAATATATATGCACGCAATACAGGAACACCCAGATTCATAAAGCAAGTCCTGAGTGACCTACAAAGAGACTTAGACTCCCACACATTAATAATGGGAGACTTTAACACCCCACTGTCAACATTAGACAGATCAATGAGACAGAAAGTCAACAAGGATACCCAGGAATTGAACTCAGCTCTGCACCAAGCGGACTTAATAGACATCTACAGAACTCTCCACCCCAAATCAACAGAATATACATTTTTTTCAGCACCACACCACACCTATTCCAAAATTGACCATATACTTGGAAGTAAAGCTCTCCTCAATAAATGTAAAAGAACAGAAATTGTAACAAACTGTCTCTCAGATCACAGTGCAATCAAGCTAGAACTCAGGATTAAGAATCTATTTCCTTTCTTCTACCAATTTTGAATTTGCTTTGCTCTTGCTTTTCTAGCTCTTGAAGATGGATCATTTGGTTGTTTATTTGAAGTTTTTTTAATTTTCTGATGTAGGCACTTATAGCTACGAACTTCCCTCTTAATACTGCATATGTGGTATCCCATAGGTTTTGTTATGTTTTATTTCCATTATCATTTGTTTCAATAATTTTTTATTTCCTGTTTAATTTCTTTATTGATCCACTGGTCATTCAGAAACACATTTTTTTAAATTTCCATGTATTTGCATAGTTTCTAAATTTCTCTTATTATTGATTTCTAGTTTTGTGTCATCTCTGAAGTCTGAGATGATACCTGATATAAAATTTAATTTTAATTTTTTAAGACTTGTTTTTTAGCCTAACATATTATTTATCCTTGAAAATAATCCATGTGCTGAGGAGAAGAATGTGCATCTACAGCCATTTGATAAAATGTTCTATAAATATCTATTTGATCTATTTGATCTATAGCACAGATTAAGCCTGATGTTTCCTTGTGGATTTTCTGTCCAGATGATTTGTCCAATGATGAAAGAGGAAGTTAAAGTCTCCTGTTCTTATTATATTGTAGCCGATCTCTGTATTTAACTCTAATAATGTTTGCTTTATACATCTTGATTCTCCAGTGTTGAGTGCATATATATCTACAATATTTTTTTGCTGGATTGACCCCTTTACCATTACATAATGACATTCTTTGTCTCTTTTTACAGTTTTTGTCTTGAAATCTATTTTGTCTGATACATGTGTAGGTACTCCTGCTCTTTTTTGGTTTTCAATGGCATGGAATATATTTTTTCATCCTTTATGTTCACTCTATGTGTGTCTTTATAGGTGAAGTTTGTTTCTTGTAGGCAACAGATTCTTAGGTCTCTTTTTTTTAATCCATGCATCTACCCTTTGTCTTTTGACTGAAGTGCTCAGTCCATTTACATTGAATGTTATTATTGATAAGTGAGGTCTTACTCCTGCAATTTTGATTTTTTTCTGGTTGTTTTGTGATCCGCTCTTTTTCTTCCTTCCTTCTTGTCTTCTTTTAGAGGATAATTTTCCCTGGTGGTGTATTTCAATTTCTTGCTTTTTTGTGTGTGTGCATTGCTGTTAGCATGAGGCTTGCAAATACTATCTTATAACTCAGTATTTTAAACTAATTACAACTTAAAACTCAGTGCATAAAGAAACTAACAAGCAAAAAGACAACCAATATCAACTCTACACTTTTCTTAATTATACTTTAAGTTTTAGGGTACATGTGCACAATGTGCAGGTTAGTTACATATGTATACTTGTGCCATGTTGGTGTGCTGCACCCATTAACTCGTCATTTAACATTAGGTATATCTCCTAACGCTATCCCTCCCCCCTCCCCCCACAACTCTACACTTTTTAACTTCATTCTTGGACTTCTTAAGTTTTTGTTGTTGCTATTTACATCTTATTGAACTGCTTATGTCTTGAAAAGTTGTGGTTATTATTTTTTATTGCTTTAGTTTTAGTCTTTCTACTCAAGATATCAGTAAATTATACACCAATAATAATGTTATAATATTCTTGTTTTTGTGTTTACTTGCTATTATCAGTGAGTTCTTTACCTTCAGATGATTTGTTCTTGCTCATTAACATCCTTTTGTTTCAGACTGAAAAATTCCTTTCAGCTGTAGAACTGTAGGACAGTTCTGCTGTTGGTGAAATCCTTCAGCTATTTTTTTTTTTTTGTCTGGGAAACTCTTTAAATATTTTTCCTAGATATATTATTCAATGATGCATGATTTTTTTCCTTTAGCATTTTAAATATGTTATGTCATGTCATTCTCTCATGGCCTATAAAATTCCTGCTAAAAAATCTGCTGCCAGACATATTGAAGCTCCATTATATGTTATTTGTTTCTTTTCTCTTGTTTCTATTAAGACCCTTTGACCTTTGGGTGTTTGAGTATTAATTGCCTTGAGGTAGTCTTCTTTGGGTTAAATCTGCTTGTACTTCTATTTAAATATTGATATCTTTCTGTGGTTTTGAGAAATCTTTTGTTATCATCATTTTGAATGAACTTTCTATCCCCATCTATTTCTCTACCTCCTGTTTAAGATCAATACCACGGCTTTGCCCTTTTAAGGTTATTCTCTAGATCCTGTAGGTGTGCTTCATTCCTTTTTATTCTCTTTTCTTTTGTCTCCTCTGACTGTGTATTTTCAAATAACCTGTCTCCAGGCTCACCATTTCTTTCCTCTGATTGATCAGTTTTGCTGGTAAGAGAGAGTGATGCTCCCCTTCCTGTGTCCATGTGTTCTCACTGTTCGATTCCCACCTATGAGCGAGAACATGCGGTGTTTGGTTTTTTGTCCTTGAGATAGTTTGCTGAGAATGATGGTTTCCAGCTTCATCCATCCCTACAAAGGACATGAACTCATCCTTTTTTATGGCTGCATAGTATTCCATGGTGTTGCAGCACACCAGCATGGCACATGTATACATATGTAACAAACCTGCAAGTTGTGCATATGTACCATAAAACTTAAAGTATAATAAAAAAAAGAAAAAAAAAAGAGAGAGTGATGCATTCTTCGGTATTGCAATGGTATTTTTCAGCTCCAGATTTTCTGCTTGATTCTTTTTACTTATTTCAATCTTTTTGTTAAATTTATCTGATAGTATTCTGAATTCTTTCTCTGTGATATCTTGAATTTCGTTCACTTTCCTCAAAACAATTATTTTTCATTCTCTTTCAAAGATGTCACATGTCTCTCTCTCTCTCTAGGATTGCTCCCTGGTGCCTTATTTAGGTTGTTTGGTAAGGCCATGTTTCCAGGATAGTCTTGTTGTTTATGTTTGTGGATATTCCTTGATGTCTGAACATTGAAGAGTTGAGTATTTATTGTAGTCTTTATAGTCTGGGATTGTTTGTACCCATTCTTCTTGGAAAGTCTTTCCAGGTATTTGAAGGGACTTGGGTTTTGTAATCTAAGTTTCTGGCCACTGCAGCCATATCTGCATTAGGAGGTACCCCAAGCTCAGTAATGCCATGACTCTTGAAGAGTAGTAGATGTACTGCCTTGGTGGTCTTGGGTACAGTCCAAAGGAATTCTCTGTATTACAAGGCAAAGGCTCTTGTTCTCTTTTCTTACTTCCTTCCAAATAAATGGAGCCTCTGTCTTGCAGAGCTGCCTGGAGCTTGGGGAAGAGGGACATTAGAACCCTTGTGGCCACCATCACTTGAACTGTGCTTGTTGAAACCTGAAGCCAGCAAGGTGCTTGTTCTCCCCTAAGGCCCATGGTAACAGTGATCTACCTACCACCTAAGTCTGCTCAAACCTCTAGAGCTGTATAATCAGCAGGTAGCAAAGCCAGCCAGGCTTCTGTCCATCCCTGCAAGTTGGCAAGTTCCCATTTTCAGGCAGGTCCAGAATTGTCATCCAGGAGCCAGAGCCTGGAATCAGCAATCTTAAGAATCTACCTGGTACCCTGCTTTACTGTGGCTGAGGTGGCACCCAAGCCACAAGAGAAAGCCATTCCTACCCTTTCTTCCCCTTCTCACAAGAATTGGAGTTTCTCTCTCTGGCCACCACCACCCCAGGACCATGGTGAGTACTGCCTGGACTGGAACCCTCCCTTCCAGGAAGCAAGATACCCTCTATAGAAGGGAAGTTTCATAAATGCCTTCCACAAACCAGTGCCTGGTATTGGAAACCCCAATTGCCCTCTTGGTGCTCTACCTCACTGTGGCCAAGCTGGTATCCAAGCTGCAAGACAAAGTCCCCTTTACTCTTTTCTCATATTTCCTCAAGCAGAAAGAGTCTTTCCCGCAGAGCCACCAGAGCTGGGAATGTGCTCGGTCAAATCTGAAGCTATTAAGTCTCTGTGTCTAACCCAAGGCCCATGGAAAGTACTGTACTGCCTGGATATTGTTGCTGATTACTCAGGGCCCAGGGGATCTTTACTTGGCAGGTGATTAATCCTGTCTCCACATTGTTTTCTAAGCTACTGCTATCTTCTCATGGAGACATATATTTACATTTTAGAGCTCTTCTATCATTTCTTCTTGTAATAGAAATGATATGTTTTGTGTTTTAATAATTTTGCAGGGTATCACTGTGATAAGCATTATGAGAGTAAAAACTTTGTTCTCATAAACGACTATTGCCTTACAATAATTTCCATTAGACAATATCTTCAGGGTCAGAAGATACACAAAGTTTTAAGGTCGTAGCAAATATTTTCTAGAGCAAACCCAGAGTGATGTGTATACATTTGCACTTGAATCAACAGGATTTGAAAATACCAGTCGGCAAGCCAATAGCCAGTGTAAAGGAACATGAAAATCTATTATTTTTTTGTATTTTAACTGCTTTATTGAGATATAAGTCACATACTATGTTATTGGCCTATTTAAAGTGTATAATTCAATGGTTATCGGTGTGTTTACAGACTTGTACAACCATCATCACAATCTTATTTAGAACATTTTAGTCATTACAAAAATAAAACCCATATCCATTAGCAATCACTCCCCATTCACTTCTTTCTTGAGACCTAGGCAACCATAAGTATACTTTCTGTATCCATAAATTATTCTATTCTAGACATTTCATATAAAAGGAGACATGCATTATATTGTCTTTTGTGACTTCTTTTTTCTATACATTTATTTTTAATTTTTAAGTTGAGGAATACATGTGCAGGCTTATTATATAGGTAAACTGGGGTCATGGGGGCTTTGGTGTACAGATTATTTCATCATTCAGGTATTAAGCCTAGCATCCATTAATTAGTTTTCCTGATCATCTCCCTCCTCCCAACCTTCACCTTCTGATAGACCCCGGTGTGTATTGTTCCCCTCTATGTGTCCATGTGTTCTCATAATTTAGCTCTCACTTATAAGTGAGAACATGTGGTACTTGGTTTTCTGCTCCAGCATTAGTATACTGAGGATAATGACCTCCAGCTCCATCCATGTACTTGCAAAGGACGTAATTTTGGGTTTTTTTTTTGGCTGCATAGTATTCCATGGTATGTATGTACCACATTTTCTTTATCCAGTCTATCACTGATGGTCATTTAGATTGATTTCATATCTTTAGTATTGTGAATAGTGGCTGCAATAATATATATGCATGCATATGTCTTTATAATAGAATGATGTATATCTCTTTGGGTATATCCCAGTAATGGGATTGCTGGGTCAAGTAGTATTTCTGTCTTTATGTCTTTGAGGAATAACCAAACTGTCATCCACAATGGTTGAATGAACGTACACTCCTACCAAAAGTGTATAAGCATTCCTTTTTTTGTACAACCTCGCCAGCATCCATTATTTTTGACTTTTTAATAATAGACATTCTGACTGGTGTGACACAGTATCTCATTGTGATTTTGATTTGCATTAATCTAATGATCAGTGATGTTGAGCTTTCCTTCATACAGTTTTTGGCCACATGTATGTCTTCTCTTGATAACTGCCTGTTCATGTCCTTTGCCCACTTTTTAATGAGTTTGTTTTTTTCTTGTAAATTTATTTAAGTTCCTTATAGATGCTGAATAGCAGACCTTTATCAGATGCATAGTTTGCAAACATTTTCTCCCATTCTTTAGGTTGTCTGTTTATTCTGCTGATAGTTTCTTTTGCTGTGCAGAAGCTCTTTAGTTTAATTAGTTCCCATTTGTCAATTTTTGCTTTGGTTGCAATTGATTTTGTCATTTTTGTCATGAATTATTTGCCTGTGCCTATGCCCTGAATGGCATTGCCTATGTTGACTTTCAAGGTTTTTCTTGTTTTCAGTTTTATATTTAAGTATTTTTAATACATCTTGAGTTAATTTTGTATATAATGTAAAGAAGGAGTCCAGTTTCAATCATCTGCATCCACCTAGCCAGTTATCCTAGCATTATTTATTGAATAGGGAATCCTTTCCCCATTGTTTGTTTTTGTCAAGTTTGTCAAAGATCAGGTAGTTGTAGGGGTGTGGTCTTATTTGTGGATTCTCCATTCTGTTCCATTGGCCTATGTGTCTATTTTTGTGCCAGTACTATGCTGTTTTGGTTACTGTAACCCTGTAGAGTAGTTTAAATTCAGGTGGTGTAATGCCTCAGGCTTTGTTCTTTCTGCTTAAAATTTCCTTAACCAGTTGTGTTCTTTTTCTTTCCATGTGATTTTTAAAATAGTTTTTTCTAGCTCTGTTCATGTGATTTTTAAAATAGTTTTTCTAGCTCTGTGAAGAATCTCAATGGCTTTCAAATAGGAATAGCAGTGAATCTACAAATTGCTTTGGGCAATAAGGCCATTTTAGAGACATTGATTCTTCCTATCCATAAATGAATGAATGAATGAAATATTTTTCATTCATTTGTGTCATCTCTGATTTATTTGAGCAGTGGTTTGTAGTTCTCCTTGTAGAGATCTTTCACCTCCCTAGTAAGCTGTATTGCTAGGTATTTTATTCTTTCTTGTGACAATAGTGATTGAAAGTTCATTCTTGATTTGGCTCTCAGCTTGACTGTTGTTGGTATAGGAATGTTAGTGATTTTTGCACATTGATTTTGTATCCTAAGACCTTGCTGAAGTTGTTTTTCAGCTTAAGAAGCTTTTGGGCTGAGATGAAAGAATTTTCTAGATATAGGATCATATCATCTGCAAAAAGGGATAATTTGACTTCCTCTCTTCCTATTTTGAATGTCCCTTCTTTCTCTCTCTTGCCTGATTGCGCTGGGCAGGACTTCCAATATTATGTTGAATAGGAGTGGTGAGAAAGAGCATCCTTGTCTTCTGCCAGCTTTCAAGGGGAATGCTTCCAACTTTTGCCCATTCAGTATATTGCCTGTGGGTTTGCAATAAATGGCTCTTATAATTTTGAGGTATGTTCTTTCAATATATAGTTTATTGAGAGTTTTTAACATGAAGAGACATTAAATTTTTTTGAAAGCTTTTTCTGCATCTATTGAGCTAATCATGTGGTTTTTGTTTTTAGCTCTGTTTATGTGATGAATTGCATTTATTGATTTGCATATTTTGAACAAACCTTGAATCTCAGGGATAAAATCTACTTGATCATGATGGATAAGCTTTTTGATGTGCTGCTGGATTCAGTTTCCCAGTATTTTGTGGAGAATTTTTGCATTGATATTCATAAAAAATATTGTTCTGAAGTTTCCTTTTTTGTTGCATCTCTTACAGGTTTTGGCATCAGGATGATGCTGAATATTGGTCTGAAGTTTTCAGACCAATTACAGAGGAGTCCCTTCTTTTCCATTTTTTTGAATAGCTTCAGTGGGAATGGTACCGGCTCTTCTTTGTACATCTGGTAGAATTCAGCTGTGAATCTTTCTGGTCCTGAGCTTTTTTTGGTTTGTAGACTATTTATTACTCCCTCAATTTCAGAACTCATTATGGGTTTGTTTAATGATTCAATTTCTTCCTGGTTCATTCTTCGGAGGGTGTATGCACCCAGGAATTTATCCATTTCTTATAGATTTTCTAGTTTATGTGCATAGAGGAATTAATAATATTTTCTGATGGTTGTTTGTATTTCTGTGGTGCCAGTGGTAATATCCCCCTTGTCATTTCTTTTTTTTTTTTTTTTTTTTTTTTGAGACGGAGTCTCACTCTGTCACCCAGGCTAGAGTGCAGTGGCGTGATCTCGGCTCACTGCCAGCTCCACCTCCCGGGTTCATGCCATTCTTATGTGAGTCTTTTCTCTTTTCTTCTTTATTGATCTAGCTAGCAGTCTATCTATTTAATTAATTTTTTCAAAAAAAAACAGCTCCTGGATTCTTTGATCTTCTGAATGTTTTTTTTTAATGCCTATCTTCTTTAGTTCAGCTCTGATTTTGGTTATTTCTTATCATCTGCTAGCTTTAAAATATGTTTTCTCTTGGCTCTCTAATTCTTTTAGTTGTGACATTAGGTTGTTAACTAGAGATCCTTCTAACTTTTTAACATGGGCAGTTAGTGCTATAAATTTTCCTCTTAACACTGCCTTAGCTTTGTCCCAGAGATTCTGGTATGTTGTCTTTTTGTTCCGTTAGTGTCAAAAACCATATTGGTTTCTGCCTTAATTTCATTATTTACTCAAAAGTCATCTAGGAGCAGGTTATTCAATTTCCATGTAATTGTACCGTTCTGAGTAAATTTCTTAATCTTCATTTTGAATTTGATTGCATTGTGTTCTGAGAGACTGTTTGTTATGATTTGAGTTATTTTACATTTGTTGAGGAGTGTTTTACTTCTGATTATGTGATTGATTTTAGAGTAAGTGCAATGCAGTGATGAGAATAATGTATATTCTGTTGGTTTGAGGTCAAAAGTTCTGGAGATAACTATCAGGTCCATTTGATCCAGTGCTGAGTTCAATTCCTGAATATCATTGTTAATATTCTGTCCCAATGATTGAATTAATATTGTCTGTAGGGTGTTAAAATCTCCCACTGTTATTGAGTGGGAGTCTAAGACTCTTTGAAAGTCTCTATGTACTTGCTTTATGAAACTGGGTGCTCCTGTGTTGAGTGCATATATATTTAGAATGGCTAGAACATCTTTGTCAGCTGAACCCTTTACCATTATGTGATGCCCTTCTTTGTCTTCTTTGATCTTTGTTGTTTTAAATTCTGTTTTGTCAGAAACTAGGATTGCTTTTTTTGTTTTCCATTTGCTTGGTAGGTATTTCTCCATCCCTTTATTTTGAGCCGGTGTGTGTCATTACATGTGAGATGGGTCACTTGAAGGCAACATACCAATGGGCCTTGGCTCTTTATCCAGCCTGACACTCCATGCCCTTTAATTGGGGCATGTATCCCATTTACATTCAACTTTAGTATTGGTATGTCTTTTATCTTGTCATCATAATGCTGGCTGGTTATTTTGCAGACTTGTTTATGTGGTTGCTTTATACTGTCACTGGACTGTGTAATTCAGTGTGTTTTTGTAGTGGCTGGTAACAGTCTTTCCTTTGCATATTGGGTGCTTCCTTCAGGAATTCTCGTAAGACAGATCTGGTGGTAACAATTTCCCTCAGCATTTGCTTGTCTGAAAAAGATCTGATTTCTCCTTTGCTTATGAAGTTTAGTCTGGCCAGATATGAAATTCTCGGTTTGAATTTCTTTTCTTTAAGAGTGTTGAATATTAGCCCCAAATCTCTTCTGGCTTGTAGGGTTTTAGCCGAGAAATCCACTTTTAGTCCAATGGGCTTCCTTTTGTAGGTCACCTGAGCTTTGTCTCTAGCTGTCTTTAACATTTTTCTCATTCATTTCAACCTTGGAGGATCTGATGATTGTGTCTTGGGGATCATCTTCTTGTGGTATATCTTACTGGGGTTCTCAGTATTTCCTGAATTTGTATGTTGGCCTTCCTAGCTACATTGGGGACGTTCTCATGGATAATATCCTAAAATATGTTTTCCAAGTTGGTTGCATTCTCCCCATCTCTTTCAGGTACACCAGTCCGTCGTAGATTCAATCTCTTTACATAATTCCATATTTCTTGGAGGCTCTGTTCATTTCTTTTTATTCTTTTTTCTCTATTCTTGTCTGCCTGTCTTATTTCAAAAAGACAGTATTCAAGCTCTGAGACTCCTCCATTTGGTCTATTCTGCTATTAATACATGTGATAGAATTATAAAATTCTTGTAGTGTGTTTTTAGCTCTATCAGGTCAATTGTATTCTTATGTATACTGGCTATTTTGTCTGTCAGCTCCTGCAATGTTTTATCATAATTTTTAGCTTTCTTGCAGTGGGTCACAATGTACTCTTGTAGCTCAATGAACTTCATTCCTGTTCATGTTCTGAAATCTACTTCTGTCATTTCAGCCATCTCAGCCTCAGCCTGGTTGTGAACCCTTGCTGGACAGGTGATATGGTCATTTGTAGGAAAGAAGGCACTCTGGCTTTTTGAGTTTTTAGTGTTCTTGCACTGATTCTTTCTCATATTTGTGGGTTTATGTACCTACAATCTTTGAGGTTGCTGACCTTTGGCTGGGTTTCTTTTCTTTTCTTTTATTGATGACCTTGAGGGTTTGATTGTGATACAAGTTTGATTCAGCCAAATGACTTCATTTCAGAAAGCTATTAGGGGGCCAGTGTTCAGCTCCCAACCCCTGGCCTGCATATGCTAACTCTGGGGCCCTGACTTTGTTCTCTGGCTCCATGAGGTTTTTAGTCCACTGTGCTGTGGGGCCCAATGTGCCGCAGCTGCAGCAAGAGTGTTAGCAAATACAGGGGTACCTGCCTTCCTGCAGGCATTTACCACAGTGGCAAAGGCTAGGCAGCTGGGGGCGGTGGGGAGCAGAAAGCCCCTGCTGAAGATTGTGTGCACTGTTGCAGTGGAGGTGGTATTGGCTTTGGGAAGGTTGTTGGCTAGCAGAGGTCTGGGTGCCTTCTTTGTTCCCTGCAAGCAGGAGTGATCACTCGGGGTGTGGGAGGATACTGTGTTCTCTGTGCAGCATTAGCACAGGGGCTAGGTGCTGGTGGGGGTGGGGCTTGCTGGCTCTGTGCCCACTAAGGCTTCATCTTCAATGGTGTTCAGTGGAGGTGGTGGGGGTGTACTGCTATCCTGTGTGTTGGCAGAGCATGTGAAGCGAAACCTACTCATGCAGACAGGTGCCAGCAAAGGGATGTGGAGAGTTGCCATAGACTTGAGGAAAACTGCAGTATGAGGATGGTATATGCAGGCTGTGCAGGGCCATAGGGGCCACATTTTTGGCACTCTCCACTGATCAGGCACAGTCTACTAGTGCAGAAGGTATGGTGTGTGTCCCCAGGGCATCCAAGACTGCCTTGTAAGCTGGAGTGACCAGGGTGAAACCCTGGAAGAGGCCAGCAGACCAAGGAGTGCTCAGGTTGGATCAGCCCCATCTGGTGTGCAAAACTGCATGGCAGAGATCAGATCTGACCATTCCCCTAGGTCTGAAGTCTCTTACAGGAGCAAGCTGAGCCAAGAGGGATCGCCGTACCTGGCCATGCTCCACTACAGATGCTCCCACACTAAACCCACTGGGCTCCAAATCAGCTGGCTTGCTGTGCCACCACTTTGCTTGTCTCCTGGGGGCTCCACCCCAGAGAAATGTGGGTCAGCAATTGTGCAGTGAAATCAGCCCAGGATGGAGGGTTTGTGCTGTGGGCCCAAGCCAGGGGTTCCTTGTCTGGTGATGAGCAGCAGGGGGTGTGTAGGACCCATTGGAGACAAACTGGCCTCCTCTTCTTGGGTCAACTGCAGCTTGTTGGAGGTGTGGATAAGGCACTTAGGTGGGGTCTTTGCTCCTTTGTTAGTCCAAAATTAGCAAAGACAGGTCCACTGCAAAGGCAATGGTAGAAAGACTTTCAGTTGCCCCTGGAAACTCTGTCCAGGGAGTTGTAAAGTTGCTACTGGCTCAGCATCTCTGGCAGATGATGGCTGGAGGCCCAGGCCTGGAAGACTTGCCTGGTGATGAGATATGGAAACAGACACCAATGTAACAGTCTAGACATTTTTTTGTAGGATTGCTGTGGTATGCTGGATGCCTATTCCAGTTGCTAGTCACCTTGGAGTTTCTGGTACCTGGAGGTATTACCACCGAAGGCTGCAAAACAGTAAAAATGGCAACCTGCCCCTCCCTCTGGAACCTCCATCTCCCCGGAAGGTATGGACTTGTTGCCAGCCTGAATGCATCTGAAGGAGCTGGCTGGAGACCCGAGTTGGGAGGTCACCTCCAGTGAGGAAGAATAGGATCAGAGACTTGCTTTAAAAATCAGTCTTGCCATGTTTTCATAGAGCAGCTGTGCTGTGCTGGGGGTCTGCTTCAGCCTCTTGTCACCTCAGAATCTCAAAGCCAAAAGGGTGAAACAGCTAAGTCACCCAAAAAGCAAAGATGGAGGACTGCCCCTCTCCTTGGGAGCTCCAACTGAGGAAGTCTTAGAATCTCTGTTGGCCAAAGAACACCCTTGAGGGTGGCTGGAGGTTCTGGTTGGGAGGTCCTGCCTAGTGAGGAGGAATGGGATTGGGAACTTGTTTTAAACAGCAGTCTAGCCATGTTTTTGTATAGCAGCTGTGCTGTGTTGGGTAATCCCTTTCTCCCCTGGTCAGCTTGGACTCTCCAAAACCTGAAGGCTGGAATGGTTGTCACACAAACAGCAAAGATGGTGGTTCACTTTTCTCTCTGGGAACTCCATCCTAAGGAGGTTTCAAAACTGTTTAGCCAGATAACAGTGGTGGGGGTGGCTGGAGACCCTAGTTGGGAGGTCCCACCCAGTGAGAAGGAATGGGATCAGGGACCCACTTAAAGAAGCAGACTGGCCACATTTTCATAGAGCAGTTGTGCTGTGCTCAGGAGTCCCTTCCAACACCAGTTGGTTTGGACTCTCCAAAGCTCGAAGGCTGAAACAGCGAAGTTGTCCAAACAGCAAAGATGGAGGTTGGCCCCTGGTCCCTCTCCACAGGAGCTCTGTCTTAGAGAGGTGTAACACTACTACTGGTGTCTGGCTGGAATTCCAAGCCACTGGGTCTTATCCTGTGAGATGCCATGGAAGTGGGGCCTGTAGACTGTTGCTGCTTGGCCCCCTGGATTCAGCCTCTTTCCTAGGGTATGTACAGGGGTCTGTTCCTGCTTTTCTTGAGTTGCAACTACTTTTTTAGGGGAGCCCAGAAAGCCCAAATTCCTAAGGCTCCTGGTCTCTGCACATGCCTGTGCAGCTGCTCTGCCTAAATTTCACTAGCTCTGTGTGTCAGACTGAAGACCCTGGTGCAGTGGGTTCACAAGGGGATATCCTGACCCAAGGGTTGCAAAGATTTGTGAGAGAAGCATGGTTTCCCAGGGCCACACATTCACTCACTGCTTCCCTAGGTTGGGGATGTTCCCTTGGCTCTGTGTTGCTCCCTGGTGGGTCATCATCTTACCTTGCTTTTCTCTGTTCTCTGTAGGTCAAGTTGTTTCCTTGATTAGTCCCAATGTGACTACCTTGATATTTCAGCTGAGGTTGTTATATTTACTCACCCCTTCCATTCCATTCTGTGAGAGTCACATACACTAGCTACTTCTTGTCTGATATTTTTATCATCTATTATTTGTTTGTTTGGGTATCTTTTTCTTGGAACTCTTAGTTTATCCAAATCTTAAATATTATTTTAAATAAATTTTCTTATGAATAAAATCATTGGTAGAATAAATATCAGAAAATGTGACCAGGTGTGGTGGCTCACACCTGTAATCTCAGAACTTTGGGAGGCTGAGGTGGTTATATCATCTGAGGTCAGAAGTTCAAGACAAACCTGGCCAACATGGTGGCACCCCATCTCTACTAAAAAAAAAAATACAAATAATTAGCCGGATGTGGTGGTGCATGCCTGTAATCCCAGCTACGTGGGAGGCTGAGGCAGGAGAATTGCTTGAACCTGGAGGCAGAGGTTGCAGTGCGCTGAGATCATGCCACTGCACTCCAGTCTGGGCAACAAGAGCAAAAAGTCACTCTCATGAAAAAAAAAAAGGAAAAGAAAAATGCAACTCAACATGAGAAGATGATAAATAACAATGGTATTTCCAACTGCTATTAATCATATTTGAAATATATGTACTTACTCTCTTTTCTCTAAACTTGGGGTGGAGCAGAGAATGAATATTGGAGAAACACACGCACACGTGCACACACACACACACCAATTATAATATGAATGAATAATTCTGCAACATATACTGCAAATAATATTTGAGAAGATACTACAAATATATGGATATAAGAACAGGGAGAATTTTAAGTGATAATTTAGTTATTTGATACAGACCAAAGAAAAGTGGAATGGACATATCTGGAAACCAGAATAGTGATAAAAGATCTATTTCACAACACACAGTAAATATGCAAAAAAAATTACACATGGGTTAGAAATAAATTTGGCTCTCAGCCAAAGGCTTCAGGACAGTTGGCTAAAGAGAAGCTGAGGCAAACTGAGTGCCAGGTAGATAAACCTAAGATGGGGTAGAAAATGGACTTTGATTGCAAAAATTTTCTCCCATTCTCTAGGTTGCCTGTTCACTCTGATGGTAGTTTCTTTTGCTGTGCAGAAGATCTTTAGTGTAATTAGATCCCATTTGTCAATTTTGGCTTTTGTTGCCATTGCTTTTGGTGTTTTAGACATGAAGTCCTTGCCCATGCCTATGTCCTGAATGGTATTACCTAGGTTTTCTTCTAGGGTTTTTATGGTTTTAGGTCTAACATTTAAGTCTTTAATCCATCGTGAATTAATTTTTGTATAAGGTGTAAGGAAGGGATCCAGTTTCAGCTTTCTCCATCTGGCTAGCCAGTTTTCCCAGCACCATTTATTAAATAGGGAATACTTTCCCCATTTCTTGTTTTTGTCAGGTTTATCAAAGATCAGATAGTTGTAGATATGCGGCATTATTTCTGAGGGCTCTGTTCTGTTCCATTGATCTATATCTCTGTTTTGGTACCAGTACCACACTGTTTTGGTTACTGTAGCCTTGTAGTATAGTTTGAAGTCAGGTAGCGTGATGCCTCCAGCTTTGTTCTTTTGGCTTAGGATTGACTTGGCGATGCGGGCTCTTTTTTGGTTCCATATGAACTTTAAAGTAGATTTTTCCAATTCTGTGAAGAAAGTCATTGGTAGCTTGACGGGGATGGCATAACCTACTCATCTGACAAAGTGCTAATATCCAGAATCTACAATGAACTCAAACAAATTTACAAGAAAAAAACAAACAACCCCATCAAAAAGTGGGTGAACGATATGAACAGACACTTCTCAAAAGAAGACATTTATGCAGCCAAAACACACATAAAAAAATGCTCACCATCACTAGCCATCAGAGAAATGCAAATCAAAACCACAATGAGATACCATCTTACACCAGTTAGAATGGCGATCATTAAAAAGTCAGGAAACAACAGGTGCTGGAGAGGATGTGGAGAAATAGGAACACTTTTACATTGTTGGTGGGACTGTAAACTAGCTCAACCATTGTGTAAGTCAGTGTGGTGATTCCTCAGGGATCTAGAACTAGAAATACCATTTGACCCAGCCATCCCATTACTGGGTATATACCCAAAGGATTATAAAACATGCTGCTATAAAGACACATGCACACGTATGTTTATTGTGGCACTATTCACAGTAGGAAAGACTTGGAACCAACCCAAATGTCCATCAATGATAGACTGGATTAAGAAAATGTGGCACATATACACCATGGAATACTATGCAGCCAGAAAAAAGGATGAGTTCATGTCCTTTGTAGGGACATGGATGAAGCTGGAAACCATCATTCTCAGCAAACTATCGCAAGGACAAAAAACCAAACACCGCATGTTCTCACTCATAGGTGGGAATTGAACAATGAGAATACATGGACACAGGAAGGGGAATGTCACACACCGGGGACTGTTTTGGGTTGGGGGGAGGGGGGAGGGATAGCATTAGGAGATATACCTAATGCTAAATGACAAGTTAATGGGTGCAGCACACCACCATGGCACATGCATACATATGTAAAAAACCTGCACATTGTGCACATGTACCCTAAAACTTAAAGTATAATAATAATTAAATTAAAAAAAAGAAAAAAAAAAGAAAGTAGATCACTTGCCCCAAGCTGCCCGAGGAGGCACCTGTGCCTCTTATTTGTGGTCACAACACTAAACACAAGGAAAGAAAGGAAGGAAACATCTAAGGACAATGTACCACAACTCAACTTTCTTATTATTCACAATCTCACTCAATTCTGTTATAACAATAAAATCCAATCTACTTGTTGATAGTATTATGGGATATACTAACTGTATAAAGGCATTTTCTCTACCAGGTTTACTAGTCAAGCTCTTTTCTTCTTAAATCTCATGTCTTGAGATATTGTGGGGTGCCAAATCAGTTAATTAACAAATATTTACTGGATCCACACCATATAATGTGTATCATGTTGGCAATAAATAATGTTTGTGTATAAGTAATGGCAGAACAGATTCTACTAGCAGAAACAAGAAAAAGCCCCTCAAACATAGCATTAAGGAAATGTCATTCCATGCTACTGTGATCATATAATTTTTAAAAAGTATTTATCTCATCATGAAATAGTATGCTATCAGGAGTTCTAACAGATATTCTGGAAGAATTCAACTATAAAGCAGTAGGTGTATAATAAACTGGCTAAAGCTGAGATGTCCAGAAATCTCTTGTTCCCAATACAGAGGATAAATTGTTGCGCATTTGAGTATATATTAAACTTGAATAATAATATTAAAAAAAAAGAAAATGGACTTTGAGAATTCACTCATGATTTGGCTCCCTGTTTGTCTGTTATTGGTGTATATGAATGCTTGTGATTTTTGCACATTGATTTTGTATCCTGAGACTTTGCTGAAGTTGCTTATCAGTTTAAGGAGATTTTGGGCTGAGACGATGGGGTTTTCTAAATATACAATCATGTCATCTGCAAACAGGGATAATCTGACTTCCTCTTTTCCTAATTGAATACCCTGTATTTCTTTCTCTTGCCTGATTGCCCTGGCCAGAACTTCCAACACTATGTTGAATAGGAGCGGTGAGAGAGGGCATCCCTGTCTTGTGCCAGTTTTCAAAGGGAATGCTTCCAGTTTTTGCTCATTCATTATGACATTGGCTGTGGGTTTGTCATAAATAGCTCTTATTATTTTGAGATACATCCCATCAATACCTAGTTTATTGAGAGTTTTTAGCATGAAGGGGTGTTGAATTGTGTCAAAGGCCTTTTCTGCATCTATTGAGATAATCATGTGGTTTTTGTCTTTGATTCTGTTTATATGACGGATTACGTTTATTGATTTGCATATGTTGAACCAGCCTTGTATCCCAGGGATGAAGCCCACTTGATCATGGTGGATAAGCTTTTTGATGTGCTGCTGGATTCAGTTTGCTAGTATTTTATTGAGGATTTTTGCATCGATGTTCATCAGGGATATTGGTCTAAAATTCTCTTTTGTTTTGCTTTGTCTCTGCCGGGCTTTGGTATCAGGATGATGCTGGCCTCATAAAATGAGTTAGGGAGGACTCCCTCTTTTTCTATTGATTGGAATAGTTTCAGAAGGAATGGTACCAGCTCCTCTTTGTACCTCTGGTAGAATTTGGCTGTAAATGCATCTGGTCCTGGACTTTTTTTGGTTAGTAGCTATTAATTATTGCCTCAATTTCAGAGCCTGTTATTGGTCTATTCAGGGATTCAACTTCTTCCTGGTTTAGTCTTGGGAGGATGTATGTGTCGAGGAATTTATCCATTTCTTCTAGATTTTCTAGTTTATTTGTGTAGAAGTGTTTATAGTATTATCTGATGGTAGTTTGTATTTCTGTGGGATCAGCAGCCAACAGACACATGAAAAAATACTGATCATCACTGGCCATCAGAGAAATGCAAATCAAAACCACAATGAAATACCATCTCACACCAGTTAGAATGGCAATCATTAAAAAGGAAACAAAAGGTACTGGAGAGGATGTGGAGAAATAGGAACACTTTTACACTGTTGGTGGGACCGTAAACTAGCTCAACCATTGTGGAAGACAGTGTGGCGATTCCTCAAGGATCTAGAACTAGAAATTCCATTTGACCCAGCCAACCCATTACTGAGTATATACCCAAAGAATTATAAATCCTGCTGCTATAAAGACACATGCACACGTATGTTTATTGTGACACTGTTCACAATATCACAGACTTGGAACCAACCCAAATGCCCATCAATGATAGACTTGATTAAGAAAATGTGGCACATATACACCATGGAATACTATGCAGCCAGAAGAAAGGATGAGTTCATGTCCTTTGTAGGGACATGGATGAAGCTGGAAACCATCATTCTCAGCAAACTATTGCAAGGACAAAAAACCTAACACCGCATGTTCTCACTCATAGGTGGGAATTGAACAATGAGAACTCTTGGACACAGCATGGGGAACATCACACACCGGGGCCTGTCATGGGGTGGGGGGAGGGGGGAGGTATAGCATTAGGAGATATACCTAGAGTAAATGATGAGTTAATGGGTGCAGCACACCAACAGGGCACATGTATACATATGTAACAAACCTGCACGTTGTGCATATGTACCCTAGAACTTAAAGTATAATAATAATAAAAAAGAAAATGGACTTTGAATCTTGACACAGTTTATAAAACAGGATTTCTGGATCTGTACTGTCCTTGGCTTGTGAAATTCTCATAGCACTGTGCTGATCAGCAAAGGGCCCAGAATTCTTCATGGTTTCTGATTCTTAAGAAAGTAAAAAAGTCAGGGATGGAAGCAAGACTTGGCACTGTACTATAAATCTGAAAGCATTCTATATGTCAGGGAATGGAGGCAGCCTAATTTCTAGGGTTGGAAACGTAGGGTACTTGACTGATTGATGAGTAAGGATTGATAGAATTGTGTGTTAGGGATTTTAAAACCTTCATTGTAAAGTGGTTGCAAATGGAATCAGTTCAAGGCTTCAGATGTCAAAAGAAAAACTGGAGGTAGGCTTGGATCATTAGACTGCAAAGCACTTTGCTGGTCAGGGTTTGAGAATCAAAATTGCCCTCTTCTAAGGATATTGTCCTGAATATCAGAGTCCATTTTTCTGAAGCTTGGCCCTGATAATGCTGTGCACGTGACTATCTCGTTCTGTTTTATGAAATGCCCATATTTTCATTGTAAGGTACTCAAAGAAAAATGTGAAAAAGCAATAAGAATACTTGAAAGATAGAAACAGATTATGAACTTCCTGATGTGATCTCTTTTGAGGTGATTGGTGGCTATTCTCAATAGGCCCTGACCCAAATTCTCAGCCCCAAGATGAAACTCAAAATTACCTAAAGAATTGATGAAAAGCAAACATTTTCTGTAGTCCCACCTTGACAAGTGGGTTTTTTTTTTTTCCAAAGGGAAGGGAATAACTTTTATTGAGCTTCAGGTGAATGTCAGTTCATTCCATACACATACATTATTGCTTCTTACCCTAGAAGCAAATTATTGCTTTTCACATATTTGGGAAACAGAGACTTAGTAAGCTTCTTAGGAGATGCAGTAATGAAGTAAAACTTCCTTGCCCTTCCAGCTGGATTTTAGTCACTGGAAAGCTATTTTTTTATATATTAATCTTATAACTGGTCACTTACTGAACCTGTTTGTTGCAAACAACTGTTTAGGGGAAGCTATAATGTGATGGGGGTCTAGACGTTTCTTTGTTTGGTATAGATATCAAAACTCAATTACTTGAAATGAAAGGCCACAAATAAATGTCTTTATGCAGACAGGGGTCTTCCAGGATCATTCGGCCTTGAGGATCCACAAAGTAAAAGTCGATGGGGAAGGAAGGAATGGAATACTTTTGGCCCCTCCTGAGTGTACTGCTGTTTTTATTTTACTCTCAGAGCTCAGTATGACCATTATTATTATATCTTAACAGGTCACCAAAGGGGCAAGGTGCTAATCAGTTCACCCCTCAGTCTCTTGTGCAGTGCCTGTCATGTAGAAAGTGCCTCATCAATTATGTGTTGAGTGCACAAACAACAACAAAAAAAACATGTCAAGGAACAATGCAGTGTTGGATGGCATAGAACCTGTGCTCATGTTTGATGTGGGAAACAGTTTATGCACCAGAGATTGGGGACAGGATGGGCCATTGGTTAAAGTTCACAAGGCACTTCAAGATCATAGTGAGTCTGGGCTGAGTCTGGGAGTCAAGATCTGAGAGCATCTTCTTAAGTTATGACTCAGAGGTGCTCCATCTGGGATTTTGGTAAGACTCATATACTGTATCCTGGAAATTCCAAAGCCCTCAATGAGGCAGTGAGAGTGCATGAGAGGGTTGGGACTATGGAAGAAGCACTGGGATTTATTGACTGTTGGTTGTAACTGGAACAGGCCTTGGCTAAGGGGAGGGAAGCATTCCATGTTCATTTCTTGCAATTTGAACCAATTTTATGGTAAGCCTTAAGGTTCAACAGGACCAGAGGCCAGAGGAATTTTACCTATTGGGAATAATGGTTACTTTGGAACTTGACCTGGGGACACAAACATCATTAGAGCTTAGGGAGTGGAGGCAAATGGACTATTGCAATTCAGATGCCAATTAATATTTTTAATTTGTAACTCTTTGAAACTGTGCTTCATCCCCTCACCAATAATATTATTTAATTGAGTCACTAAGTATTTTTTGTTTGTTTTTAAAACAGCAATAGAAAAGAAAGTAAGAGAATAAAAGGAGTCTGAAGTAAATGCTTTTGAAAACCTGAATTAAACAAATGATTATCTAGGAAAATCTTAACACTTGAGAGTTAAAAATTCTCAGTAAATAAACTGCCCAGAATAATTTGTGGGATTTATTAAAGATCTAACTTCTTTTATCCACCAACATACCCCACCCCCTTCAGGGTTTTGGCACTTTTCAAACTGGAATCTGTTCATCTGTCATCACCTCTGCTGGAAACTGAACTCCTTCCAGAGAGAAGAAAGGAGTTTATGTAGTGAGAGAGGGGCAAGCTACAAGTTCAACTCGTTAACTTTAACCTGCACACTACTGCAGGCGAGTCATACAATTGTCTCACTGAATGAAGGCAGGTGTTGGGGGTCTTTCCCAACCAGAAAGCTGTCAGCCCAGGACCTGATGCTATCTCTTGCTTGGATAAATTTCTTCAGCCACCTATATGAAGGCCCAAGTGGTTTCCATTCTGACAACCACAGTCCTATGTTACACACCTTCAATTGGCTAAATAAAAACTTATGTTTTGACTAATAGCTTCTAGCAGGGTGAGGAGGTCAAAGCAGTGAGGATTAACCAACCATGACTCTGAAAAATAGCAGACACTGAAGCAGAAGCACAACCAAGAGACAGAAATGTCCTATAAATTAAGTGAGGAAAGTATTACAAGGAGGAGGAATGATCAATTGTGTCAAATTCTACTTTTCAGTCAAGTAAGACCAGCACTGAGAAATAATCACTAGGCTTAACAATATGCAGGTTATTTGGAGACCTTAAGAAGAGCTATTTCCATGGAGTGGGGGATAAAAGCTTGACTAGGGTGGGTTCAAGAAAAAAATGAGAGTACATAAGTGAACAAATCAAGACCACATAATGATTTTTGAGGAATTTTGGTGTACAGAGATGATGCAGTAGGTGGAGTGGGTTGTACAGTTAAGGTAGGGTGTTTTGTTTCTTTCTTGTTGGTTTTGTTGTTGTTGTTGCAAGGGAGACTTTGTGGAATCTTTGTGTACCGATGGGAATCATCCAGTAGATAAAGGTAAATTGATGATGTGGCAAACAGCACAGACAGCATTGCTGGGACCATGCATTGAATAGTCAAGAAGGGGTGTAATCTAGTGGCCAACAGTAGGGATGGGTTTTCTTAGGAATGTAGAGAGTTTATCCATAGTGATGAAAGGGAAAGCAGAGTATCAAGTTGCAGATGCATGGAAGTGAGAAGTTTTTAAAGGCTATTCCTTTACTTTCACGTTCTCAGTGTCATCAGTTGAGACTGTGGCTGATATGGTTTGGCTGTGTCCTTACCCAAATCTCATCTTGAATTCCCACATGTTGTGGGAGGGACCCATTAAGAGGTAATTGAATCATGGGGGCAGGTCTTTCCTGTGCTGTTCTTCATGATAATGAATAAGTCTCACAAGATCTGATGGTTTTAAAAAGAGAAGTTTCCCTGCACAAGGTCTCTTCTTTTGTCTGCCACTATGTGAGATGTGCCTTTCATCTTCTGCTGTGATTGTGAGGCCTCCCCAGCCACATGAAACTGTAAGTCCATTAAACCTCTTTCTGTTGTGAATTGCCCAGTCTCGGGTATGTCTTTATCAGCAGCATGAGGACAGACTAATACAGTGGGTATTCCAGCAGTAAATGGAATTCTGCAAATGATAAGGTGTGAACTGCAATGCCTAACATGGAATGAGTAGACAGGGGAAGTGCAGAAAGTTGCACTGCTATATTCTTGACACTATTCTAGGCACAGGAGATGCAGTCATGGGAATACACATTTGGAGCATATGTTCACTCATGGGTGTTAGTTTGGTAACAAGGTGGGGTGGGAGGAAGTATCTGGTACCTGGTACCCTTGACCGGCTTCGGGGCAAAAGATACATATTCTGATAAAACACAGGCCTTGGCCTCCAGATAAAACAAAACTCATTCTGACTACTCCTCATCTGGAGGCACAGGGATGGAGGATGGGGAGGGGATGGTGTTGGAACACTGAAGGGTCTAGTGGCCTATTTCTCTGCAGCTCAGAGATAAGGTATTTTCCTCCTAAGAGTCAGCCCCTCTCCAACAGATACTCCACTAACCTTTGCTGTCAAATGTCTGGCTCATCCTCCTACTCTGTCTGTCTTCTGGTTGCTATGGCAATGTGTCCAGGAGCACTGCTCTGCCAGTGTAAATGAGTGGGAGCCTGTTAATGTAGACAGGGGTGCATTGTGGGACCAGGGGAAAATCCTTGAAGGCAAGAATAGCCTAATACACTTAGGTACTTCAGTGACTAACAGCTTCCAAAGCCCCTCCACCAGGTATTTACACCACCACTGCCAGAAGGTAGGGGAGGTAAATTGCAAACAGGGAGCCTTAGAGCACATAGCAGAGGCTTTCATTGGTGTCATTTCCCAGAAAAATCCAGTGTGTTAGGAAGTCTTCACTTGCTCATATTCCAAGGTAGTCTCAGTGTGCTCTCACTAGCAGTGCTCTGTCTTACAGAACTGCTGAGCACCAAGCACTACAAGAACCTTAAGTATATGCCAGGTAATTTAATAGGAACTAGGGATACTCAGTGAAAATGACATGTTCACAGGTGTGGGTTTGTGGTCATGGCAGGGTTAGCCTAAGGGCACAAGTTCTGATGTCAACCCAGACATTCATCTTTAATAGGGGACAGCCTTCCTCATTCTCACTCTAACTTTTTTCTTCCATGAAGCACACAGGGGCAAAGATAAAGGTAGGGCTGAGATTTGTCTGAAGTTCTGAGGTGCTCATTTTCCCCTTCTCTGTAGCTGAGACCCTCTTTGTCTTAACTCCATCAGTCTTGCTCAGCCATGTAAGCTTCCAGACCCATAATCAGCTTTGAGTATCAGTGTCCAGAAGCACAATGGCCTAGTCTGCCTGGTGGCTGGTTTCTATGGCAATCCTGCCAAGAGCTTTTTTCCCTAAATGAAATAAAAAGAGAGAATAAAAGAAGGGTGGGTGGCTGCCCATGTGGAGAAGGGAAAAGAATTAAAATTTGAATATCCTAATTAGACTGATAGACTTTTGAATTTAACAGGCCACAAATACAGGCCAAGGCAGCAGGGGAACTGACTGGGAAAAGAGAGTTTCAAACAAGTAAAAAAAAAGGCCTTTTTTCATTTAAGAAACTTCTATGGAAAGTTGAAAGATAAGGAAATGTGTCACTAGATTAGGAGTAGGACTCAGGATGAACTCAGTAATTGGTACTGCCCATTGAAAAATCCAGACTCAAATCCATCTACTTAGAGCATGTTGGCAGGGAGGTGTCCAGAATTACTTCTCTGGGAAGAGAATGGGCCTGGTACCCCTCCCTCTGGTCTGGTGGCTGAGGGTACATGCCAAGGTGTTGACACCCAGGCCCATAGCGCCCATGGCATCCAGGTGGGGGATAGTTTGAAGCACTCAGCTATTCTGTTGTCCACTTGTTTGTAGGTTAAGATCTGCCTCATTTTCCTTCTGTCAGCCTCTCTTCTGCAGTTAACATTCTGGACTCTATAATCACCTTAGATGTCTAATGACTTGTCATGGCTTAATAGGTCCTAGCTGCTGGTTGCTATGGTGATGCAGCCAGGAGCTCTGCTCACTAAGTTAAAATAAGAGAGAACCTGAGGTGGGTAGGGGACAGTGCATGGAGAGGGTCAAGATTGAAGGTGACAATAAGCTAATTACACTAATTGATAGCTTTTTCTAACTAAAATATCCATAAATACATGCCCCAGGACAAAGGTAGAGGGAGCTTACCTGGGAAAATAAAGTATCAAGCACAAAAAAAAGAGGCTTTCACTACAGCCATTTCCAAGAAGCAATCCAGAGGATAAGAAAAGGCTCTATCTGCTCAAGATCAGAGAATATGGGTCTTATGAACACACAGGCATGTTAGGGGATCAAGGTCCTCATTTGTGGGAGTCTAAGACTCCTCCCTTGTCAGTCATGGCTGCTTAGATGGGGAACTAAGGCTCAGAAGTGGAAAGGGACTAGAACTAAATCACATGCTAGGTTAGCAGCAGAGCTGTGAGTGGAGTTCAAGGCCCTGCATCACCATGTCAGAGCTCTCCCTATGACTCCAATCGACTTCCAGATAGAGCCCAGGATGGTCAACCCCCGCCCCCCATTTTACAGATGAAGAAATGAATCCCAGAAAAGGGAAGAAAACTGGCCAGGGCAACACAGTTTCTTCTGAAATGAGAACACAGTTCTCCTGGCTTTTAAAGTGGATCAGGTAAATGGCCAGTCAGTCAAGAATTAGGTCAGAGACAATGGAAACAGACAAAGGAGCACCATACTTTACAGGAATTCTACACAATTTATAAGCCAGGGTAAAAAAAGATTCTCAGTGGTTCTAAGTGATGGGAAGAAATGGGTGCCATTAAAAGAGAGAGAGGGGAAAAGGAACAAAGGAGAAAAAGGGACACAGAAAAGCTCCTCTGTATACGACTGTGATTTTCTTTGGAAACAGTCCCTTCCTTGAGCAACAGGTGGAAATAAGATTCAGAGGTTTTCCTCCCAGAATATCTTGCTAGAGAACCTAGGGGAGTGTGATGCTAATTTGCAGGTGTCTGAGCGGCCTCTCATCAGCGTATAGATAAAAAAAAAATTAGTACATCAGAGTGAAGAAATGACATCCCCAATATCAGACTCTGCTTTAAGGTCAAAGCTGTTAGTGGATCCCAGCCCTTATGATGACCTTGACAGGGCTCTGTCTAGCAGGAGTGTAGGCAGCAGGAAGAGCACTCTCTGTGTGCCTGGCACTTCCATGCGGAGATTATGATTACACCTGGGAGTCAGGGGACATGATGAGAGAGAGGCATCCCCATGCACTTTCCTGAAAGGACCTGGTTCCCCTTCCTCTGGTCTGTGGGCAAAGGATACACGGCTTCAGCCAGTACGACTTTAAAGGACAGCCAGAGAAAATAATGACTGTGGTCAGTATTGACACAGAAACAGTTAAAAGCACCCGCTCCCTCCCACCGTCCGCTGACGTGAAGGGCCGGAGGTGGCAGCGGCGGCGGCGGCGGAAGCAGCGGCGGCGGCGGCGGCGGCGGCGGCTGCGGCGGCGGCTGATGCTGCGGCGGCGGCGGCGGCGGCGGCGGCGGCGGCGGATGCCCGCGTCCCAGGCTCGCGGGCTGCAGGCCCGGGTGAGTGCACACCCGGCGCGCGGCCGGGCTCCCGGATGTGTTACCTTGTCCCGCTGCAGACGAGATGCCAGGGGAGCGAGGCCTTCCACACTCCTCCGTGTGTGCGTGACTTGTGCATCACGGACAATTTTGCTGAGGGAGATTTCACTATGGCGGATTATGCCTTGTTAGAAGATTGCCCTTACGTGGACGATTGTGTCTTTACTGCTGAATTTATGACCGATGATTATGTTCGTGTGACTCAGCTTTACTGTGATGGGGTGGGTAAGCAATATAAAGATTATGTCCAAAGTGAGAGGAATTTAGAATTTGACATCTGCAGTATATGGTGTAGTAAACCAATTTCTGTCCTGCAAGATTATTGTGATGCCATTAAAATAAACATCTTCTGGCCACTTCTGTTTCAACATCAAAACAGTTCTGTAATATCACGATTGCATCCCTGTGTGGACGCCAACAATTCACGTGCTTCCGAGATAAATTTGAAGAGATTACAACATCTTGAGTTGATGGAAGATATTGTGGATTTGGCAAAGAAAGTTGCTAATGATTCACTCCTTATTGGAGGCTTATTGAGAATTGGTTATAAAATAGAAAATAAAATCTTGGCAATGGAAGAAGCTCTGAATTGGATAAAATATGCAGGCGATGTAACAATTCTAACTAAATTAGGATCAATTGACAATTGTTGGCCTATGTTAAGTATTTTCTTTAGTGAATACAAGTACTACATAACTAAAATTGTAATGGAAGACTGCAATTTGCTTGAAGAACTTAAAACCCAAAGTTGTATGGATTGTATAGAGCAAGGAGAACTAATGAAAATGAAAGGAAATGAAGAGTTTTCCAAAGAAAGATTTGATATAGCTATTATCTATTACACCAGAGCCATTGAATATAGACCTGAAAACTACCTTCTTTATGGTAACCGAGCTCTTTGTTTTCTTCGTACTGGACAGTTTAGAAATGCACTCGGTGATGGAAAGAGAGCCACTATTCTGAAGAACACTTGGCCAAAGGGTCATTATCGTTATTGTGATGCTCTTTCTATGCTGGGGGAATATAACTGGGCCCTGCAAGCAAACATAACAGCTCAAAAACTCTGTAAAAATGACCCTGAGGGAATCAAGGATCTAATTCAGCAGCATGTAAAGTTACAAAAACAAATAGAAGACCTACAAGGTCGAACAGCAAATAAGAATCCAATTAAAGCCTTTTATGAAAACAGGGCCTACACACCTAGGAGTTTATCAGCACCTGTATTTAGTACGTCACTTAACTTTGTGGAGAAGGAAAGAGATTTCAGAAAAATTAATCAGGAAATGGCCAACGGTGGTAATCAGAATCTAAAGGTGATGGATAAGGCATTGAAGGTAGATGATTGTGACTGTCATCCTGAATTTTCACCACCATCAAATCAGCCTCCAAAACATAAAGGAAAACAAAAATCTCGAAACAATGAATCAGAGAAGTTCAGTTCTAGTTCACAATTGACTTTACCAGCAGATTTGAAGAACATATTGGAGAAACAGTTTTCTAAATCTTCCAGAGCTGCACACCAGGATTTTGCTAATATAATGACAATGCTGAGAAGCTTAATTCAAGATGGCTATACAGCTTTATTGGAGCAGCGTTGCCGCAGTGCCGCACATGCCTTTACAGAGTTGCTGAATGGTTTAGATCCTCAAAAAATAAAGCAATTGAACCTGGCCATGATTAACTATGTCTTGGTTGTCTATGGACTTGCCATTTCTCTCCTTGGAATAGGACAGCCTGAAGAACTATCTGAAGCTGAAAACCAGTTTAAGAGGATTATTGAACACTACCACAATGAGGGACTTGATTGCTTGGCCTACTGTGGAATTGGAAAAGTATATTTGAAAAAAAACAGATTTCTAGAAGCTCTCAATCACTTTGAGAAAGCAAGAACCTTGATTTGTCGTCTTCCTGGAGTGTTAACTTGGCCCACAAGTAATGTGATTATTGAAGAGTCTCAGCCAGAAAAAATAAAGATGCTGTTAGAGAAATTTGTTGAAGAATGCAAGTTCCCTCCAGTGCCAGATGCCATTTGTTGCTATCAGAAGTGCTGTGGATATTCTAAGATCCAGATATACATAACTGATCCAGACTTTAAGGGTTTTATACGCATCAGCTGTTGCCAGTACTGTAAAATAGAATTTCACATGAATTGCTGGAAGAAGTTAAAAACTACAACCTTTAATGATAAAATTGACAAGGATTTTCTACAAGGAATATGTCTTACCCCTGACTGTGAAGGTGTCATTTCTAAGATTATCATCTTCAGCAGTGGTGGTCAAGTTAAATGTGAATTTGAACACAAGGTCATAAAAGAAAAGGTTCCTCCAAGACCTATTCTGAAACAGAAATGTTCTAGCCTAGAGAAACTAAGACTGAAAGAAGACAAAAAATTGAAGAGAAAGATCCAAAAAAAGGAAGCAAAAAAATTAGCACAAGAAAGAATGGAGGAGGACTTAAGAGAAAGTAATCCACCCAAAAATGAAGAGCAGAAAGAAACTGTAGACGATGTTCAGCATTGTCAGTTCCTTGATGACAGAATTCTACAGTGTATAAAGCAGTATGCTGACAAGATTAAATCCGGCATATGGAATACAGCCACGCTTCTCAAAGAATTGCTTTCTTGGAAAGTTTTGAGCACAGAGGACTATACAACCTGTTTTTCAAGCAGAAATTTTCTAAATGAAGCAGTGGACTATGTTATTCATCACTTGATTCAAGAAAAGAACAGAGTAAAGACAAGAATATTTCTGCATGTTTTGAGTGAGCTTAAAGAAGTGGAGCCCAAATTAGCTGCCTGGATCCAAAAACTTAATAGCTTTGGCTTAGATGCCACAGGACCTTTCTTTTCTCGGTATGAAGCATCTCTTAAACAGCTTGATTTTAGCATCATGACTTTCCTCTGGAATGAGAAATATGGTCACAAACTAGACTCTATAGAAGGAAAGCAACTTGATTATTTCTTTGAGCCAACATCATTGAAGGAAGCCCGTTGTTTAATATGGCTGCTAGAAGAACACAGAGACAAGTTCCCAGCATTACATAGTGCTTTAGATGAATTCTTTGATATAATGGACAGCCGCTGTACTGTGTTAAGGAAACAAGACAGTGGCGAAGCACCGTTTAGTTCTACCAAGGTGAAAAACAAAGGAAAGAAAAAGAAATCAAAGGACTCAAAGCCTATCTTAGTTGGGTCTGGAACAACTTCAGTAACTCCAAATAATGAGATCATCACTTCAAGTGAAGACCATAGCAATCAAAATTCAGATACTGCAGGCCCATTTGCAGTGCCTGACCATCTTCGGCAAGACGTAGAAGAATTTGAAGCTCTCTATGACCAACACAGTAATGAATATGTTGTCCGCAATAAGAAGCTGTGGGACATGAACCCAAAACAAAAATGTTCAACTCTATATGATTACTTCTCTCAGTTGTTGGAGGAACATGGTCCCTTGGACATGAGTCACAAGATGTTCTCTGAAGAATATGAGTTTTTCCCAGAAGAAACTCGACCAATACTAGAAAAAGCAGGAGGTTTAAAATCTTTTCTCTTGGGATGTCCTCGTTTTGTTGTGATTGACAACTGTATTGCATTGAAGAAAGTTGCATCACGGCTCAAGAAGAAAAGAAAGAAGAAAAACATTAAAGCAAAAGTAGAAGACATTTCAAAAGCAGGAGAGTATTTACAAGTTAAACTACCACTGAATTCAGCTGCTAGGGAATTTAAACCAGATGTAAAGTCTAAACCAGTATCAGGTTCATCTTCAGCACCAGCTTCTGAAGATGTGAAACCCAAACCTGTGCCTGCAAATTCTCCCAAGCCAGCTTGTGAAGATGTGAAGGCCAAACCAGTATCCGATAATTCTTCTAGACAAGTTTCTGAGGATGGGAAACCCAAAGGAGTCTCTTCTAATTCTCCCAAACCAGGCTCTGAGGATGCAAATTACAAGCGAGTCTCCTCTAATTCTCCCAAACCAGTTCTTGAGGATGTGAAACCAACTTATTGGGCTCAATCCCATTTAGTCACAGGATACTGTACGTATCTTCCTTTCCAGAGATTTGATAACACCCGGACACCACCAGCATACATAAATGGGCTACCAGGTTTGCCCCAGTACACCAGCATATATACACCCTTGGCCAGCCTTTCTCCTGAATATCAGCTACCAAGATCAGTACCAGTGGTGCCGTCTTTTGTAGCCAATGACAGAGCAGATAAAAATGCTACTGCCTATTTTGAGGGTCATCATTTGAATGCTGAGAATGCTGCTGGTCACCAGATTGCCTCCGAAACACAGATCCGTGAGGATTCTTCGGTAATATCTGTAAAGTCACAGTGCAGCACAGGTGATGCTCATACAGTCCTGAGTGAGTCTAACAGAAAAGATGGGCACTGTGGAAATTCTAACAACAAATGTGAAGTAATTCCAGAAAGCACCAGTGCAGTAACAAACATTCCACAGGTGCAGATGGTTGCCATACAGGTATCTTGGAACATAACACACCAAGAAGTCAATACTGAGCCCTATAATCCTTTTGAGAAACAACAAGGGGAAATTTCACAGATTGAAAAGGAGTACCAAGTATTACAAGACCAACTTAAAGAAGTGTATGAAAATTATGAGCAGATAAAACTTAAGGGCTTAGAAGAGACCAGGGACCTGGAAGAAAAGTTGAAAAGGCACTTAGAAGAAAACAAGATATCAAAGACAGAATTAGATTGGTTCCTTCAAGATTTGGAAAGAGAAATTAAAAAATGGCAACAGGAAAAAAAAGAAATCCAAGCAACACTAAAATCACTGAAGAAGAAAATTAAAAAGGTTTCAAATGCCAATGAAATGTATACCCAGAAAAATGATGGAAAGGATAAGGAACATGAATTACATCTGGATCAGTCCCTTGAAATCAGCAACACACTTACAAACGAGAAAATGAAAATAGAAGAGTGTATAAAGAAAGGGAAAGAGGATTATGAAGAGAGTCATCAGAGAGCTGTGGCTGCAGAGGTATCTGTACTTGAAAACTGGAAGGAGAGTGAAGTGTATAAGCTACAGATCATGGAGTCACAAGCAGAAGCCTATCTGAAGAAGCTAGAGCTGATTAGCCATGATCCTGCAGCATATCCTGACATGGAGTCTGATATATGTTCATGGGAATTGTTTCTTTCTAATGTTACAAAAGAAACTGAGAAAGCAAAGTCTCAGTTTGAAGAACAAATTAAGGCAATTAAAAATGGTTCTCGGCTCAGTGAACTTTCTAAAGTGCAGATTTCCGAGCTCTCATTTCCTGCCTGTAACACGGTTCATCCTGAGTTACTCCCTGAGTCTTCAGGCCATGATGACCAAGGGCTTATGACTTCTGCAAGCGATGTGACTGGAAACCACGCAGCACTTCACAGGGATCCCAGTGTGTTCTCTGCCGGTGATTCCCCAGGGGAGGCTCCTTCTGCGCTGTTGCCAGGGCCACCCCCCTCTCAGCCTGAAGCCACTCAGCTGCCAGGACCAAAAGGGGCTGGCCAGGAAGCTCTGTCAGAGCAAAGCCCTGTGGCTGATTGGAAGCAGCCTGTTCCTCCAGGATGTGCTGCATGTTCAAGCCAGTCTCCAAAAAAGCCATTCAATAGTATTATTGAACACCTGTCAGTGGTATTCCCATGTTACAACAGCACTGAGCTTGCTAGTTTTATTAAAAAAGTGCGAAGCAAAAACAAGAACTCACTTTCAGGATTGAGTATTGATGAAATTGTCCAAAGAGTGACAGAACACATTCTAGATGAACAGAAAAAGAAAAAGCCAAACCCAGGGAAGGACAAGAGGACTTATGAGCCCAGCTCTGCTGCCCCCGTGACCAGGTCCTCCCAGGGCCCACCCTTGGCGGTTGTTGCACCATCACCCAAAACCAAGGGGCAGAAAGCAGAAGATGTTCCTGTGAGGGTTGCACCGGGTGCAAGTTCCTGTGAAATATGCCACGAGGTGTTCAAATCAAAAAACGTGCGTGTGCTCAAATGTGGGCACAAGTATCACAAAGGGTGTTTTAAGCAGTGGCTTAAAGGGCAGAGCGCTTGCCCAGCCTGCCAGGCTCGTGATCTCCTGTCAGAAAAGTAGCCTGCACCTTCTGGAAGAGGCTGGCCCAGTGAGAATCGGGAGCCGCCTTCCTGCTCCTCTAGGTAGTCACACTTCACTAAAGTGTCATCCACCAGCGTGTTGAATCGGAAGAATGACAATTTCCTACCATTGCTGTAAAAAGCAAACATCTGAAGACCCTTGTGCATTGTGTGTCACAAAGCTAAATCCATGGAAATCATTAATATCATTGATATTAAGTAATTTCCCCACTCTGAGTGAATACTTTGATGATGGCCAAGCAGTGGCTAACAAAATGATGGCTACCACACTCATGGGTTGCTGGGGCTGTGCAGGGCTCTTTGAGGTGGATAGCTTCTTTTGGAAAGTACTGTGAGTGCCTCAAAGCAGTATTCTTGAGATAAGAATTCTTAACATATTCGGCCAGGCGCAGTGGCTCATGCCTGTAATCCCAGCATTTTGGGAGGCTGAGGCGGGCAGATCACCTAAGGTCAGGAGTTTGAGACCAGCCTCAACATGGAGAAAACCCGCCTCTACTAAAAATACAAAATTAGCCTGGCATGGTGGTGCATGCCCGTAATCCCAGCTACTCAGGAGGCTGAGGCAGGAGAATTGCTTGAACCTTGGAGGCGGAGGTTGTGGTGAGCCGAGATTGCACCATTGCACTCCAGCCTGGGCAACAAGAGCAAAACTCTGCCTCATAAAAAAAAAAAAAAAAAAAAGAATTTTTAACATATTCAAGCGCCCCACATTTGATCTCCTTTTGTGTTCGAAAAACCTGTTCTAGTAGCTCCGCAAGAGAGATGATACTGACTTTTAAATTTTTTTACAAGAGTCTGTATTCCTGAAAATATGCCTATATTTTTCCTCAAAGATTCTGCATTTTAAGAATGGGCATAAGCAAACTACATTTTAATAATTTATAGTTAATGTTAAAATATTGGCTGATTTAGATCAAAAGATTCAAATCTCCTCTTTGTGAAATCCCATCTGCATTTGATTTTTTATTATTTTATGTTCCCCTCAATAGATTGTTTTAAGTGTTTACTTTTCATCTTTTATAGATGTAATCTGATTTTCAAAAATCATTAACAGTTTTTAACTAGTATTGACTAAGACTTTTTCCCTCTGGAATCGAGGATGTGTGTCCATCATCCCAGCCCCCGGTTGGAGACTGCTCTTTGAACTCTGCTGCCTTCCTCAGCAGCTTCTGTCCTCTTCTGTGAGTCAGTCAGCAAGTTCTTGGGATCCGCATCCAGCTGTGCTGAGCACACAACAGGCTGTGTATGGAAATGGCCACCATCATTCTCCTTCCTGACCCCACCACAAAAAGAGAAGCTGTGTCTTTAGACAACCCTGAGGTATCTGTGTTACAGTCGTTCTGTGTTTGACATTTGTGTAAAGTAATGCATGCAATCTTGTACTGTGGCCTAAGAACAAAACTGTAACTGCATTTGAAACCATGAAAAAATTAGATATTGTTTTGTGACTTTTAGACAGTGATAAATATAGAACCATGAATTCTGGACACATTCCATTTCTCTCCAACATGAAGGATCAAAAAATGTTTTTCGATGTATTCTTTGCTCCACTGTAAACTTAGAGTCATAAGATTATGAGCTGATTTGGTCACCTTCCTCTGCCTTTGTTCACCGTGAGTTCTGATGTCTTAGTGATTTAGTTCATAGAAGCTCATGTCTTAGTTTGAAACAGGTTCTCCACGGTGGTCCCCAGAACATTGTCTGCATATCCCTAAGAATTGAGCACTATGGGTGTTAACATGCATAAAGATCAGTTTGCAGCAGCAAGTACAAAAGGAGAAGAGGAATATCTGTCGAATGAGTGTGTTTTGTACATAACTTCAGATACCTGTGAACATGCCTTATATTTGTCCAACAACGGTCAGAATAAAGAACATTCTAAAACGAGCAAAAAAAAAAAAAAAAGAAAAAGAAAAAGAAAAAAGAAAGAAAGAGTTAAAAGCAAAAGGTGATAAATTACCAGAGGTGCCCTGTAAAGAACTTGGCTGATGTGTGCAAAGGACCAGAAGGTTTACAATGATTACTTTAATAAAATATTGGGAACATTTGAGGTTGGGAAAATCATGGAAACTGGTTAAGATGGAGGAGACTTAGAGTCAGCCAGAAAAATGATGACCACAGAAAAGAAGAGACATAATGTAAGAAGGACTCTGCAAGGATTAGCTGAATATAGATGTCTGGAGGGATGGGGATAGTTGGAAGAAGGCCCTATGTGGATAACTGCAAGAGGGTTGGGGCTGTTACCAGAGAATGAAAAGGGTAAAAGAGAGAGGAGGAAGAAAAAGAGAGGAAGAAGGTAAGAGAGAGAGAGAAAAAAGATTAAGACAAAGACACAAAGATAATGATGAAGAAGAAATAAAGGATAAGGAGAAAGGAGGAGGAGATGGAGGTGAACGAAGAAAGAAGAGAAATGAAGGGCAGGAAAGTAGACAGAACCTTGTCCATCACTGTGATACTTGTTTGAAAAATACCAGACACACAGCACGGTCTACTTTCACAGCAGCTAGAGCTAATCTACAGCTGTATATGTGTGTGCACACACATATGCACACTTCCATAGAAACGTGGTTGACACCCTGGATGTTACTTCTGTAGTTGAAAAAAGACCCCTTCCCTCCATCCCTTGATCCCCACTTCTGCTTCAGTTATAGCCTCTTTCTAGAAATCTTTCTAGGTTTCTGGCCTATCCTCCTGGTGGACAGTACTGTTCTTTTTGCATACAAAGCAGAGCCATCCTGGAAAGGCAGTTCTGGAGAGCCCCATGAATAGCTGTGGAAACCAGGACCAGACAGATCTGGAAAAAGCAGACAGCTAGAGGTTGGTGCAAGGGGTACAGGCAGGTAAGCAGGGATGATCCACCAGACCAAAGGCAGGAGCTGCATTCCCCTTTTTTACTTCAGCATAGCTCAATAGCCTCACTCTTCAAAACCAGAAACAAATTGTCCATTTCAGTCCTTTCTTTTGGGAGCTATGATATGAAAACAGCCAAGACCATGGTGACAGGAGATCCTCTTTCTCTCTAACTTGCAAATAGGGAAGAGATAGACATGGTCCATATGAGGCAGGACAATGTGTTTAAGTGAGAACTTATGAGAAACAGTCCCACGTTGCCTTTAAAATTCTGACAAAAAGTTGTCCCATAGGCGTCTGTGTTCACATGTGATAGTCTACCTTTCCCCCAAGGGCCTTCAGTTGTCCGTAAATCAGAGCTTTGGAGAACATTGGCTACCCTTAGAAAAGTCAGTGAGGTTTTGGTGCACTGAGTGTTCATTCATGAGGGACGGTTTGGTCTCACAATCTGGACCTTAATCTCCTGATTGTGGTTCCTAGGACGGCATGGAGGAAACTCTTCTGCAGGCATCCCCAGTGGGGTATCTGCTCTATCTATTTTAAGAGTGAGGCCCATGGAAGGTTTTCTCGCATGCAGGGTGTAAAGTTGGAAGACCACACAGGGGCACGAGTGAGATCATCTTGTAAGAAAACAAGCTTCTCCCTTGTCACCTGGAGAAACTTTTGCAAATCAGTTTGCCATCTATTAATTTGCCAACACACTTCACATAAAAAAGCATCTTCTGTGGGTTAATAGGGCATCAGTGGGCATCGTTAGAAAGAAGCTGAGTGTGTGAGTAGCACTCATGAACCCAGGACTATCTCTGTATAGAATACAAGAAGCAATTTGTTAGCAAAATCTCTTGCAGCATCTTGTAACAGAGAGCAATGATAGTGCAAGATGGAAAATCCAGGAAAAGCAGTTTCACATGGTTCAGAGACAAGCACAAAGAAAATTAACACAGGAGTAGCATTCAGCACATTTAAAGAAAAAAAAATGAACTATGTGGTTCTAATGTAATCAATCCTATATCATCTGAGAAGCTACTTGCCCATTAGTTACTTAGCAGCCTTCTTGGTTATCAAATCAACAGATCAAAAAAAGATGAACTTCCAGTTCCAAAATGATAGCATAGAAGCAAGCTGGCTTCACTCACCCTCCCTCCCTGAGAAAACCTAAATCAAACATACAATGTTGAAATTGTCACCAGCAATATCTGAGAACTCAAATATGAAGGTTAGACAGTTCCAGGAGCATAGAGAAGTAAAAAAAAAAAAAAAAAAATCCAAGCAGACAGTAAGAGAATTGGATTTATATATCTGCAACACATCAACCACAATCTGCCCTGCACCAATGATGCAGAAAAATTTCCCCAGACTTATGTGTTCTACACTGGAATACCTGAGATTGAAGCAGACAACCAGCTTCTCCACCATCTTGAGTTCTTGGCAGGAGACCCATCCCTGTCTTAACCCACAGGATGCATCATGAGTGCCCATAAAAAGAAATCTCCCTGAGGACAGCCAGGCACAAAGGGTGGAAGTGGGACATTATCACCCACAGCCCTGAGAACTCTGCTGTGTTATTCAGACAAAAAGGACACCATTCAGAGTGGCTATTCAGCAGCACTATGCTGTAAGTGGTTCATTCCACAGGCCCACTGGGCACAACCCCCAGCCAGCCTTCCCACACTATCAGGTTATCCCATTTAGAACCTCCACCACTGGGGATGAGCAGTGCTGGGATCTGTTACTAAAGCTTAGGCAAACCTGGGCTTAAGGCATCATGTAGTGCCAAAAAGGAGGTAGCAACCCAGTGGTGGGGTGGGGGTGGGGCAGGTGTACAGAGAAAGAAATTGAAAAACTAAAACGAATCTCTAGCAAACAAATGCAATAAAAACCAAAACAAGACAGACAGAGAAGACTGGCATAAATAACTAATCTATCAATGCAAAGAAATAAACGTACATTCACAGAAAACAAAAGAAAACAGGGAACCGTGACTGCCACAGTCAAAGCAAGGATCTGGTGACTGACCTTAATGTGAGCTCTCTGACCAAAAATTCAAAATAGCAGTTTGAAGGAAACTCGATAATCTTCAAGATAATACAGAAAAACAATTCAGAAACTTAGGAGAAAAATTTGACAGAAATTGAAATCATTTTTTAAAAATCAAATAAATTGTTGAACTATGGAATGCATTTGCTGACCTGAAAAATTCATTAGAGGTTCTTAACCGCAGAATGGATCATGCAGAGAAAGAAATCAGTGAGCTAAAACCACCTATTTGAAAATACAGTCTGAGGGAAAAAAAAGTAATTAAAAAAATGAAGGTGTGCTGCTGTCATGGAAAGGAACGGAAAAAGTGAGTAAATACAGCACCTTTAACTGAAATATCCAGGTACATGCATTGGGACTAATCAAGGAAATAACTCAACTCACGAAGAACAGAGAAATGTAAGGCAGGCCAATTCCCCACGTGGGAGTGACAGATCCAGGAGAACCTCCCCTGCCTAGGGAAGCAGTGAGTGAGTGAGAAACCCTGGGAACTCATGCTTCTTTGCAACTTGTAGTTTAGGAGATTCCCTAATGAACCCACTCCGCCAGGGCCTTCAGTCATAGCTATGTGGAATCTTGGCAGAGCAGCCACTCAGGCACATGCAGAGCCCCAAGAACCTTAGATACCCATGATTCTCAGCAAAAGCAACTTAACTCTGGCATAGACCCCCATATATATATACACTTAGAAAAGGGGTTGAATCCAGGGGGCTGAGCAGAGACTTTCTGCAGGTCCTGTTTTCATGGCACCTCACAGGATAAAACCCATTGGCTTGGAACCCCAGCCAGCCACCACCCTGAGCTCACAAAGGGCACTGTCATGGCTGGGCCAAAATGATTGCTGATGATAAGCCAGACGCAATGGACCTACCATCACTGTTAGGTGGGACCAGGCACTGTAACTCTGCAGGGCCATCACCCGGAATATTTCAGTCCACTGTGTACATTTGTCTGAGCCAGACAGACCTGCGCCAGTGTTACACCTCCCTGAGACACATCTCCCAGGGGGAGGAGTGGGAAACCATCTTTGCTGCTTCACAGCCTTAGCTAGTGCCTTAGGGCTCTAGGGAGTCTGAGTCAAATAGGGACTGGAGCGATCCTCTGGCACAGCCAAGCAGCTAAATAGAGAAGCAGTCAGACTGCTTATTCACGTGGGTCTCAAATCCTGTTTCTCTTCACTGGGAAGAATCCCTGATTGGGGTCTCCAGTCACCCCTGCTAGTGTTATGTGGCCGTCAGCGGTTTTAAACCTCCCTGGAATGGAGCTCCCAGAAGGAGGAATAGGCTGCCATCTTTTCTGTTTGGCCACCTTAGCCATTCTTACCTTCAGGCTTTGGAGCATCTGAGACAACTGGGGGCTAGAGCAGACCCCCCCGCACAGCACAGCTGCCCTGTGAAAATGTGGCCAGACTGTTTCTTAAAAGCAAGTCCCAAATCCCATTCATCCTCAATGGGTGGGACCTCCCAACCAGGATTATAGCTACCCTGGAGATGTCTTCCAGCCAGCAGCAGTTCAAACTTCCCTAGGATAGAGCTCCCAGAGGGAGGGGAAGGCCGCCATCTTCGCTGTTTGGCAGCCTTAGCTGTTCTTGCTTCTGAGCTTTGAAAAGTCCAAGGTCACTGGTCACTGGGAGCTAATGCAGACCCCTAGCACAGCACATCTGCTGTATGAAAATGTGGCCAGATTGATTTTTAAAGTGGGTCCCCGATCCTATTCCTCTTCACTGGGGAGGACCTCCCAACCACAGTCTCCAGCTGCTCTCACCAGTGTTTTCCAGCCAACAGCAGTTCCAAACCTTCCTGGGAAGAAGCTCCCAGAGAAAAGTTTGGGCCACCAACTTTGCTGTTTGGCAGCCTTAGCTGTTCTTGCCTGTGGGCCTTGGAGAGTCCCAGGTGACTAAGGGATTGAGTGGATTTCCAGCACAGCACAGCTGCTTTATGAAAAAATGGCCAGACTGCTTTTTTTAAGTGGGTCCCTGATCCTGTTCCTCTTCACTGGGTGATATTTCCTGAACAAGGTCTCCAGCTACTTCCTGCAGGTGCGTTCAGGCTGGCAACAGGGCCGTACCTCACTGGGATGCAGCTCCCAGAGGAAGGAACAGGCTGCCATCTTTACTGTTTGGCAGCCTTCACTGTTGCCACCTTCAGGTACTGGAAAATCGAAGGTGACTGGGGACTGGAGTGTACCTCCATCATACTGCAGCATTCCTATGGACAAGTGGACAGACACTTTGTTACATGGGTCCCTGATCCTGTATCTCTTCACTCAACTGGTCCTCCTGGCCTGGGTCTCCAGCCAACTGCCACCAGAGCTATTGAGCCAGCAGCAATTCTGCAACTTCCCAAGACAGAACTCCCAGTGAGAGGGACTGGTTGCCATATTTGTGATCTCACAACCCTCAACCTTGCTGTCTCCAGGCTCTGAAAATTCTTCAGGGACCAGAGGCTGGTCAAGACCCCCAGCACAGAGCATCCACTTCATGGAAAAAAGGCCAGACTCTTCTTTATGCAGGTCCTGATCCACACTTCTCCTTACTGGGAAGGGATGCTCAATCAGGGACTCCAGCATAACCACCCTGCCCCCACCTAATCAGTTTGATCAGAGGCAGCCCAGAAGTAAAAGGAACAACCACATACAGAGAGGAGAAAGAACTAATGAAAGAACTCTGGCAACTCAAATGGTCAGAGTGTCTTATGTCCTCCAAACAACTACACTAGTTCACCAACAAAGGTTCTTAATCAGCATGAGTTGGCTGAAATGACAGATATAAAATTCAAAATATGGATAAAAATGAAGATCATTGAAATTCATGAGAATGGGAAAACCTAGTCCAAGGAAACAGGAAACTAAGAATCAAAATAAGAAGATACAGGAGCTGACAGATTAGCCAGTATAAAAAAGAAACTGATCTGATAGAGCTCAAAAACACAATACAAAAATTGCACAATGTAATCACAATTATTAGCAGCAGAATATACCAAGCTGAGGAAAGAATCTCAGAACCTGAAGAATGGCTTTTGGAAATACGACTGTCAGACAAAAATAAAGAAAAGGAATGAAAAGCAATGAATGAACCTCTGAAAAATATGTGATTATATAAAGATGCCAAATATTAAAATTATTGGCATCACAGAAAGGGGTGAGTAGAAAGGAAACAACTTAGAAAACATATTTCAAGATATCATCCATGAAACTTTCCCCAACTTCGCTAGAGAGACCAATAGTAAAATTCAGGAAATACAGAGAACCCCTGCAAGATTTTATGCAAAAAGGTCATCTCCAAGACACAGAGTCATCAAATTTTCCAAGGTTGAAATGAAAGAAGTAATGTTAAAGGCAGCTAGAAATAAAGGCCAAGTCACCTACAAAGGGAACCTCATTGAGCTAATAGTGGACCTCTCAGCAGAAATTCTACAAGCCAGAAGAGATTGGGGGCCTATATTACATTCTTAAAGAAAAATGTTTCAACCAAGAATTTTATAACCAGTCAAACTAAGCTTCCTCAGCAAAGCAGAAATAATATCCTTTTCAGATAAGCAAATGCTCGGAGAGTTTGTTACCATCAGCCCTGCCAGATGAGAGACATGAAAGGAGCACTAAATATGAAAAGGAGACCATTACCAGCCAATACTAAAACATACTTAAGTACACCAACCAGTGACATTCTACAGCAACCACACAAATAAGTCAACGCAATAACCAGCTAAAAACACAATGACAGTATCAAATCCACACATATACATACTAACTTTGAATGTAAATGGGCTAAGTGACCCATTTAAGAGGCACAGAGTGGAAATCTGTATAATAAAAGCAAGACTTAATGTTATACTCTTCAAAACACCCATCTCACATGCAGTGACACTTAATAGGCTCAAAATACAGGGATGGAGGAAAATCTACCAAGCAAATGGGTAACAGAAAAAATCAGGGGTTGTAATCCAAATTTCAGAAAAAGCAGACTTTAAACCAACAATGATCAAAAAAGACAAAAAGGGGCATTACATAATGATAAAACGTTCAATTTAACATGAAAACCTAACAATCCTAAATATATATGCAGCAAACACAGGAGTACCCAGATTGATAAGGCAAGTTCTTGGAGACCTATGAAGAGACTTAGATTCCCACATAATAATAGGGGGAGACTTCAAAATTCCACTGACAGTATTAGATCATCAAGGCAGAAAATTAACAAAGGTATTTAGGACCTCAGCTCAACATTGGACCACGTGGATTTGATAAACCTCTATAGAACTCTGCACCCCCAAAACAAGAAAATATACATTCTTCTCATTGCCACATGGCATATACTCTGAAATCGACCACACTATTGGACATAAAACACCCCTCAGCAAAAGCAGAAGAACTAAAATCATACCAACCACTCTCTCTGACCACAGTGCAATAAAAATAGAAAAGAAAACAAAAAAATCACTCAGAACTATACAATTATATCAAAATTAACCTGCTCCTGAATGATTTGGGGGTAAATAATGAAATTAAGGCATAAACTAAGAAGCTCTTTAAAACTAATGAGAACATAGAACACACCAGAATCTCTGGGACACAAGTAATGCAGTGTAAGAGAAAAAAATATATAGGCTAAATGCTCATTTCAAAAAGTTAGAAAGATCTCAAATTAATGACCAAACATCAGAACAACAACAACAACAAAAACTAGAGAAGCAGGGTCAAACCAATCCTAAAGCTATCTGAAGATAAGAAATAACCAAAATCAGAGCTAAATGAAAGAAAATCAAGACCCTCCAAATTTTAAAAAAATCAATGAATGCAGGAGTTGATTTCTTGAAAAAAATAATGCAATAGACAGGCTTCTAGCTAGACTAATAAAACAGAAAAGAGAGAATTTCCAAATAAACACAACCAGAAATGACAAAGGGGATGTGACCATTGATCCTGTAGAAATACAATTAATCATCAGAGACTACTAAGAACACCTCTGTGCACACAAATTAGAAAACCTAGAAGATGTGGATAAATTCCTGGCTACAGCCATGCTCCAAGCATAAGCCAATGAGAAATTGAATCCCTGATCAGACCAATAGTGGAATCTGAAATTGAATCAGTAATAAATAGCCTACAAACCACAAAAAAGCCCAGGACCAGATGGATTCACAGCCAAATTCTACAAGATAACAAAAAAGAGCTGGTACATTTTCTACTGAATATATTCCCTCAAAAAATGAGGAGGAGGGACTACTCCCCAACTCATTCTATAAAGCCATCATCATCCTGATACCAAAACCTGTCAGAGAGACACATACACAAAAACCTCAGGCCAATATTCTTGATGAACATTTATGTAAAAATCTTCAACAAAATTCTTACAAACAAAATCCAGCAACACATCAAAAAGCTAATCCACTAAGACCGACTTGGGATTTAATCCTGGGAGGCAAAGTTAGTTTCACATACACAAATCAATACATGTGATTCATCATATAAACAGAATGAAAGACAAAAAACCCATGATTATCTCAATAGATGCAGGAAAAACTTTGGATAAAATTCAACAGCCCTTCATGTTAAAAACTCTCAAAAGCTAAGGTATTGAAGAAACATACCTCAAAATAATAAGAGCTATTTATGACAGACCCACCATGATTGTAAGTTTCCTGAGGCCTCTCCAGAAGCTGAGCAGATAGTCAGCATAATGCTGCCCATACAGCCTGCAGAACCATGAGCCCATTAAATCTATATTCTTTAAAAATTGCCCAGTCTCAGGCATTTCATTACAGCAATTTGAGAATGGACTAATACAGAAAATTGGTAATGAGGGATGGGGCATTCCTATAAAGATACCTGGAAATGTTGAAGCAGCTTTGTAACAGGCAGAGTTAAAAAGAGTGGAATGCTCAGAAGAGGACAGGAAGATGAGGGAAAATTTGGAACTTTCTAGAGACTTGTTGAATGGTTGTGACCAAAATGCTGATAGTGATATGGACAGTAAAAGCCAGGTAAGAGGGGTCTCAGATAGAGATAAAAAACTTATTGGGAACTAGAGGAAAGGTAACTTTTGTTATGCATTACCAAAAAGGTTGGAGACATTGTGCTCATGCCTTAGGAATCTGTGGAAATTTGAACTTGAGAGTGATAATTTAAGGTATCTAGTGAAAAAAATGTCTAAGCAGCAAAGCATTCAACGTGTGGCCTGGCTGCTTCTAATAACCAATGCTCATATATGTGAACAAATAAATGAAATGAACAAAAGCCCATTTTTAAGGGAAGAATTAAGGCTGGCTAGAAAAACTTGCATGACTAAAAAGATGGCAAATGCTAATAGCCAAGAAAATGGAGAATGGGCCTTGAAGGAATTTCAGAGATGTTCATGGAAACCCCTCCTATTACAGGCCAAAAGGCATAGGAAGGAAGAATGCTTTCATGGCCAGGCTCAGGGCCCCACCATCCTGCACAGCCTTGGGACATTGCTCCCTGTGTCCCAGCCGTTCCAGCTCCAGCTATGGCTAAAAGGGCCCAAGATACAGCTCAAGACACTGCTTCTGACAGTGCGAGCAATAAGCCTTGGTGGTTTCCACATGGTCTTAAGCCTGCAGGTGCACAGAGTGTAAGAGTTGAGGCTTGGGAGCCTCCACCTAGATTTGAGAGGATGTATGAAAATGCCTGAATGTCCAGGCAGAAGCTTGCTGCAGGGGTAGAGCCCTTATGGAAAATCTCTACTAAGGCAGTGTGGGGGAGAAATGTGGGGTTGGTAGCCCACACAGATTTTAACTGAGGCATTCCCTAGTGGAGCTATGAGAATAGCGACACTATCCTCCAGAGCCCAGAATGGTAGACCCACTGAAAGCTTGTGTCATGCACCTGGAAAAGCTGCAGGAACTCAATACCAGTTCATTAAAGCAGCCATAGAAGCTGTACCCTGCAAAGCCTCATGGGTGCAGCTTCTAAAAGCCTTGGGAGCCCACCACTTCAACCAGTCTGCCCTGAATGTGGGACATGGAGTCAAAGGAGATTATTGTGAAGCTTTAAGATTTAATGACTGCCCTGCTGGGTTCTGTGGCTCTAAATGTTATACTTTAAACCCCCCCTTACTTTTGGCCAATTTCTTCCGTATGGAATGGGAGTATTTACCCAAAGCCTGTACTCCCATTTCATTTTGGGAGTAACTATCTTGTTTTTGATTTTAGAGGCTCATAGGCAGAAGGTACTTGCCTTGTCTCAGATGTGACTTTAGACTGTGAACTTTTGAATTAATGCTGGAATGAGTTAAGACTGTGGGGGGACTATTGAAAAGGCATGACTGTATTTTAAAATTGAGAAGGACATAAGATTTGGGAGGGGCCAGGGGCAGAATAATAGGGTTTGAATCTCTGTCCCTGTCCAAATCTTATGTCAAATTGTAAACCACAATGTTAGAGTTGTGGCCTGGTGGAAGGTGATTAGATCATGACGGTGGTTTCTAATGGTTTAGTACCATCCCCCAGGGCTGTTTTCATTATACAGTTCTCATGAGATGTGTTCGTTAAAAAGTATGTAGCACCTTCCCCTTCTTCCTCCTGCTCCAGTTATGTAAGATGAGCCTGCTTCTACTTTGCCTTCCACAATAATTGTAAGTTTTAGGAGACCTTCCCAGAAGCTGAGGAAATAGCCAGCATCATTCTTCTTGTATAGCCCGCAGAACTGTGAGCCAATTAAAACTCTTTTCTTTATAAATTACCCAGTCTCAGGCATTTCTGTATAGCAATGTGAGAATGAACTAATACAACATTTAACCAGCTAGGTGAAAGATCTCTATAATGAGAAATACAAAACCCTGCTCAATGAAATCAAAGATAACATAAACAAATGAAAAAAAATATTCTATGCTCAAAGATAGGAAGAATAAATATCATTAAAATGGCCATACTGCCTAAAGAAATTTACAGATGCAATGCTACTCCTATAAAACTACAAATAACATTCTTTTTAGAACTAGAAAAAAAACTATTTAAAAATTTAAATGAAAATGTAAAAAAAGAGCCTGAATAGCCAAGGCAATCCTAAGCAAAGAGAGCAAACCTGGAGGCATCACGTTACTCAATTTCAAACTATACTGCAAGGCTACAATAATCAAATCAGCATGGTACTGGTACAAGAACAGACATATAGACCAATGGAACAAAATAGAAAGCCCAGAAGTATGGCCACACACCTATGATTATCCTACATTTGACATAGCTGACAAAAACAAGTAATTAGGAAGGGACTCCCTGTTCAATAAATGGTGCTGAAATAACTGGCTAGCCATATGCAGAAGATTCAAATTTCACCCCTTACCTAAACCATAAAAAAAAAATCCACTTAAGGTAGATTAAAGACTTAAATGCAAAACCCAGAACTACGAAAATCCTGAAAGACAACCTAGGCATATGAACTGGCAAAAATTTGAACATATGAACTGGCACAAATTTTATAACCAAGGTGCTGAAAACAATTGAACCAAAAGCAAAAATTTACAAATAGGTTCTAATTAAATGAACAGAGTAAACAGAAAAACTACGAAATGGGAGAAAAGTTTTGCAACGATGCCTCTGAGAAAGGCCTAATATTCAACATCTATAAGAAACTTAAAGTTACCAAAACAACCAAAAAACAACGTTAAAAAGGGAGCAAGAGAAATAAAAAGACACTTTTCAAAAAAAGACATGAATTTGGCCAAAGAGCATATGAAAAAAGCTCAGTATCACTGATTAGAGAAATTGCAAATTAAAGCCACAATAAGATACCATCTCACACTGGTCAGAATGGCTACTGTTAGTGAGTCAAAAAAAATTAACAGATGCTGCTTATGTTTCAGAGAAGACAGAACACTTAAACACTGTTGGTCAGAGTGTAAAATAGCTCAATTGTTGTGGAAAACAGCGTGGTGATTCCTCAAACATCTAAGAACAGAACTACCATTGGACTCAGCAATCCCATTACTGTTATATACTCAAGGAAATATAAATAGTTCTAACATAAAGACATATGCATGCAAATGTTCATTGCAGCACTATACACAATAGCAAAGACATGGAATCAACCTAAATGCCCATAAATTATAGACTAGATAAAGAGAATGTGGTAAATACAGACCATAAAACACTATGCAGCCATAAAAAATGAATGAGATTATATATTTTATAGGAACATGAATGGAGCTGAAGGCCATTATCCTTAGCAAACCAATGCTAAGGAACAGAAAACGAAATACTACATGCTCTCATTTATAAGTGGGAGCTACATGATGAGAACACATGGACACAAAGAGGAGAAAAAAAACATCTGGGCCTTCTTGAGGGTGGAGGGTGAAGGATAAAGCAAGTGAGAAAAAATAACAATTGGGTACTAGGCATAGTATCTGTGTGTCAAAATAACTTGTAGAACAAGTCCCCATGATACAACTTTTCCTATATAACAAACCTGCACATGTACCTCAAACTTAAAATTAAAGTTAAATAAATCTAGAGAAGGCAGAAAAAGAACAAAGTAAATGCACCAAAAAAGGTACAAATATAGTAGATATTTATCAAAATGTATCAATAAAACTTTAAATGTGAGTGACCAAAATATACCAATTAAAAAAGGAGATTGCCAAAGTGTCCCCCCAAAAAAGCAACTACAGTCATGTGCTATATAATAACTTTTTGATTAATGATGTGACTAATATATGATGGTGATCTCATAAGATTATAATGGAGCTGAAATATTCCTATTGCCCAGTGACATCATAGCCAGTTTAATGTTGTAGTGCAATTACTTTATTTTTATATAAATTTAATATAGCCTAAGTTAAAAATGTTTACAAAGTCTATAGTAGTGGACAGTAGTATCCTAGGCATTCACTTTCTCTAACCATTCACACACTTGCTGACTTACCCAGAGCAACTTCAAGTACTATAAGTACCATTCATGATACATGCCTATTTAGATGTATCTTTTTCTGGGTGGAACCAAGATGGCCAAATAGGAACAGCTCTGGTCTACAGCTCCCAGCGAGAGCGACGCAGAAGACCGGTGATTTCTGCATTTCCATCTGAGGTTTCGGGTTCATCTCACAAGGCAGTGCCAGAGACTGGGTGCAGGACAGCAGGTGCAGCGCACTGTGCACAAGCCAAAGCAAAGCGAGGCATTGCCTCACTAGGAAAGTGCAAGGGGTCAGGGAGTTCCCTTTCCTAGTCAAAGAAAGGGGTGACAGACGGCATCCGGAAAATCGGGTCATGCCAACACTAATACTGCGCTTTTCCAACAGGCTTAAAAAATGGCACACAAGGAGATTATATCCCACACCTGACTCGGAGGGGCCTATGCTCACGGAGTCTTGCTGATTGCTAGCATAGCAGTCTGAGATCAAACTGCAAGACGGAAGCAAGGCTGGGGGATTGGCGCCTGCCGTTGCCCAGGATTGCTTAGGTAAACAAAGCAGCCAGGAAGCTCAAACTGGGTGGAGCCCAGCACAGCTTAAGGAGGCCTGCCTGCCTCTGTAGTATCCACCTCTGGGGGCAGGGCACAGACAAACAAAAAGACAGCAGAAACCTCTGCAGACTTAAATGGCCATGTCTGAAAGCTTTGAAGAGAGTAGTGGTTCTCCCAGGATGCAGCTGGAGATCTGAGAATGGGCAGACTGCTTCCTCAAGGGGGTCCCTGACCCTTGAGCAGCCTAACTGGGAGGCACCCCCCCAGTAGGGGCAGAGTGATGCCTCACACATCCGGGTACTCCTCTGAGACAAAACTTCCACAGGACCAATCAGGCAGCAGTACTTGCGGTTGATGAAAATCCGCTGTTCTGCAGCCACTGCTGTTCTACAGCCACCGCGGTTCTGCAGCCACCGCTACTGATACTCAGGCAAATGGTATGGAGTGGACATCTAGCAAACTCTAACAGACCTGCAGTTGAGAGTCCTGACTGTTAGAAGGAAAACTAACAAATAGAAAGGACATCCACACCAAAAACCCATCTGTACATCACCATCATCAAAGACCAAAAGTAGATAAAACCACAAAGATGGGGAAAAAGCAGAGCAGAAAAACTGCAAACTCTAAAAAGCAGAGTGCCTCTCCTCCTCCAAAGGAACGCAGCTCCTCACCAGCAATGGAACAAAGCTGAACGGAGAATGACTTTGACGAGCTGAGAGAAGAAGGCTTCAGACGATCAAATTACTCCGAGCTACGGGAGGATATTCAAACCAAAGGCAAAGAAGTTGAAAAACTTTGAAAAAAATTTAGAAGAATGTATAACTAGAATAACCAATAAAGAGAAGTGCTTAAAGGAGGTGATGGAGCTGAAAACAAAGGCTCGAGAACGACGTGAAGAATGCAGAAGCCTCAGGAGCCGATGCGATCAAATGGAAGAAAGGGTATCAGCTATGGAAGATGAAATGAATGAAATGAAGTGAGGAGGGAAGTTTAGAGAAAAAAGAATAAAAAGAAACGAGCAAAGCCTCCAAGAACTGTGGGACTATGTGAAAACACCAAATCTGCGTCTGATTGGTGTAACTGAAAGTGACGGGGAGAATGGAACCAAGTGGGAAAACACTCTGCAGGATATTATCCAGGAGAATCTCCCCAATCTAGCAAGGCAGGCCAACATTCAGATTCAGGAAATACAGAGAACACCAAAAAGATACTCCTCAAGAAGAGCAACTCCAAGACACATAATTGTCAGATTCACCAAAGTTGAAATGAAGGAAAAAATGTTAAGGGCAGCCAGAGAGAAAGGTCGGGTTACCCTAAAAGGGAAGCCCATCAGACTAACAGCTGATCTCTCAGCAGAAACTCTACAAGCCAGAAGAGAGTGGGGGCCAATATTCAACATTCTTGAAGAAAAGAATTTTCAACCCAGAATTTCATATCCAGCCAAACTAAGCTTCATAAGTGAAGGAGAAATAAAATCCTTTACGGACAAGCAAATGCTGAGAGATTTTGTCACCAGCAGGCCTGCCCTAAAAGACCTCCTGAAGAAAGCGCTAAACATGAAAGGAACAACCAGTACCAGCCACTGCAAAAACATGCAAAATTGTAAAGACCATCAACGCTAGGAAGAAACTGCATCAACTAAGGAGCAAAATAACCAGATAACATCATAATGACAGGATCAAATTCACACATAGAAATATGAATTTGAAATATAAATGGGCTAAATGCTCCAATTAAAAGACACAGACTGGCAAATTGGATAAAGAGTCAAGATACATCAGTGTGCTGTATTCAGGAAACCCATCTCACATGAAGAGACACACATAGGCTCAAACTAAAGGGATGGAGGAAGACGTACCAAGCAAATGGAAAACAAAAAAAGGCAGGGGTTGCAATCCTAGTCTCTGATAAAACAGACTTTAAACCAACAAAGATCAAAAGAGACAAAGAAGGCCATTACATAACGGTAAAGGGATCAATTCAACAAGAAGAGCTAACTATCCTAAATATATATGCACCAAATACAGGAGCACCCAGATTCATAAAGGAAGTCCTGAGGGACCTACAAAGAGAATCAGACTCCCACACAATGATAATGGGAGCCTTTAACAACCCACTGTCAACATTTGACAGAACAACAAGACAGAAAGTTAACAAGGATACCCAGGAATCGAACTCAGCTCTGCACCAAGCAGACCTAACAGACATCTACAGAACTCTCCACCCCAAATCAACAGAATGTATATTTTTTTTCAGCACCACACCACACCTATTCCAAAATTGACCACATAGTTGGAAGTAAAGCACTCCTCAGGAAATATAAAAGAACAGAAATTATAACAAACTGTCTCTCAGACCACAGTGCAATCAAACTAGAACTCAGGATTAAGAAACTCACTCAAAACTGCTCAACTACATGGAAACTGAACAACCTGCTCCTGAATGACTACTGGGTACATAACGAAATGAAGGCAGAAATAAAGATGTTCTTTGAAACCAATGAGAACAAGGACACAACATACCAGAATCTCTGGGACATATTCAAAGCAGTGTGTAGAGGGAAATTTATAGCACTAAATGCCCACAAGAGAAAGCAGGAAAGATCCAAAATTGACACCCTAATATCACAATTGAAAAGACCTAGAAAAGCAAGAGCAAACACATGAAAAAGCCAGGAGAAGGCAAGAAATAATTAAAATCAGAGTAAAACTGAAGGAAATGGAGACACAAAAAACTCTTCAAAAAATTAATGAATCCAGGGGCTGGTATTTTGAAAAGATCAACAAAATTGATAGACCACTAGCAAGACTAATAAAGAAGAGAGAAGAATCAAATAGATGCAATAAAAAATGATAAAGGGGATATCACCACTGATCCCACAGAAATACAAACTACAGTCAGAGAATACTACAAACACCTCTACGCAAATAAACTAGAAAATCTAGAAGAAATGGATAAATTCCTCAACACATACACCCTCCAAAGATTAACCAGGAAGAAGTTGAATCCCTGAATAGACCAATAACAGGGTCTGAAATTGTGGCAATAATCAATAGCTTACCAACCAAAAAGACTCCAGGACCAGATGGATTCACAGTCGAATTCTATCAGAGGTACAAGGAGGAGCTGGTACCATTCCTTCTGAAACTATTCCAATCAATAGAAGAAGAGGGAATCCTTCCTAACTCATTTTATGAGGCCAGCATCATCCTGATACCAAACCCTGGGAGAGACACAACCAAAAAAGAGAATTTTAGACCAATATCCTTGATGAACATCGATGCAAAAATCCTCAATAAAATATTGGCAAACCAAATCCAGCAGCACATCAAAAAGCTTATCCACCATGATCAAGTGGGCTTCATCCCCAGGATACAAGGATTGTTCAACATACGAAAATCAATAAATGTAACCCAGCATATAAACAGAACCAAAGACAAAAACCACATGATTATCTCAATAGATGCAGAAAAGGCCTTTGACAAAATTCAACAACCCTTCATGCTAAAAACTCTCAAGAAATTAGGTATTGATGGGACGTATCTCAAAATAATAAGAGCCATGTATGACAAACCAACAGCCAATATCATACTGAATGGGCAAAAACTGGCAGCATTCCCTTTGAAAACTGGCACAACAAAGGGATGCCCTCTTTTACCACTCCTGTTCAACATAGTGTTGGAAGTTCTGTCCAGGCCAATCATGCAGGAGAAGGAAATAAAGGGTATTCAATTAGGAAAAGAGGAAGTCAAACTGTCCCTGTTTGCAGACGACATCATTGTATATTTAGAAAACCCCATTGTGTCAGCCCAAAATCTCCTTAAGCTGATGAGACACTTCAGCAAAGTCTCAGGATAGAAAATCAATGTACAAAAATCACAAGCATTCTTATACACCAATAACAGACGAACAGAAAGCCAAATCATGAGTGAACTACCATTCACAATTGCTTCAAAAAGAATAAAATACCTAGAAATCCAACTTACAAGGGATGTGAAGGACCTCTTCAAGGACAACTACCAACCACTGCTCAATGAAATAAAAGTGGATACAAACAAATGGAAGAACATTCCATGCTCATGAGTTGGAAGAATCAATATCGTGAAAATGGCCATACTACTCAAGGTAATTTATAGATTCAATGCCATCCCCATCAAGCTACCAATGACTTTCTTCACAGAATTGGAAAAAACTACTTTAAAGTTCATATGGAACCAAAAAAGAGCCCGCATCCCCAAGTCAATCCTAAGCCAAAAGAACAAAGCCAGAGGCATCACGCTACCTGACCTCCAACTGTACTACAAGGCTACAGTAACTAAAACAGCATGGTACTGGTACCAAAAAGAGATGTAGATCAATGGAACAGAACAGCGTACTGAGAAATAATGCTGCATATCTACAACTATCTGATCTTTGACAAACGTGACAAAAACAAGCAATGGGGAAAGCATTCCCTATTTGATAAATGGTGCTGGGAAAACTGGCTAGCCATACGTAGAAAGCTGAAACTGGATCCTTTCCTTACACCTTATACAAAAATGAATTCAAGATGGATGAAAGACTTACATGTTAGATTTAAACCCATAAAAACCTGAGAAGAAAACCTAGGGGCATTACCATTCAGGACATAGGCATGGGCAAGGACTTCATGTCTAAAACACCAAAAGCAATGGCAACAAAAGCCAAAATTGACAAATGGGATCTAATTAAACTAAAGAGCTTCTGCACAGCAAAAGAAACTACCATCAGAGTGAACAGGCAACCTACAAAATGGGAGAAAATTTTCGCAACCTATTCATCTGACAAAGGGCTAATATCCAGAATCTACAATGAACTCAAAAAAATTTACAAGAAAAAAACAAACAACCCCATCAAAAATTGGGTGAAGGATATGAAAAGACATTTCTCAAAAGAAGACATTTATGCATCCAAAAAACACATGAAAAAATGCTCACCATCACTGGCCATCAGAGAAATGCAAATCAAAACAACAATAAGATATTATCTCACACCAGTTAGAATGGCGATCATTAAAAAGTCAGGAAGCAACAGGTGCTGGAGAGGATGTGGAGAAATAGGAACACTTTTACACTATTGGTGGAACTGTAAACTAGTTCAACCATTGTGGAATTCAGTGTGGCGATTCCTCAGGGATCTAGAACTGGAAATACCATTTGACCCAGCCATCCCATTACTGGGTATATACCCAAAGGACTATAAATCATGCTGCTATAAAGACACATGCACACGTATGTTTATTGTGGCACTATTCACAATAGCAATGACTTGGAAACAACCCAAATGTCCAACAACGATAGACTGGATTAAGAAAATGTGGCATATATATACCGTGGAATACAATGCAGCCATAAAAGTGATGAGTTCATCTCCTTTGTAGGGATATGGATGAAACTGGAAATCATGATTCTAAGCAAACTATCGCAAGGACCAAAAACCAAACACCACATGCTCTCACTCATAGGTGGGAATTGAACAACGAGAACACATGGATACAGGAAGGGGAACATCACACTCTGGGGACTGTTGTGGGGTTGGGGGAGGGGGGAGGGGGGAGGGATAGCATTAGGCGATATACCAAATGCTAAATGATGAGTTAATGGGTGCAGTACACTGACATGGCACATGTATACATATGTAACAAACCTGTACATTGTGCACATGTACCCTAAAACTTAAAGTATAATAACAATAAAAAAAAGAATAAATAAATAAAACTTCTCGTTGATAGCATAGTATAATATCTTCCTACTCTAGCATACAGAAAGACTTCTTAAACAGGGCTCAAAATATATTAACTATTAAAAAATTACATTTCACCAAAAAAAAAAGAAATTATAAAATTATTATTTGGTAACTGATACATGTCCATGAAATCTTCACAATTTATGTTCCTCTGCGATGGCTCCAGCCAGTCCCTCCATTCAGGATCCTTGACTTCCTGCATCAAGTGTCTATTTATGTTCTTTGTCCACTATTTAATGGGGTTGTTTGGTTTTCTTTGTTTTTTTTTCTTTCTTCCTTGAGGATATTTTATTTTATTTTTCATTTATTTATTTATTATTATTATTATTATTATACTTTAGGTTTTATGGTTGTCTTGTAAATTTAAGTTTATTATTGATGATGGATAGTAGACCGTTGTCAGATACATAATTTACAAAAATTATCTCCTATTCTATAGATTGTCTGTTTACTCCATTTATAGTTTCTTTTTCTCTGCAGAAGCTCTTTAATTACACCCCATTTGTGAATTTTTGCTTTTGTTGCAATAGCTTTTGGTGTCTTCATCATAAAATCCTTACCAACCCCTATGTTCTAAATGGTATTGCGTAGGTTTTCTTACAGGGTTTTTATAGTTTTAAATTTTCCATTTAAGATTTTAGTTTTGTTTGTGTTGATTTTTGTATACGGTAAAAGGTAGGGGTCCAGTTTCAATTTTTTGCACATAGCTAGGTATCCCAGCACCACTTATTAAATAGAGAATCTTTAACTCGTTGCTTGTTTTTGTGAGGTTTGTTGAAGACAAGATCATTGTAGGTATGTCGTCTTTTTTCTGGATTCTGTTCTACTAGCCTATGTGTCTGTTCTTGCAGCAGTACCATGCTGTTTTGGTTACTGTAGTCCTGTAGTATAGTCTGAAGTCAGGTAGTATTATGCCTCCAGCTTTGCTCTTTTTGCCTAGGATTGCCTTGGCTATTGGGGCTCTTTTTTGGTTCCATATACATTTTAAAATTATTTTTATTATACTTTAGGTTTTAGGGTACATGTGCGCAATGTGCAGGTTAGTTATATATGTATACATGTGCCATGCTGGTGCGCTGCACCCACTAACTCGTCATCCAGCATTAGGTATATCTCCCATTGCTATCCCTCCCCCCTGCCCCCACCCCACAACAGTCCCCAGAGTGTGATGTTCCCCTTCCTGTGTCCATGTGTTCTCATTGTTCAATTCCCACCTATGAGTGAGAATATGCGGTGTTTGGTTTTTTGTTCTTGCGATAGTTTACTGAGAATGATGATTTCCAATTTCATCCATGTCCCTACAAAGGACATGAACTCATCATTTTTTATGGCTGCATAGTATTCCATGGTGTATATGTGCCACATTTTCTTAATCCAGTCTATCGTTGTTGGACATTTGGGTTGGTTCCAAGTCTTTGCTATTGTGAATAATGCCACAATAAACATACGTGTGCATGTGTCTTTATAGCACCATGATTTATAGTCCTTTGGGTATATACCCAGAAATGGGATGACTGGGTGAAATGGAATTTCTAGTTCTAGATCCCTGAGGAATCGCCACACTGACTTCCACAAGGGTTGAACTAGTTTACAGTGCAACCAACAGTGTCAAAGTGTTCCTATTTCTCCACATCCTCTCCAGCACCTGTTGTTTCCTGACTTTTTAATGATTGCCATTCTAACTGGTGTGAGATGGTATCCCATTGTGGTTTTGATTTGCATTTCTCTGATTGCCAGTGATGGTGAGCATTTTTTCATTTGTTTTATGGCTGTATAAATGTCTTCTTTTGAGAAGTGTCTGTTCAGGTCCTTCACCCACTTTTTGATGGGGTTGTTTTTTTCTTATAAATTTGTTTGAGTTCATTGTAGATTCTGGATATTAGCTCTTTGTCAGATGAGTAGGTTGCGAAAATTTTCTCCCATTTTGTAGGTTGCCTGTTCACTCTGATGGTAGTTTCTTTTAACGTGCAGAAGCTCTTGAGTTTAATTAGATCCCATTTGTCAATTTTGGCTTTTGTTGCCATTGCTTTTGGTGTTTTAGACATGAAGTCCTTGCCCATGCCTATGTCCTGAATGGTAATACTTAGGTTTTCTTCTAGGATTTTTATGGTTTTAGGTCTAACGCTTAAGTCTTTAATCCATCTTGAATTGATTTTTGTATAAGGTGTAAGGAAGGGATCCAGTTTCAGCTTTCTACATATGGCTAGCCAGTTTTCCCAGCACCATTTATTAAATAGGGAATCTTTTCCCCATTGCTTGTTTTCGTCAGGTTTGTCAAAGATCAGATAGTTGTAGATATGCGGCGTTATTTCTGAGGGCTCTGTTCTGTTCCATTGATCTATATCTCTGTTTTGGTACCAGTATCATGCTGTTTTGGTTACTGTAGCCTTGTAGTATAGTTTGAAGTCAGGTAGTGTGATGTCTCCACCTTTGTTCTTTTGGCTTAGGATTGACATGGTAATGCGGGCTCTTTTTTGGTTCCATATGAACTTTAAAGTCGTTTTTCACAATTCTGTGAGGAAAGTCATTGGTAGCTTGATGGGGATGGCATTGAATCTGTAAATTACCTTCGGCACTACGGCCATTTTCACGATATTGATTTTTCCTACCCATGAGCATGGAATGTTCTTCCATTTGTTTGTATCCTCTTTTATTCCCTTGAGCAGTGGTTTGTAGTTCTACTTGAAGAGGTCCTTCACGTCCCTTGTAAGTTGGATTCCTAGGTATTTTATTCTCTTTGAAGCAATTGTGAATGTGAGTTCACTTATGATTTGGCTCTCTGTTTGTCTGTTGTCAGTGTATAAGAGTGCTTGTGATTTTTGTACATTGATTTTGTATCCTGAGACTTTGCTGAAGTTACTTATCAACTTAAGGAGATTTTGGGCTGAGACAATGGGGTTTTCTAGATATACAATCATGTCGTCTGCAAACAGGGAGAATTTGACTTCCTCTTTTCCTAACTGAATACCCTTTATTTCCTTCTCCTGTCTAATTGTCCTGGCCAGAACTTCCAACACTATGTTGAATAGGAGTGGTGAGAGACGGCATCCCTGTCTTGTGCCAGTTTTCAAAGGGAATGCTTCCAATTTTTGCCCATTCAATATGATATTGGCTGTGGGTTTGTCATATATAGCTCTTATCATTTTGAGATACGTCCCATCAACACCTAATTTCTTGAGAGTTTTTAGCATGAAGTGTTGTTGAATTTTGTCAAAGGCCTTTTCTGCATCTATTGAGTTAATCATGTGGTTTTTGTCTTTGGTTCTGTTTATATGCTCGATTACATTTATTGCTTTGCGTATATTGAACCAGCCTTGCATCCCAGGGATGAAGCCCACTTGATCATGGTGGATAAGCTTTTTGATGTGCTGCTGGTTTCGGTTGGACAGTATTTTATTGAGGATTTTTGCATCAATGTTCATCAAGGATATTGATCTAAAATTCACTTTTTTTATTGTGTCTCTGCCAGTGTTTGGTATCAGGATGACGCTGGCCTCATAAAATGAGTTAGGGAGGATTCCCTCTTTTTCTATTGATTGGAATATTTTTAGAAGGAATGGCACCAGTTCCTCCTTGTACCTCTGGTAGAATTCGGCTGTGAATCCATCTGGTCCTGGACTCTTTTTGGTTGGTAAGCTATTGATTATTGCCACAATTTCAGCTCCTGTCATTGGTCTATTCAGAGATTCAACTTCTTCCTGGTTTAGTCTTAGGAGAGTGTATGTGTCGAGCAATTTATCTATTTCTTCTAGATTTTCTAGTTTATATGCGTAGAGGTGTTTGTAGTATTCTCTGATGGCAGTTTGTATTTCTGTGGGATCAGTGGTGATATCCCCTTTATCATTTTTTATTGCGTCTATTTGATTCTTCTCTCTTTTTTTCTTTACTAGTCTTGCTAGCGGTCTATCAATTTTGTTGATCCTTTCAAAACTGCAGCTCCTGGATTCATTAATTTTTTGAAGGGTTTTTTGTGTCTCTATTTCCTTCAGTTCTGCTCTGATTTTAGTTATTTCTTGCCTTCTGCTAGCTTTTGAAAGTGTTTGCTCTTGCTTTTCTAGTTCTTTTAATTGTGATGTTAGGGTGTCAATTTTGGATCTTTCTTGCTTTCTCTTGTGATCATTTCGCGCTATAAATTTCCCTCTACACACTGCTTTGAATGCATCCCAGAGATTCTGGTATGTTGTGTCTTGGTTCTCCTTGGTTTCAAAGAACATCTTTATTTCTGCCTTCATTTCGTTATGTACCCAGTAGTCATTCAGCAGCAGGTTGTTCAGTTTCCATGTAGTTGAGCAGTTCTGAGTGAGATTCTTTATCCTGAGTACAAACTTGATTGCACTGTGATCTGAGAGATAGTTTGTTATAATTTCTGTTCTTTTACATTTGCTGAGGAGGGCTTTCCTTCCAACTATGTGGTCAATTTTTGAATAGGTGTGGTGTGGTGCTGAAAAAAATGTATATTCTGTTGATTTGGGGTGGAGAGTTCTGTAGATGTGTATTAGGTCCGCTTGGTGCAGAGCTGAGTTCAATTCCTCGGTATCCTTGTTGACTTTCTGTCTTGTTGATCTGTCTAATGTTGACAATGGGGTGTTAAAATCTCCCATTATTAATGTGTGGGAGTCTAAGTCTCTTTGTAGGTCACTCAGGACTTGCTTTATGAGTCTGGGTGCTCCTGTATTGGGTGCACATATATTTAGGATAGTTAGATCTTCTTGTTGAATTGATCCCTTTACCATTATGTAATGGCCTTCTTTGTCTCTTTTGATCTTTGTTGGTTTAAAGTCTGTTTTATCAGAGACTAGGATTGCAACCCCTGCCTTTTTTTGTTTTCCAGTTGCTTGGTAGATCTTCCTTCATCCTTTAATTTTGAGCCTATGTGTGTCTCTGCACGTGAGATGGGTTTCCTGAATACAGCACACTGATGGGTCTTGACTCTTTATCCAATTTGCCAGTCTGTGTCTTTTAATTGGAGTATTTAGCCCATTTACATTTAAAGTTCATATTGTTATGTGTGAATTTGATCCTGTCATTATGATGTTAGTTGGTTATTTTGCTCGTTCGTTGAAGCAGTCTCTTCCTAGTCTCAGTGGTCTTTACATTTTGGCATGATTTTGCAGTGACTGGTACCGGTTGTGCCTTTCCGTGTTCAGCGCTTCCTTTAGGAGCTCTTTTAGGGCAGGCCTGCTGGTGACAAAATTTCTCAGCATTTGCTTGTCTGTAAAGGATTTTAGTTTTCCTTCACTTATGAAGCTCAGTTTGGCTGGATATGAAATTCTGGGTGGAAAATTCTTTTCTTTAATAATGTTGAATATTGGCCCCCACTCTCTTCTGGCTTGTAGAGTTTCTGTCGAGAGATCCACTGTTAGTCTGATGGGCCTCCCTTTGTGGGTAACCCGACCTTTCTCTCTGGCTGCCCTTAACCTTTTTTCCTTCATTTCAACTTTGGTGAATCTCACAATTATGTGTCTTGGAGTTGCTCTTCTTGACGAGTATCTTTGTGGCGTTCTCCGTATTTCCTGAATCTGAATGTTGGCCTGCCTTGCTAGATTGGGGAAGTTCTCCTGGATAATATCCTGCAGAGTGTTTTCCAACTTTGTTCCATTCTCCCTGTCACTTTCAGGTACACCAATCAGATGTAGATTTTGTCTTTTCACATAGTCCCATATTTCTTGGTGGTTTTGCTCGTTTCTTTTTATTCTTTTTTCTCTAAACTTCCCTTCTCGCTTCATTTCATTCATTTCGTCTTCCATCGCTGATACCCTTTCTTCCATTTGATCGCATCAGCTCCTGTGGCTTCTGCATTCTTCACGTAGTTCTCGAGCCTTGATTTTCAGCTCCATCAGCTCCTTTAAGCACTTCTGTGTATTGGTTATTCTAGTTATACATTCTTCTAAATTTTTTTCAAAGTTTTTCAACTTCTTTGCCTTTGGTTTGAATATCCTCCCATAGCTCGGAGTAATTTGATCGTCTGAAGCCTTCTTCTCTCAGCTCGTCAAAGTCATTCTCCGTTCAGCTTTGTTCCGTTGCTGGTGAGGAACTGCGTTCCTTTGGAGGAGGAGAGGCACTCTGCTTTTTAGAGTTTCCAGTTTTTCTGCTCTGCTTTTTCCCCATCTTTGTGGTTTTATCTACTTTTGGTCTTTGATGATGGTGATGTACAGATGGGTTTTTGGTGTGGATGTCCTTTCTGTTTGTTAGTTTTCCTTCTAACAGACAGGACCCTCAGCTGCAGGTCTGTTGGAGTACCCAGCTGTGTGAGGTGTCGGTCTGCCCCTGTTGGGGGATGCCTCCCAGTTAGGCTGCTCGGGGGTCGGGGATCAGGGGTCAGGGACCCACTTGAGGAGGCAGTCTGCCCGTTCTCAGATCTGCAGCTGCGTGCTGGGAGAACCACTGCTCTCTTCAAAGCTGTCAGACAGGTACATTTAAGTCTGCAGAGGTTACTGCTGTCTTTTTGTTTGTCTGTGCCCTGCCCCCAGAGGTGGAGCCTACAGAGGCAGGCAGGTCTCCTTGAGCTGTGGTGGGCTCCACCCACTTCGAGCTTCCCAGATACTTTGTTTACCTAAGCAAGCCTGGGCAATGGCGGGTGCCCCTCCCCCATTCTCGCTGCCTCCTTGCAGTTTGAATTCAGACTGCTGTGCTAGTAACCAGCGAGACTCCGTGGGCATAGGACCCTCTCAGCCAGGTGCAGGATATAATCTCCTGGTGCGCCATTTTTTAAGCCCGTCGGAGAAGCGCAGTATTTGGGTGGGAGTGATCCGATTTTCCAGGTGCCGTGTGTCACCCCTTTCTTTGACTAGGAAAGGGAACTCCCTGACCCCCTGTGCTTCCCGAGTGAGGCAATGCCTTGCCCTTCTTCGGCTCGAGCACGGTGCGCACACCCACTGACCTGCGCCCACTGTCTGGCACTCCCTAGTGAGATGAACCTGGTACCTCAGATAGAAATGCAGAAATCACCTGTCTTCTGCGTCGCTCACGCTAGGAGTCGTAGACCAGAGCTGTTCCTATTCGGCCATCTTGGCTCCTCCGCCCCTACATTTTAAAATATTTTTTCTGGGTTCCTTTTTTTTTTTTGAGATGGAGTTTCACTCTGATGACCAGACTGGAGTGCAGTGGTGCAATCTTGGCTCACTGCAACCTCCACCTCCCAGGTTCAAGCGATTCTCTTGCCTTAGCCTCCCACATAGTTGGAATTACAGGCATGCACCACAACTCCTGGCTGATTTTTGTATTTTTAGTGGAGATGGGTTTTTGCCATGTTGGTCAGGCTAGACTCGAACTCCTGACCTCAGGGGATCCATCACCCTTAGCCTCCCAGAGTGCTGGGATTACAGGCATGAGCCACTGCATCCAGCCATTTGTTTCTAGATCTGTGATGAATGTTAATATTACTTTAATAGGAATAGCATCAAATTTACAAATCGCTTTGGGCAGTATAACCATTTTAACAATATTGTTTTTTTAATTTATGAGCATGGAATGTTTTTCGATTTGTTTGTGTCAGCTGTGATTTTTTTGAGCAGTGGTTTGTAATTTTCCTTGTATAGATCCTTCACATGCGTTGTTAGCCATATTTTTGATTATTTTATTCTTTTGTGGCAATTGTGAATTGAAATTTAATCATAATTTGGCTATCTGCTTGAGTGTTGCTGGTGTCTAGAAATGCTAGCAATTTTTGCACATTGATTTTGTATTGTGAGAGTTTGCTGAAGTTGCTTTTCAGCTTAAAAAGCATTTGTGCTGAGACTGTTAGATTTTCTACGTATAAAATAATGTCATCTGCAAACTAGGATAGTTTGACTTTTTCTCTTCCAATTTGAATACCCTTTATTTGTTTCTCTTTCCTGAGTGCCCTGTCCAGAACTTCCAATAGTATGTTGAGAAGGAGTGGTGAGAAAGGCAATCCTTGTCTGGTGTTGGTTTTCAAAGGAAATGATTCCAGCCTTTGCTCATTCAGTATGACATTGCCTGTGAGTTTGTAATGTGTGGCTCTTATTATTTTGAGGTAGCTTCCTTTATATTTATTGGGAGTTTTTAACATGAAGAAATATTGAACTTTACTGAAAGCATTTTCTGCATCTATTGAGATAATCATGTGGTTTTTGTCTTTAGTTTTGTTTACATAATGAATCACATTTTTTTATTTGTTTATGATGAACCAACCTTGCATCCCAGGGATGAAGCTAACTTGATCACAGTGGATACCTTTTTGATGTGTTGCTGAATTTGGCTTGCCAGTATTTTACTGAGGATTTTTGCATAAATATTCATCAAACATACTGGCCTGATGTTTTCTTTTCTTGTTATATCTCTGCCAGGTTGTGGTATCAGGATAACACTGGTCTCATAGAATGAGATGGGGAGCAGTCCCACCCATTTCAATTTTTTGGAATTGTTTCAGTAGAAATGGTACCAGCTCTTCTTTGTACCTGTGGTAGAATTCAGCTGTGAATTCATTTGGTCCTAGGATTTTTTTAGTTTGTAGGCTAATTGTTACTGCCTCAATTTCAGAACTCACTCTTGGTCTATTCAGGGAATCAATTTCTTCCTGGTTCATCCTCGGGAGTGTGTGTGTGTCCAGCAATGTATCCATTTCTTCTAGGTTTTCTAGTTTATGTCCATAGAGTTATTTATAGTATTCTCTGATGCTTGTCTGTATTTCTGTGGAGTCAGTGGTGTTATTCCCCTAGTAATTTTGGAGTATCTTTATTTGATTCTTCTCTCTTTTCTTCTTTATTAGTCTAGCTAGTGGTCTATTTTATTAAGTTTTTCATTAAATACTTGTTTGTGTGTGTGTGTTTTTGGAGTGGCTGGTAACAGTTTTTCCTTTCCGTATTTAGTGCTTCCTTCATAAGCTCTTGTAAGATACGTCTGGTGGTAACGAATTCCCTCAGCATTTGCTTGTCTGAAAAGGATCTTATTTCTCCTTCACTTTTCAAGTTCAGTTTGACTGAATATGAAATTCTGGTCTTGAATTTCTTTCTTTAAGAATGTTGAATATTGGCCACCAATCAGTTCTGCCTAGTAGGGTTTCTACTGAGAAATCTCCTGTTAGTCTGATGGGCTTCGCTTTGTATGTGACGTGTTCTTTTTCTCGGGCTGCCCTTAACATTTTTTATTTCATTTCAACCTTGAAGAATCTGATAATTATGTGTCTTGGGAATTATCTTCTCATGGTGTATCTTACTGGGGTTCTCTGCATTTTCTGAATTTAAATGTTGGCCTCTCCAGCTAGGTTGGGGAAGTTCTCATGGATGATATCCTGAAATATGTTTTCCAACTTGGTTCCATTCTCCACATCTCTTTCAGGTACCCCAATAGGTCGCAGGCTTGGTCTTTTTAAATAATCCTGTAGTTCTCAGAGGTTTTTTCCATTCCTTTCTCTTCTTTTTTCTCTATTCTTGTCTGCCTGTCTTATTTTAGAAGGATCATATTCAAGATCTGAAATTCTTTCCTCTTCTTGTTCTATTCTGCTATTAAAACTTGTATTACATTGTGAAGTTCTTGTATTGTGTTTTTCAATTCTATTAGGCCAGTTATGTTCTTCTCTATTCTGGCTATTTGGGTATCAAATTTTGCATTGTTTCATTATGATTTGTAGCTTATTTGCATTAGGTTACAATGTGCTCCTTTAGCTCAGTAAAGTTCATTTTTATTTACATTCTGAAGTGTACTTCTGTCATTTCCATCATCTCAGCCTCAGCCAAGGTCCAAACCCTTGCTGTAAAGGTGTTTTTGTCATTTGGAAAAAAGAGAACACTGGCTTTTTGAATTTTCAGTGTTTCTGCTGATTCCTTCTCATCTTTGTAGGATTATCTACCTTTGATCTTTGAGGTTGCTGACCTTTGGATGGAACTTTAGGGTTGGGGGGTTGTTTTTCTTTTAATAGTCTTGCCCCCATTTCATAGGGCTGCTGTAGTTTGCTATGGGTCTGCTCAAGTCCACAGTTGCCTCAGATTTTCCAGTACCTGGAGGTATCACCAGTGAAGACTGCAAAATGGCCAAGGTGGCAGCCTGGCCCTTCCTCTGAGAGCTTAGTCCCAAGGCCTTACTGACCTGTTGCCAGCCCAAATGAACGTGTAGGAGGTGGCTGAAGAGCCCAGTTGGAGTTCTCATCCAGTCAGTAGGAACTAGATCAGTGACTAAGTGAAAGAAGCAATCTAGTCACACTTTTGTTGAGCAGCTGTGCTATGATGGGATATCACTTCCACCCCCAGTCAACTTGGGCTCTCTAAAGCCTGAAGGCTGGCATGGATAAGTCACTGAAACATCAAAGATAGAAGCCCACCACTCCCACTAGGAGCTCTGTCCCAGAAAGATTTCATATCTTTGTCAGCCAGAGAACATTGAAGGGAGTGGCTGGAGGCCCTGGTTTTGAAGTCCTTCTCAATGAGGAGAAACAGATCAGCAACCCATTTAAGGAAGCTATGTGTTCACGCTTTTATAGAAAAGCTGTGATGTGCTGGGGTACCCCTTTTACCCAAGTCGGCTTGGGCTCTTGAAAGCTCACAGGCTGGAATGGCTGGGTCACCCAAGCAGCAAAGATGGTGGCCTATCCCTCCCCTTGGGAACTCCATACCAGGGATAATTCAAATATCTGTCAGGCCAGAGAATATGGTCGGGGGTGGCTGGAGGCCCCAGTTGGGAGGTCCCACCCAGTGAGAAGAAATGAATCAGGGTTCCATTTAAAGAAGGAGTCTGACCACATTTTGGTAAAGCAGCTGTGCTGTGCTGAGGAATCCCTTCCTTCTCCAGTTGGCTTGGGTTCTCCAAAGCCCACAGGCTAGAACAGCTGAGCCATCCAAACAGCAAAGTTAGCAGCCCAATCCTCCCCTAAGCACTCCATCTCAGGGAGAAATCAAAATTCTAATGGCCGTAGAATATAAGTGGGAGTGGCTGGAGGCCCTGGTTGGGAGCAAGAATTTTATTTTTATTCCTGTGGGGTTGGTCATTATGTCACCTTTGTCATTTCTGCTTTTTTTTAATTTGAATCTTCTGTCTTTTTTCTTTATTAGTTTAGATAGTGGCCTATCAATCTTATTTATTGTTTCAAATGGGAACTTTTGGTTTCATTTCTTTTTCTGGCTTTTTACAATCAATTTTGTTCATTTCAGCTCAAACTTTGGTTATTGCTTTTCTTCTACTAGTTTTGGAGTTGGTTTGCTCTTGTTCTTCTAGTTCCTCTAGGTGTGATGTTAGGTTGTTAGTTTTATGTCTTTCTAACTTTTTGATGTAGCTGCTTATTACTATAAACCTTCCTCTTTACAGTGCTTTACCTATTTTCCAGAGATTCAGGTATGTTGCTTTTTTGTTTTCATTAGTTTCATATAATTTCTTGATGTCTGCCTTTATTTCATTGCTTATCCAAAAGTTATTCAGGAGCAAGTTGTTTCGTTTCCATGTAATTGTATGGTTTTGAGAGATTTCTTGATTTTTTTTTTTCCACTGTGGTTTGAGAATGTGGTTGGTATTACTGTTTGTTTTTTAAGATTTCTTGGACAATTCTTTCTGATTGTGCATGTGGTTGATCTCAGAGTATGTGCCAAATGCAGATGAGAAAGATGTATATTCTGCTGTTGTTTGGTTGAGTGTTCTGTAGATGTCCATTAGGTCCATTTGGTTGAGTGGCAATTTTGGGTCCAATCTAACACTGTTATCGGGATGTTGAAATCTTCCACTATTACTGTGTGATTATCTTAGTCTCTTTGTAGGTCTCTTAGAACTTCTTTTATGAAATGGGAGCTCCAGGATTGGCTACATATATATTTGGGGTACTTATGTCTTCTTATTGAATTGAACCCTTAATCATTATGCAATACTCTTCTTTGTCCTTTTTGATCATTATTGTTAAAATTTATGTTTTGTCTGAAATAAGAATAGCAACCTTGCTCTTTTTTGTTTTCTATTTGCTTGATAGATGTTTTTCCATCCCTTTATTTGAGCCTATGTGTGTCATTACATATGTGATTGTTATCTTAAAGACAGCATATAATTAGGTCATGCTTCCTTATCCAACTTGCCACTCTTTGCCTTTTAAGTGGGGCCAATTAGCTTGTTTATATTCAAGGTTAATATTGATATGTGATCATTTGTGTTTTCTTGTTTCATTTTGAGACAAAGTCTCGCTCTGTTGTCCAGGCTGGAGTGCAGTGGTGCCATATCAGGTCACTGCAACCTCTGACCCCCGGGTTCATGGGATTCTTCTGCCTCAGCCTCCCGAGTAGCTGGAACTACAGGTGTGTGCCACCACGCCTGGCTAATTTTTGTATTTTCAGTAGAGACGGGGCTTCACCATATTGGCCAGGCTGGTCTTCAACTCCTAACCTTGTGATCTACCAGCCTTGGCCTCCCAAAGTGCTGGGATTACAGGTGTGAGCCACTGTGCCCAGCCTTTATTATTATTATTATTATTATACTTTAAGTTCTAGGGTAACATGTGCACAATGGGCAAGTTTGTTACATATGTATACAGGTGTCATGTTGGTGTGCTGCACCCATTAATTCGTCATTTACATTAGGTATATCTCCTAATGCTATCCTTCCCCCTCCCCCCACCCCACGACAGGCCTCAGTGTGTTATGTTCCCCACCCTGTGTCCAAGTGTTCTCATTGTTTGTTCGTTTTTTGAGACAGTCTCGGTCTGTCACCCAGGCTGGAGTGCAGGGCATTAACTCACTGCAACCTCCACCTCCTGGGTTCAAGTGATTCTTCTGCCTCAGCTTCCCAAGTAGACAGCATTATGGGCACCTGCCATGACGTCCAGCTAATTTTTGTATTTTTAGTAGAGATGGGGTTTCGCCATGATGGCCAGGCTGGTCTTCAACTCCTAACCTCAGATGATCTGCCCACCTCAGCCTCCAAAAGTGTGAGCCACTGTGCCCAGCCTATATGTGAGAATTTGATCCTGTCATCATGTTGTTAGCTGATGTTATGTAGACCTGCTTGTAGAGTTGCTTTATAGTGTCAGTGGGATATGTATTTATGTATTTTTTTTTGTGGTTGCTGGTAATGGTCTTCCGTTTCTGTGTTTAGCACTTCCTTAAGGACCTCTTGTAAGGCAAGTCTGGAGATAACAAATTCCCTTAGTCCTTGCTTGTCTGAAAAAAAATTTATTTGTCCTTCATTTATACATTTTAGTTTGGCTAGACACAAAATTCTTAGTTGAAATTTCTTTTCTTTAAGGATGCCCAACACAGGCCCCTGATATGGTTTGGCTGTGCCTCCACCCAAATCTCATCTTGAATTGTAAATCCCACAATTCTCAAGTGTTGTGGGAAAGGCCCAGTGGGAGGTAATTGAATCACAGGGGCAGGTCTTTCCCATGTTTTCCTAGTAATAGTGAATATGTCTCATGAGACCTGATGGTTTTAAAAAAAGGAATCTCCTCACACAAGCTCTCTTGTCTTCTGCCATGTAAGACATGCCTTTCACCTTCTGCCATGACTATGAGGCCTCCCCAGCCATGTGGAACTGTAAGTCCAATGAACCTCATTCCTTTGTAAATTGCTCAGTTTCAGGTATGTCTTTATCAACAGCATGAAAATGGACTAATAAAGTAAATTGTTACCAGTAGAGTGGGGTGCTGCTGAAAAGATAACTGAAAATGTGGAAGTGACTTTGGAACTGAGTAACAGGCAGAGGTTGGAATAGTTTTGTGGGCTCAGAAGAAGACAAGAAAATGTACGAAAGTTTGGAACATCCTAGAGACTTGTTGAATGGGTTGGATTAAGATGCTGATAAAAATATGGACAATGAAATCCAGTCTAAGGTGGTATCAGATAGAGATGAGGAACTTTTTGGGAATAGGAGCAAAGGTGAAACTCATTACGTTTTAGCAGAGACTGGTGGCATGTTCCCAAAGCACTAGAGATATGTGGAACTTTGAACTTGAGAGAAATGACTTAGGGTATCTGGCAGAACAAATTTCTTAGCAGAAAAGCATTCAAGAGGTGACTTACGTGGTGTTAAAAGTTAAAGGTTAAAAACAGAGCATATAAATTGAGAAAATTTGCAGCCTGACAATTCAATAGAAAAGAAAATCCCATTTTCTGAGGAAAAATTCAAGCCTGCTGCAGAATTTTGCATAAATAACAAGAAGCCGAATGTTAATCACCAAGACAATGGGGAAAATGTCTCCAGGGCATATCAGAGTCTTTTGTGGCAGCCCCTCCCCTAACAGGCCCAGAGACCTAGACGAAAAAAAATGGTTTCATGGGCTGGGCTGAGGGTCCCTCTGCTGTGTGCAGTACAGAGACGTGGTGCTCTGCATCCCAGCTGCTCCAACCCTGACTAAAAGGGGCCACGGTACAGCTCAGGCCATGGCTTCAGAGTGTGTAAGCCCCAAGCCTTCCATGTGGTGTTGAGCCTGCAGGTGCACAGAACTGAAGTTGGGAACCTCTTCCTAGGTTTCAGAGGATGTATGGAAATGCCTGAATGCCCAGGCAGAAGTTTGCTGTAGGGGAGGGGCCCTCATGGAGAACCTCTGCTAGAGCAGTGTGGAAAGGAAATGGGTTGGATCCCGCACATAGTCTCTACTGGGGCACCAGCTAGTAAATCTGTGGGAAGTGGGCCACTGTCCTCCAGACCCCAGAATGGTAGATCCACTGAAAGCTTGCACCATGCACCTGGAAAAGCCACAGTCACCCATGCCAGCTCCTGAAAGCAGCCAGGAGATTGTACCCTGCAAAGCCATAGGGGTGGAGCTGCCCAAGACCCATGAGGACCCACCTCTTGCATCAGTGTGATCTGGATGTGAGATATGAGTCAAAGAAGATCATTTTGGAGCTTAAAGATTTGTCTTGTAAGCTGCATTTCAGACTTGTGTGGGGCCTGCAGCCACTTTGTTTTGGCCAATTTCTCCCATTTGGAAGGGAGGTATTTACCCAGTGCCTGTAAGCCCATTGTATCTAGGAAGTAACTAACTTGCTTTTGATTCTACAGGCTCATAGGCTAAAGGGACTTGCCTTATTTGAGATGATACTTTGGACTGTGGACTTCTGAGTTAATGCTGAAATGAGTTAAGACTTTGGGGGACTGTTGGGAAGGCATAATTGGTTTTGAAATGTGAGGGCATGAGATATGGGAGAAACTGGGGGTGGAATAATATGGTTTGGCTGTGCCCCCACGCAAATCTCATCTTGAATTGTAACTCCCATAATTCCCATGTGTTGAGAGCAAAAGCCAGTGGGAGGTAATTGAATCATGTATCAGGTTTTTCCCATGCTAATCCTGTGATTGTGAATATGTCTCAAGAGATCTGATGGTTTTATAAAGCGGAGTTTCCTCACACAAGCTCTCTTGTCTGACGCCATGTGAGATTTGCCTTTCATCTTCTGCAATGATTGTAAAACCTCCCTAGCCACATAGAACTCTAAGTCCAATAAGCAATTTTATTTTATAAATTGCCCAGTCTCAGGTATGTCTTCATCAGCAGTGTGAAACGGACTAATACAGCCCTCAATGTCTTCTCACTTCTCAGGTTACTGCTTAAAGGACGACAGTTAGCCCAGTGGGGTTCCCTTTGTACCAGACCTACCTTTTCTCTCTAACTGCCTTTAATGATTTTTTCTTTTGTGTTGACCTTGGAGATCTGAACTATGTCTTGGGGATGGTTGTCTTGTGTATTATCTCATAGGAGTTTTCCAAATTTCCTGAATTTGCACGTCAACTTCTCTAGGAAGCATAGGAAAATTTTCATGGACAATGTCTTCAAATATGTTCTCCAAATTGCCTGCTCTCTCTCCCTCTTCTTCTGGGATGCCAATAATTTTAAACTCTTTACATAATCCCATATTTCTCAGAGGTTTTGTTCATTTTTTAAAATTTTTTCTTCTTCATTTTTGTCTGAGTGGATTTGAAGAACTGGTCTTCCAGCTCTAAGTTTCTTTTTTCAGCTTGGTCCTTTCTGCTGTTAATACTCTCATTTGTGTCATAAAATTCTTATAGTAAGTTGCTCAGCTCTAGAAGATTAGTTTGGTTCTTTCTTAAAATGGTTATTTCATTTTTCACCTCTTGTATTATTTCACTGGATTCCATAGATTTCTTAGATTGAGTTTCAACTTTTTCCTGAATCTTGGTGATCTCAGTTGCCATTCAGATACTGTATTCTAAGTCTGTCGTTTCAACAATTTCAGTTTGGCTAACAACCATTGCTCAGGACCTAGTCTTCTTGTTTCGAGGTAAGAAGGCACTCTGAATTTTAGAGTTTCTAAAGTCCTTGCACCGGTTCTTTCTCATCTGTGTGGGCTGATGTTCCTTAAATGTTTGTAGTTTTCCTTTAAATGGGGCTTTCTAATTTTATATACTTTGATGACCTTGAGTGTTTGACTGTGGTATAAGTCACATTTTGTCAATTGGCTTCATTTCTGCATGATGTCAGGTTGCCAAACCTCAACTAAACACTCCTGGGGTGCATGCTCTAACCCTGTGGTGTTGGGACCAGGCCTGTGGCTTTTATTCTCTGACCCCTCAAGATTAAGTACCTGCTGTGCTGGGGGAACTGAGGTGTTTCCAGCACACTGAAAAAACACACTCTGGTGGAGCATATTGGCAAAAGTGGGGTGGCAGCGAGGCAGAAGTTATTCCCACATGCACACACCAGCAACAAGTGGGCAGTGAAGTCATCATGCACATCAAAGTTGGTGAAGAAGCAGAAGGAGGCTGAGGGTGAGTGCAAGCCAGGGAGTTCATGTCAGTGAGGAATTTCTGTGGAAAAGTGTGCACCAGTAATGGCCCACATGTAAAAGTACTCCAGCTAATAGGCATTATCTGCTGGCAAAATAGTTATGGGCGTGGCTGCTGGCAACTGCCTCAACTGAGCAGCCAGTGCCACGACTGAAAGTAGATGTGGCCACGCACGTACTCTGGGATAGGCCAGCAAACGGGAACATTACCCATCTCACAGGCAAGATAGCCCTCCTAAGTCCAGGTACAGCAGCCAACAAAAGCAAAAGCCACCAGAAGAGTATGGCAAGCCTTTGGATGTGAACACCCATGGCCATGAACCACTGCATCCATTTCAATGCCAAACCTTCTGGGGCTCATCAGTGTGCTGTATTCAGGAAACAAATCTCACGTGCAGAGACATATAGGCTCAAAATAAAGGGATGGAGGAAGATCTACCAAGCAATAGAAAACAAAAAAAAGGCAGGAATTGCAATCCTAGTCTCTGATAAAACAGACTTTAAACCAAAAAAGGTCGAAAGAGACAAAGAAGGCCATTACATAATGGTAAAGGGATCAATTCAACAAGAAGAGCTAACTATCCTATATATATATATATGCACCCAATACAGGAGCACCCGGATCCATAAAGCAAGTCCTTAGAGACCTACAAAGAGACTTAGACTCCCACACAACAACAATGGGAGACTTTAACACCCCACTGTCAACATTAGACAGATCAACAAGACAGAAAGTTAAGAAGGATATCCAGGAATTGAACTCAACTCTGCATCAAGCAGACCTAACAGACATCTACAGAACTCTCCACCCCAAATCAACAGAATATATATTCCTCTCAGCACCACATCACACCTATTCCAAAATTGACCACATAGTTGGAAGTAAAGCCCTCCTCAGCAAATGTAAAAGAACAGAAATTATAACAAACTATGTCTCAGACCACAGTGCAATCAAACTGGAACTTAGGATTAAGAAACTCACTCAAAACCACTCAACTACATGGAAACTGAACAACCTGCTCCTGAATGACTACTGGGTACATAACAAAATGAAGGCAGAAATAAAGACGTTGTTTGAAACCAACGAGAACAAAGACACAACATACCAGAATCTCGGGGACGCATTCAAAGCAGTGTGTGGAGGGAAATTTATAGCACTAAATGCCCACAAGAGAAAGCAGGAAAGATCTAAAATTGACACCCTAACATCACAATTAAAAGAACTAGAGAAGCAAGACCAAACACATACAAAAGCTAGCAGATGAAAAGAAATAACTAAGATCAGAGCACAACTGAAGGAAATAGAGACACAAAAAACCCTTCAGAAAATCAATGAATCCAGGCTCGGTTTTTGAAAAGATAAACAAAACTGATAGACTGCTAGCAAGACTAATAAAGAAGAAGAGAGAAGAATCAAATACACGCAATAAAAAATGATAAATGGGATATTACCACCGATCCCACAGAAATACAAACTACCAGCAGAGAATACTATAAACACCTCTATGCAAACAAACTAGAAAATCTGGAAGAAATGGATAAATTCTTCAACACATACACCCTCCCAAAACTAAACAAGGAAGAAACTGAATCTCTGAACATACCAATAACAGGCTCTGACACTGAGGCAATAATTAAAAGCTTACTAACCAAAAAAAGTCCAGGACCAGATGGATTCGCAGCCGAATTCTGCCTGAGGTAAAAGGAGGAGCTGGTACCATTCACTCTGAAAATATTCCAATCAATAGAAAAGGAGGGACTCCTCCCTAACTCATTTTATGAGGCCAGCATCATCCTGATACCAAAGCCTGGCAGAGACAAAACAAAAAAAGAGAATTTTAGACCAATATCCCTGATGAACATTGATGCAAAAATCCTCAATAAAATACTGGCAAACTGAATCCAGCAGCACATCAAAAAGCTTATCCACCATGATGTAGTAGGCTTCATCCCTGGGATACAAGGCTGGTTCAACATACGCAAATCAATAAACGTAATCCAGCATATAAACAGAATCAACGATAAAAACCACGTGATTATCACAATAGATGCAAAAAAGGCCTTTGACAAAATACAACACTCCTTCATGCTAAAAAATTTCAATAAATTAGGTAATGGTGGGACGCATCTCAAAACAATAAGAGCTAATTATGACAAACCCACAGCCAATATCATAATGAATGGACAAAAACTGGAAGAATTCCCTTTGAAAACTGGCACAAGACAGGGATGCCCGCTCTCACTACTCCTACTCAACATAGTGTTGGAAGTTCTGGCCAGGTCAATCAGGCAGGAGAAGGAAATCAAGGGTATTCAATTAGGAAAAGAGGAAGTCAAACTGTCCCTGTTTGCAGACGACATGATTGTATATCTAGAAAACCCCATTGTCTCAGTGCAAAATCTCCTTAAGCTGATAGGCAACTTCAGCAATGTCTCAGGATACAAAATCAAGGTGCAAAAATCACAAGCATTCTCATACACCAATAATAGACAGACAGAGAGCCAAATCATGAGTGAACTCCCATTTGCAATTGCTTCAAAGAGAATAAAATACCTAGGAATCCAACTTACAAGGGACGTGAAGGACCTCTTCAAGGAGAACTACAAACCACTGCTCAATGAAATAAAAGAGGATACAAACAAACGGAAGAACATTCCATGCTCATGGGTAGGAAGAATCAATATCATGAAAATGGCCATACTGCCCAAGGTAATTTACAGATTCAATGCCATCCCCATCAAGCTACCAATGACATTCTTCACAGAATGGGAAAAAACTACTTTGAAGTTCATGTGGAATGAAAAAAATAGCCCGCATTGCCAAGTCAATCCCAAGCCAGAAGAACAAAGCTGGAGGCATCACGCTACCTGACTTCAACCTATACTACAAGGCTACAGTAACCAAAACAGTATGGTACTAGTACCAAAACAGAGATATAGACCAATGGAACAGAACAGAGCCCTCAGAAATAATGTCGCATATCAACAACTATCTGATCTTTGACAAACCTGACAAAAACAAGAAATGGGGAAAGCATTCCCTATTTAATAAACGGTGCTGGGAAAACTGGCTAGCCATATGTAGAAAGCTGAAACTGGATCCCTTCCTTACATCTTATACAAAAATTAATTCAAGATGGATTAAAGACTTAAATGTTAGACCCCAAACCATAAAATCCCTATACAAAAACCAAGGCAATGCCATTCAGGACATAGGCATAGGCAAGGACTTCATGTCAAAAACAGCAAAAGCAATGGCAAGAAAAGCCAAAATTGACAAATGGGATCTAATTAAACTAAAGAGCTTCTGCACAGCAAAACAAACTACCATCAGAGTGAACAGGCAACCTACAGAATGAGAGAAAATTTTTGCTCTCTACTCATCTGACAAACGGCTAATATCCATAATCTACAATGAACTCAAACAAATGTACAAGAAAAAAAAACCAACCACATCAAAAAGAGGGCAAAGTATATGAGCAGACACTTCTCAAAAGAAGACATTTATGCAGCCAAAAGACACATGAAAAAATGCTCATCATCACTGGCCATCAGAGAAATGCAAATCAAAACCACAGTGAGATACCATCTCACACCAGTTAGAATGGTGATCGTTAAAAAGGAAACAACAGGTGTTGGAGAGGACGTGGAGAAATGGGAACACTTTTACACTGTTGGTGGGACTGTAAACTAGTTCAACCATTGTGGAAGTCAGTGTGGTGATTCCTCGGGGATCTAGAACTAGAAATATCATTTGACCCAGCCATCCCATTACTGGATATATACCCAAAGGATTATAAATCATGCTGCTATAAAGACACATGCACACGTATGTTTATTGCGGCACTATTCACAATAGCAAAGACTTGGAACCAACCCAAATGTCCAGCAAAGACAGACTGGATTAAGAAAATGTGGCACATACACACCATGGAATACTATGCAGCCAGAAAAAAGGATGAGCTGATGTCATTTGTAGGGACGTGGATGAAGCTGGAAACCATCATTCTCAGCAAACTATCGCAAGGACAAAAAACCTAACACCACGTGTTCTCACTCATAGGTGGGAATTGAACAATAAGAACACATGGACACAGGAAAGGGAACATCACACACTGGGGCCTGTTGTGGGTTTGGGGGAGGGGGTAGGGATAGCATTAGGAGACATACCTAATGCTAAATGAAGAGTTAATGGGTGCAGCACACCAACATCACACATGTATACATATGTATCAAACCTGCATGCTGTGCACATGTACACTAAAACTTAAATAAAAAAAAAAGAATTTCAACATCTGAATTTGGTGGGTGGGAGGAACAAACATTCAGAGAAGAGGAAATGATAGATTATTATCTAGAATATGTGTTTTAAAATCCCACAACTGAAAAAACAACAACAAAAAACAAACAACACAATTTAAAAATGGGGAGAGGAGCTGAATAAACATTTCTCCAAAGAAGATACACAAATAACCAACAAGTACGTGAAAACATGCTCTAAATAATTAGCCATCAGAGAAATGCAAATCACAGCCACAATTAGTACCACTTTACATCCCTTAAGATGGCAATTACAAAGAAAAAAAAGAAAAAAATAACAAATGTTGTTAAGGTTGTGAAGAAACTGAAACTGTTGTGCATTCTTGGTTGGAATGTAAGGTAAAGCAGCCACTGAGGAAAATACTGTGGTGATTGTTTAAAAAATAAATAAATAAACACAAAATCACCATATGATCCAAGAATTCTAATTCTGTGGGTATGCCCTAAAGAATTGAAAGTGGGGGAGGAGCCAAGATGGTGGAATAGGAACAGCTCCGGTCTACAGCTCCCAGCGCGAGCGATGCAGAAGACGGGTGATTTCTGCATTTCCATCTCAGGTACCATGTTCATCTCACTAGGGAGTGCCAGACAGTGGGCGCAGCTTTGAGGAGAGTAGTGGTTCTCCCAGCACACAGCTGCAGATTTGAGAACGGGTAGACTGCCTCCTCAAGTGGGTCCATGAACCCTGAGCCCCGAGCAGCCTAACTGGGAGGCACCTCCCAGCAGGGGCAGACTGACACCTCACACAGCCAGCCGGGTACTCCAACAGACCTGCAGCCGAGGGTCCTGTCTGTTAGAAGGAAAACTAACAAACAGAAAGGACATCCACACCAAAAACCCATCTGTACATCACCATCATCAAAGACCAAAAGTAGATAAAACCACAAAGATGGGGAAAAAGCAGAGAAGAAAAACTGGAAACTCTAAAAAGCAGAGCGCCTCTCCTCCTCCAAAGGAACGCAGTTCCTCACCAGCAACGGAACAAAGCTGAACGGAGAATGACTTTGACGAGCTGAGAGAAGAAGGCTTCAGACGATCAAATTACTCCGAGCTATGGGAGGATATTCAAACCAAAGGCAAAGAAGTTGAAAAACTTTGAAAAAAATTTAGAAGAATGTATAACTAGAATAACCAATACAGAGAAGTGCTTAAAGGAGCTGATGGAGCTGAAAACCAAGGCTCGAGAACTACGTGAAGAATGCAGAAGCCTCAGGAGCCGATGCGATCAAATGGAAGAATGGGTATCAGCCATGGAAGATGAAATGAATGAAATGAAGCGAGAAGGGAAGTTTAGAGAAAAAAGAATAAAAAGAAATGAGCAAAGCCTCCAAGAAATATGGGACTATGTGAAAAGACAAAATCTACGTCTGATTGGTGTAACTGAAAGTGACGGGGAGAATGGAACCAAGTTGGAAAACACTCTGCAGGATATTATCCAGGAGAACTTCCCCAATCTAGCAAGGCAGGCCAACATTTAGATACAGGAAATACAGAGAACGCCACAAAGATACTCCTTGAGAAGTGCAACTCCAAGACACATAATTGTCAGATTCGCCAAACTTGAAATGAAGGAGAAAATGTTAACGATAGCCAGAGAGAAAGGTCGGGTTACCCTCAAAGGGAAGCCCATCAGACTAACAGCGGATCTCTCGGCAGAAACCCTACAAGCCAGAAGAGATTGGAGGCCAATATTCAACATTCTTAAAGAGAAGAATTTTCCACCCAGAATTTCATATCCAGCCAAACTAAGCTTCATAAGTGAAGGAGAAATAAAATCCTTTACAGACAAGCAAATGCTGAGAGATTTTGTCACCACCAAGCCTGCCCTAAAAGAGCTCCTGAAGGAAGCGCTAAACATGGAAAGGCACAACCGGTACCAGCCGCTGCAAAATCATGCCAAAATGTAAAGACCATCGAGACTAGGAAGACACTGCATCAACTAACGAGCAAAATAACCAGCTAACATCATAATGACAGGATCAAATTCACACATAACAATATTATCCTTAAATGTAAATGGACTAAATGCTCCAATTAAAAGACAGACTGGCAAATTGGATAAAGAGTCAAGACCCATCAGTGTGCTGTATTCAGGAAACCCATCTCACATGCAGAGACACACATAGGCTCAAAATAAAAGGATGTAGGAAGATCTACCAAGCCAATGGAAAACAAAAAAAGTCAGGGGTTGCAATCCTAGTCTCTGATAAAACAGACTTTAAACCAACAAAGGTCAAAAGAGATAAAGAAGGCCATTACATAATGGTAAAGGGATCAATTCAACAAGAAGAGCTAACTATCCTATATATATATGCACCCAATACAGGAGCACCCAGATTCATAAAGCAAGTCCAGAGCGACCTACAAAGAGACTTCGACTCCCACACATTAATAATGGGAGACTTTAACACCCCACTGTCAACATTAGACAGATCAACGAGACAGAAAGTAAACAAGGATACCCAGGAATTGGACTCAGCTGTGCACCAAGCAGACCTAATAGACATCTACAGAACTCTCCACCCCAAATCAACAAAATATACATTTTTTTTCAGCACCACACCACACCTATTCTAAAATTGACCACATACTTGGAAGTAAAGCTCTTCTCAGTAAATGTAAAAGAACAGAAATTATAACAAACTATCTCTCAGATCACAGTGCAATCAAGCTAGAACTCAGAATTAAGAATCTCACTCAAAACCGCTCAACTACATGGAAACTGAACAACCTGCTCCTGAATGACTACTGGGTACATAACGAAATGAAGGCAGAAATAAAGATGTTCTTTGAAACCAACGAGAACGAAGACACAACATACCAGACTCTCTGGGATGCATTCAAAGCAGTGTGTAGAGGGAAATTTATAGCACTGAATGCCCACAAGAGAAAGCAGGAAAGATCGAAAATTGACACCCTAACATCACAATTAAAAGAACTAGAAAAGCAAGAGCAAACACATTCAAAAGCTAGCAGAAGGCAAGAAATAACTAAAATCAGAGCAGAACTGAAGGAAATAGAGACACAAAAAACCCTTCAAAAAATTAATGAATCCAGGAGCTGGTTTTTTGAAAGGATCAACAAAATTGATAGACCGCTAGCAAGATTAATAAAGAAAAAAAGAAAGAAGAATCAAATAGATGCAATAAAAAATGATAAAGGGGATATCACCATGGATCCCACAGAAATACAAACTACCATCAGAGAATACTACAAACACCTCTACGCAAATAAGCTAGAAAATCTAGAAGAAATGGATAAATTCCTGAACACATACACTCTCCCAAGACTAAACCAGGAAGAAGTTGAATCTCTGAATAGACCAATGACAGGAGCTGAAATTGTGGCAATAATCAATAGCTTACCAACCAAAAAAAGTCCAGGACCAGATGGATTCACAGCCGAATTCTACCAGAGGTACAAGGAGGAACTGGTACCATTCCTTCTGAAACTATTCCAATCAATAGAAAAAGAGGGAATCCTCCTTAACTCATTTTATGAGGCCAGCATCATCCTGATACCAAAGCCGGGCAGAGACACAACCAAAAAAAGAGAATTGTAGACCAATATCCTTGATGAACATTGATGCAAAAATCCTGAATAAAATACTGGCAAACAGAATCCAGCAGCACATCAAAAAGCTTATCCACCATGATCAAGTGGGCTTCATCCCTCGGATGCAAGGCTGGTTCAATATACGCAAAGCAATAAATGTAATCCAGCATATAAACAGAACCTAAGACAAAAACCACATGATTATCTCAATAGATGCAGAAAAAGCCTTTGACAAAATTGAACAATGCTTCATGCGAAAAACTCTCAAGAAATTAGGTATTGACGGGACATATCTCAAAATAATAAGAGATATCTATGACAAACCCACAGCCAATATCATACTCAATGGGCAAAAACTGGAAGCATTCCCTTTGAAAACTGGCACAAGACAGGGATGCCCTCTCTCACCACTCCTATTCAACATAGTGTTGGAAGTTCTGGCCAGGGCAATTAGGCAGGAGAAGGAAATAAAGGGTATTCAATTAGGAAAAGAGGAAGTCAAATTGTCCCTGTTTGCAGAATACATGATTGTATATCTAGAACACCCCATCGTCTCAGCCCAAAATCTCCTTAAGCTGATAAGCAACTTCAGCAAAGTCTCAGGATACAAAATCAATGTACAAAAATAACAAGCATTCTTATACACCAGTAACAGACAAACAGAAAGCCAAATCATGAGGGAACTCCCATTCACAATTGCTTCAAAGAGAATAAAATACCTAGGAATCCAACTTACAAGGGATGTGAAGGACCTCTTCAAGGAGAACTACAAACCACTGTTCAAGGAAATAAAAGAGGATACAAACAAATGAGAACATTCCGTGCTCATGGGTAGGAAGAATCAATATTGTGAAAATGGCCATACTGCCCAAGGTAATTTACAGATTCAATGCCATCCCCATCAAGCTACCAATGACTTTCTTCACAGAATTGGAAAAAACTACTTCAAAGTTCATATGGAAGCAAAAAAGGGCCCGCATCACCAAGTCAATCCTAAGCCAAAAGAACAAAGCTGGAGGCATCACACTACCTGACTTCAAACTATACTACAAGGCTACAGTAACCAAAACAGCATGGTACTGGTACCAAAACAGAGATATAGATCAATGGAACAGAACAGAGCCCTCAGAAATAATGCCGCATATCTACAACTATCTGTTCTTTGACAAACCTCAGAAAAACAAGCAATGGGGAAAGGATTCTCTATTTAATAAATGGTGCTGGGAAAACTGGCTAACAATATGTAGAAAGCTGAAACTGAATCCCTTCCTTACACCTTATAAAAAAATCAATTCAAGATGGATTAAAGACTTAAACGTTAGACCTAAAACCATAAAAACCCTAGAAGAAAACGTAGGCATTACCATTCAGGACATAGGCATGGGCAAGGACTTCATGTCTAAAACACCAAAAGCAATGGCAACAAAAGCCAAAATTGACAAATGGGATATAATTAAACACAAGAGCTTCTGCATAGTAAAGAAATGACCATCAGAGTGAACAGGCAACATACAAAATGGGAGAAAATTTTCGCAACCTACTCATCTGACAAAGGGCTAATATCCAGAATCTACGATGAACTCAAACAAATTTACAAGAAAAAAACAAACAACCCCATCAAAAAGTGGGCGAAGGACATGAGCAGACACTTCTAAAAAGAAGACATTTATGTATCCAAAAAACACATGAAAAACTGCTCACCATCACTGGCCATCAGAGAAATGCAAATCAAAACCACAATGAGATACCATCTCACACCAGTTAGAATGGCAATCATTAAAAAATCAGGAATCAACAGGTGCTGGAGAGGATGTGGAGAAATAGGAACACTTTGACACTGTTGGTGGGATTGTAAACTAGTTCAACCATTGTGGAAGTCAGTGTGGCGATTCCTCAGGGATCTAGAACTAGAAATACCATTTGACGCAGCCATCCCATTACTGGGTATATACCCAAAGGACTATAAATCATGCTGCTATAAAGACACATGCACACGTATGTTTATTGCCGCATTATTCACAATAGCAAAGACTTGGAACCAACCCAAATGTCCAACAATGATAGATGGGATTAAGAAAATGTGGCACATATACACCATGGAATACTATGCAGCCATAAAAAATGATGAGTTCATGTCCTTTGTAGGGACATGGATGAAATTGGAAATCATCATTCTCAGTAAACTATCGCAAGAACAAAAAACCAAACACCGCATATTCTCACTCATAGGTCGGAATTGAATAATGAGAACACATGGACACAGGAAGGGGAACATCACACTTCGGGGACTGTTGTGGGGTGGGGGGAGGGGGAGGGATAGCATTGGGAGACATATCTAATGCTAGATGACGAGTTAGTGGGTGCAGCGCACCAGCGTGTCACATGTATACATACGTAGCTAACCTGCACATTGCGCACATGTACCATAAAACCTAAAGTATAATAATAATAAAAAAAAAAGAAAAAAAAAGAATTGAAAGCAGGGACTCAAATATTTATTTGTGTTCCCTTGTTCATGGCAGCATTATTCATAAGAGTCAAAAGGTAGAAGCAACCAAAGGATCCATGAATGAATGGATAAACAAAATGTGCTGGACACACACACAGACACACACTCACACACAACACACACACAAACGATTATTCAGGTATAAAAGAAGAAAATTCTACTATCTGATATTGATGAAACTTGATGAAATTGTGTTAACCAAAATAAATCCATCACAAAAGGACAAATATTGATAATTCCATGTTTATCAGATACCCAGCAAAATGAACGGAATTGTATTCCCCCACAATTCTTATGTTGAAGCCCTAACCCCTAATGTGACAATATTTGAAGATAGGGTTTTTAGGAGGTAATTAAGGCTAAATGAGGTTATAGGGGTATGAATCCTAATTTGATAGGCTTTGTCCACCTGTAAGAAGAAATACAACAGAACTTGCTCTCTTTCTTTCCATGTGCATGCATCGAGGAAAGACCATGTGAGCACACAGAGAGAAGGCAGCCATATATAACCAAAGAAGAGAGCCCTCACCAGAACCTAATCATGCTGCAACCCTGATTTTAGACTTCTATCCTCTGGGACTGTTAAAAAAAAAATCACCAAATTTATGTTGTTTAAGCCACCTAGTTTATGGCATTTATGTTAAGACATGCAGAACTGCCTAATATGCTTAGAGTAGTCAAATTCAAAAAGGCAGAACGTAGAGGAGTGATTACCAGGGGCTAGCACCATTACTATGCTGTTTTGATTACTGCAGCCTTCTAATATAGTTTGAAGTCAGGTAATGTGATGCCTCTGGCTTTTTTTATGTTGTTTGTTTGTTTACTTGAAATTGCTTTGGATATTCAAACTGTCTTTTGGTACTATATTTATTGATTTGTGCATGTTGAACCAGCCTTGTATCCCAGGAATAAAGCACTGCTGCATTTAATTTGCTAACATTTTGTTGAGGATTTTTGCATCAATGTTAATCAGGGATATTGACCTGATGTTTTCTTTTATTTTTGTTTCCTCTTTCCTTTCCTTTCCCTTTTTCTTTTCTTTCTTTTTTCTTTTCTTTCTTCCTCTCTCTCTTCCTCTTTCTTTTTCTTTTTTAAAGAAACTTGACCAAAAGACAGTACAAAAACACTGGCACTTGAATGTTGAATGTCACCGTATGCATGAAACTATGTATTTTGTGGTAGTGTGAGTTTTTAATATTAAGTCATATTAAACTCTTAAGTTAAATTAAGCAGACCTGGCGTTGGCAGTGCAGCCATACCTTTCCAATGTTAGTAAAACCAAAATTGGCGACTTGAAATTAAATCATGTCAAGGTTTTGATACACTTGTCTTAAGATATTAATTAAACACTTCAGAACACTGACATGAGGTGTCCAGATTCTCAGATGTTTGTTGTGTGAATTTTCTTATGTGTGTGGTTTTTTTTTTCAGTGAATGTCTGGCACATTGCAATCATCAAACGTGGTTATCTTTGTTGTATTGGTGTAATTAGTGACTTGTACATTCAGCAATATCATTTGAGCAAGTAAGTTTTATCAGCAAGCAATATTTTCAGTTAATAAGGTTTCAAAAATCATGTAAAGATTTAAACTTGCTGAATGTAAAGATTGAACCTGAAGTCACTGTAGCTTTAGTAATTGCTTATTGTATTAGTTCAGGTTCTAGCACTGCATGTGCCATGCATATTCTGATTTTATTAAAATAAGATGAACTGCAAAACAAAAAATTTTCTGAAAATAGGCTCTCAATATATTTTGTCTTGTAAAGTTTCTGCTGAGAAGTCTGCTGCTAGGCTGATGGAGTTCCCTCTGTAAGTGACCTGCCCCTTCTGTCTAGCTGTCTTTAAGATTTTTTTCTTTTGCATTGGCCTTGAGGATGGTTGTCATTTATAGTATCTGGCTTAAGTTCTCTGTATTTCTTGGATTTGCGTGTCAAACTCTCTAATGAGATTAGAAAAATTTTCATGGACTATATCCTCAAATATAGTTTCCAAGTTGCTTATTATCTCTCCTTCTGTGTCAGGAATGCCAATGAGTCATAGATTTGGTCTCTTTACATGATCCCATTGTTCTTGGAGGTTTTGTTCATTTTTCTTCATTTTCCTTTTTATTTTTGTCTGATTGAGTTGACTCAAAGAACTTGTCTTTGAGCTCTCAGATTTTGTCCTCAGCTTAGTTTATTCTGCTGTTAATACTTCAGATTATATTAAGAAATTCTTTTTTTCATTAATATCAGCTTTATTTATGTACAATATACATGCAATAAAATTATTTTTTAACATAAGCATTTAAACTGTATATTTCCCTATAACCACTGCTTTAACTACACCACATGAGCTTTGATATGTTGTATTTTTGTTTTCATTTTCATTCATTTCTAATTTTTCTTGTGATTTATTCTTTGACCTATTGCTTATTTAGGGGTGTGTCTGTGTGTGTGTGTTTTTAAATTTGCACACAATTGAGAATTTCCAAATTTTCCTTTTGTTACTCATTATTGATTTCACCCCATGGCTGGGCATGTTGGCTCACACCTATAATACCAGCATTTTGGGAGGCCAAGGTGGGCAGATCACTTGAGGCCAGGTGTTGAAGATCAGCCTGGCCAACATGGCAAAACCCTGTCTCTACTAAATATACAAAAATTAGTTGGGTGTGGTGGTGCATGCCTGTAATCCCAGCTACTCAGGTGGCTGAGGCATAAAAATCGCTTGAACCTGGAAGGCAGAGGTTGCAGTGAGCCAAGATTGTGCTACTGCACTCCAGCCTGGGTGACAGAGTGAGACTCTGTCCCCCGCAAAAAAAAAAAAAAAAAAAAAAATCATTCCATTGTGATTGCCGAAGTTTGTATGATTTCAATCTTTTAAATTTATTGAGGCTCAATTTGTAGTCTAATTTATACTTGAGAAGAACATGTATCTACTGTTGTTTAGAGTGCTGTATAGATGCCTTTGAGGTCTAGTTGGCGTAGAGTGTTGTTTGAGTCTTCTATTTCTTTGTTGAACTTCTGTCTAGTTGTTCTATCCATTATTGAAAGTGGGGTACTGAAGCTTCCAGCTATTATTACTGAATTTCCATTTCTCCCTTCAATCCTATTAGTTTTTGCTTCATGTATTTTGGGGCTTAGGTATTAGGTGCACATACATTTATAGTTATGTCTTCCTGATGGAGCAATCCTTTTATAATTATAAAATGTCTCTTTTTTTGCTTCCAGTAATGATTTTTGTCTTACAGTCTATTCTGCCTGATAGTAGCATAGCCATTCCAGCTTTCTTTACTGTTTGCATGACATATATTTTTCCATCTTTTTACTTTCAACCTATTTGTGTCTAAGTGTGTCTCCTGTAGACAGCATATAATTGGATCATGTTGTTTTTTTAAAAAAATTATTCTGCCAATCTCTGCCTTTTGGTTGGAGTATTAATCAACTCACATTTAATGCAATTATTGATAAAATAGGATATATGCCTGCCATTTCGCTATTTGTTTTCTGTGTGTATTTCCTTTTTGTTCCTCTGTTTTGCCATTACTATCTTCTGTCATTACCGCAGTCTTTGGGTTAGTTATTTTTCTAGTATACAATTTTAACTCTCTTGTATTCTTCCACTATGCATTTTTTGAGTTATTTTCTTAAAGGCTGCTCTGAGGATTGTCATTAATATTTTAACTTAAAACTAGTTCAGAATTCTTGTAGTGAATTTTGCATCTCAAAAGTTCAGTTTGGGTCTTTCTTAAAATGGCTTTTTCGTCTTTAAGCTCTTGAATCATTTTACTTGATATCTTGGCTTCCTTGGATTGAGTTACAATTTTTCCCATGGATTTTGGTGACCTTTCTTGCCTGCCAGATTCTGAATTCCATGTGTATCATTTGAGACATTTCGGGCTGTTTAAGAATCATTGCTGGGGAGCAAGTGGGCCCATTTGGAGGTAAGGGGACACTTTGACTTTTTTAATTGCCAAAGATCTTGTCCTGATTCTTTCTCTTCTGGGAGGGCTGGTGTTCTTTTTTTGTGGTTTAAATTGAGTATAGTCACTTGGCTTCATTTTGAGTTTTCAGAAGGCTAATTAAAGCTCTGTACAAAGTCTTTGTTTTTTGTTGACTTCTTATCCTTGATTTTCCAAAGGGTAAAATTAGCAGTGTTTTTTGGTGTTGTGGTTTGGACTGCAATCCAGTAGATGATGCTTGAGAGCAATGGGTGGTAGATAGGCTCATATTCAGTCACGTGACTCCTTTGTTCATCTTTGCATTTGAAGCTGTGCTCTATGGGATAGGGTGGTGATCTACTCACCAGGTCCACTTCTGAGCTTTGAGGGAGCCACCTCAGATCACTAGCACTGTGCCAATTTTTTTGTTGTTGTTAAGAGTTTCAAGCCATAGGGTTCCTTTGAGCAGAAGTCTGGTAAAGAAATAGGCCACACACTTACCAGGTGATCTTATGGAGAGAGGCATGCCTAGTTCCCACACCAGCCTGCAAACCTAAATGGCTCACCTCTCTCAGGTTCCAGAGAGTGCTTGTTCCTCTCCCACTTGAGTGCTGGGCAGAGATCCTGGCTCAGCACTCCTGATCCACAGGCTTCAGCCATGGGCACCAGGAACTACTCATGGCTTCCTCCTCTAGACTCTGGAGTTTAAATTCTGGGTATTTTGTAAAACTCAGAGGGCTCCCAGCCTGCTGGAATGCACTCAGATGGAGCAAAGCACTGAGGTTGGGCTAGAGGGCTGTACTCTGAACTTGTTCTTGTGGGTGGCCAGCCAGAAGCCCTGGGAGTGGCTGGCAGCAGGCATGCAGGACAGACATGCATCAGTCTTATGGGGAAGCCAGCCTTGCTTTTACTCTGGCAGTTATCTATGGCCAGATCCTCTCAGAGGAAGATGAAGAGCTCTGAAAAATAAGTGTTTATGGTCAGGCTCTGATGGAGCTATTCTGTATACAAAGTCCCTGGCTTTGTGCCTGCTGCAGTCCATCTCTATCTAATCTCCAGGGAGATCCTCCTGCCAGCTCAAACATTTGTGGAAGGGTGTGGAATCTCCTACAGCTAGGATCTCAGAGGTCCTTGGTGATGGTGAACACTCTCCCAGTTGCTTCACTTGCTCCTTCCCCAGTAGCTGTCTGGGGCCAGGAACCAGCCCTAACATTTAGGCACCACATGTAGTGCTCTCAGCTTCCTCCCTCATCAGTGTCAGCATCTGCATCTATTCTCCATCCACATATAACATTTTTTTCTCCAAAGATCTGTTCAAATTATGCTAGTTTAGCTGAAATCTTAGTCTCTGTATGTGGGAGTGGCCCTTTGCAGCTGAATAAAGATGGACATCTTGAAACTCCTTCCAATGACCATGTTTCTATCAAAAATTACTCATCATAGTTCATGTCCTTTGCAGGGACATGGATGAAGCTGGAAAACATCATTCTAAGCAAACTAACACAATAACAGAAAACCAAACACGGCATGTTCTCGCTCATAAGTGGGAGTTGAACCATGAGAATAAATGGACACGCGGAGGGGAGCATCACACATCGGGGCCTGTCAGGGGGTGGTGGCTAGAAGAGGGAGAGCATTAGGAAAAATACCTAATGTAGATGACAGGCTGATGGGTGCAGCAAACCACCATGGCACGTATATACCTATGTAACAAGCCTGCACGTTTTGTACATGTATCCCAGAACTTAAAGTACAATAAAAAAAAAAGAAAAAAAAAAAAAAAACACGTACTGAGAGGATGATAAACATAATACACATAATGAGGAAATCAAATTCATCTCTAGGGTTGGGACACATTAATCCATGTTACTGTAATTATGATGGGAATACCTCTTATTATTCAAATGAAATTTAAAAAATTACTCATCATATCAAAAAAGAGAAATATCTCAAACTGAATGAAAAAAGACAATCTGTGTCTTCACCTCTGTGTGTTTTCTCTTCTACGACAGACCTCCAAGAGACAAGATCCATGTACTCAGCCACACTAGGTCCATTTGACCTTTCTCATTCTTCTGTAGTCTCTTCCCTGTGACGTTTGACAAAAATACTCAGTTCACAATATTAGCTGCCTGCTTCTGATGGGTAGGAGGCATATAATCAAAATACTCCCACCAAAGCACTCTATGGTCTAGACTTGATACATAAAATTTGGCATTCCTCCACAAGGATACCTTGAGGTAACAGGAGATATTTCGGTAAGTGAAAATAATTCCTGCTTGGAACACAGCTTACTGAACTCAGGATTCCATTTCTTTTGAGTATTAGGCAGTTCTCAATAAATTGATGTATACTGAGGAATGATTCTAAAGAGGTTAGTGATGTCTTGTTTGAGAATAGATTTAGAAAACTGAAAGTACTCTCCAGCTCTACAATTCTGTATTAGGAACAATAGGGAAATGAAAAAGTGTCTCTATACTGCAATCTAGTCAGTCAGCATCCTTACCCAGAGATGGAAACATCTATTAAGACCAATGCAATACCTTTTTGTCTTCAACAAATGTTGTTTCATCTGTTTTTGATCCTTGGCATTGTCAAGAACTTAACTACAGGTCAAGTGTATATTTTTCCTTATTTTTCCCTTTTAGCTATCTGCTAAAATGAGTAAATGCGACAACTGCACTTTTCCAAAGAAACAGAACTATTGACAACTTACAGGCTGTCAGGCAGGTCATGTTTCAAATCAAGGCTGAAATTTTCAACAGCTGTGGGAAAAACTAAAACACGGAAACATTGTACAATATTAGTGTTTTTTAAAGAAATTGTTAGTGCATTATTGAGTATACTAAATATCTGTGATAGATTAAATAAATTACTTCTAATCTTACTTTTGATTTTGGGAGCCCAAAATAAAGGCAGTGTTGTTTTCATGGTTATGACTTGTTTATGGAGTCAAGTGTTGATATACTTGAGGCATGTTATGTGTCTTCTAATTAATATTTTTATCACCTTGAATTTGTGTCTCTTCCAAGCATTAAACTTTAAGATACTATGGATCTTAAATTCCTTATTAAAAAAAATGAAAGTGTGAAAAAAAAGAAAGAAAAAAGACAATCAATAGATGCCAACATCAAAATGACAGTGATGTGAAAATTATCAGATAAAGATTTGTAAAAGAAAACATGAAAAAGCTTCAATTACCAATTACAAACATAGTTGAAGCAAATAAAAAAATTAATAAAGCCACAGATTCAATAAGCTGAGGAAACACAAAAAAGGAAAAAAACAAATAAATGCATGCCATACCACATGTTCTCACTCATATGTGGAAGCAGAAAATGTTCTCATAGAAGTAGAGAGTAGAATAGTGGTTACAAGAGGTGGGAAAAAGTAACAGAGAGTGGTGTAGCCAAAAGTTAACAAACAGATACAAAAGTACAGCTAAAAGAAAGGAATATATTATAGTGTTCTATAGTATTATAGAATGATTATAATTTACAATGTATATTGGAATACTATGCAGCCATAAAAAATGATGAGTTCATGTCCCTTGTAGGGACATGGATGAAGCTGGAAACCATCATTCTCAGCAAACTATCGCATGGACAAAAAAACCAAACACCGCATGTTCTCACTCATAGGTGGGAATCGAACAATGAGAACACATGGACACAGGAAGGGGAACATCACACACCGGGGACTGTTGTGGGGTGGCGGGAGTGGGGAGGGATAGCATTAGGAGATATACCTAATGTTAAATGACGAGCTAATGGGTGCAGCACACCAACATGGCACATGTATACATATGTAACAAAGCTGCACATTGTGCACATGTACCCTAAAACTTAAAGTATAATAAAAAAAATTACAACGTATTATATATTTTCAAATTGCAGAAGAATGGATTTTGAATGTTCCTAACACAAAGAAATGATAAATGTTTCAGGTGATGGATATGTTAATCACTCTGATTGAATCATTATGCATTGTATACACCTATCAAAATACCACACTGTACCCTATAAATATGTACAATTATTATTGGTTAATTTTTATTTAAATATAATAATAAAAGCAAAAAATAAAGCAATCCATGCCAAGACACATTAAAGTCTAGATTCTGAAAACTAAAGACAAAGAAAAGATCTTTGTTAGAGTAACTATAATTTACAATGATCTATGATATATCATTATTTTTTATAAGCTCTTGCTCTGTCACCTAGGCTGGAGTGCAGTGGCCTGATCATAGCTCAATGCAGCCTTGAACTCTTGGGCTCAAGTGATCCTCCCACCTCAGCTTCCTGAGTAGCTAAGGCTAAATGTATGCACCACCACAAATCACTGAATACTTAATTTTTTTGTGAAGATGGCAGTCTTGTTTTGTTGCTCAGGCTGGTCTCAAACTCCTGCCCTCAAGTAATCCTTCCCTCTTGGCTTCCCAAATTATTGGGATTACAGGCATAAGCCACCACACCCATATTACTAAATATTTCAGAAAAGCTAGAGGAGAATAATTTGAATGTTTCTATCTTAAAAAGATAAATTTTAAGGTGAAGGATATCCCAATTATGCTATCTTGATATTTACAAATTATATAAATGTATTAAATTATCTATTGTACCCCCAAAATATGTATGTTCAATATAAATTAATAAAAATATTTTTTTAGAAAGAAAGATATTAAAAGCTGTGTGAGAAATGAAACTTGTACCTTTAGGAGAAAAGCAATTTGAATGACATGAACACCACCAGCGGACTGTGATAAATTATGTGTATGTAATGTAATACCTAGAAAAAACCATTATACAAGCTATACAAAGAGATAGACTGAAAAACATTATAAACTGGTAGTGAAATAAGCCTGTCACAGAAGAAAAAACACTGCATGATTCCACTTATAGGAGGTGTCTAAAGTAGTCAAACTCATAGAAGCAGAAAGTAGAATGGTGATTGCTAAAGTTGGGTGAGGGGAAAATGGGAGTTGCTGCTAATGGGTATAAAGTTTCACTTGTGCAAGATGAATAAATCCCAGAAATCTACTGTACAGCATAGTGCCTACAGTTAACAATATTTTATTGTATACTTATAAATTTGTGAAGATAATCTTAAGTTACATTCTTATAAAAATTAATAATAATAAAGATGATGGGAGGAAGTTTTTGGAGATGTTGGGTATGTCTATGCCATAGACTGTGGTGATGGTTTCATAGGTAAATACTTACCTTCATACTCATAAAGTTGTATACATTAAAGATGAACAGCTTTTTGTATATCAATTATACATCAAAAAATTGTTTAAAAAATAAAAGAATACACATAGATAAAATGTCTACACACACACAGACACACATACACACATATATTGTACCAATTTCTATTTTCTGGTTTTGATACTGTAGTTAAGCTACGTAAGAGGTAACCATTTTGAGAAACTATGTGAAAGGCATATGGTACCTCTCTGTACTCCATTTGCAACTTCCCATGAACCTATAATTCTTTCAAAATAAATAAAGTTCTAAAATATACCATTTAGGGTAGTATCAAAATTATAAATTAGAAATAATTTAAAAAGCGAGCAAGACCTATATATTAAAACTTACAAAACATTGCTGAGATATTAAGAATAACTAAATGGGTGGTGTGATATACAATGTCCATGGATCAGAATATTTTACAAACCTCTCCTGAGTGGTTCACCTTGCCACCACTCTCTACTTCACTGTACATCCTCTTAAATTTGCATTAACTCCCCAGCTCCAGACAGGTTTTCAAAGCACAGATGTGGCACATTTTCATTATTAGGCCCAAAAACTCAGCTGTTTGCTTATATTGACTTACTTCAAGCACCTGGAATGAAAAAACATAGGACTCCGGAAGGGTAAAATCCCAAGGAAATGAAGGGAAAGATGATTGCAATAATGGTTAGACAAGAGCACAAAACAAAACCCACTAAGAGAATAAGTGAGCTATGACTTCAGGGAACTCTATAGCCTCTAACTCCCAAACCTGCCTACTACTTAGCCATTTACACTGGTTTATGCATTAATTATAATGAGTTTTCCTATCAGATAGTAGATTTGCGGTAAAAAAAATGTTTGCAAGTTTTCATAGCTAGTTATTCAGTAGATGAGGGTTTGGATGAGGGATACCCAGACTTATATTAGTACACTCACCATTGAAATCTCTTGTTTAAAGATTGATATATGGTTGTTTCTACCTGTCTTCAGACTATGAGCACCTGGAGAAAATAAAAACTGCCATTTCATCTGTACATCAACTCACAGATCTCAGAACATCACCCTGTACAAAATGGCTGATGTAGCTAGTTTTGCTACTAGGAATTTCACTCATGACTCCAGACTTCTTGTTCAGAAGTCTTTCTATTTTATGAAAGAAATAAAAGATTAGAATATGATGAACTCAGAGGCACCAACTTTTAGCAGTAGACGGTTTAAGAAGGAGTTTCTCATTTCTACTCCTTACTTCCAAGGCTCCTGGGTTTCTTATCCAAACCTGTAGAAAAAAATAAAAGTTGTGGGCCTGATGAGGAAAATCCACGGATCCTAGGAATGAGATTGTAAGTAGAAATTAAAGAGCACTGATGAATGATCATACTTTATCTAGTATTCTGCCATAATGCACTCTTGTAAGCATCCAGAAGTGGGTCTAGGAACTTACAGAACTGGGAGTAAAAGAGGACTTAAAGTAGAAAAGCTTAGAACCCCTTACATGCCATAGGATCCAAACAAGAGAGCAGTATACCTTTGCTCTTATCTTCCGGAGAAATAGCAGAGCCATCACTTGGGTCTGGAACCTAGGTCATTGTCTGTAATTCAGCTGTTCAGAGCACCATCCTGGGGGTTAGCAAACACTGAATCATACAATAATGGAGTGTATAAATAAAATTATTTTATTTATCCCTCTGTGTATAGCTTATCTGAAAATCTCATGGGGAAAAAGTAGAGAGAGTTAGGGTAGGAATGTGAAAGCTCTGAATCCCCAGCCAAAATATTAACTAAAAACTTAAAAACCTGACTCTTCTCATCTGACACAGGAAGACACCTAAATGTTTTTGAGTAGTCAATACAGGTAGAGAAGAGGAGACAATAAACATAAGGAAAACTAAAACTTTTAAAGGAATAAAAGACTGAATAAACCAGATGTTTTTAGAGAAGATTTCAAGGCATCCTGAGAGTACTAGACTTGCCCTCATGGATATATAATGCCTGACTATAGAACGACTTCCTTCCTTCAGAAGGTAAAGCTTGCCCTAGAGAAGCCCATACCTTATAATCCCTGTTTTAAGAACCATGTAAGTTTTATTTTTCTTTCCAAGATATGAGATTAGAGAATTTTAGCATGCCTAGCCACTTGGAAATAGCAAGATGGTGCATAAAGATCACCTCTGTGAATTTTAATTGAAGGAGGAAAACAAAATTCCACTGGAAAAATGAAGGACACCCCAGATCCTGGGGAAGCGAATGCTGCCAAACAGTCTGCAGGTAAACACTGATAAAACTGAGTGAAGCTGCAGTACTTGAGAGAGGTTGAGAGCCTCCCTCTGTTACTATTTTTTCCACTGTGGATCTGAGCAACTCAAGCTGAGGGAGAGTGGTTTGTTCCTCCCAAATCCTGGAGCTAACTTGGGAGATGCTGTGAGGAAAAAAACACCAGGAAAATGTGCAGATGTTTTCCCAGATGCAGGACTGAGAGCGGAATGCCATTTTTAATCAAAGCACATAAAGAGTCAGCCATCCTTTGCTGACCTGGATGCACGGCCATGCAGGAATTTTACTCTTGGGCCAGGAACCTGAAGAACTGCTCTGGAGTAGGGTAAGGGCCTCCACAGCAAGAACCATGAATAATGCTTCAGCAGTAGGTGGTGAAATTGTGTTCTCTCCTGTCACAGGCCTGGGGAAGAAGGAGAGTTGCTACAGCTAAAGTTTCTCCTGAGCAAAGAGACTTGAAGCCAGAGTCAGCGTGGTGACATGGAACCAATCTGTGCGCGCCATTGCTGGGTGCCCCAGCCTGTTCCTCTGAGATTGTGGTGCAGTGGGGTCCTCTCTGCTCCACTCCCAGAGAGAAATCCAGGCATTTAGAGAACCCACTTGCCAGCACTAGCAGCCTGAAATACCCCACCCTCCATGGACATAGATTGTGGTGCAGCAGGGCCCTCTCCACTCCATGCCCAGAGAAATCTCCAAGTATTCAGAGAACCCGTTCACCCAGATCAACAGCCTGACCCAGCCCACCTTTCTTGTACATAGATTGAGGTGCAGTGGGGACACTCTGTATTCAACACGTACACAGATCTCCCGGCATTCCTACCACCCACTTGTGTAGACTAGCATTCGAAGTTGCCCTACCTTTCTTGAACATAAATTGTGGTGCAGGGGTGTCCTCTGTACTCCACATCCCAGCAGATCTCCAGAAATCTAGAGCACCCAATGTCTGGATTAAGAGTATAGTCAACCACAATCCCCATGCAGAGAACTTAGGGATGAAGTTTCACAGCTCCGTGCCTAGGCATATCTCTGGGCACTTGGCAGTCACCCACTGGATTCTCCATTGGTGCTGGTGCCTGTGCCTGCCATTGGGGGACTAGTAGGCAGCCACACCCATCTTGTCCCTCAGTTTCCCCCAAGGCCCAGCACAAGAATTCAGAAACTAAAAGAAATCTGAATGTAGTGACACCATCAAAAAATCGCAATAGCTCTCCAGCAATGCTACCTAATCAAAATGGTAACTAAGAAATGTCAGATGAAGAACTTCAAGCATGGATTGCAAGGGAACATAACAATATCAAACACAACGTTGAAAATCAACATGAAAAATTTCTAGAGCAATCAAGGAAATAAAGAGAGATAAACATCTTAAGAAAAAAATCAGTCAGAGCTTCTGGAATTGAAAAACTCACTTAGGGAATTTCAAAATACAGTACAAAGCTTTATCAACAGACTGAATCAAGCAGAAGAAAGAATTTCAAAGGTTGAAGACCAGTTTTTTAAACTAACCCATTCAGACAGAAAATAAAGAAAAAAATATTTAAATGAAACAAAGTCTTTGAGATATATGAAAATATATAAAGCAATGAAGCCTATTAATTATTGGCATTTCTGAAAGAGAAGGAAGAAAAAGTAAACATTGACACTCTGAAAACATATTTGAGAGAGTAATTCAGAAAACTTTCCCTAATCTTGCTAGAGAGGTAGACATCTAGATAGAAGAAATCCAGACGACACTTATGAGATGGTTTCACTCTGTGTCCCCACCCAAATCTTGTCTCAAATCCCATAATTCCCACGTGTTGTGGGAGGAACCCAGTGGGAGAACATTTCAATCATGGGGTTGGTTAACCCCACACTGTTCTCGTGGTAGTGAATACGTCTCATGAGATCTGATGGTTTTATCAGGGGTTTCCACTTTTGCATCTTGCTCATTTTTTTTTTGCTGCTGCCATGTAAGAATGCCTTCTGCCTCCCATCATGATTCTGAGGCCTCCCTAGCCTTGTGGAACTATAAGTCCAATTAAACTATTTCTTCCCAATCTCGGATATGTCTTAATCAGCAGTGTGAAAATGGACTAATACAACTTGCAAGATACTATACAAGGCAAACATCACCAAGGAATATAGTCACCAAACTGTCCAAGATAACTCCTAAAAATAAAATCTTAAAGGCAGCCAGAGAAAAAGGTCAGATCATGTACAAAGGGAACTCCATCATACTAAAAGCAGACTTCTCAGCAGAAACCTTACAAGCCAGGAGAGACTGAAGATCTACTTTCAGCGTCCTTAAAAGAAAGAAATTCCAACCAAGAATTTCATATCCCACCAAACCAATCTTTATAAGTGAAGGAGAAATAAAATGTTTTCCAGATCAGCAAGTGCTAAGTGAATTTATTAACACTAGACCAGCCTTCCAGTAGATCATTAAGGAAGTTTTAAACATGGAAACCAAAGAACATCTGAGAAAAAACAAAAAACAAAAAACACTTAAGTACCTATTAAGTACCTAGCCCACAAACCTTATAAAGAAGCCATATAATAGAAACTACAAACAAATCAACGACATAACAACTTCATGATAGGATCAAAATCTAATATGTCAATATTAACACTGAATGTAAATGATATAAATGCCCCCACTTAATAGGCACAGAGGGGCAAGTTGTATAAAAAATTAAGACCCATCCATCTGCTGTCTTCTAGGAACAAATCTCACATGTAATGACACATGTAGTCTCAAAGTAAAGGGTGGGAGAAAGATCTACCATGCAACTGAAAACAAAATAAGCAGGGATCACTATTCTGATAAATTCTTATAAAACAGATTTCAAACCAATGACAGTAAAAAAGATAAATGTTTCAATTCAACAAGAAGACATAAATATCCTCAATATATATGCACCCAACATTGAAGTACCTAAATTCATAAGAGAAATACTTCAAGAGCTACAAAAAGACTGAGGCAACCACACAATAAAATTGGGTGACCTCAACACACCACTGACAGCATTAGACAGACTTTTAGGGCAGAAAACTAACAAAGAAGTGCTGGACTTTCAATAAAATCTGCCATTTTTTCATGATAAAAATTCTCAACAGACTAGACATCAAAGAAACATACCATAAAATAATAAAAGCCATCTAAATAAAAAAACCCAGAGTCAACATCATACAGAGTGGGCAAAAACTGGAAGGATTCCCCTTGAGAACTGGAGTAAAACATAAATGCTCACTCTCACCATTTCTATTCGATACAGTATTAGAGGTGCTAGCCAGAAAAATCAGATCACAGAAAGAAATAAAAGGCATTCACATAGTAAAAGAAGAGATAAAATTATCTCTTTACAAAGGATATGATTCTATACCTAGAAAACCCCAAAGCCTCAGCCAAAAGACTCCTGGAACTGACAACTTCAGCAAAGTTTCAAGACATGAAAGCAATGTCCAAATGTCAGTAGCATTTCTACATACTAATAATGTTCAAGCTGATAGTCAAATCAAAAATGCAATCTCATTTACAATAACCACAAAAAAATCCCTAGGAATACATCTAACTACAAGGAGTTTTACAAAATAATGTTGAAATAAATCATAAATGACACAAACAAATGGAAGAAAATTTAATACTCATAAACTAGAAAAATCAATATAATTAAAATAACCATACTGCCCAAAGCAATTTACAGAATTAACATCATTCTTATCAAACTACCAATGTCATTGTTCACATAATTTTTTAAAAAATTCTAAAATTCGCATGGAACCTAAAAAGAGCCCAAATACCTAAAAAGAGCCCAAATAGCAAAAGCAATCTTAATATAAAGAAAAAAAGCTGGAGGTATCACATTACCAAATTTCAAACTATACTGTAAGGCTACAGTAACCAAAACGGCATGGTACTGGTATAAAAACAGACATAGACCAATGGAACAAAATAAATAACCTAGAAATAAAGCTGCACACCTTCAGCCATCTAGTCTTTGACAAAGTTCACAAAAATAAGCAATGAGGAATGAATTCACTATTCAATAAATGGTTGTGGAATAACTGGCTATCAACATGTAGAAGAATTAAACTGGATCCCCACCTTTCACTGTATACAAAAATGAACTCAAGACCTGAACTATAAGAATTCTAAAAACAACGCTATAAACACCATTCTGTATATTGGTCTTAGAAATAAATTTATGACTTATTCCTCAAAAGCAATTGCAACAAAAATAAAAATTGACAAATGTGACCTAATTAAAAAGAGCATCTGCACAGTAAAAGAAACAATCTACAGATTAAACAAACTGAAGAATGAGATAAAATATTCACAAACTAACAAAGGCCTAATATCTAGAAACTATAATGAGCTTAAGTGAACAAGCAAAAAACAAATAACCCCATTAACAAGTGGGCAAAAGACATAAACATTTTTCAAAAGAAGACATACAAACAGCCAACAAACATATGAAAACATGTTCCACATCACTAATCATCAAATAATGCAAATCAAAACCATAATGAGATACCATCTTACAACAGTCAGAATGGCTACTATTAAAAAGTCATAAACTAACAAATGCTGGTGAGGCTACAAAGAAAAGGGAATGCTCATAAACTGTTGGTGGGAATGTAAATTAGTTCTGCCATTGTGGAAAGCAGTTTGGAAATTTGTCAAATATCTTAGAACCACCATTCAACCCAGCATTCCCATTACTGGGTGTATATCCAAAAGAAAATAATTCATTCCACAAAAAAGACACAGGCAACCATTGCCACAACATGGATGAAGCTGGAGGCCACTATCCTAAGCAAATTAAGGGAGAAACATAAAACCAAATACCGCATGGTCTCAATTTTAAGTAGGATGTAATCATTGGGTACTCATAGATATAAAGATAGCAACAAAATAAATTTGTGACTACTGAGAGGAGAGAGAAATAAAGGGCTAAGTAATAGAAAACTAATTATTGGGTACTATGCTAAGTACGTGGGTAATGGGATTACTCATAACCCAAACTTCAGCATCATCCTATATATTCATGTAACAAACCTGCAATGTGCCTTCTGAATTAAAGTTAAAATTCGGTTTTCTAAAAATAAACCATGTAAACTCCTCAAGAATGGGAAATATAAACTCTTTAATAACCAGTGTTGAAAAAACTGAATATCTGTATGTAGAAGAATAAAACTAGATCTATATCTCCTGTAATATGCAAAAATCAAATTAAATGGATTAAACACCTAAACCCAAGACCTGAAACCATGAAATTACTAACAGAAAACATTGGAGAAATGCTCCAGGACATTGGTCAGCATAAAGACTTTTTAAGACAATAAAAGTATAGGTAATCAAAGCAAAAAATAACAAATGGAATCATAGCAAACTAAATGACTTCTGCATGGCAAAGAAAAGGATCAACAAATAAACAGACAACCTACAAAACAGGAGATAATATTAGCAATCTACTTATCTGACAAGGAATTAATAACTGGAATATATAAGTAATTCAAACATCTCAATAAAAAATACTTTGATTAAAAATGGGTAAAAAACTTGAATTGACATTGCTCAAAAGATGACATAAAAATAGTCTACAGGTATATGAAAAAATGCTCACCATCACTAATCATCAGAGAAATGCTGGCACGAATAAAAGGGAACCCTTGTACACTGCCGGTGGGAATGTATGTTACTAAAACCACTTATGGTATGAAAGTTCCTCAAAAAGCTAAAAATAGAACTACCATATTGCAATCGAAAAACAGGTTAGTGGCTTACTACATGTAATGTCCAACGAACAAGAGTGAGTACTGGTACAAAAAAAGAAATTCATTTCCAAAATTAGCTTGGAAGAAGTATCACATTTAAAGTGTCCTGCTGTAAATGTGCTGCTTTGCCTTTGCAGCAAAAAGTAGACTTTTTTTTTTTATTATTATACTTTAAGTTTTAGGGTACATGTGCACAATGTGCAGGTTAGCTACATATGTATACATGTGCCATGCTGGTGTGCTGCACCCAGTAACTCATCATTTAGCATTAGGTATATCTCCTAATGCTATCCCTCCCCCCTCCCCCCACCACACAACAGTTCCCAGAGTGTGATGCTCCCCTTCCTGTGTCCATGTGTTCTCATTGTTCAATTCCCACCTATGAGTGAAACATGTGGTGTTTGGTTTTTTGTCCTTGTGATAGTTTACTGAGAATGATGATTTCCAATTTCATCCATGTCCCTACAAAGGACATGAACTCATCATTTTTTATGGCTGCATAGTATTCCATGGTATATATGTGCCACATTTTCTTAATCCCATCTATCATTGTTGGACATTTGGGTTGGTTCCAATTCTTTGCTATTGCGAATAGTGCCGCAATAAACATACGTGTGCATGTGTCTTTATAGCAGCATGATTTATAGTCCTTTGGGTATATACCTAGTAATGGGATGGCTGGGTCAAATGGTATTTCTAGTTCTAGATCCCTGAGGAATCGCCACACTGACTTCCACAAGGGTTGAACTAGTTTACAGTCCCACCAACAGTGTCAAAGTGTTCCTATTTCTTCACATCCTCTCCAGCACCTGTTGTTTCCTGACTTTTTAATGATTGCCATTCTAAGTGGTGTGAGATGATATCTCATTGTGGTTTTGATTTGCATTTCTCTGATGGCCAGTGATGGTGAGCATTTTTTCATGTGTTTTTTGGCTGCATAAATGTCTTCTTTTGAGAAGTGTCTGTTCATGTCCTTTGCCCACTTTTTGATGGGGTTGTTTGTTTTTTTCTTGTAAATTTGTTTGAGTTCATTGTAGATTCTGGATATTAGCCCTTTGTCAGATGAGTAGGTTGCGAAAATTTTCTCCCATTTTGTAGGTTGCCTGTTCACTCTGATGGTAGATGGCCAAACAGGAAGAGCTCCGGTCTACAGCTCCCAGAGTGAGTGACACAGAAGATGGGTGATTTCTGCATTTCCATCTGAGGTACTGGGTTCATCTCGCTAGGGAGTGCCAGACAGTGGGCGCAGGACAGTGGGTGCAGCGCACCGTGCGTGAGCCGAAGCAGGGCGAGGCATTGCCTCACTCAGGAAGCGCAAGGGGTCAGGGAATTCCCTTTCCTAGTCAAAGAAAGCAGTGACAGAGGGCACCTGAAAATCAGGTCACTCCCACCCTAATACTGCGCTTTTCCGACGGGCTTAAAAAATGGTGCACCAGGAGATTATATCCTGCACCTGGCTCAGAGGGTCCTATGCCCACGGAGTCTCGCTGATTGCTAGCACAGCAGTCTGAGATCAAACTGCAAGGCAGCAGCGAGGCTGGGGGAGGGGCGCCCGCCATTGCCCAGGCTTGCTTAGGTAAACAAAGCAGCCAGGAAGCTCGAACTGGGTGGAGCCCACCACAGCTCAAGGAGGCCTGTCTGCCTCTGTAGGCTCCACCTCTGGGGGCAGGACACAGACAAACAAAAAGACAGCAGTAACCTCTGCAGACTTAAATGTCCCTGTCTGACAGCTTTGAAGAGAGCAGTGGCTCTCCCAACATGCAGCTGGAGATCTGAGAACGGGCAGACTGCCTCCTCAGGTGGGTCCCTGACCCCTGACCCCCGAGCAGCCTAACTGGGAGGTACCCCCATGTAGGGGCAGACTGACACCTCACACGGCCAAGTACTCCTCTGAGACAAAACTTCCAGAGGAACGATCAGACAGCAGCATTTGCGGTTCACAAGAATCCGCGTTCTGCAGCCACTGCTGTTGATACCCAGGCAAACAGTGTCTGGAGTGGATCTCTAGCAAACACCAACAGACCTGTGGCTGAGGGTCCTGTCTGTTAGAAGGAAAACTAACGAACAGAAAGGACACCCACACCAAAAACCCATCTGTACATCACCATCATCAAAGACCAAAAGTAGATAAAACCACAAAGATGGGGAAAAAACAGAGCAGAAAAACTGGAAACTCTAAAAAGCTGAGCCTCTCTTCCTCCAAAGGAACGCAGTTCCTCACCAGTAACGGAACAAAGCTGGATAGAGAATGACTTTGACGAGTAGAGAGAAGAAGGCTTCAGATGATCAAACTACTCTGAGCTACAGGAGGAAATTCAAACCAAAGGCAAAGAAGATAAAAACTTTGAAAAAAATTTAGACGAATGTATAACCAGAATAACCAATACAGAGAAGTGCTTAAAGGAGCTGATGGAGCTGAAGGCCAAGGCTCGAGAACTACGTGAAGAATGCAGAAGCCTCAGGAGCCGATGTGATCAACTGGAAGAAAGGGTATCAGTGATGGAAGATGAAATGAATGACATGAAGCGAGAAGGGAAGTTTAGAGAAAAAAGAATAAAAAGAAATGAACAAAGCCTCCAAGAAATATGGGACTATGTGAAAAGACCAAATCTATGTCTGATTGGTGTACCTGAAAGTGACAGGGAGAATAGAACCAAGTTGGAAAACACTCCGCAGGATATTATCCAGGAGAACCTCCCCAATGTAGCAAGGCAGGCCAACATTCAGATTCAGGAAATACAGAGAATGCCACAAAGATACTCCTCAAGAAGAGCAACTCCAGGACACATAATTGTCAGATTCACCAAAGGTGAAATGAAGGAAAAAATGTTAAGGGCAGCCAGAGAGAAAGGTCGGGTTACCCACAAAGGGAAGCCCATCAGACTAACAGCTGATCTCTCGGCAGAAACCCTACAAGCCAGAAGAGAGTGGGGGCCAATATTCAACATTCTTAAAGAAAAGAATTTTCAACCCAGAATTTCATATCCACCCAAACTAAGCTTCATAAGTGAAGGAGAGATAAAATACTTTACAGAGAAGCAAATTCTGAAAAAAGTAGACATTTTTATAAGGTAGGGGAGGAAATGAGCAAGGGCAGGGGTTCCCTGCTAGCTTGTGCCTTATCTACTAGAAAGTTGAGTTGGCACCTTCCTGGGCAGAAGTAGGTTGTAAAAGTGGCCAAGGGGGCATGCTTTCGGCATGCTCTCCTGAGGTGACTCCCTGGATGTGGGAGTTCCAACCTGGAGCACAGAGATGAACTTGCCCTGGAGGGGATGTTCAACAAAGCTTACAAAAACAAGCCATGGGGAGAGGACTCCCTATTCGGTAAATGGTGCTGAGGTTACTGGCTAGGTATATGCAGAATAATGAAAGTAGATCCTTACCTTTCACCATATACAAAAATTAACTGAAGATGGATTAAATATTTAAATGTAAGACCTCAAACTAAAAATTCCAGAAGCAAACCTAGGGAATACCCTTCTTAACATTGGCTTTGGCAAGGAATTTATGGCCACGTGCCCAAAAGCAATTGCAATAGAAACAAATTGACAAGTAGGGCCTAAATAAATAAAAGAGCTTCTGAACAGTTAAGAAAAAGAAAGAAAGAAAATCAATAAAAATCAGACAACCTACAGAATGGGAGAAAATATTGACAAACTATGCATCTGACAAGGGTCTAATATCCAGAATCCTTAAGAAACTTAAGCAAATCAACAAGTAAAAAACAAATAACCCTGTTAAAAAGTAGACTAAGGACATGAAGAGACACTTCTCAAAAGAAGATATACAGGCGGCCAACAAACATGAAAAAATGCTCATTACTAATCCTCAGAGAAATGCAAATCAAAACTACAATGAGATACTATCTCACACCCTTCAGAATGGCTACTATTAAAAAGTCAAAAGACAATGCTGGTGAGGCTGTGGAGACAAGAGAATGCCTATGGACTGTTGGTGGAAATGTAAATTCGTCATGTCTCTGTGGAAAGCAGTTTGGAGATTTCTCAAAGAATTTAAAACAGAGCTACCATTCCACCCAGCAATTCCATTGCTGAATGTACCCCCAAAGGAATATAGATCATTATACCAAAAACACACATGCACCCATATGTTTGTCGCCATGTTATTATTCACAATAGCAAAGACATATAATCAACCTAGGTGCCCATCAATGGTGGATTGGATAATGAAAATGTGGTACATATATATCATGCAATACTACGTAGCCATAAAACAGAATAAAATCATGTCCTTTGCAGCAACATGGATGGAGCTGGTGGCTATAATCCTGACTGAACTAACACAGGAATAGAAAACCAAATATGCATATTCTAACTTATATGTTGGAGCTAAACATTGAGCACACGTGGACATAAACATGATAAAAATAAGTACTGTGGACTACTAGTGGAAAGCGGGAGTGGGATGTGAGTTGAAAAACTACCTATTGGGTACTATGCTCACTATCTGGATCCAATATGCTTATGTAACAATCCTACTTATGTACCTTCTATAACTAAAATAAAAGCTGGAGGTAATGGATATCCCAATTACCTCTATTTTATCATTATACAATGTATGCTTGTATCAAAATTTCACATGGACCCTATATATATGTACAACTATTACGTATCCAGAATAATTGTTTAAAAATTTAAAGAGTGAGATATGTACAATAGATAAGGGAAATGCTTTTAATACTTCAGGTTTACCATAACGCATTTTCATGAGTAAAAGAGATACTGAGGTTCTTTTTTCAACTTCTATTTTAGAATCGGGGGTACATGTGCAAGTTTGTTACAAAGGTAAGTTGTGTGATGCTGAGGCTTGGGGTATGACTGAACCTATCACCCAAGTAGTGAGCATAGTGCCAAATAGGTAGTTTTTCAGCCCTTGACCTCTTCCTTCTCTCCCTCCTCTAGTAGTCTCCAGCGTCTGTTGCTCCCATGTTAATGTCCATGAGTACCCAATTGTTTAGCTCCCATTTGTAAGTAAGAACATGCAGTATTTGGTTTTCAAGGAAAAAACAAATATTTGTAAATTATTATTTATACAATAAGTATAATTACTTATACTTTGGAATTAGTTTGCTTAGGATAATGGCCCCTGGCTGCATTCATGTTGCTGCAAACAACATGATTTCATGCTTTTTCATGGCTGCATAGTATTCCATGATGTATTTGTACCACAATTTTTTATTCAATCCACCATTGATGGGCACCTTGGTTTATTCCATGTTTATGCTATTATGATGGGCACTGCAATGAATGTACAGGTGCATGTGTCCTTGTGGTAGAATGATCTATTTTCCTTTGGGTATATAACCAGCAATGGAATTGCTGGGTTAAACAGTAGTTCAACTCAGTTCTTTGAGAAATCTCCAAACTGCTCTCCACAGTGGCTGAACTAATTTACATTCACACCATCATTGCATATGTCCCCCTGTCTTCACAGCCTCCCCAACCTCTGTTATTTTTTGAAATTTTAATAAAAGCCATTCTGAATGGTGTGGTATCTCATTGTGGTTTTGATGTGCATTTCTCTGACGATTAGTGATATAAGGCATTTTGTCATGTTTCCTGGCCGCTTCTATGTCTTGCAGACTCTTTCTGAGCAAAGTTTGCCAATGTCTATTTCTGAAGAGTCTGGATGGTTACCAATACTAGATTGGGTTAAAAAGAAAAACAATTTGAGAAATGAATGTGATCATTATATGAAATGGTTTGCTGAACTTCAGGTTTCATAAACTCCATCTGAGGACACCTGGCTATCTGTCAACTGTAAGGGGCAGCTCCCACATGGCACTGATCACAGACCCCCATGCACTTGGTCTCAGCTCTGAGAAATCACCTGAGCATGCAGAAAACTTTTCCCTGACAGTCTCCATTTGGAAGAATACAATTCCCATTGAGCACCTTCCATCACACACTTAAGAGCCTTGATCATGTAATCTTCAGCACACACCAGCAGAGGGTAGGCTCCACGATGCAGGCAGTAGGTGCAGGGTTGCCCAAATAAAGACCCTGGTTCGAAAAATCCCAGAAACATTTTGTGGAAATCCCCTCTCAGTAGTAATTCATTTCAAACAGCAATTATAGCACATAAAAGAGTGATTTTTCCCTTCTCCTCCCATTCCCCTCTCTTTGTTAATGGCCTTACTATCCCCTTATTCGGTCAGAAAGTACCCTTATATGCATATCCTCAAATACATCCAAAGTCCTGCCAAATCGTGTAGGTTCATACTGCTACTGTGCTTCTATCTTAAAATCTGATCCTTCTCATCTTTTCCTGCTAGCATGGCCTAGTTCATGTCAAATTTCCTCCCATCTATATTTGGATGTTTCTGCCTATATAGGTTAGGTGCTGGGATATTAACCTCCTCTGGTTTTACTGTGTCCCTTCAGATTAAGCCACATTAAACAAGCCACTAAAATTATCTCTTTAAAACTTTAGTGTGTTTACCATCTGAATGTAGCTCTGTGATGGAAAAATCATGTCTCTTTGATTATTGTGGTTTTCTAGACACTTAGAAGAGCTCTTGGGGGCACAATAAACATTATGTATGGATGTAGAGGAAAGGGAGATAATAAGGAAGACTCCCTTTTGGTTCTTATTTTGCAAAAGGGGTGAATGCAAATAACATTCATTGGAAGTGGATAAAATTAAGGACATCTCAGAGATGTCTGTCCTCACCACATCCAAAGCCTAGGCTTTTGTAAATATGCATATTCTCTTTCTCTTCCTTCTTTTCTATTACTATCCAATTACAAAGATTTAGATTATTTGATCAATTAGCTGCATCAAAGCCAGTTTAACATTTAATGGTATAGAATTGTCTATTTTTAAAAACACATATATATGCATTTATGATATATCAGGCACTGTTCAAGTATTTTTTAGAAATGTTAACCCATTTAATCACCATAACAACCTCATAAGACATGTAAAATTATTATCCTTATTTTATAAAATTGAAGTACAGGAATATTAATGAAATTTCCCAAGGTTATATAGCTATTAAGCAGTAGAGCTGGGAGTTTGGGTTCAGAGATTGAGTGGCTAACCATGGGGCATGCTGCCTCAAATTGAATACATTTGTCCAGAAAGGACATAAGTTCACAACAGGATGTCCCCATTACACAGCTCTGGCATTGAGCTCTAGCAAGAGTAGGGTTCCGGAAGGCCTCTTCCAAAAGAGGCTCAGGCCAGTATTCAGGATCAGGAGTTTCTTGTGATCTTCCAATATCTCCGACAGTGACAGTCAACAGTGCAGCACAGCATTCAGACATGTGAGACAGTGTTGCCTAAACAATGAGAATAAAAGACTTAAATCCTGAGTAGAATTTCTGCAATTGATAGTAATAGTAATCATTGGCATTTATGGAGTATTATAGGTAATTTACAGAAATAAATTAATTTAACCTGCACAGAATCCCATAAGGTGGGTGCAATCATCCAAGTTTTAAGATGAAGAAACTGAAGCACAGAAAAGTTAAAAAATTTCCCAAAGTCTTGCATGCTAGGAATTAGGGAAGCCAGGATATGATTCTTAATAGCCTGGTTTCAGACTTATTGTCATTAATTAACATATGATACTGCTATCCTCTGGAACTAGATTCCAGCCACAGCAGAGGGGGAAAAAAAAGGTCTTTCACTCAGAGATTAAAGAGAAACTACCAGAGGGTTCCCCTACTTCTTCACTCAACTTCCTCTATTCATGTCAAGAGAATTTTCCTAGGCCTTCAAGGACAGCAACCATACTGCCCAGTATGCCAGTCCTATACCTTGTCCTCTGCCCAATATACATGGGGATTTCAAAGAGACATAATATCATCATCCTATTTGCTGCTCTCCTACACTTTTCCCTATCCAGTCTGCAACCCCATAAAGAGTAGACTAATGCTCTCCCACAGGGAGCAAGTGCTGCTACTCACACTGGTCATGACTGGATCAGTAACTCCTCATTAAGACATCTTGTATATCCTCTCCTTTGGCACTTTCTGCTTTTCCTGCTTTCTGCCTCCTTGTGGTGAGCAGACCTGTGTAGGGTTCACCGTATCACCATATTGCCACATCTGTCAGCTTTTCACCTCTGCTACCCTTGTGGATAGATGAGTGAATGACATGAAGACAGGGTCTGCCAAACAATCCAATCTCTCTCTCTTATTGGCACTCCCACATCCTCACTCCCTGATCAGACTATTCTAATAATCTTCTCTCTAGTCCTCGGTTCCAGCTTCTTACCTCAATCCATCTTCAATAATACTTCTAAAGACTCCACTTAAAATACAAATCTGGTCATTTACATTTCTCTATCACATAAACCATAGTTCACTCATGATGGCCAATCTCTTATGCTGGTGAGGTACACAATCTTCCTTCAGCAAACCTTGTCCTTTCATTTGGATCATTCATTTAGAAAGTATCAATACCACAACTAATGCATTGGCTTGTCAAGGAGTCAGTTCTGGTTTTTCTCCCAGAATACATTTTCCATCCAAGCTATGTTGCTAGTAATAATTATATAGAAGTCCTTAAAGTGGTAGTTTCCAAAATTTTATGGATATTTTAACGTGAAAACTTTAAAATTTTCTGACACTTGTGTCACATCCCATATACATTAAATCAGAATGTCTGCGGGTAAGAGCCAGGCATTATTATTTTCTGAAGATCAACAGGTAATTCCAACAGGCAGCAAAATTTAAGAATCACTGCCTTAAAAAATTAATCACTACTGTGTCTCATAGCAAAAACAGAAATATAGAAAAGCAGGGTATAGGTATTTAGACACTGTTAAGGAAGAAGTGGCTCTGAAAATCAGAGGTACTGCCCTGGTAAAGCCAGAATGGAGATCTCTGTGCTCACCAAATCTGAAGCCAGGCAGGGATAGATGACAGATTTCTAGCTTTCATTGATTGGGTTTACAGCTAGCCCATATGCCGTTCATAATCCCAGCAAGCCTGAAATTGCAGACGGTAAGGGGGAGGGAATTGGGGTTACTGATGAGTGCATATACAAATAGTATAACTTCTATAGTTTCTCTCTCTGAAGTATCTGCCGAGGCCAGCCCTTCTTTAATATTCATGCCATCACTGCCATAGTTAAGGTCTTAAGCCCACTCTCTGCATTGACTGCAACAGCTTCAGAGTTGATTTACCTATTTCCAAGCTCCATCACACTCATCATTTCCCTACACTGATCTTGTCCTGATCTTATTCAGGAGAAGAGTCAAGGACTACAGAAAGAACCGTTTTTCTAGAAGAGAGAACACAATAGACCTGGAGGTGATAAAACGGTAATGAGGGCACCTATAAATAAATTACCGACATTCTTTTAGATTTACACTAATGGAAATTATCTTCAGGACAGTTCTGGGTATGAATAGTACAGGCAAGTCCTACCTATAAATTGAAGGATAGAGCAGAGAAAATGAGGAAAGACAAACCAAGTAGGATCCTTAAAGCCTCAAGATCCTCCTGCCCAGTCTCCCCTTACATTCCTGGGGAAATGTGAAAGCAGGGCCAGAAACTTCAGGTATACAAGTTAGTAGCTCTTAATGTATGACAGTGACCCTCCTCAGGCAGAACAAAGCAGATTGACATTCTTCTGATTACTCAGTCTTTACTCAAAATGCTTGTGGTATATGGCAGGGCCAAAAGTCAAAGGCCTCTTGAGTAATAGTTTCTTTCCTTTGCTAAGAAACCCATTAAGTCCTCCAATTATTTTCAGCCTTTGAAATTTTTATTTTAAAAATTAACAGTCTTTTTTCATACATAGTTCTATGAATTTTAACATATGTATAGATTCACATAACCACTGCCTCATTAGGATACAGTACTTTTCCACCACCTCCAAAATTCCTTTGTGCTACCCTTTTGTAGTCATATCTTCCCCCATTCTTAATTTTTGGCACCAGTAATCTGCCATCAGTCACTATAACTTTATCTTTTCAAGACTGTCATACAAAACCGAACAGAGTATGTGACATTTTGAGACTGGCATTTTTTTACTGAGCACAATGCCTTTTAGAATCATCCAACTCGTGTGTATCAATAGCTTATTCCAATTTGTTCCTGAATAGTATTTCATAGTATGGATGTAACAAAGTTTATCTGTCACCTATGGAAGGACATTTGAGTTGTTCATACTCTTTATTTATTATTAAAAGTGCTGCTATAAACAATGTACAGTTTATTGTATAAACTTAAGTTTTCATTTCTTTAAATAAAACACCTAGGAGTGGGACTGCTGGGTCATATGAAAAGGATATGTTCAATTTTTTTAAATCCAAATTATTTGCCTGAGTTGAAGTACCACTTTGCATTCCCATCAGTAATTTATGAGAGTTCCAGTTTCTCTGCATCCTTGCATTGGTATTATCAATATTTTTATTTTAGCCATTCTAATATCTGTGCAATCTTAACATCATCAGCACTTCCCTAAATGGCTAATGATATTGAACATTTTTCATGTGCATACTTTCCACCCATAGATCCTCTTTGGCAAATGTCTGTTCATGTCCTTTGTCCATGTTCTAATTTGCTTCTTTTTCAATGTTGTGTTTTGAAAGTTCACTACATGCTTTAGATAGAAGTTCTTTGTTGGATATGGGATTGACAAATATTTTCTTCAGGTCTGTCACTTGACTTTTTATTCTCTTTAACAAAGATTTTGCAAAGTAAGAGTCTTCATTTTAATAAAGTCAATTTCATTCTTATTTATTTTATGGATCAGGCTTTTGGTGTCATATCTAAGACATTTTTGTCAGACCCTAGGTCCTGAAGATTTCCTCCTTTCTATCATTCTAAATGTTTTATAGTTTTTTTCTTTTATTTATTTATTTATTTATTTATTCATTTATTTATTATTATTATACTTTAGGTTTTAGGGTACATGTGCGCAATGTGCAGGTTAGTTACATATGTATACATGTGCCATGCTGGTGCGCTGCACCCACTAACTCGTCATCTAGCATTAGGTATATCTCCCTATGCTATCCCTCCCCCCTCCCCCCACCCCACAACATTTATGCAGCCAAAAAACACATGAAAAAATGCTCACCATCACTGGCCATCAGAGAAATGCAAAACAAAACCACAATGAGATACCATCTCACACCAGTTAGAATGGCAATCATTAAAAAGTCAGGAAACAACAGGTGCTGGAGAGGATGTGGAGAAATAGGAACACTTTGACACTGTTGGTGGGACTGTAAACTAGTTCAACCATTGTGGAAGTCAGTGTGGCGATTCCTCAGGGATCTAGAACTAGAAATACCACTTGACCCAGCCATCCCATTACTGGGTATATACCCAAAGGACTATAAATCATACTGCTATAAAGACACATGCACACGTATGTTTATTGCGGCACTATTCACAATAGCAAAGACTTGGAACAAACCCAAATATTCTACGATAGACTGGATTAAGAAAATGTGGCACATATACACCATGGAATACTATGCAGCCATAAAAAATGATGAGTTCATGTCCTTTGTAGAACCATGGATGAAATTGGAAATCATCATTCTCAGTAAACTATTGCAAGAACAAAAAACCAAACACCGCGTGTTCTCACTCATAGGTGGGAATTGAACAATGAGAACACATGGACACAGGAAGGGGAACATCACACTCTGGGGAATGTTTTATAGTTTTATGTGTTACATTTAGATCTGTGATCCACTTTGACTTATTTCTATAAGGTATGAGGTGCATTTTTTTTTCTTTTGCTTATGGATGTCCAGTTTTTCCAATACGATTTACTGAAGAGACTATCTTTTCTCCATTCAATTGCCTTTCCACCTTTGTTAAAAATCAACTGATCAGGGGAGGGGCTAAGATGGCCAAATAGAAACATCTCCAGTCTGCAGCTCCCAGCAAGACCAACGCAGAAAAGTGAGTGATTTCTGCATTTCCAACTGAGGTACCCGGTTCATCCCACTGGGACTGGTTAGGCAGTGGAAGTGACCCACAGAGAGTGAGTAGAAGCAGGGTGGGGCGTCACTTCACCTGGGAAGTGCACAGAGCCAGGGGACCTTCCTCCCCCAGCCAAGGGAAGCGGTGAGGGACTGTGCTATCTGCCTGGGGTACTATGCTTTTCCCACGGATTTCCGCAGTCTGTGGATCAGGAGATTCCCTCATGTGCCTACAGCATCAGGGCCCTGGGTTTCAAGCACAAAACCAGGGCAGGCACCGAGCTGCAGGGGTTTTATCCTACTCCAGTGGCATCTGGAACTCCAGTGAGAAAGGAGAACCATCCACTCCCCTGGAAAGGAGGCTGAAGCCAGGGAGCCAAGCAGTCTCGTTCAATGGGTCCCACTGCCACGGAGCCCAGCAAGCCAAGAAACACTGGCTTGAAATTCTCACTACCAGCACAGCACTCTGGAGTTGGCTTAGGATGATCAAGTTTCATAAGGGGAGGGGTGACGATCATTCCCATAACTTTAGTAGGCAGTTTTCCCCTTACAGCGCTAAAGAGACTGGGAGGTTTGGACTTGGCAAAATTCACCACAGCGCAGCAAAGCAGCTGCAGCCAGACTGCTTCTCTAGATTCCTCCTCACTGGGCAGGGCATCTCTGCAGGAAATCCAGCAGCTCCCATCAGGGGCTAACAGACAAAACTCTGATCTCCCTGGGACAGAGCACCTTGGGGGAGGGGCAGCTGCGGTAGCAGGTTCAGTGGATTTAATCTTTCCTGCCTGCCAGCTCTAAAGAGAGTGGTTGATCCTGACAAGCAGGATACTCCCAGCACAGGGCACCAGCTCTGCTAAGGGACAGAATGCCTCCTCAAGCAGGTCCCTGACCCCTGTGCCTCCTGACTGAGAGAGACCTCCCAACAGGGGTTAACAGATACCTCATAGAGGAGAGCTCTGAGTAGCATGAGGCTGGTGCCACTCTGGGACGAAGCTTCCCGAGGAAGGAGCAGGCAGCAGTCTGCTGTTCTGCAGCCTCCACTGATGTTACCCAGGCAAACAGGGTCCGAAGGGGACCTCTAGCAAACTGCAGCAGACCTGCAGAAGAGAAGCCTATTAGGGGGAAAAAAACAAAACAACAACAAACCCAGAAAGCAACAACAACATCAACAGAAAAGAACCATCCTCCAACACATACATAAACCCCATTCAAAGATCATCAGCCTCAAAGATCAAAAATAGATAAATCCACAAAGATGAGGAAAAGCCAGCACAAAAACACTGAAAACCCAGAATGCCTCTTCTCCTCCTAATGGGTGCAACACCTCTCCAGCAAGGGTGCAAAACTGGACAGAGAATGAAATAGACGAACTGAAAGAAGTAGGCTTCAGAAGGTGGGTAACAACAAACTGCTGAGCTAAAGGAGCATGTCCTAAGCCAATGCAAAGAAGCTAAGAACCTTGATAAAAGGTTACAAGAGCTACTAACTAGAATAACCAGTTTAGAGAGGAACATAAATGACCTGATAAAGCTGAAAAACACAGCCTGAGAACTTCTTGAAGCATATACAAGTATCAATAGCCTAATTGATCAAGAGGGAGGAAGGATATCAGAGTTCAAAGACCATCTTGCTAAAATAAGGCATGCAGACAAGATTAGAAAAAAAAAGAATGAAAAGAAATGAACAAGAAAACGTCCAAGAAATCTTTGACTATGTATAAAGACTGAACCTACGATTGACTGGAGTACCTGAAAGAGATAGGTAGAATGGAACCAAGTTGGAAAACACACTTAAGGATATTGTCCAGAACTTCCCCAACATAGTGAGACAGGCCAACATTCAAATTCAGGAAATACAGAGAACACCACTAAGATACTCCACAAGAAAACCAACCCCAAGACACATAATGATCAGATTCGCCAAGGTCAAAAAAAAAAAAAAAAAAAAAGGAAAAAATGTTACGGGCAGCAAGAGAGAAAGGTCAGGTTACCTACAAAGGGAAAGCCATCAGACTAACAGTGGATGTGTCAGCAGAAATCCTACAAGCCAGAGGAGAGTAGCAGTCAATATTCAACATTCTTAAAGAATTTTTAACCCAGAATTTTATATCCAGCCAAACTAAGCTTCATAAGCAAAAAATAAATAAAATCCTTTCCAGACAAGCAAACGCTAAAGAATTTTGTCACCACCAGGTCTGCCTTGCATGGGCTCCTGAAATAAACACTAAATATAGAAAGGAAAAACCAGTACCAGCCACTGCAAAAACACACCAAAATATATAAAGACCAATGACACTATGAGAAAACAGCATCAACTAGTGTGCTAAATCACCAGCTAGCAACATGATGACAGGATCAAATTTACACATAACAATATTAACCTTAAACATAAAGAGGTTAAATGCCCCAATTAAAAGACACAGATTGGCAAATTGGGTAAAGAGTAAACACCTATATGTGTGCTGTATTCAGGAGACACATTTCACGTGCAAAGACACACATAGGCTCAAAATAAAGGGATGAAGAAAAATTTACCAAGCAAATGGAAAGTAAAAAAAAAAAAGCAGGGGTTGCAAACCCAGTCTCTGATAAAGCAGACTTTAGACAAACAAATATCAAAAACAACAAAGAAGGGCATTACATAATGGTAAAGGAATCAACGCAACAAGAGCTACCTATCCCAAATATACATGAACCCAATACAGGAGAACCCAGACGCATATAACAAGTTTTTAGAGACCTACAAAGAGGGATAGACTCCCACCCAATAATAGTGGGAGATTTCAACACTCCACTGTTAAACATCAATGAGACAGAAAATTAACAAGAATATTCAGGACTTGACCTCAGCTCTGGGTCAAGTGAACCTAATAGATAGCTAAGGAACTGTCCCCCTAAAATCAACAAAATATACATTCTTCTCAGTGCCACATGGCACTTATTCTAAAATTGACCACATAATTGGAAGTAAAACACTCCAAAAATGCAGATATAACAAACAGTCTCTCTAACAACAGTGCAATCAAATTAGGACTTAGGATTAAGAAACTCATACAAAACCACACAACTATATGGAAATTGAACAACCTGCTCCTGAATAACTCCTGGTAAATATCGAAATTAAGGCAGAAATCAAGAAGTTCTTTGAAACCAATGGGAACAAAGAGACAATGTACTAATAAAGTGAGTGAGAGTCTCAAAGCGGGGAAATGAGAGAAGAGAAAAACCCTCTCAGATGGTTTTAAATTGTTTTATACTCAATATCTGTCTTAAAAAAAAAAAAAAAAGGAAGCAAAACAAAAGGCAGGCAGCCTGGCACCGAGAACCGGACCCAAAGCAGGCCTGGGCCTGCCTGGCCCAAGCCTAGTAGTTAAAATTCAACCCCTGACCTAGCCAATGATGTTATCTATAGATTCCAGACATTATATGGAAAGACATTGTGAAACTTCCTGCTCTGTTTTGCTTCACTCTGACTACCAGTGCTTGCAGCCCCTGTCACGTACCCCCTAGCGTGCTCAATCAGTCACAACCCTCTCATGTGAAACCTTTAGCATTGTGAGCCCTTAAAAGGGACATAAATTGTGCACTCAGGGAGGTCGGATTTTAAGACGCTAGTCTGCCAATGCTTCCAGCTGAGTAAAGCCCCTTCCTTCTACAACTTGGTGTCTGAGGGGTTTTGTCTGTGGCTTGTCCTGCCACATTTCTTGGTTCCCTGACTGGGAAATGAGGTGATTAACTGACAGATGGTCGAGGCAGCCCCTTAGATGGCTTACCCTTCCCTGTGGAACATCCCTGCGGGGGACTCCGGCCAGCTTAAGCAATGCGGATCCTGAGAGGGCTCCTGGGTAGGTCTTTTCCCCGGTGGAACACATCATCAGAGCGGTGCATGGCAGGCCCCCGCAGAGGATCAACGCAGTGGCTGAACACCAGGAAGGAGCTGGCACTTGGAGTCCAGACATCTGAAACTTGGTAAGACTGGGCTTTGGAACTTGCCCACTCCATTTGAGTGGAAGCGTGGCCTGATCACCCAGGATGTGCCTGTACCGGCACCTTTGGTTTTCATTTTTGACTTGACTTGAACTGCTTGATACTTTGGTTTTGGTTTTGATCTGGCTTGGTTTTCTTGATACACTGGTTTTGGTTTTGATTCTGGCTTGGTGTAAACTGTAAAAGTGTGTGTGTGCCCTTTTTACCCGTTCTTTGTTTTGTGGTGTGTATGTGGTGTGAGTGTAGTGTTTTTTTCTTGAGGAAGCATGGGGCTATTCTGTTAAAAAAAAAAAATGATTTAACATTAACCACTGAAAATTCCCTTAACCCACCAGGTTTCCTAACAGGAGATCTAAATCTTAATTGCCATACAAAGGCCCAACCAGACCTAGGAGGAACTCACTTCAGGATAGGACGATAGATGGTTCCTCCCGGGTAATTGAAGGGGAAAAAAAAGCCATCTATACCAATTCTAAGTTAGTTTGGACTAAACAAGGTCTTATTAATAGCAAAGGATAATTGAAATCCCAAACTTACAAGGTTTTCAACAAAAGTAAAATTTGCTAAAAGTTAACAGTGTAACATGTATTATAGTAACTTCTAATCTTGTGGCCTTAGACAGTCTAGTCCACAGACATAAAGGAAGTTCGCTGTGGAAAAGAATGGTTATCTTAGATAAAAGGGAAAAAAGGGGGGGGGGCAAAATTTATGTAAAAAAAAGTTATATGGTAAATTCTTGTCCTGAAATAAATTAACTGGTTGTTTAAAGAAAAAAATGTTTGTAATAAGTCAGAAAGTTAAGACATGTTGAAGAATTGCCTGTAAAAGTCGTGAAAAAAATTATTTTAAAAGTATGTTAGAAAAAGAATTTATGCAAGAAATGCTGTATAATTTAAAAGTAATTAGGCCTCCTAATGTAAAACTATTGAAGAGTCAGCAAGGTGTATAAGAAAAGTATACCTTTGGTAAAGGGATTATAAGACATAAGAATGTGGATTTTTGCCTACATTAAAAGGTTAAAAAATTGTTGTAAAGGTTTAAGCAAGTTTTAAAATGTTAATTGTGGGTAAATTCTGTGTTTAAATATATTAGCTAAAGTTAAAGGGGTATCATCCAGTTTTTCTGTGAACTGGACATTAAAGTAAAAACACAATGGGTTTTTCTTAAAGCACTAACCTGCTCTTCAACAAAGATAATAAAAGTTTGAAAAAAGGTCTATAAAAATCTTACCTTATGGTCTGACATTAAAAGTTGAATAAATATGCCTACAAAGTTTTATTAAAACTAAGTTTAACATTAATGACACACTAATATAAAGGTGAAATTTAGCTTATCTGGTATAAACATCATACAAAAAGCATTATTAAATATAAAATGGTGTTTGGCTTTCTTTGGTCTAAAAACTAATAAAAATAGGTACTAAAAGAAATTTCTCAGTAAGAAGGCATCAAAGACTATAAAGTCCACTGTTGATGTCCCCACATTTAAAACAAAAGGTCAATCTCTTAGAAATTATATACTTGGTTTATCTTCCACTTTCCTTTCCCTCAAAACTAAAAGTCTTGTAGCACAGGTACCACCCCTAGAATTTCCAGTAAACCAGTGCAAGCCTGAAGATCACCTTCTTAACAAAGGGAGGAAAGAAGAAAAACTCGAGCCAGCCTAGGAAGGACCCTACCTTGTGCTACTAACCACCGAGACTGCTGTTCGTACAGCAAAAAGGGGATGGACTCATCACACCTGAGTCAAAGCACCACCCCCTCGAGTCATAGGCCACAGTCCCAGGGGAAAAGCCTACCAAACTAAAGCTAAGAAAAATTTAACTCTTTCATCTATTCTAGTACTCTTTCTTCTTTCATCGCTCTATTGCTGACCATCTAGTTATTAACATAACCAAGTCAATTTCGCCTCAAACTATTGCATTTAATGCTTGTCTTGTTATACCCTGTGGGGACTTGCCAAGTCAAAGACAGCTCTCTACCTCAGAAAAGTACCCCTGTCCCTCCTGACTCTCCTCAGATTGGGCATTAGTAAATTAGGGCGATTTAATCCGGGAAAATTTCAATAAAGACTCTAGTGTCAACCAGGATCGTTGCCACCCAATGTAGAGCTCTTATGCCATAGTTGGTCCAACATTCTGTGGACCACTAAAGAGCAAGGATGGACTGCCCCAACCGGTTTTTGTAATTTCCTAAAATCATACATTGATTTTACTAGAGGATCATATAAGTTAAAGACTTAAACTTTGGCAATTAAGACAAGATACCAAGATGCAAATGCCTGGTTGGAATGGATCAAATATTCCATCCGCACATTAAACAAAAGCAATTGTTATGCTTGTGCACATGGCAGGCCAGAGGCCCAAATTGTCCCCTTTCCACTAAGGTGGTCCTCCAGTCAACCAGGTGTGGGCTGCATGGTAGCTTTTTTCCAGGATTCTACAGCCTGGAGTAATAAGTTGTGCCAAGCTCTCTCTGCTATATCCTGAAGTCCAGCACCCTGAAGGTCAGCCCCCGAGGGCCATCCAGCTTCTGTCTCCCAACACTAAGTTCACTTCGTGTTTCTCACAACAGGGAGGAAACTTAGCATTCCTTGGAGACCTGAAGGGATGCAGTGAGCTTAAGAATTTTCAAGAGCTTATCAATCAGTCAGCCCTTGTTAATCCCCAAGCGGATGTGTGGTGGTATTGTGGTGGACCTTTACTGGGCACTCTGCCAAATAACTGGAGTGGCACTTGTACTTTAGTCCAATTGGCTATCCCTTTCACCCTGGCATTTCATCAACCAGAGGGAAGAAAAATAAGACATCGTAAAGTGAGAGAAGCCCCTTATGGGTCTTTCAACTCTCATGTCTATTTAGATGCAACTAGAGTCCCACGGGGAATACCAGATCAATTTAAAGCTTGAAATCAAATAGCTGCAGGATTTGAGTCAATATTTTGGTGGGTGACAGTTAATAGAAATGTAGATTGGATAAACTACATCTATTACAACCAACAGCAATGAGCTTTTCATGAGTTAAAAGAAAAACTGATGTTGGCCCCAGCCCTGGGGCTACCTGACCAGACAAAATCCTTTACACTCTACGTGTCAGAAAAAGAAAAAATGGCAGTTGGAGTTTTAACCCAGACTGTGGGGCCGTGGCCAAGGCCAGTGGCCTATCTCTCAAAACAACTAAATGAGGTTTCCAAAGGCTGGACCCATGTCTAAGGGCCCTGGCAGCAATAGCCTTGTTAGCACAAGAAGCAGATATACTAACCCTTGGGCAAAACCTGAATATAAAGGACCCCCATGCTGTGGCAACTTTGATAAATACCAAAGGACATCCCAATGGTTAACAAATGCTAGATTAACCAAGTACCAAAGTTTGCTATGTGAAAATCCCCACATAACCACTGAAGTTTGCAACACCCTAAACCCCAAAGCCTTGCTCCCAGTGTCAGAGAGCCCAGTTGATCATAACTGTGTAGAGGTATTAGACTCAGTTTATTCTAGTGTGCCCAACCTCCAAGACCATCCTTGAACATCAGTAGACCGTGAGCTGTACGTGGACGGGAGCAGCTTCGCCAACCCCTGCAAAGTGACTGACGAAGACTTCAAGCCCTGCTCCAGTCACACGCAGAAGCTGACTGGCCCACACATGGCCAAAGCATGAGAAAACTCATTGCAGGACTCATTTTCCTTAAAATTTGGACTTGTACAGTAAGGACTTCAACTGACCTTCCTCAGACTGAGGACTGTTTCCAGTGTATACATCAAGTCACTGAGGTAGGACAAAAGGTTGCTACAGTCCTATTATTTTATGGTTATTATAAGTATACTTGAACTCTAAAAAGAACTTGTTTGTATAATGTTATTCTATACAAGGTAAGTAGCCCAGGAAATGACCAACCTGATGTGTGTTATGCCCCATCTGAGCCTCCCATGACCACAGTTTTTAAAATAAGATTAAGGACTGAGGACTGGTGGGGGCTCATAAACTATATGAGTAAAGTGTTAGCCAAAACAGAAGAAAAAGGGGTGCCCAAAGAAGTCACCTTAAAATTTCATGCCTGTGCTGTCATTAATAGTATTAAGTTAGGAATAAGATGTGGTTCTCTTAATTAGAAAAGAGGCTATATGGCAGAAAATAAGTAAATTTGTCATGAATTAGGACTGTGTGAAAATGAATGTGGATACTGGTCTTGTGTCATTTAGGCTACTTGGATAAAAAATGAAAAAAATCCTATCCACCTTCAGAAAAGGAAAAGTGGCCCTTCCTGTAACAGTAGTCAGTGTAACCCCTTAGAATTAGTAATAACCAACCCCCTTAATCCTCGCTAGGAAAAAAGAGAGCGTGTAAACCTAGGAATCGATGGAGCTGGACTGGATCCTCAAGTAAATATCGTGGTTTGAGAAGTTTATAAACGCTCTCCTGAGCCAGTATTTCAAAGCTTCTATGATGAACTGAATGTGCCAGTACCAGAAATTCCAGGAAAAACAAGAAATTTGTTTTTGCAATTAGCCGAGCATGTATCCCAGTCTCTCAATGTCACTTCATGCTATGTATGTGGAGAAACTGTAATAGAAGATCAATGGCCATGGGAAGCCCGAGAATTAGTACCTACAGACCCAGTTCCTGATGAATTCCCAGCCCAAAAGAATCACCCGGATAGTTTCTAGGTTCTAAAAGTGTCAATTATTGGACAATATTACATAGCTAGAGAAGGTAAAGAATTCACTCATCCTGCAGGACGACTCAATTGTCTGGGACAGAAGCTGTATAATAGTACCACAAACAACAATAACAACAAAAACAGCCACCTAGTGGAGTTCATACCAGACTAAGAAAACTCCATTTAGTAAATTTCCAAAGTTGCAAACTGTGTGGACTCACCCAAAGTCTCACCAGGAGTGGAGAGCCCCCACTGGATTATACTGGATATGTGGGCATACAGTTTACACCAAATTACCCAACCAGTGGGCAGGTAATTGTGTTATTGGCACTATTAAGCCACCTTTCATCCTACTGCCCATAAAGAAAGGCAAACTCCTGGGCTTCCCTGTCTATGCTTCCCTCAAAAAAAAAAAAAAAAAACCATAGCTACAAAAAAAAATTAGAAAAATAATGAATGGCCCCCCTGAGAGAATCATACAATATTATGGGCCTGCTACTTAGGCACAAGATGGCTCCTGGGGATACCAGACCCCCATTTGCTTGCTCAACCAAATCATATGGTTACAAGCTGTCTTAGAAATAATCACTATAAGACTGGCAGAGGCTTGACTATTCTGGCCCAGGAAGAAACTCAGATGAAAAATGCTATCAAAATAGATTGGCTCTCGACTACTTGCTAGCAGCTAAAGGAGGGGTCTGTAGGAAATTTAACCTTACTAATTGCTGGCTACACATAGAAAATCAAAGACAGGTAGTTGAAGATACAGTAAAAGACATAACAAAACTGGCACATGTGTCTGTATACATGTGGCACAGATTTGACCCTGGGGCCATGTTTGAAAGGTAGTTCCCAGCACTACGAAGATTTAAAACCCTAATAATAAGAATTATAATAATAATAGGAACCTGCTTACTGCTCCCTTGTCTACTACCTATACTAATTCATGTAATAAAAAGCTGCTACCCTAGTTCATCAAAATGCTTCAGCACAAGTGTGCTATATGAATCACTACCAATCTATCATACAGGAAGACATAAGTAGTGAAAATGAAAGTGAGAACTCACAGTAATAAAGTGAGTGAGAGTCTCAAAGGCGGAAAATGAGAGAAAAGAAAAACCCTCTCAGAATGTTTTATACTCAATATGTCTTAAAAAAAAAAAAAAGGAAGCAAAACAAAAGTCAAGGATACCGGCGCTGAGAACCGGACCCAAACCAGGCCTGGGCCTGCCTGGTCTAAGCCTAGTAGTTAAAATTCAACCCCTGACCTAGCCACTGATGTTATCTATAGATTTCAGACATTGTATGGAAGGACATTGTGAAACTTCTCGCTCTGTTCTGTTTCACTCTGACTACCGGTGCATGCAGCCCCTGTCATGTACTCCCTAGCTTGCTCAATCAGTCACGACCCTCTCATGTGAAACCTTTAGCATTGTGAGCCCTTAAAAGGGACAGAAATTGTGCACTCAGGGAGCTCGGATTTTAAGACGCTAGTCTGCCAATGCTTCCAGCTGAATAAAGCCCCTTCCTTCTACAACTTGGCATCTGAGGGGTTTTGTCTGTGGCTTGTCTTGCTACAACCTGACAAAAACAAGCAATGGGGAAAGAATTCTCTCTTAAATAAATGGTGTTGGGAAAACTGGAAGCCATATGCAGAAAACATAAACTGGACCCCTTCCTTACACCTTATACAAAAATTAACTCAAGATGGATTAAAGACTTAAATGTAAAACCCAAAACCATAAAAACCTTAGAAGAAAACCTAGATAATATCATTCAGGACATAGGCATGGGCAAAGACTTCATGATGAAAACACCAAAAGCAATTGCAACAAAATCCAAAATTAACAAATGGAATCTAACTGAACTAAAGTGCTTCTGCACAGCAAAAGAAACTATCATCAGAGTGAACAGGTAACCTACAGAATGGGAGAAAATTTTTGCAATCTATCCATCTGACAAAGGTCTAATATCCAGAATCTACAAGGAACTTAAATTTACAAGAAAAAAACAAACAACACCATCCAAAAGTGGGCAAAGGATATAAACAGACATTTCTCAAAAGAAGACATTTATGTGGCCAATAAACATGAAAAAGAGCTCAACATCACTGATCATTACAGAAATGCAAATCAAAACCACAATGAGATACCATCTCATGCCAGTCAGAATGGCAATTACTAAAACGTCAAGAAACAATAGATGCTGGCGAGGCTGTGAAGAAATAGAAATGCTTTTACACTGTGGGTGGGAATGTAAATTAGTTCAACCATTGTGGAAGACAGTGTGGCAATTCCTCAGGGATTTGGAACCAGAAATCCTATTTGACCCAGCAATCCCATTACTGGGTATATACCCAAAGGATTATAAATCATTCTACTATAAAGACACATGAACATGTATGTTTATTGCAGCACTATTTACAATAGCAAAGACATGGAACCAACCCAAATGCCCATCAATGATAGACTGAATAAAGAAAATATGGTACATATACACCAGGGAATCCTATGCAGCCACAAAAAAAAGAATGAGATCACGTGCTTTGCGGGCACATGGATGAAGCTGGAAGCCGTCATTCTCAGCAAACTAACACAGGAACAGAAAACCAAACACCACATGTTCTCATTCATAAGTGGGAGTTGAACAATGAGAACACACTGAAATGGGGAGGGGAACATCACATTGCGGGGCCTGTTGCGTGGTGGAGGGCAAGGGGAGGGAGAGCATTAGGACAAATACCTAATGCATGTAGGGCTTAAAACATAGATGATGGGTTGTTTGGTGTAGCAAACCACCATGGCACATGTATACCTGTGTAACAAACCTGCACGTTCTGCACATGTATCCTGGAACTTAAAGTAAAAAAAAAAAAAAAAAAAATCAATTGATCATATTTGTTAGGTCTATTTCCGGACTCTCTATTTTGTTCCATTAATCTATGTGTCTATCCATTCACCAATATCATGAAGTCTTGAATAAGTAGGTCTTTAATTCAAGTGTTGTGATTCATCCAACTCTATTCTATTTTCCCCCAATTTTTCTGACTATTCTAGTTCCTTTGCCTCCCCATAAAAAATTACAAACAGCTTTCTATATTTAAAAAGAATCCCCATGACATTTTAATGGCAATGATGTTAAATCTGTATATAAATCTACAAAGAATTGACATTTTTACTATGTTGGATCTTCCAATCCAAGAAAATGGTTATGTTTCTCCATTTATTTAGGTCTTCTTTGATTTTTTTATCAACATTTAATACTTCTAAGCATAAAAATTCTTTAAATGTTTTGTTAGATTTATAAATATTTTGGTCTCTTTGAGCATATTTGAATAGCATTGTAATTTTAATTTCGGTTTCCAATTGTTTACTGCTAATATATAGAAATACAGTTGATTGATACCTTGTATCTGAAGTTTTTAGACCTACCCTTTATGCAACCTTATCTCAACTGTTTTCATGACCTCCAACAACCCCTGGCTATCACTTGTGGTCCTCTACAAGGAATCCTCAGGATCAAAATAAATAGTTTTGGGGGACTATCACCACCAGACTGTCCTCTCAGCAGGCACACCTCTCACCATATCTAAATAAATAGACATCCTATTTGTAACTTAGCTTCCCATAAAACTCCCCAACCTGCCCAAAGGAAAAAAAAAAAGTCCTGATAAGGCCATTTCTTACCTGACACAGCAGCTACCACGAGAGCCTAAGATTTGATGATTTATAGTTATTTTACCCCAGAGGCCTAAAGATTGAGCCATAGGCCTATGACCTAGCTCCCGAATCATCAACAAATACATTAGAGTACAGTCTGGCCACACAGACAGACACATAGGCAGCTGGAACTGCCTAATAAATAGAGAAAATTAATAAGATCTAATATTTGATAGCATAACAGGGTAACTATAAATAATAATTTAATTTTACACTTAAAAATAACTAAAAGTATAATTGGATTGTTTATAACACAAAGAATAAATACTTGAGGTAATGGGAAGAAAATAAAATAGAGAACTTCTCAAGGAAACGGTGAGAGACATCATCAGGAAAACACAGAATAATCAGGCTATTTTAAAGTCCTTTAATTACCCCATAAGCTAAGCAAAAATATCTAGGAAATATCTTTAGCTCCCATACTCTATGGTGGTGAAGGCAGGAGTATATTGAATGTATCATGTCTCAGAAGTTCTGACTTTACTCTCCTCACACTGCTTCTACATAAGGAAATATGTCCTTAGAGACTCTGAGTCTGTGTATATATCAGTGAGGGAAAGGCTATGTAAAGGAAGGGCCTATTCTTAAAACCACAAAGAGAACCACTAAGGCAAACTGATATAAGGCAGGAACCTCTGGGGTCTAATAATCTCTCATTCAGTCTCCCCTAAAATTCGTGTGATAATTTTTAGGAAGATAAAGTACATAGGTGACAACTGCTGTTTTGTGGGCTACTACATTTATTGTCCTAGAAGACTGAACTTGTATAGGCTCCCCCCAACAATCTCAGCACCTAGGCAGCTAGAGGACAACAGACTTTGGGCCCAGATATAAAGTAGCTATCTTTACCCTCAAGGGTCAGTGTGTGCCTGCCCATGACTGGGCCCTCCACACATCACTCAGTATTCATAAAATGTCCAGTCTCCATCTTTTGCACCCTGACTCACACATTATCATGGCAGAGCACCAACTATGGACAGTGTCATAATATAGTTTGGATATTTGTCTCTGCCCAAATCTCAGGTTGAATTGCAATACCCCATCCTGGAGGTTAGGGCCTGGTGGTAGGTGTTTGGATCATAGGGATGGATCTCTCATGACCTGGTGCTGTCTTGGTGATAGTGAGTTCTCACAAGCTCTGGTCATTTAAAAGTGTGTGGCACCTTCCCCTCACTCACTATCTGTTGCTCCTGCTTTCACTACATAATATGCAAGCTCCTGCTTAACCTAATGTCATGAGTAAAAGCTCTGTGAAGCCTCCCCAGAAACCATGTGATGTCAATTCTATACTTGCTGTACAGCCTGCAGAACTGTGAGCCAATTAAACCTCTTTTCTTTATAAATTACCCAGTCTTAAGTATTTCTTTATAGGAACGCAAAAACAGAGAATTTTGTTGGGATCATGGGACTAGATTGCAACTCTGGACAGAGCAGCATGTGGAGGCTTGCATTGTGCATTTTAGCTCCAGATCAACTGCAAGAACAAACGGGCAATACTGAGAGGACCCACAGACCCTCTGAAGGAAGTGGACTGCTCCTGCAGGACCCCAGAGACACGCCAAATATGGTGAGTGCCCCAACTGTGGAAGTAGGAAAGGGAGACTCTCCTCTCCTGAACACACAGCTGAAGGTCTGTTTGCAAGAGAAGTTTCTGACTTTACCTGGAGCTGAGTCAAGTCAGAGTGCCAAACCAAGTGAAATACAGGGGTAGAGGAAGCAGCAGAAAGACCCCAGGAGATCGCGAGATCCCCAAGCAGCCCATTCCTGCCTTGTACCACAGGGATCCATTACGAGGGTGGCCAGAGGAGCAGGGAGTAAAACTCTACAGGAAGAAGGAATTCTCTAGCTGAACTCTGTAACAATTTGAAAGGGCGAGAAGCCTCTTGGCCAGAACTCCGGGGCGGGGGCAGTGGCACAAATCTGGCTTGCAGACTTCACAGGCGGTGGAAGAACTAAAGCCCTTTTCTTTTGCAGCTGGGAGGTGGAAAGAATCCAGCAAGTTTTCAAGGCTGTCTCACCCTCTGCCTGGAAACAGACTCGGGGCTGTTGTGGGCTGCACAGTGGGACTGAGAATGGCCCTCTGGTTTAGGTGGCAGCTGGGTGAGGCCTGTGACTGCTGATTTTCCCCCACTTCCCTGACAACCTGCATGACCCAGCAGAGACAGCCACAGTTCTCCTAGGTACACAATTCCTGTGACTTGGGAATCTCAACCCCATCCCCCACAGCAGCTGCAGCAAGACCAGCCCAAGGAGACTCTGAGCTCAGACATGCCTAGCCCCACCCCTACCTGATGGTCTTTCTCTACCCACCCTGGTAGCAGAAGACAAAGGGCATATAATCTTGGGAGTCCTAGGGCCCACCCACTGCTGGTTGTTCTCCACACTACTACAGCTGATGCTATCTGGAAAGCACTACCTCCTGGCAGGAGGCCAACCAGCACAATAATAGAGCATTAAACCACCAAAGCTAAGGACCCTCAGAAAGTCCACTGCACATTCTGCCACCTCCACCAGAACAGGCACTGGTATCTACAGGTGAGAGACCCATAGGGAGTTCACATCACAGGACTCTGCAGACCCCAGTAACAGTCCGGAGCTGGGTAGACTCACTGGGTGGCTAGATCCAGAAGAGAAACAACAATCACTGCAGTTTGGCTAACAGGAAGCCACATCCACAGAAAAAGAAAAAGAGGGAGAGTACAACATCAAGGGAACATCCCGTGAGACAAAAAATCCTGAGCAACAGCCTTCAGCCCTAGACTATCAGGCCTCTGAGCCGAAGCTCAGCCATTGTAAACCCTGTGACCTGCACATATGTGTCCAGATGGCCTGCAAGAGCCAGGAAGTCTGGGGCAACCCAAAACTACAGAAGAAGTAAAACAGCCAGCTCCTGTCTTAACTGATTGACCAACCTTACAACATTCCATTATGACTTGTTCCTGCCCTGCCCCAACCGATCGATCAACCTCGTGACATTCTTCTTCTGGACAATGAGTCTTATGATCTCCCCACCATGCACCTTGTGACTCCCTCCTCTGCTGACTGTCCTAACTTTCCACTGCTTACCCCAGTCCTATAAAACTGCCCCGCCCCTATCTCCCTTCGCTGACTCCTTTTTCGGACTCAGCCTGCCTGCATCCAGGTGAAATAAACAGCTTCATTGCTCACACAAAGCCTGTTTGGTGGACTGTCTTCACACGGACGCATATGACATTTGGTGCCAAAGACCTGGGACAGGAGGACTCCTTCAGGAGACCGTTCCCATCCCCGCCCTCACTCCGTGAAGAGATCTATCTATGACCTCAGGTCCTCAGACCAACCAGCCCAAGGAACATCTCACCAATTTCAAATCAGGTAAACAGTCTTTTCACTCTCTTCTCCAGCCTCTCTCACTACCCTTCAATCTCCCTGTCCTTCCAATTCCAGTTCTTTTTCCTCTCTAGTAGAGATAAAGGAGACACATTTTATCCATGGACCCAAAACTCCGGTGCCAGTCACGGACTTGGGAAGACAGTCTTCCCTTGGTGCCTAATCACTGCAGGGACCCCTGCTTGATTATTCACCCACATTTCAGAGGTGTCTGATCACCACAGGGACGCCTGCCTTGATTCTTCACCTTAGTGAATAATCCAGTACTAGAGTCCATAAAAACTCCCCTGGGTGGCAAGTACCACCACCCGCCTCCATGTCTCTACCCTCTCTTTTCTCTGGGCTTGCCTCCTTCACTACAGGCAACCTTCTATCCTCAATTCCCTCTTCTTCTCCCTTAGCCTGTGTTCTTAAAAACCTAAAACCCCTTCAACTAACACCTGACCTAAAACTTAAACCAAGACTAAAACTAAGTCTTATTTTCTTCTGCAATACCACTAGGCCCAAATACAAACTCGACAGTGGTTCCAAATGTTCAGAAAATGGCACTTTTGATTTCTCCATCTTACAAGACCTGGATGATTTTTGTCGAAAAATGGGCAAATGGTCTGAGATGCCTGACATCCAGGCATTCTTTTACACATTTGCCCCTCCCTAGTCTCTGCTCCCAATGCGACTCATCCCAAATATTTCTTCTTTCTCTCCTGTCTGCCCTTCAGTCTCCATCCCAAGCTCTGAGTCCTTTGAATCCTCCTTTGCTATGGACTCATCTGACCTCTCCCCTCCTCCCCAGGCTGCTCCTTGCCAGGCCAAGCCAGGTCCCAATTCTTCCTCAGCATCCACTCCCCCACCATATAATCCCTCTATCACCTCCCCTCCTCACAAACAGTCTGGCTTACAGTTTCATTCTGCGACTAGCCCTCCCCCCACCTGCCCAACAATTTCTTCTTACAGAGGTGGCTGGAGCTGAAGGCATAGTCAAGGTTAGTGTTCCTTTTTCTTTATCTGACCTCTCCCAAATCAGTTAGTGTTTAGGCTCTTTTTCATGAAATATGAAAACCCAGCCCAGTTCATGGCCTGTTTGGCAACAACCCTTAAATGCTTTACCACCCTAGACCCAGAGGGGCCAGAAGGCCGCCTTACTCTCAATATGCATTTTATCACCCAATCCGTTCCTGAAATAAAGCTCCAAAAATTAGATTCCAGCCCTCAAACCCCACAACAGGACTTAATTAACCTCGCCTTCAAGGTGTACAATAACAGACAAGAGACAGCCAAATGGCAACGTATTTCCGAGTTGCAATTACCTGCCTTCCCTGTATGAGAAACCCCAGCCACATCTCCAGCACGCAAGAACTTCGAAACGCCTAAACTGCAGCAGCCAGGCATTCCTCCAGGACCTCCTCCCCCAGGATCTTGCTTCAAGTGCCAGAAATCTGGCCACTGGGCCAAGGAATGCCCACAGCCCAGGATTCCTCCTAAGCCATGTCCCATTTGTGTGGGACCCCACTGGAAATTGGACTGTCCAACTCACCCAGCAGCCAATCCCAGAGCCCCTGAAACTCTGGCTCAAGGCTCTCTGACTGACTCCTTCCCAGATCTTCTCGGCTTAGTAGCTGAAGACTGACACTGCCTGATCGCCTGGAAGCCTCCTGGACCATCACAGACACTTTGGCTAACTCTTACAGTGGAGGGTAAGTCCATCCTCTTCTTAATCAATAATGAGACTACCCACTCCACATTACCTTCTTTTCAAGGACCTGTTTCCCTTGCATCCATAACTGTTGTGGGTACTGATGGCCAGGCTTCTAAACCTCTTAAAACTCCCCAACTTTGGTGCCAACTTGGACAATACTCTTTTATGCACTCCTTTTTAGTTATTCCCACCTGCTCAGCTCCCTTGTTAGGTCAAGACTTCTTAAATTGACTGCTTCCTTGACTATTCCTAGGTTACAGCCACACCTCATTGCTGCTCTTTTCCCCAGTTCAAAGCCTCCTTTGAATCTTCCTCTTGTATCTCCCCACCTAAACCCACAAATATGGGATACCTCTACTCCCTCTCTGGCAATCTGTCACACACCTATTAAAACCCTTACCCTTACCCTGTTCAACGCTAATACTCCATCCCACAGCAGGCTTTAAAAAGCCTACAAAATCTCCTTACAACTCTCCTATCCTAACTGTCCAAAAACCGGCCATTCTTACAGGCTGATCTAGGATCTTCGCCTTATCAACCAAATTATCTTGCCTATCCACCCTGTGGTGCCAAGCCCATATACTCTCCTATCCTCAATACCTCCCTGCACAACCCATTATTCTGTTCTGGATCTCAAACATGCTTCCTTTACTATTCCTTTAGACCCTTTATCCCAGCCTTTCTTTGCTTTTACCTGGACTGATCCTGACACCCATGAGTCCCAGCAGCTTACCTGGGCTGTATTGCCTCAAGGCTTCTGGGACACCCCTCATTACTTCAGCCAAGCTCTTTCTCATGATTTACTTTCTTTCACCCCTCTGCTTCTCACCTTATTCAATATATTGATGACCTTCTACTCTGTAGTCCCTCCTTTGAGTCTTTTCAACAAGATACCCTTCAGCATTTACTTTCCAAAGATATTGGGTATCCCCCTCCAAAGCTCAAATTTCTTCCACATCCATTACCTACCTTGGCATAATTCTTCTTGAAAACATGCATGCCCTCCCTGCCGATCACGTCCAGCTGATCTATCAAACCCCAACACCTTCTACAAAGCAACAACTCCTTTCCTTCCTGGGCATGGTTGGATACTTTCACCTTTGGATACCTGGTTTTGCCATCCTAAAAAAACCATTTATAAACTCACAAAGGAAAACCTAGCTGACCCCATAGATCCTAAATCCTTTCCCCACTCCTCTTTCCATTCCTTAAAAACAGCCCTAGAAGCTGCTCCCACACTAGCTCTCCCTAACTCATTCCAACCCTTTTTCATTACACACAGCCAAAGTGCAGGGCTGTGTGGTAGGAATTCTTACACAAGAGCTGGGCCGCACCCATGTAGCCTTTCTGTCAGAACAACTTGACCTTACTGTTTTAGGCTGGCCTCCACATTATTCCTGATACCTCACCTGACCCCCATGACTATATCTCTCTAATCCAGGTGGCATTCACTCCATTTCCCCATATTTCCTTTTTTCCTTCTCACCCTGATCACACTTGGTTTATTGATGGCAGTTCCACCAGGCCTAATCGCCACTCACCAGCAAAGGCAGGCTATGATATAGTATCTTATACATCTATCATTGAGGCTACCGCTCTGCTCCACTCCACTACCTCTCAGCAAGCTGAACTCATTGCCTTAACTTGAGCCCTCACTCTTGCAAAAGGATTGCATATCAATATTTATACTGGCTTTAAATATGCCTTCGACATCCTGTACCACCATACGGGCTGAAAGAAGTTTCCTAGTGAGCAAGGGTCCTTCATCATTAATGCCTCTTTAATAAAAACTCTTCGCAAGGCTGCTTTACTTCCAAAGGAAGGTGGAGCCATTCACTGCAAAGGCCATCAAAGGGCCTCAGACCCCATTGCTCAAGGCAACAATTACGCTGATAAGACAGCTAAAGAAGGAGCCAGTATTCCTACTTCTGTCCCTCACAGCCAGTTTCTCTCTTTCTCATTAGTCACTCCTTACTCTCCCACTGAAGTTTCCACCTATAAATCCCTCCCCACTCAAGGCAAATGGTTCTTAGACCAAGGAAAATTCCTCTTTTCAGCCTCACAAGCTCATTGCATTCTATCGTCCTTTCATAACCTCTTCCATGTGGGTTACAAGCCACTAGCCCGCCTCTTAGAATCTCTCATTTCCTTTAAGACATTTGCCCTGCATTTCACTCCATCCTTGGCTACCTTCCCCTTGTTCTTTGGAATCTCCTCCTAGCCCCTCCACTTGCTTGCTTATAACCAGCCCCATGAATAGCAGTGAAAGGTTACTCATAGACACTATGAGCTTTCTCATACACCATAAAAATAGAACCTCTCCCTCTACCCAGTTGCCCCATCAATCCCCATTACAACCTCTAACAGGTGCTGCTCTCGCTAAATCCCTAAGAGTCTAGGTGCAAGACACCTCTTTTGGTGCTTCCTCTCATCTTTTCACTTTACATTTCCGGTTTTGCCTTACAAAGGTCTTTTCTTCCTCTGCAGTTCCTCCACCTACATGTGTCTACCTGCTAATTGGATAGGTACATGTACACTATTTTTCTTGTTCCTAAAATTCCATTTTCAAATAGGACCATGCAACTTCCTGTCCCCCACATGACACCAACCAGACAAAAAAGAGTTATTCCTCTAATCCCTCTATTTGTAGGCTTAGGACTTTCTGCTTCCACTACTGCCCTTGGAGCTGGAATAGCAGGAGTTTCAAATTCTATCACAGCCTTCTGTAGCCTTTCTAATAACTTTTCTACTAGCATTACAGATAAACCACAAACTTTATCAGTCCTTCAGGCCCAGGTTGACTCCTGAGCTGCAGTTGTCCTTCAAAGTCGCCGAGGCCTTGACCTACTCACTGCTGAAAAAGGAGGACTCTGTATATTTTTAAATGAATAATGTTGTTTTTATCTAAAACAATCCAGCCTGCTACATGACAACACAAAAAAGCTTAACGATAAGGCCCAAAAACTCGGCAGCCAGGCAAATAATTACAGTGGACCCACCTGAACACTTTCTAAATGGGTATCTTGGCTCCTCCCTATTCTTAGTCGCCTGGTACCTGTGTTTCTCCTTCTCTTATTCAGGCCTTGTGTCTTCTGTTTGGTTTCTCAATTCATACAAAACCACATTCAGATCATTACCAATCATCCTATACGACAAACGCTACTTTTAACAACCCCACGGCACCATCCTCTGCCCAAGATCTCCCCACAGCCTAAATTCCTATTCCTTGTAACTCATTATAAAATTTTTTTAAGGTGTCCATGCAGTCCCTGGTCACGCTTGAAGCAGTCCCAAGAAACATTGCCCCTACCCCAATAATCCCCAGTAAAACTTATATTTTCTTTATCTTTTATTATAACTTTATATTTTATAAATAAAAAGACAGGAATGTCAGGCTTCTGAGCCAAAGCTCAGCCATGGTAACCCCTGTGACCTGCACATATATGTCCAGATGGCCTGCAGGAGGCAAGAAATCTGGGGCAACCCAAAACTACAAGAGAAGTAAAACAGCCAGCTCCTGTCTTAACTGATTGACCAACCTTACAACATTCCATTATGATTTGTTCCTACCCTGCCCCAACTGATCAATCAACTTTGTGACATTCTTCTGGGCAATGAGTCTTATGATCTCCCTACCACGCACCCTGTGACTCCCTCCTCTGCTGACAATAGATAATCACCTATAACTGTAAATTTCCACTGCTTACTCCAGTCCTATAAAACTGCCCCACCCCTATCTCTTTGCTGACTCCTTTTTCGGACTCAGCCCTCCTGCACCCAGGTGAAATAAACAGCTTTATTGCTCACACAAAGCCTGTTTGGTGGACTCTCTTCACATGGACGTGTGTGACATAGACCTTCCCTCTGACAGAGCCTACCCAAATGAAAAGGGACAAGAAAACCAACCCTGGTAATATGACAAAACAAGGCTTGTTAACACCCTCCAAAAATCACACTAGTTCACCAACAATGGTCCAAACTAAGAAGAAATCCTCGATTTACCTAAAAAAGAATTCAGGAGGTTAGTTATTAGGCTAATCACAGAGGGACCAGAGAAAGGCAAAGCCCCATGCAAGGAAATCCAAAAAAATAATACAAGAAGTGAAGGGAGAAATATTCAAGGAAATAGATAGCTTAAAGAAAAAGCAATAAAAATTTCAGGAAACGCAGAATACACTTTTAGACATGCAAAATTCTCTGGAAAGTCTCAGCAAGAGAATTGAACAAGTAGAATAAAGAAATTCAGTGATCAACGACACGGTCTTTGAATTAGCCCAATCCAACAAAGACAAGGAAAAAAGAATAAGAAAATATGAACAAAGCCTCCAAGAAGTCTGAGATTATGTTAAATGACTAAACCTAAGAAAAACTGGTGTACCTGAGAAAGAAGACAATTCTAAAACCTTGCCAAACGTATTTGGGGGAATAATCAAGGAAAACTTCTGTGGCCTTGTTAGAGACCTAGACATGCAATTACAAGAAGCACAAAGAACACCTGGGAAATTCATTGCAAAAAGATCTTCACCTAGTCACATTGTCATCAGGTTATCCAAAGTTAAGACAAAGGAAAAAATCTTAACGTCTGTGAGACAGAAGCACCAGGTAAACTATACAGGAAAGCCTATCAGATTAACAGCAGATTTCTGCCAGAAACCCCACAAGCCAGAAGGGATTGGGTCCCTATCTTCAGCCTCCTCAAACAAAACAATTATCAGTAAATAATTTTGTATCCGTGAAACTAAGCATCATATATGAAGGAAAGATACAGTCATTTTCAGATGAACAAATGCTGAGATAATTTGCTATTACCAAACAACTACTACAGGAACTGCTAAAAGGAGCTCTAAATCTTGAAACAAATCTTGGAAACACATCAAAACAGAACGACTTTAAAGAATAAATCACACAGGACCTACAAAATAAAAATACAAGTTAAAAAGCAAAAACAAACAAACAGAACAAAGTACACAGTCAACAATGAGCATGATGAATGCAACAGTACCTCACATTTCAATACTAACATTGAATGTAAATAGCCCAAATGCTCCACTTAGAAGATACAGTACCGGAGAATGAATAAGAACTCACCAACCATCTGCTGCCTTCAGGAGACTCACATAACACATAAGGACTCACAAAAATGTAAAGTAAAGGGGTGGAAAAAGGCATTTTGTGCAAATGGACAACAAAAGCAAGCAGGGGAGCTATTCTTATATCAGACAAAACAAACTTTAAAGCAACAGCAGTTGAAAGAGACAAAGAGGGCCATTATATAATGGCAAAAGGCCTTGCCCAACAGGAAAGCATCACAAACCTAAATATATATGCACCTAACACTGGACCTCCCAAGTTTATAAAACAATTACTAATAGACCTAAGAAATGAGATAGACAGCAATACAATTATAGTGAGGGACTTCAATACTTCACTGACAGCAGTAGACAGGTCAATCAAGACAGAAAGTCAACAAATAAACAATGGATTTAAACTATACCTTGTATCAAATGGACTTAACAGATATATACCGAACATTTTATCCAACAACTGCAGAATACACATTCAATTCAACAATGCATGGAACTTTCTCCAAGGTAGACCATATAATAGGCCATAAAAGGAGGCTCGATAAATTTAAGAAAATTGAAATTATATCAAGCACTGTCTCACACTATAGTGGAAAAAAACTGGAAATAAACTCCAAAAGGAACCTTCAAAACCACGCAAATACATCGATATTAAATAACTTGCTCCTGAATGAGCACTGGGTCAAACAAAATCAAGATGGAAATTTAAAAATTTCTTTGAACTGAATGACAATAACAACACAACCTAGGTCGGGCGCAGTGGCTCACGCCTATAATCCCAGCACTTTGGGAGGCCAAGGTGGGTGGATCATGAGGTCAGGAGATCGAGACCATCCTGGCTAACATGGTGAAACCCCGTCTCTACTAAAAATACAAAAAAAAAAAAATTAGCCAGGTGTGGTGGTAGGCACCTGTAGTCCCAGCTACTCGGGAGACTGAGGCAGGAAAATGGCATGAACTTGGGAGGTGGAGCTTGCAATGAGCTGAGATCGCACCACTGCAGTCCAGCCTGGGTGACAGAGTGAGACTCCCTCTTAAAAAATAAATAAATAAATAAAAACAAAAACAAAAACAAAAAACACAACCTATCAAAACCTCTGGGATACAGCTAACGCTGTGCTAAGAAGAAAGTTCAGAGCCCTAAACACCTATATCAAAAAGTCCAAAAGAGCACAAAGAGACAATCCAAGGTCATTCCTCAAGGAACTGGAGAAACAAGAATAAGTGAAACCCAAACCCAACAGAAGAAAGGACATAACCAAGATCAGAGCAGAACTAAATGATACTGAAACAAACAAAACTCCATAAAAGATAAATGAAACAAAAAGCTGGTCTTTGAAAAGATAAATAAAATGGATAGACCATTAGCAAGGCTAGCTAAGAAAAGAAGAGAGAAAAATGCAAATAACCTCAGTAAGAAATGAAATATGAGATATTACAACTGACACCACTGAAATAGAAAACATCATTCAAGGCTACTGTGAACACCTTTATGCACATAAACTATAAAACCTAGAAGAGATGGATAAATTCTGGAAAAATACAACCCTCCTAGTGTAAATCAGGAAGAAATTGATACTCTGAACAGACCAATAACAAGCAGCGAGATTGAAATGGTAGTTTAAAAATTACCAACAAAAAAAAGTCCAGGACCAGATAGATTCACAGCAGAATTCTACAAGACACCCAAAGAAGAATTGGTGCCAATCCTTTTGACACTATTCCACAAGATAGAAAAAGAGGGAACCCTCCCTAATTCATTATATGAAGCCAGCATCACCTTAATACCAAAATCAGGAAAGGACACAACCAATAAAGAAAAGTACAGACAAATATCTTTAAGGAATATAGATGCTAAAATTCTTAACAAAACACTAGCTAACCAAATCCAACAACATATCAAAAAGATAATCCACCATGATAAAGTGGGTTTCATAACAGGGATGATTTAACATATGCAAGTCAATAAATGTGATACACCACATAAACAGAATTAAAAACAAAAATCACATGATAATAGATGCAGAGAAAGCATTCAACAAAATCCAGCATCCCTTTATGATTAAATCCTCAGAAAAATTGGCATGCAGGGGACATACCTTCATGTAATAAAAGCCATCTATGACAAACCCACAGCCAACACAATACTGAATGGGGAAAAGTTGAAAGCATTCCCTCTGAGAATGGGAACAACACAAGCATGCTCACTCTCACCACTCCTCTTCAACATAGTACTGGAAGTCCTAGCCAGAGTAATCAGACAAGAACAATAAATAAAGGGCATCCAAATTGGTAAAGAGGAAGACAAACTGTCCCTGTCTGCTGAAGATATGACTGTTTACCTGAAAACCCTAAGGACTCCTCCAAAAAGCTCCTAGAACTGACAAAAGAATTCAGCAAAGTTTCCAGATACAAGATTAATGTACACAAATCAGTAGTTCTTCTATATACCAACAGTAACCAAGCTGAGAATCAAATCAAGAATTCAACCCCTTTTACAATAGCTGCAAAAAAAAAAAAAACTCAGGAATACACCTAACCAAGGAGTTGAAAGACCTCTATAAGGAAAACAACAAAACACTGCTGAAAGAAATCATAGACAACACAAATGGAAACTCATCCCATGCCCATGGATGGGTAAATCAATGTTGTGAAAATGACCATACTGCCAAAAGCAATCTACAAATTCAATGCAATCCCCATCAAAATAAAACCATCATTCTTCACAGAGCTAGAAAAAACAATTCTGAAATTCATATGAAACCAAAAAATAGCCCACACAGCCAAAGCAAGATTAAGCAAAAAGAGCAAATCTAGAGGCGTCACACTACCTGGTTTCAAACTATAATATAAGGCCATACTACCAAAACAGTATGGCACTGGTATAAAAATAGGCACATAGACCAATGGAACACAATAGAGAACAAAGAAATAAACCCAAATACTTATAGCCAACTGATGTTTGACAAAGGAAACAAAAATACAAAGTGGGAAAAGGACGCCCTTTTCAACTAATGGTGCTGGGATACTTGGCTAGCGACATGTAGGAGAATGAAACCGCATCCTTACCTATCACCTTATAGAAAAATCAACTCAAGATGGATTAAGAACTTAAACCTAAGACCTGAAGCTATAAATATTTTAGAAGATAACATTGGAAAAACCTTTCTAGGTATTGGCTTAAGCAAGGATTTCATGACCAGGAACCCAAAGCAAATGCAATAAAAACAAAGATAAATAGTTGGAACCTAATTAAACTAAAGAGCTTTTGCACAGCAGAAGGAACAGTCAGCAGAGTAAACAAACAGCCCACAAAGTGGGAGGAAATCTTCACAATCTATACATCTGACAAAGGCCCAATATCCAGAATCTACAATGAAGTCAAACAAATCAGCAAGCAAAAAACAAACGATCTCATCAAAAAGTGGGCTAAGGACATGAATAGATAATAATCAAAAGAAGATATACTAATGGCCACCAAACATATAAAAAATGCTCAACATCACTAAAGATCAGGGAAATGCAAATCAAAACCACAATGTGATACCACTTTACTCCTGCAAGAATGGCCATAATCAAAAAATAAAAAAACAGTAGATGTTGGCATTGATGTAGTGATCAAGGAACACTTCTACACTGCTGGTGGGAATGTCAACTAGTACAGTCACTATGGAAAACAGTGTGGAGATTCCTTATAGAACAAAAAGTAGAACTACCATTTGATCTAGCAATCCCACTACTGGGCATCTACCCAGAGGAAAATAAGTCATTATTCGAAAAAGATACTTGCACACCCATGTTTATAGCAGCACAATTCTCAATTGTAAAATCGTGGAAACAACCTAAATGCCCATCAATCAATGAGTGGATAAAGAAATTGTGACATATATATATATATATATGTACTACTCAGCCATAAATAGGAATGAATTAACAGCATTTGCAGTGACCTGGATGAGATTAGAGACTATAGTTCTAAGTGAAGTAACTCAGGAATAAGAAACCAAACATCGTATGTTCTCACTGATATGTGTGAGCTAAGCTATGAGGACGCAAAGGTATAAGAATGATACCATGGACTTTGGGGACTTAGGGGAAGGGTGGGAATGGTGTGAGGGATAAAAGACTACAAATATGGTGCAGTGTATACTGCTCCAGTGATGGGTGCACCAAAATCTCACAAATCACCACTAAAGAACTTACTCATGTAACCAAACAAGACCTGTATCCCAATAACTTATTAAAAAAAAAACTAAAAAATTAAAATTAAAAAAACAAAACAAACAATAAAACAAAAACCAAAAAAAGCAAAAATAAAAAGAAAACAACAAAACAAAACGCCTAACACGGTCATGTAACAAACAGAACACCTGTTTGGAAAAAATGTAGAAATTTTATGAAATAGGCTTCAAGTTCTACCAAGGAAAAAAGGAATATAGTAATACAAAGTGCTGTTTCTCCCACACCTATCCTCCATCATTCCCCTTCTTGTTAATGGCTCCAATACCTTTCAGCATTGACTGTGAAATCACTCTCACCATCTCACAATCCAGTAAACAAATCATATTGATCATAAGTCTGTAATGTCGCACTGGCTAATACTTCCACATTATCATGTCTTACCTGGAATTTTAAAAAGTATTTCATCTACTTAGCACTTCTTACTCCCTCCAATGCGTCTTTTAAAATATATCATTCTCAAACTTACATTTTTAAACCACAGATCTAAGTTATAATGTCTTTCACTCTCTTGCCCACAACCCTTTGACCAAGAGATAAACCAGAAAATATCTCTGCTCAGCACACATTGGCCACCAGGTTCTGATTCCCATTTACTCTTTCAAGCACAAAACACAGCTCCACACCATTCATGCTCCTTCCAGAAGGACTATGACTTCTTTCCCTAAAAAGGGCCCCTGAGTCACACAATGAAGCCTCTGATTGGAAATTCTCTTACTCCACTCAATTATCATGTGATTAACATGGCCTATCTTCTTTCCTACTATGACATCAGAACTCATTTTCTTGAGCTTTAGTGCTTTTTGTGGCCTTTGTAGAGATTCTTCCCTGGTGCCCCAGGTTCTGGCACATAGAAGCTGGATATTTATCTCTGCAGTCTCTGAGAGATAAGAATGTAGGAGGTAGCAAATCCTGGGTGAGAGAGGAAGCTGGATTAAGTATCACTAGGAATAAATGCAGAGGGAAAAGCAGATCGCTGGCTGGGAGAAGCTTTTGGTCTTCCTAGAAATATGTGAACAATCACTCTTTTACAGACATAAGAATGAATATTATCTCTTTTCCAGGTACCTTACCCTCACTAAACTTGGTTGGGGGAAGTCTTCCCGTTGCAATATACACAGTTTTGGTCTTTTTAGAGATATGTGAACAATCATTCTTTTATAAACATAAGAATGAATATGATCTCTTTTCCTGGCACCTTACCCTCACTAAACTTGGTGGAGAGAAGTCCTCCCACTGCAACACACACAGAAGATGTAGTCTCCATCCTACTCTCTTAATCTGACATTGAGGGTCTGGCTTCAGACAGAATGACAGTTTTGCCACCGAGACCTTGCATATGGAAGAGCTGTATATGGTAATTTAACTTCTTCCTCCACTCTCTCCAGCATCTGTGACAACAAACCAGAGCATAAGCATATTAGACCACAAAGCTTCACAAAGAAAAATTTTTGTACATGACTGCACATCCGACATCCGACACCCCTCATAATGCACCTGTCTTACGGGTTCTGCCACACAACCAGGCCTGATTATAAACCACAGACTGACCAGCACCACCAATGGCAGAGGCATGAACCCCAATTATGCTGCCAGGGCTATACCACTCTATACCCCAGCTCCATCACTGGGGTCTGTATGGTATGGAAGCATGGAAGCCCCAACAACCAACATAAAGATTCATCAATTTCCTTCAACACCCAGACTGAACATAAGCACTGTAGCCCCACCCAATCTTTATTTGAAATGGTTTCTGCACCTTGTCTTTTATACACAACATTGAGCAGATCCAGCTGTTTCCTGAATACCACAATAGCCAGGATAAAGTCCTGAAACCTGACTCTGCATCTGTCTCAATTCAAAACAGGAAGATGTAACTAGGCCTGTAAGTAACTGGCTCCTGTCCCTGTGATATCAGGTTCAGTTGTAATCCCCAATGTTGGAGGTGGGAAGGTGACTAGATCATGGGGGTAGATTTCTCACAGTGGTTTAGCACCATCACCTTGGTGCTGTTCTCATGATAGTGAGTCAGTTCTCATGAGATCTAGTTGCTTAAAAGTGTGTAGCACCTCCCTCGCCCTCTCTCTCTTGCTCCTGCTATGTAAGACGTGCTTGCTTCCCCTTCACCTTCCACCATGATCATAAGTTTCCTGAGGCTTCCTCAGAAGCCAAGCAGATGCCAGCACCAAGCTTCCTGCACAGCCTGCAGAACCACGAGCCAATTAAACCTCTATTCTTTATAAATTACCCAGTCTTAGGTATTTCTTTATAGTAATGTGAGAATGGCCTAAGACACCCTGTCAATCTGCACCTGGGCAGTGTCTTCATAATTCAAGGTGCAGTACAGCAATTCTGACACTGGAGGCTGTGTTGTCTAACAAATAATCACAAGAGCCAGAATTATTCAGGAAATATCTGAGACTGGCCTTTATCTCTAAGAGAGAATGGAAAGAAGATTTCCAATAAACATTACAGTTAGTGGCATAGAGGTTTTCCCTTTCTCCTCTATATCCTGGTTTATTCTCTCTGTTGATGCCTCCAGATCTACTCCCAGTCACTGGACACAGTCATACACAAATGCATAATGCACAGCAATCCACCTCTATACAGTCTGACTGACGATATTTTCAATATATGCTGTATTTTTCTGAACATAACACCATCATACATAGAAAAGCTAATGAAAGTTGAGAAATTGTAAGTTGAGTCATCGTAAGTCAGGGACATCTGTCTATTCTACTTTTATGATGCCTGTCATGGCAGATCAAGTAGCCTCCTAATTTCTCTTCCCTGTTCCACTTTCTGGTTTTCTCAAAAATCCATCCTCAACACCGTAAAGAGATGGCTCATCAATCCATCAACAACTGACAAGAAACTTGTAATGAATTCGCAAAGAGTTGCATGGAGGAATCAAATGGGTAGAGGCCTTGTTATACATATTTTCAATTAATCTTTACTGTTTAGTTAAACGACAGTTGTTACATGCAGTTGTAAGAAATAATTCAAAGATTACACAGAGATCCTGTGTACACTTTATTCAGTTTCTCCCAATGGTAAAGCTTTGCAAAACTACAGTACAATATCACAACCTGGATATTCACATTAATAGTGAGATACAGAATATTCCATCACCACAGGGATCCTGCCTGTTGCTGTTTTACAGCTATACTCACTTCCTTCCTGCTCCCAACCCTTCCTTAATCTCTGGATAGAACTAATCTTTTCTCCAATTCCATAATTTTGTCCTTTCAGAAATGCTATATAAATGGAATCACACATCATGTAATCTTTGGGATTGGCTCATTTCACTCAGCATAATTCTCTGAAGATTCCTCCAGGTTGCTGGTTGTTGTGTGTTCGTTCCTTTTTATTCCATTGTATGGAATGGTTCAAGAGTTCGTTGAACCATTTGCATTTTGAAGGACAACTAGGTTGTTTCCAATTTGGAGTTACAACAAGTAAAGTTGCTACAAACATTCATGCACAGGATTTTGTGTAAACATGTTTTCATTTCTCAGTGATAAATTCCTAAAGATATAATTACTAGATCATATAGCAGTTTTTTTTATTATACTTTAAGTTTTAGGGTACATGTGCACAATGTGCAGGTTAGTTACATATGTATACATGTGACATGTTGGTGTGCTGCACCCATTAACTCTTCATTTAATATAAGGTATATCTCCTAATGCTATCCCTACCCCCACCCCCAACCCCACAACAGGCCCTGGGGTGTGATGTTCCCCTTCCTGTGTCCATGTGTTCTCATTGTTCAATTCCCACTTATGAGTGAGAATATGCGGTGTTTGGTTTTTTCTCCTTGCTACAATTGGCTGAGAATGAAGGTTTCCAGCTTCGTCCATCTCACCACAAAGGACATGAACTCATCCTTTATTATGGCTGCATAGTATTCCATGGTGTATATGTGCCACATTTTCTTAATCCAGTCTATCATTGTTGGACATTTGGGTTGGTTCCAAGTCTTTGCTATTGTGAATAGTGCCGCAATAAACATACATGGGCATGTGTCTTTACAGCAGCATGTTTTATAATCCTTTGGGTATATACCCAGTAACGGGATGGCTGGGTCAAATGGTTATTTCTAGTTCTAGATCCCTGAGGAATCGCCACACTGACTTCCACACTGGTTGAACTAGTTTACAGTCCCACCAACAGTGTAAAAGTGTTCCTATTTCTCCACATCCTCTCCAGCACCTGTTGTTTCCTGACTTTTTAATGATTGCCATTCTAACTGGTGTGAGATGGTATCTCATTCTGGTTTTCATTTGCGTTTCTATGACGACCAGTGATGATGAGAATTTTTTCATGTGTCTTTTGGCTGCATAAATGTCTTCTTTTGAGAAGTGTCTGTTCATATCTTTCACCCACTTTTTGATGGAGTTGTTTGTTTTTTTCTTGTAAATTTGTTTGAGTTCATTGTAGATTCTGGATATTAGCCCTTTGTCAGATGAGTAGGTTGCGAAAATTTTCTCCCATTTTGTAGGCTGCCTGTTCACTCTGACAGTAGTTTCTTTTGCTGTGCAGAAGCTGTTTAATTAGATCCCATTTGTCAATTTTGGCTTGTGTTGCCATTGCTTTTGGTGTTTTAGACATGAAGTCCTTGCCCATGCCTATGTCCTGAATGGTAATGCCTAGGTTTTCTTCTAGGGTTTTTAAGCTTTTAGGTCTAACGTTTAAGTCTTTAATCCATCTTGAATTAATTTTTGTATAAGATGTAAGGAAGGGATCCACTTTCAGCTTTCTACATCTGGCTAGCCAGTTTTCCCAGCACCATTTATGAAATAGGGAATCCTTTCCCTATTGCTTGTTTTTCTCAGGTTTGTCAAAGATCAGATAGTCGTAGATATGCGGCGTTATTTCTGAGCATATAAACAGAACCAAAGAAAAAAACCACATGATTATCTCAATAGATGCAGAAAAGGCCTTTGACAAAATTCAACAACCCTTCATGCTAAAAACTCTCAATAAATTAGGTATTGATGGGATGTATCTCAAAATAATAAGAGCTATCTATGACAAACCCACAGCCAATATCATACTGAATGGGCAAAAACTGGAAGCATTCCCTTTGAAAACTGGAACAAGACAGGGATGACCTCTCTTACAACTCCTATTCAAAATAGTGTTGGAAGTTCTCGCCAGGGCAATTAGGCAGGAGAAGGAAATAAAGGGTATTCAATTAGGAAAAGAGGAAGTCAGATTGTCCCTGTTTGCAGATGACATGATTGTATATCTAGAAAACCCCATTGTCTCAGCCCAAAATCTCCTTAACCTGATAAGCAACTTCAGCAAAGTCTCAGGATACAAAATCAATGTACAAAAATCACAAGCATTCTTATACACCAACAACAGACAAACAGAGAGCCAAATCATGAGTGAACTCCCATTCACAATTGCTTCAAAGAGAATAAAATACTTAGGAATCCAATTTACAAGGGACGTGAAGGATCTCTTCAAGGAGAACTAAAAACCACTGCTCAATGAAATAAAAGAGGATACAAACAAATGGAAGAACATTCCATGCTCATGGGGAGGAAGGATCAACATCGTGAAAATGGCCATACTGCCCAAGGTAATTTATAGATTCAATGCCATCCCCATCAAGCTACCAATGACTTTCCTCACAGAATTGGAAAAAAACTACTTTAAAGTTCATATGGAACCAAAAAAGAGCCCACATTGCCAAGTCAATCCTAAGCCAAAAGAACAAAGCAGGTGGCATCACGCTACCTGACTTCAAACTACACTACAAGGCTACAGTAACCAAAACAGCATGGTACTGGTACCACAACAGAGATATAGATCAATGGAACAGAACAGAGCCCTCAGAAATAACGCCTTTGCCCACTTTTTGATGGGGTTGTTTTTTTCTTGTAAATTTATTTGAGTTCACTGTAGATTCTGGATATTAGCCCTTTGTCAGATGAGTAGATTGCAAAAATTTTCTCCCATTCTGTAGGTTGCCTGTTCACTCTGATGGTAGTTTCCTTTGCTGCGCAGAAGCTCTTTAATTTAATTAGATCCCATTTGTCAAATTTGGCTTTTGTTGCCATTGCTTTTGGTGTTTTAGACATGAATTCCTTGCCCATGCCTATGTACTGAATGGTATTGCCTAGGTTTTCTTCTAGGGTTTTTGTGGTTTTAGGTCTAACATTTAAGTCTTTAATCCATCTTGAATTAATTTTTGTATAGGGTATAAGGAATGGATCCAGTTTCAGCTTTCTACATATGGCTAGCTAGTTTTCCCAGCACCATTTATTAAATAGGGAATCCTTTCCCCATTTCTTGTTTTTGTCAGGTTTGTGAAAGATGAGATAGTTGTAGATATGTGGCATTATTTCTGAGGGCTCTGTTCTGTTCCATTGGTCTATATCTTTGTTTTGGTACCAGTACAATGCTGTTTTGGTTATTGTAGCCTTGTAGTACAGTTTAAAGTCAGGTAGTGTGATGCCTCCAGCTTTGCTCTTTTGGCTTAGTATTGACTTGGCGATGCGGGCTTTTTTGGTTCCATATGAACTTTAAAGTAGTTTTTTCCAATTCTGTGAAGAAAGTCATTGGTAGCTTGATGGGGATGGCACTGAATCTATAAATTACCTTGGGCAGTATAGCCACTTTCTTGATATTGATCCTTCCTCCCCATGAGCATGGAATGTTCTTCCATTTGTTTGTATCGTCTTTTATTTCATTGAGCAGTGGTTTGTATTTCTCCTTGAAGAGGTCCTTCACATCCCTTGTAAGTTGGATTCCTAGGTATTTTATTCTCTTTGAAGCAAATGTGAATGGGAGCTCACTTATGATTTGGCTCTCTGTTTGACTGTTATTGATGTATAAGAATGCTTGTGATTTTTGCACATTGATTTTGTATCCTGAGACTTTGCTGAAGTTGCTTATCAGCTTCAGGAGATTTTGGGCTGAGACGATAGGGTTTTCTAGATATACAATCATGTCATCTGCAAACAGGGACAATCTGACTTCCTCTTTTCCTAAATGAATACCCTTTATTTCCTTCTCCTGCCTAATTGCCCTGGCCAGAACTTCCAACACTATGTTGAATAGGAGTGGTGAGAGAGGGCATCCCTGTCTTGTGCCACTTTTCAAAGGGAATGCTTCCAGTTTTTGCCCATTCAGTATGATATTGGCTGTGGGTTTGTCATAGATAGCTCTTATTATTTTGAGATACGCCCCATCAATACCTAATTTATTGAGAGTTTTTAGCATGAAGGGATGCTCAATTTTGTCAAAGGCCTTTTCTGCATCTATTGAGATAATCATGTGGTTTTTGTCATTGGTTCTGTTTATATGCTGGATTACATTTATTGATTTGCGTATGTTGAACCAGGCTTGAATACCAGGGATAAAGCCCCCTTGATTATGGTGGATAAGCTTTTTGATGTGCTGCTGGATTCGGTTTGCCAGTATTTTATTGAGAATTTTTGCATTGATGTTCATCAGGGATGTTGGTCTAAAATCCTCTTTTTTTGTTGTGTCTCTGCCAGGCTTTGGTATCAGGATGATGCTGGCCTCATAAAATGAGTTAGGGAGGATTCCCTCTTTTTCTATTGATTGGAATAGTTTCAGAAGGAAGGGTACCAGCTCCTCTTTGTACCTCTGGTAGAATTCCGCTGTGAATCCATCTGGTCCTGGACTTTTTTTGGTTGGTAAGCTATTAAGTATTGCCTCAATTTCAGAGCCACTTATCGATCTATTCAGAGATTCAACTTCTTCCTGGTTTAGTCTTGGGAGGGTGTATGTGTCCAGGAATTTATCCATTTCTTCTAGATTTTCTAGAAGAAATGAGATTTTGCGTTTGTTGTTGTTGTTGTGTCTCTGCCAGGTTTTGGTATCAGAATGATGCTGGCTTTAGAAAATGAGTTAGGGAGGAGTCCCTCTTTTTCTCTTGTTCGGAACAGTTTCAGAAGAAATGGTACCAGTTCCTCTTTGTACCTCTGGTAGAATTCGACTGTGAATCCATCTAGTACTATGCTTTTTTTGGCGGGTAGGCTGTTAATTACTGCCTCAATTTCAGAATTTGTCATGGTTCTATTCAGGGATTCAACGTCTTCCTGGTTTAGTCTTGGCAGGGTGTATGTTTCCAGGAATTTATGCATTTCTTCTAGATTTTCTAGTTTCTCCACATAGAGGTGTTTATAATATTCTCTGATGGTAGTCTGTACCATTTCTATGGGATCAGTGGTGATGTCCCCTTTATCATTTTTTTATTGTGGTTATTTGATTCTTCTCTCTTTGCTTCTTCGTTAGTCTAGCTAGTAGTGGTCTATCTATTTTGTCGATCTTTTAGAAAAAATCAGGTCCTGGATTCATTGATTTTTTGAAGGGTTTTTCGTGTCTCTATATTCCTCAGTTCTGATCTGATTTTAGTTATTCCTTGTCTTCTGCTAACTTTTGAATTTGTTTGCTCTTGCTTCTCTAGTTTTTTTAACTGTGATGTTAGGGTGTCAATTTTAGATCTTTCCCACTTTCGCCTGTGGGGAATTTAGTGCTGTAAATGTTCCTCTAAACACTGCTTCAGCTGTGTCCCAGAGATTCTGGTACATTTTGTCTTTGTTATTGATTTCAAAGAACTTATTTCTTTCTGCCTTAATTTTGCTATTTACCCAGTAGTCATTCAGGAGCAGGTTGTTCAGATTCCATGTAGTTGTGCAGTTTTGAATGAGTTTCTTAATCTTTAGTTCTAATTTGATTGCACTGTGGTCTGGGAGACTGTTTGTTATGATTCTCTTCTTTTGCATTTGCTGATGAGTGTTTTACTTCCAATTATGTGGTCAATTTTAGAAAAAGTGTGATGTGGTGCTGAGAAGAATGTATGCTCTGTTGATTGGGGTGGAGAGTGCTTTAGATGTCTATTAGGTCGGCTTGTTCCAGAGCTGACATCTCAGCATACAGAATCAATGTGCAAAAATCATAAGCATTCTTGTACACCAATAAAAGACAGAGAGCCAAATAATGAGTGAACTCTCATTCACAACTGCTACAAAGAGAATAAAATACCTAGGAATACAACTTACAAGGGATGTAAAGGAACTCTTCAAGGAGAACTACAAACCACTGCTCAAGGAAGTAAGAGAGGACACAAACAATTAAAAAAACACTCGATGCTAATGGGTAGGAATAAACAATATCATGAAAATGGCCACAGTGCCCAAAGTAATCTACAGATTCAATGCTATCCCAATCAAGATATCATTGGCTTTCTTCACAGAGTTAGAACAAAAACTACTTTAAATTTCATATGGAACCAAAAAAACAGCCCAGATATCCAAGAAAATCCTAAGGAAAAGAAACAAAGCTGCAGGCATCACACTACCTGACTTCAAACTATACTAGAAGGCTACAGTAACCAAAACAGCATGGTACTGCTACCAAAACAGAGATACAGACCAATGGAACAGAACAGAGGCCTCAGAAATAACACCACACATCTACAACAATCTGACCTTTCACAAACCTGACAAAAACAAGTAATGGGCATAGGATTCCCTATTTAATAAATGGTGTTGGGAAAACTTGCTAGCCATATGCAGAAAATTGAAACTGGACCCCTTACTTACACTTTACACAAAAGTTAACTCAAGTTGGATTAAAGACTTAAACGTTAAGACCTAAAACCATAAGAACCATAGAAGAAAACCTAGGCAAGACCATTTAGGACATAGGCATGGGCAAAGACTTCATGACTAAAACACCAAAAGCAATGGCAACAAAAGCCAAAATTGACAAATGGGATCTAATTAAACTAAAGAGCTTCTGCACAGCAAAATAAACTATCATCAGAGTGAACAGGCAACCTACAGAATGAGAGAAAACTTTTGCAATCTATCTATCTGACAAAGGGCAAGTATCCAGAATCTACAAAGAACTTAAACAAATTTACAAGAAAAAAACAACCCAATCAAAAAGTGGGGAAAGGATATAAATAGACACTTCTCAAAACAAGACATTTATGTGGCCAACAAACATATGAAAAAAAGCTCATCATCACTGGTCATTAGAGAAATGCAAATCAAAACCACAATGAGATACCATCTCACACCAGTTAGAATGGCGGTAATTAAAAAGTCAGGAAACAACAGATGCTGGAGAGGATGTGGAGAAATAGCAACACTTTTACACTGTTGGTGGGAGTGTAAATTAGTTCAACCATTGTGAAATACAGTGTGGCAATTCCCCAAGGATCTAGAACCGGAAATACCATTTGACCCAGCAATCTCATTTCTGGGTATATACCCAAAGGATTATAAATCATTCTATTGTAAAGACACATGGACACGTAAGTTTATTTCAGCAGTATTCAGAATAGCAAAGATTTAGAACCAACCCAAATGCCCATCAAGATAGACTGGATACAGAAAATGTGGCACATATACACCATGGAATACTATGCAGCCATAAAAAAGGATGAGTTCATGTCCTTTGCAGGGACATGGATGAAGCTGGAAACCATCATTCTCAGCAAACTAACACAGGAACAGAAAGCCAAACACTGCATGTTCTCACGCATAAGTGGAAGTTGAACAATGAGAGCATATCGACACAGGGAGGGAAACATCACACACCGGTGCCTTTCATGGTTAGGGGGCTAGGGGAGGGTAGCATTAGGAGAAATACCTAATGTAGATGACGGGCAGCAAACCACCATGGCACGTGTATACATGTGTAACAAACCTGCATGTTCCGCCCATGTGTCCTAGAACTTAAAGTATAATCATAATTAAAAAAATAACTTTGATGAGGTCCAATTGTTCAAATTTTTCCATTTACAAATTGTGCTATTGATGTCAATCCTTTCAAGATTTTTTCTCTGTCTTTCGTTTTCAGGAGTTTGACTATGATGTATCTTGGTGTGTATTTTTTTGTTGTTTTATCCTGTCTGGGGTTCACTCAGCTTCTTGAATCTGTAAGTTTATGTCTCTTGCCAAATTTGGAATATTTCTCACTATTTATTTGAATACTTTTTCAGCCCTACCTTCTTTCTTCTTTCCTAGAGAAGACAGGAATATTATGTAATATTCCTGATGACAGAAGTATTAGATCTCTTGCCACATTTCTACTGGTCCCTGAAGCTCTGTTAATTTTTTTAGTCCATTTTCTCACCCTTTTTCAAATTGGTGAACTTTTATTTTTCTGTCTTCTAGTTCACTAAGTCTTCCCTTTGTCTGTTCTATTCTGTTATGGAGCCCATCCACTAAGCTTTTAATTAGGGTTATTATACGTTTCAATTCTAAAACTTGCTGCCCATCATCTACATTAGGTATTTCTCCTAATTTGTATGTATTTTGTATGTATTTGCTGAGACTGTCTATTTTTATGTGTCTTGAGAGTATAATTGCTTATTTAAACATTTTTATCAACTCAAAAACAACAGATGCTGGTGAGGTTTCAAGGAAAAAGGAATGTTGTTAAACTGTTAGTTGGAGTGAAAATTAGTTCATCCATTGTGGGAAAAAGCATGGCAATTCCTCAAAGACATAAAGGCAGGGATATCATTTGACCCAGCCACCCCATTACTGGGTATATGCCCAAAGAAATATAAATCATTCTATTATAAAGATGCATATACACATACGTTCATTGTAGCACTATTCACAATAGCAAAGACATGGAATCAATCTAAATGCCTATCAATGATAGACTGGATAATGAAAATGTGGCACATATACAACATGGAATACTATGCAGCCATAAAAAGGAATTAGATCGTGTCTTTTGCAGGGACATGAATGAAGCTGGAAGTCAGTATCCCTAGCAAACCAATGCAGGAACAGAAAACCAAATACTGCATGTTCTCACCTATAAAAGTGCAAGCTAAATTATAAGAACACATGGACACATTTTGGGTGGGAGGACAACATACACTGGGAACTGTCGGAGGGCAGAGCATGGGAGGAAGGCAAGGATCAGGAAGACTAGCTAGTGGGTGCTGGGCTTAATACCTGAGTGGCGGGATGATCTGTGCAGCAAACCACAATGGCACATGTTTTCCTATGTAACAAACTTGCACATCCTGCACCTGTAGCCTTGAACTTAAAATAAAAGTTGGAAATTTAAAAAAATAACATTTTTATCATGTCTGCTCTAAAATTTTTGTCAGATAATTCTAAAAGCTCTCATTTCAGTGTTGGCAAGTATTGATTGCCTTTTTTTTCATTCAGTTTGAGATCTTCCTGGTTCTTGGTATGATAAGTGATTACCAGCTAAAACCTGCACATTCTGGATATTATGTTATGAGGCTCTGAATCTTATTCAAATCTTCTACTTTAGCTGGGTTCCTCTGACACCATACCAGCATAAGAAGGGGGAGTGGCAGCACCTTGCTATTTTCTGGTGTGGGTAAAGGCCCAAGTTCTCCACTTGGCCTCTATTGATATCTGATGGGAGTGAATGGAAGTTACAGCTCCTCCAGATCTGGGATATTTGAGGCAAAAAGAAACCCAGTGAACTACCTACCATTTTTTCTTTGGATCCCAAGATCCCTAGCTGCTATGCCTTCTTCTTGCTACCTTTCAGAATCTTATATTTGTTTTATATATCATATCTAGGGTTTTAGTTGTTGCTGTTGTTGTGGGTTTTAGTTGTTGTTGTTACTGTTGTTGCTGCTGCTGCTGTTGCTCTACTTAACAAGAAGAATAGAGTATGTCTACTCCATTTTTCCAGAAGCAAAAGTCTTTTATATACATTTCTAACCCTGTGAACACTCCTCACATGTGTGACTGTCTGCCTTTTCCCCTCAGAAAGAGTCCTAAAAATCTCAGGATATCACCTCCAACTTGAAATTATATTCACTTACATTTTTGTTGTTCAAATTTGTGCTGAAATTTGAGCATTTCTATTACCTCCAGGTTGCAAATTAGTTTACTAATCCCTATGTTCTCACTGAAGCCTCTATTTTTATGAGTAAAACTGTCAACCTCTTCCTTTAATTATGGTCACCTGGATATGTTAGCACCTGCTTCACACTGAACTTTAGAGCCCTGGAAGTTGAGTATTTTCCTTCATTCTCCCACTCCTCCTTCTCCTCCAGATGTGGGCCTCCCTCTGTTAATGGCCCAAGATCATAATCAAAAACTAAATCTTACCTCTTCCTGAAGCACCTCATAAACAACGAACAGTCAGGTCCCAGAGATGCCACCATAGTTAATACCCTCCAACAACACCAACACAGTCTCACCTAGGTTCCCTACTTCATTCCATTCCACCCTCCAATCTATCTAGGCAGCACGTTTAGCCAATGAGCTCATCATCCTTGAACTGTCCTGACCAGGGTAAGAGTCAGTTAGACATCAATGTCAGTCAGTTAAATCAGTTAGTCAAGATGTCAGTTAGACATAAATAAGTTATGTTTAACAAATGAAAGCTCATCTGCCTAAAGGAACATTCTATGTGTACTTGAGTGAACTATAGCACAACTTCCAGCATACCTGGTGCTTCAGTCTCCTGGCTGAAGCTATGCCTGGCTAATTCATTAACATAGGCCCTATACTTGTAAGGACCACAGCTTTCTTCATGCTGTCAATTCCATCTGTAAGCAGCTTCCTCAACATAGCCCATAGAGCTCTGCAAAGACATAACACACTGCCTTAGAATATTCACTTTATGGTAATTTGTGTTAAGCCATTATACCCTCTAGCGGAATAATTGAGTATAAAAATAAGATTATTTCAGACATTGGTAAAGTCATGAGAAGAAAATAACACAGGGAAGAATGATATAGAGTTACAGAGGGTGTGGGAGGGACCAGTTGAGGGAATTTACTTCAAGCAAAAGGGTCAGAGAAGGTCTCTCTGACAAATAAAAATCAGGAGGTAGAAGCAATAGCTAAGAGAAGCTCTGGGAGGAACTTTCAGGGAAGAGTGAAGAGCAAATGAAAGACTTGGGGACAGAGGCTTTCTTATGAATAAATGGTTATGCTCACAGGGGAGCATAGCAAGAGGCCCTAGTGCTGTGACCTGAAGCAGCACTATGGTTGAGAAGGCTCATTCACATAGACATTACTGTACCAGGCAAGGCTACTGCATTCTTTGTCCCTAATCCAGGCAGGGGACAGCCTATATTAACTCTGTCTCTAAAATAAGAGTCTGTTTCCCTGATGACTGATTCACAGTCTTCATTCAACCCCCTACACTGCTGTCCCAGTGATATTTTTCAATCACAAATCAACATCATTCAGCATTGTACCACAAACATACTTACAAAATTTTAATCCCATTAACCACAGAATATACTCAAATCTCTGATGAACATTTGACTTTTTCCAGAAAATAGAACAGCATTATCCTACTTGCTACTCCCAACATATCCCTCACACGTTCTATTATTTGGCTATTGGCTCTTCTCAGAAAGATCCTGTACCTGGAAAAAACGTCTTCCCATATTTCACATGAGTTCTTCAGTCCATGCTGAAATCCTTTCCCCTGGATGAGGCATTCAGAGATACCATGAAGTTGAACTTTACATTATTACAGACTTATTATTATTTTTCCTTTTTTATGAGCAGGTAAAACTTTTAGTCTTTATAAGTAACAGTAAATGAATATTACCCAGGAATACTCCCTTGGAAGGAGTTCAAAAACATAACATCTTACAATTTTAATTTAGAGCTTATCTTATAAACATTATCAGGCCTTGGCTAGGCCTATAAAAACATTTGAATGAATGGTTTTACAAGGTGAATTTTTTTTAAAAAATTGTTAAGAGTGACCATAATAAGAAACTTCACTTACCTTTTTTCATCTTAAATACTTGTCATTTATTCTTCCTGTCTAACTGTAACTTTGTACCCTTTGACCAATATCTCCCATTTACCCTATCCCCACCCTCTGAGAACCACCATTCAACTCTCTGCTTCTATGAGTTCAATTATTTTAGATTGTACATATAAGTGAGAACATGCAGTATTTGTCTTTCTGTGCCCAGCTTATTTCACTTAGCATAATGTCCTCCAGGTTCATCTATGTTGTTGCAAATGGCAGAATTTCATTCTTTTCTAAGGCTAAATATCAAAAATCATTTTTCCTGAAGCACTGATCTGACTCTTACTTCATTCCTAGGCCCAAACATATTTGCTTCCTCTAAAGTACCTACAAGATCAGCCTGGAATCCCCTGAGCTTGGTGTATTAGGACCAACACGTTCTAGCTCCCATCCACTTTTCAAAAGCAAAACCTTTCCTAAAACACTTCATGATCCATCCATTGTGGACTATTCGTTGTGTCCCTAAAATAAGCCCTATACATTCTGAGATTAGCTCCTTCAACCTGATCAATTTGTCCCCCATTATTATATCATTCAAAGCTGTGCTCACATCTTATCACTGACATGAGAAATTTGTGACTTCCCTAAGCTGAAATTTTTATCACTCCCTTTTCTGTCACTGAAGGCAATATCTCTCATAAGGTTCTCATCATTAGCATTATTATATGACAGTCAGCTATATGTATATGGATTTTAAGACACCACACAGCAGGGACTGCATTATATTCTCAACTGGGCACCCTACAGACACATGCAAATACTACAATGTACAAACCGGAAATTCAAAGCACATCTACTTTTACTTTACAGAGAGAAAACTGGAAATCAGAGATGTTAAAGAATTTGTTCAAGGACACACAATTGTTTAGTGGTAGAAAGCAGACCAGGATCCAGGTCACCAGGCTTCCAGGCCAGCAGTCTTTATGTGTGTGCACTCTTCATTATACTAGAGACATGGGACTCAAACAATATGAGTGCAAAGACAGTGAGAAAGGAAAAAACGACCTATTGACTCATCTGTTTCCTTGGGACCTTGGTCTCACATGCAAATAAGGGGAGACAAGGAGAAGGCATACCCCTCCCACTGCCTCTGGCAGCCAATTCAGGGCCTTTCTTTCAATCCATTATTGTAGCCTTTGTGAATCAATTTCCAGGCCACCAGTCCCTGCTCCCCCCAACTCATCCAGTCTTTCCCTGGTTTTCTCAATGATTTTTCCATACAGGAAACAAACATAAGGAGAAATTTTAAAGGAACTTCCCATGTACTAAAGGATATACTAAATTTATCTTTGATAAATGTTCAAAACTTTTCAGGAAATAGAACATCACCACTGGTACTCCACTAACACATCCAACATTCTAACATTTCTGACATCTGGCTAATGGCTCTTCTTTAACCAGAGTTTGTGCTAGAAAGACCTTACCCCAGTCCTTCAGTATAAGCTCAAATCTTACACATTTCCTGCAATTAATATCTCTTGTATCAATTAAACTTCCTACTAACTTGGTTCCCCACTATCTATTTGCCTTAAATCTGTAGAAAATAATTCCCAGGCTTGACATACCATTTCCTTCACTCTTGACAAGCATTACAAAATCCATATATTTTCTTTAACTTGCAGAATTTTTGTGTTTCTATGACCTTTGCATCAGCCAAATCACACTGCCAAGAACACAATCTCTCATCTCTGCTTGCCCGTGCAATGACTATTCATGCTTTAGGTTTCAGATTGGATGTTACTTCCTTCCGGAAGCTGATATGGAAACACAAGTCCAGATGAGGTGGCCCTCTTATGAGTTTCCAGTAAACCCAGTGCAAACATTCCATTTTTATTATACATCAGACCATATTGTGTTGTACTTTCCAGCTTCCTGTGGTGTCAAGATTTTTAGTGTCTAGCATAGTGGTTGGATGGAGTAGGTTGGCTCTTATACAGTAAATGAATAAATGCAAAAACTAATAAATGCGAGGGATATAGGTATGTCTGTAGACCACAATATACCTCCACACACTCTTCACTCCTATCTCTTCCAATTATTGGCAGATTCACCCATGACTTCATGGGTGAAGTCATACCCATGACTTCACATTTTATCTGCATAAGGTCCATAATACATGAGACTGCCTTCTCCACCTTGTTTTTACAGTGCATTGTCTGAGACTTCTCTGTCAGCAGCATGACATCTCTTTATTGTCCATATTCCACATAACTTACAACATACAATACTCAAGGACCTGGGAGCATGACATAAGAATGGGTGTGGGGGAGAGGGTGCTGATCTAGGAAACAGTGGTGGACCACTGAGGCTTGAACACTAATAAGGCAGCAAGCCTCAGCAGAACTTCTAGATCATGTGTTATCCTTTGGACCTTGTTTTATGAACTCTAGCTTACCTCAATAGTGTGTTGTGGTTTCAGTATAGAAGTTTGAAGAAGGTGGAGAAATTTGAAAACAGTTCTTATGGGAAATGGATAAGAGAACTCATGAGAAAAATGGAGAAGGATGAATAAGCTAGGCTGGAGGCCTTACCTTTCCCACAATGGGGAAAATGACAAAAAGCTAAAAAGAGATGTCCAGTGAGTTTTCCCAGGTCACACACACCTTAGTGGTCTGATCAGGAGTAGAATCAGGAGTACAACCATGATGCTGTAACTGGAGTCTTGGTTCATTTCATGTTGCTTCTTCACAGGAAAAAGTACCCAGTTGACTGTGGGCCAATGTGTGGGTTATGAAGGTGAAAGGACTACATAATTAAAGTCTTATTAGAGAATATGGATAACTTGTTGAAAAAGACCAGTAAGACAAGAATGTTTTGAGTTTAAAAGATCCCCAACTTGTCTTTACTTACTTTCTTATGTACATTTGGAAAACCAAAAGCCACCAATCCTAGCTTAATATATGTGGACTAAGATATTTAGAGTGAGAAAATAATAACAACACATCTTGACTATTTCCACCTCACTCTACTAGCTAGGCCTTAATGTATACACCAATCATACTTGTGGTGCAAAACAGGAGAAGAAAAGTACCTCCTGGGATCATGAATTGCAGCACAGCAATTGACCAAGTCTCTGCATGTTTACAAGTAAAGGAAAACGCACAAAGGTCTCTTTTGTTCGATGGTGTTTCTGATTATCATAAAGAAGGATCAGTGAAACAATCAGAAAAACATCAGCTTTTGGATGCATTACAGAGTTCTCATGCTTCATAGTCCCTGGATTCTAGCTCTTGAATTCTAATCAATGGTGGAATGAGGAGGCCAAACTCGAACCATAAGATATCAGTACAAGATGCCTGAAATGCCAGGCAAAGTACCGTGTTGGAGAAATGTACAAGGAAAAGCAGGTACCTGTCTTGGAAGAGCAATCATCCTAGTCTGAGAAACCAATCATTTATGGATAAATACAGAAAACAGTAATAGGGGGAAAACCCAGCTTGACTTTGGTTCAGTGGACTCAACTGTGGGAAAGTCCTCCTTTCTTTAGTCTTATTTTACAAGAATTTGTAGATATTTTAAATATTTGCATATAAAGGAAATTTGAATGTGAAAAATAAGGAAATTTGAAAAATACCCAATTCCAGAGTGAAATACATGATGAAGTGACCTTTGTTTGAAATATTCAGTGGTGTCTTGATGCCAACATACTCCTGTAATGAATCTGAAGTCCACTTCTGATTGAGTATGGTAAGCACCTTCTTTGCTCACAGGTCTTTGGCTTTCTCAATTTGAAGACCCACCCCACCTTATTGTGAACCGCAAAGACAGTATGGCCTAACTGTAGAAATCCTGGCCAGAAGTCCTACAGGAGGTTTTTGGAATATGCCTTAAGGTGTAGCAGGAGAGAGAGTGGCCCTTGAAAACAAATCATGGGGCAAAAGCAAGGTGGGTTTCTTCCCACTTTCACCTCTTCTGCTCACCTTCATCCCCTCCACTCCAGTTTCTACTACTCTAGGAAACATATTACACCGGTCAGTCACTGAGGCTGAATACTAGCCATCATACCCACCCCACTTTTATCCAGTTCTACACTTTTGACCTCTGGAAGGCCACACCACTCAATCAACTCTTTACTCACATGTCCCATATCCTGGTGTGAGCCCTGATTTTATCTCACCTGAACTGCTAGGAGAGCCTCCCAAATGACATGCACGTCAGCATTCTTTCTCCCCTTAATTCATCAGCAAGGTTTTATCATTCAAAGAGTAATCTGTCTAGGGTGCAATGTAAACTCTATTTCATTCCATTGCCCCAACTATCATTCATTCACTTGTAACATATACATCATGTGTATACATATATACATGTATATACATATATAGTATATATACATACACACACACACACATATACATACATATATATATATATATATATATATATATATATATATAGTGTCTACTATGAGCCAGGCACTCCTCTGAGCATTTGAGAAAACAAATACTTGTTTAACTTCTCCTCCAACATGAACCTTCAGGTTCAACCCTAGGGAAAATTTCTGCAGAGAAAACCCCTCGATTAAACAGACAGGGACATCAAAAGAGGGAGACGGAGTGGGTCTGAACCCTGCTTGCTTTCTAGCCCAGAAGACATCTCAATAGCATATGTTTCACCTACAACTGACTCTTGAAGCTTTAGCATACATCTTCAATAGTATCTACAAAAAGTATATCAAAAGTTTACCTAGTCACCTACCATTTATCTGTACAGAAACATTACTAACTACCATACACTGTTCTAAGACATTTATATATGTTAACTCATTTAATCATAACAAATTACCATCTTATCCCCATGGTATGGATGATTTTAAATCATATAAATATCATAGCTGCTAAGTAGTGACGCTTGGATTCAAACCCAGGAAGTCTAGCTCCAAAGCTTGTTTCCCCAGTGATCCAAGAATCAAACTCAAGCCTATAACATGAAGTTATCTTCCCTTATATTCAAATTATGCTCACTTCTCACCTCATCCTAAAGTCTCCACAGATGTCATGGGTTAGAATTAACTCCTCTCTCACTGAATGAGCTCTTTTCTTCATCTTCTCCCTCTTCCTTACTCTCCCTTTATTGTGAACTCATGATATCTCTGTATCCTCCCACAGAAACACTGGGAACTAGAAAAGATGTGTTCATGGATTTGAAGGTATTTCAAATGGATTTCAGGTATCTCAGAGCTCATCTGGCTCTACTCCCTTAATAAAGGTGAGAAACCAGACATCGGACATATTAAGCAATATTCCCCATGCCAGTAAGATACTTAATGATAAGCTTCAACTCCTGTCTAGAAGGAGCTTTTCACAACTCCTGTTCTAGAATTCTTTCTAGTCTACATGCTGGTTCTAGATTACCCCAATGAATACAACAATGTACCTACAGTCAACAATACTGTATCGTACACTTAAAAATGTATTACAAGTATAGATCACATGTAAAAATAACATAAAATTAATAAAGTGAAAAAATGTCCATTAGTGATGGGGTTATCAGACTGAGAGGACTTAGATTCAGGAAAGATGGAGAAGAAAGAAGGAAATAGTGAAAACAGGAAAAAATAAAAAAGGAAGCAGGAAGGGCAATCCCACTTGCTACTTACCTGTGTCCTAGAACCGCTACCTCTTAGGAAATTTTCAGGCAGGGACAGAAGCCATCAGTCTTTTGAGTAACAAGATGATAAAATCTGTGCATGAACACATTCAATCTGCAAGAAGCATATTGACACAATTGTAACTAGTCATTATTTACTTTAATTGCTCCATGCCAAAATAATTAGAGACTGAAAGCAGAACAAAAGTCACAGTAGACCTACCCCATTATACTCTTTTCATTTATACTTTCAATTTAATTCCCATGATATGTAGTTCATGGCTGCCTGCCATTCCTGGCTACTTGACGCTAGTGCCAATAGATAGGCCAGTCTCACTTGAAAGGGTATAATGGAGGAAAATGCACTGAATTGACACACTCAGTGTGTGTTCAAGGTTGGGACTAAAGACTTTTGGTTGAGAATTATGGCTATCCCCTGGAAAAGTAAGGGAAGCCCTGGGGACTAAGACATCCAGGCTTCTACATGATAGGGGTGGTGCTTTGCACAACCGGGACTTGACCTTGACTTGGCATCTTCTTGTGCTTTCACATCCTAACAAGGCTTCAACTGGAAGGCAGCTATCCGGGCCTTGAAGGATAGGCAAAGGATGACAAAGAGGGGCAGTTCATAAATTCAGTAGTTCCTGCCCTAGACCACCTATCAAAAGTAACCCTCAAAACTCATTAAGGTGTTATTCTTAGTCCATGGCATTGTAGATATGGCAAAGCTGAAGGCAGTCTCTTGAAAGAAGATACTATTTTTATACCTGACATTTATATGAATTAGCCACACAAGGCAAAAAAAAAAAGACACCAGGTCCACCCTCCACAGCCTCTCCTAATAAGCAGACTTTACCAGTGTATTTCTGGTGAGAGTGTACCTGGTCATCTATATCAATTTTGACAAAGAAGGAAAAATTGTCTCAGCAATGTGATCTTTGCAATTGGTCTTTTTTAAGCCCTCCTCAAGAAATGGGCAAGGACTTCAAGTCTAAAACACCAAAAGCAATGGCAAGAAAAGCCAAAATTGACAAATGGGATCTAATTAAACTAAAGAGCTTCTGCACAGCAAAGGAAACTACCATCAGAGTGAACAGGCAACCTACAAAATGGGAGAAAATTTTCGCAACCTACTCATCTGACAAAGGGCTAATATCCAGAATCTACAATGAACTCAAACAAATTTACAAGAAAAAAACAAACAACCCCATCAAAAAGTGGGCAAAAGACATGAACAGACACTTCTCAAAGAAGACATTTATGCAGCCAAAAAACACATGAAAAAATGCTCACCATCACTGGCCATCAGAGAAATGCAAATCAAAACCACAATGAGATAGAATCTCACACCAGTTAGAATGGCAATCATTAAAAAGTCAGGAAACAACAGGTGCTGGAGAGGATGTGGAGAAATAGGAACACTTTTACACTGTTGGTGGGAATGTAAACCAGTTCAACCCTTGTGGAAGTCAGTGTGGCGATTCCTCAGGGATCTAGAACTAGAAATTCCATTCGACCCAGCCATCCCATTACTGGGTATATACCCAAAGGACTATAAATCATGCTGCTATAAAGACACATGCACACATATGTTTATTGCAGCATTATTCACAATAGCAAAGACTTGGAACCAACCCAAATGTCCAACAATGATAGACTGGATTAAGAAAATGTGGCACACATACACCATGGAATACTATGCAGCCATAAAAAATGACGAGTTCATGTCCTTTGTAGGGACATGGATGAAATTGGAAATCATCATTCTCAGTAAACTATCGCAAGAACAAAAAACCAAACACCGCATATTCTCACTCATAGGTGGGAATTGAACAATGAGAACACATGGACACAGGAAGGGGAACATCACACTTCGGGGACTGTTGTGGGGTGGGGGGAGGGGGGAGGGATAGCATTGGGAGATATACCTAATGCTAGATGACGGGTTAGTGGGTGCAGCGCACCAGCATGGCACATGTATACTTATGTAACTTACCTGCACATTGCGCACATGTACCATAAAACCTAAAGTATAATAATAATAATAATAATAATAATAATAATAAACTAAAAAAAAAAAAAAAAGAAATCTTGTCTATCAGATTGTGATGCTGCCATATAGACACTAGGGGCACTGTTGCCTAAGAAATACAGGTCCTGGACGCCCAGCCTTAGGGAACATTTCTGCAAAGAAAACTCTTTCTGCAGAAAGAAATGTAGTGGTCATTTCAAACAGAAATTACAGAAATGGGAGGGTATTTCTTCTATCTTTTTGTACTATGTTCCTCTCTCTGTCCTCTCATTTTCTCAGAATTGGAAATCCTCCTTTCTCAACATACACATGCATACACACACACACAAACGCACACACACACTTCAGTCAAATCCTGGAAAACCTATCTTCACTGGCACCTCTAAATGCTAATCCCTTTTATCTACTTGCTCTCAGGGCTCGCTAGTTCTTTTTTACCCTGTTTTGATCTCTCTGGCCCCTGAATCTAGATTTCTTCTTCTCAGTGCTTCCAAATGTCTCTATCTAAAACTCAAATTTAATCTCTTAGCATTTCCCTGCATAGAAACCTCCAATAACACAGGATGCTCCATCTCATACACCAAGGGCTGGCAAAATATTACTGCAAAGGGCCAAATAGTAGTTATCTTAGCCTCTGTGGGCCATATGGTCTCTACTGCAACTACTCAATTCTACTGTCATCACACAAAAGCAGCCACAGACAATACATAAGTGAATGGATGGCTGTATTCCAATAAAATTTTATTTACAAAAACTGGTAATAGGCTAGCTTTGACCAGCTGCCTGTAGTTTCCTTGACTTAGTATTAACAAGCATAGCCTCCCTTCAGCGAAACTTGCTCCCTCTTCCTGGTTTTTGATATTTGTCTAGCATGAAGACAAGACATCCTCATTCCACATACCCATGAACTAACTCATATAGAAAGCCTGCTCTGTTTATCCCAGCAGTCCATCAGCCCCACTCACTTTCTGACTCTGAAATATGCAAGCATAGAGTTCCATATTAGGATAAACTAGTAGGAGTACTCACCAAGCACCACATAAAATACTTAAAATAGAGGCAGGGATATGAGGACTACTAAGAAGAGATTTCCTACCAAGTCACTGTGAGGGGAGTGTTAATGAGACAGGAGTATTTAATCATAGGCAAAATAACAATAATATAGGTAACACAGAAAGAAGAAATCATTGAAGGGAAGTAGTCAAGGCAAAGAAAGCTACTAGGAGTTTTTCTCTTTCTACTCAACTTCTTTCAAGGATCTTTGGCCTCTTATGAGGTAGCAAAGCATAATATTCAAGAGCCTTGGCCACGGAGTCAGGCTACCTAAGTTTTCAATATTGGCTCAATCACTTAATTTCTATATGAATTGTAGCCAAGTCTGTGTCTTAATTACTACACCTCCAAACAGGGAACGATAATGGTATAATCTCATAGTTTTTAACATGATTAAACAAACGGTGCACAGAAAGCAGTTAAAGCAAGGCCTGAGCCAAGACGGCCAAATAGGAACAGCTCCCAGCATGAGAAACACAGAAGACAAATGATTTCTGCATTTCCAACTGAGGTACCAGGATCATTTCACTGGGGATTGTCAGAAAGTGGGTGCAGGACAGTGGGTGTAGCACAGTGAGCGTGAGCCGAAGCAGGGAGAGGCATCGCTTCACCCGGGAAGTGCAAGGGGTCAGGGAACTCCCTTTCCTAGCCAAGGAAAGGGGTGACAGATGGCACCTGGAAAATCGGGTCACTCCCACCCTAATACTGCACTTTTCTGACAGTCTTACCAAACGGCACACCAGGAGATTATATCCCATGCCTGGCTCGGAGGGTCCCACGCCCACGGAGCCTCACTCATTGCTGGCACAGCAGTCTGAGATCAATCTGCAAGCTCGCAGCGAGGCTGGGGGAGGGGTGCCTGCCATTGCCAAGACTTGAGTAGGTAAACAAAGTGGCCAGGAAGCTAGAACTGGGTGGAACCCACTGCAGCTCAAGAAGGCCTGCCTGCCTCTGTAGACTCCACCTCTGGGGACAGGGCATAGCCAAACAAAAGGCAGCACAAACCTCTGCAGACTTAAATGTCCCTGTCTGACAGCTTTGAAGACAGTAGTGGTTCTCCCAGCACACAGCTTGAGATCTGAGAACGGACAGACTGCCTCCTCAAGTGGGTCCCTGACCCCAGAGTAGCCTAACTGGGAGGCACGAACCAGTAGGGGCAGACTGACACCTCACACGGCTGAGTACTCCTCTGAGACAAAACATCCAGAGGAAAGATCAGGCAGCAACCTTTGCTGTTCATCAATATCAGCTGTTCTGCAGCCTCCGCTGCTGATACCCAGGCAAACAGGGTCTGGAGTGGACTTCTGGCAAACTCCAACAAACCTGCAGCTGAGGGTCCTGACTGTTAGAAGAAAAACTAACAAACAGAAAGAACATCCACACCAAAACCCCATCTGTACGTCACCATCATCAAAGACCAAAGGTAGATACAAACACAATGATGGGGAAAAAACAAAGCAGAAAAACTGAAAATTCTAAAACTCAGAGTGCCTCTCCTCCTCCAAAGGAATGCAGCTCCTCACCAGCAACGGAACAAAGCTGGATGGAGAATGACTTTCACGAGTTGAGAGAAGAAGGCTTCAGACAATCAAACTACTCTGAGCTAAAGGAGGAAGTTGAACCCATGATAAAGAAGTTAAAAACCTTGAAAAAAAGATTAGATGAATGGCTAACTAGAATAACCAATGCAGAGAAGTCCTTAAAGGACCTGATGGAGATGAAAACCACAGCACGAGAACTACGTGATGAATGCACAAGCCTCAGTAGACAATTCGATCAACTAGAAGAAAGAGTATCAGTGATGGAAGATCAAATGAATAAAATGAAGCAAGAAGAGAAGTTTAGAGAAAAAAGAACAAAAAGAAATGAACAAAGCCTCCAAGAAATAAGGGACTATGTGAAAAGACCAAATCTGCGTCTGACTGGTGTACCTGAAAGTGACTAGAAGAATGGAACCAAGTTGGAAAACACTCTAAAGGATATTATCCAGAACTTCCTCAATCTAGCAAGGCAGGCCAACATTCAGATTCAGGAAATACAGAGAACGCCACAAAGATACTCCTCGAGAAGAGCAACTCCAAGACACATAATTGTCAGATTCACCAAAGTTGAAATGAAGGAAAGAATGTTAAGGGCAGCCAGAGAGAAAGGTTGGGTTACCCTAAAAGGGAAGCCCATCAGACTAACAGCTGATCTCTCGGCAGAAACCCTACAAGCCAGAAGAGAGTGGGGGCCAATATTCAACATTCTTAAAGAAAAAAAATTTCAACCCAGAATTTCATAGCCAGCCAAACTAAGCTTCATAAGTGAAGGGGAAATAAAATCCTTTACAGACAAGCAAATGCTGAGAGATTTTGTCACCACCAGGCCTGCCCTACAAGAGCTCCTGAAGGAAGCACTAAACATGGAAAGGAACAACCGGTACCAGTCGCTGCAAAAACATGCCAAATTGTAAAGACCATCGAGGCTAGGAAGAAACTGCATCAACTAACGACAAAACAACCAGCTACCATCATAATGACAGGATCAAATTCATACATAGCAATATTAAGGTTAAATGTAAATGGGCTAAATGCTCCAATCAAAAGACACAGACTGGCAAATTGGATAAAGAGTCAAGACCAAACAGTGTGCTGTATTCAGGAAACTCATCTCACGTGCAGAGACACACATAGGTTGAAAATAAAGGGATGGAGGAACATCTACCAAGCAAATGAAAACAAAAAAAGGCAGGAGTTGCAATCCTAGTCTCTGATAAAACAGACTTTATTTTTTATTGATTATTATTTTATTTTATTTTATTATTATACTTTAAGTTTTAAGGTACATGTGCATAATGTGCAGGTTAGTTACATATGTATACATGTGCCATGTTGGTGTGCTACACCCATTAACTCGCCATTTAGCATTAGGTATATCTCCCAATGCGATCCCTACCCCCTCCCCCCACCCCACAACAGTCCCCAGAGTGTGATGTTCCCCTTCCTGTGTCCATGTGTTCTCATTGTTCAATTCCCACCTATGAGTGAGAATATGTGGTGTTTAGTTTTTTGTCCTTGTGATAGTTTACTGAGAATGATGATTTCCAATTTCATCCATGTCCCAACAAACGACATGAACTCATCATTTTTTATGGCTGCATAGTATTCCACGGTGTATATGTGTGACATTTTCTTAATCCAGTCTATCATTGTTGGACATTTGGGTTGGTTCCAAGTCTTTGCTGTTGTGAATAGTGCCGCAATACACATACGTGTGCATGTGTCTTTATAGCAACATGATTTATAGTCCTTTGGGTATATACCCAGTAATGGGATGGCTGGGTCAAATGGTATTTCTAGTTCTAGATCCCTGAGGAATCGCCACACTGACTTCCACAATGGTTGAACTAGTTTACAGTCCCACCAACAGTGTCAAAGTGTTCTTGTTTCTGCAGATCCTCTCCAGCACCTGTTGTTTCCTGACTTTTTAATGATTGCTATTCTAACTGCTGTGAGATGGTATCACATTGTGGTTTTGATTTGCATTTCTCTGATGGCCAGTGATGGTGAGCATTTCTTCATGTGTTTTTTGGCTGCATAAATGTCTTCTTTGAGAAGTGTCTGTTCATGTCTTTTGCCCACTTTTTGATGGGGTTGTTTGTTTTTCTCTTGTAAATTTGACTGAGTTCATTGTAGATTCTGGATATTAGCCCTTTGTCAGATGAGTAGATTGCAAAAATTTTCTCCCATTTTGTAGGTTGCGTGTTCACTCTGATGGTAGTTTCTTTTGCTGTGCAGAAGCTCTTTAGTTTAATTAGATCCCATTTGTCAATTTTGGCTTTTCTTGCCATTGCTTTTGGTGTTTTAGACATGAAGTCCTTGCCCATGCCTATGTCCTGAATGGTAATGCCTAGGTTTTCTTCTAGTGTTTTTATGGTTTTAGGTCTAACATTTAACTCTTTAATCCATCTTGAATTAATTTTTGAATAAGGTGTAAGGAAGGGATCCAGTTTCAGCTTCCTACATCTGGCTAGCCAGTTTCCCCAGCACCATTTAATAAATAGGGAATCCTTTCCCCATTGCTTGTTTTTCTCAGGTTTGTCAAAGATCAGATAGTTGTAGATATGCGGCGTTATTTCTGAGGGCTCTGTTCTGTTCCATTGATCTATATCTCTGTTTTGGTACCAGTACCATGCTGTTTTGGTTACTGTAGCCTTGTAGTATAGTTTGAAGTCAGGTAGTGTGATGCCTCCAGCTTTGTTCTTTTGGCTTAGGATTGACTTGGCAATGCGGGCTCTTTTTTGGTACCATATGAAATTTAAAGTAGTTTTTTCCAGTTCTGTGAAGAAAGTCATTGGTAGCTTGATGGGGATGGCATTCAATCTCTAAATTACCTTGGGCAGTATGGCCATTTTCACGATATTGATTCTTCCTACCCATGAGCATGGAATGTTCTTCCATTTGTTTGTATCGTCTTTTATTTCATTGAGCAGTGGTTTGTAGTTCTCCTTGAAGAGGTCCTTCACATCCCTTGTAAGTTGGATTCCTAGGTATTTTATTCTCTTTGAAGCAATTGTGAATGGGAGTTCACTCATGATTTGAGTCTCTGTTTGTGTGTTATTGGTATATAAGAATACTTGTGATTTTTGTACATTGATTTTGTATCCTGAGACTTTGCTGAAGTTGCTTATCAGCTTAAGGAGATTTTGGGCTGAGACAATGAGGTTTTCTAGGTGTACAATTAAACCAACAAAGATCAAAAGAGACAAAGAAGGCCATTACATAATGGTAAAGGGATCAATTCAACAAGAAGAGCTAACTATCCTAAATATATATGCACCCAATACAGGAGCACCCAGATTCATAAAGCAAGTCCTGAGTGACCTACAAAGAGACTTAGACTCCCACACATTAATAATGGGAGACTTTAACACCCCACTGTCAACATTAGACAGATCAATGAGACAGAAAGTTAACAAGGATATCCAGGAATTGAACTCAGCTCTGCACCAAGAAGACCTAATAGACATCAACAGAATTCTCCACCCCAAATACACAGAATATACATTGTTCTCAGCACCACACCACACCTATTCCAAAACTGACCACATAGTTGGAAGTAAAGCACTGCTCAGCACATGTAAAAGAACAGAAATGATAACAAACTCTCTCAGACCACAGTGCAATCAAACTAGAACTCAGGATTAAGAAACTCACTCAAAACTGCTCAACTACATGGAAACTGAACAACCTGCTCCTGAATGACTACTGGGTACATAACAAAATGAAGGCAGAAATAAATAAGTTCTTTGAAACCAATGATAACAAAGACGTAACATACCAGAATCTCTGGGACACATTTAAAGCAGTGTGTAGAGGGAAATTTATAGCACTAAATGCCCACAAGACAAAGCAGGAAAGATCGAAAATTGACACCCTAACATCACAATTAAAAGAACTAGAGAAGCAAGAGGAAACCCATTCAAAAGCTAGCAGAAGGCAAGAAACAACTAAGATCAGAGCAGAACTGAAGGAAATAGAGACATAAAAAAACTCTTCAAAAAATCAATGAATCTGGGAGCTGGTGTTTTGAAAAGATCAACAAAATTGATAGACCGCTAGCAAGACTAATAAAGAAGAAAAGAGAGAAGAATCAAATAGACGCAATAAAAAACGATAAAGGGGATATCACCACCGATCCCACAGAAATACAAACTACCATCAGAGAATACTATAAACACCTCTACGCAAATAAACTAGAAAATCTAGAAGAAATGGATAAATTCCTTGACACATACACCCTCCCAAGACTAAACAAGGAAGAAGCTGAATCTCTGAATAGACCAATAAGAGGCTCTGAAATTGAGGCAATACTTAATAGCTTACCAACCAAAAAAAGTCCAGGACCAGATGGATTCACAGCCGAATTCTACCAGAGGTACGAGGAGGAGCTGGTACATTCCTTCTGAAACTATTCCAATCAATAGAAAAAGAGGGACTCCTCCCTAACTCATTTTATGAGGCCAGCATCATCCTGATACCAAAGCCTGGCAGAGACACAACAAAAAAGAGAATTTTTGACCAATATCCCTGATGAACATCGATTCAAAAATCCTCAATAAAATACTGGCAAACCGAATCCAGCAGCACATCAAAAAGCTTATCCACCATGATCAAGTGGGCTTCATCACTGGGATGCAAGGCTGGTTAAACATATGCAAATCAATAGACACAATCCAGCATATAAACAGAAGCAAAGACAAAAACCACAAGATTATCACAATAGATGCAGAAAAGACCTTTGACAAAATTCAACAACTCTTCATGCTAAAAACTCTCAATAAATTAGGTATTGATGGGACATATATCAAAATAATAACAGCTATCTATGACAAACCCACAGACAAAATCATACTGAATGGGCAAAAACTGGAAGCATTCCCTTTGAAAAGTGGCACAAGACAAGGATGCTCTCTTTCACCACTCCTATTCAACATAGTGTTGGAATTTCTGGCAATCAGCTAGGAGAAGGAAATAAAGGGTATTCAATTAGGAAAAGAGGAAGTCAAATTGTCCCTGTTTGCAGATGACATGATTGCACATCTAGAAAACCCCTTCGTCTCAGCCCAAAATCTCCTTAAGTGGATGGGCAACTTCAGCAAAGTCTCAGGATACAAAATCAATGTGCAAAAATCACAAGCATTCTTATACGCCAATAACAGAAAGAGAGCCCAATTATGAGTGAACTCCCATTCACAATTGCTTCAAAGATAATAAAATACCTAGGAATCCAACTTACAAGGGAATTGAAGGACCTCTTCAAGGAGAACTACAAACCACTACCCAATGAAATAAAAGAGGATACAAACAAATGGAAGAACGTTCCATGCTCATGGGTAGGAAGAATCAATATCGTGAAAATGGCCATACTGCCCAAGGTAATTTAGAGATTGAATGCCATCCCCATCAAGCTACCAATGACTTTCTTCATAGAATTGGAAAAAACTACTTTAAATTTCATATGGAACCAAGAAGAGACCACATTGTCAAGTCAATCCTAAGCCATAAGAACAAAGCTGGAGGCATAATGCTACCTGGCTTCAAACTATACTACAAGGCTACAGTAACCAAAACAACATGGTACTGGTACCAAAACAGAGATATCAACCAATGGAACAGAACAGAGCCCTCAAAATTAATGCCACATATCTACAACTATCTGATCCTTGATGAACCTGACAAAAACAAGAAATGAGGAAAGGATTCCCTATTTAATAAATGATGCTGGGAAAACTGGCTAGCCATATGGAGAAAGCTGAAACTGGATCCCTTCCTTACACCTTACACAAAAATTAATTCAAGATGGATTAAAGACTTAAATGTTAGACCTAAAACCATAAAAACACTAGAAGAAAACCTAGGCAGTACCATTCAGTACATAGGCACGGGCAAGGACTTCATGTCTAAAACACCAAAAGCAACGGCAACAAAAGCCAAAATTGACAAATGGTATCTCATTAAACTAAAGAGCTTCTGCACAGCAAAAGAAACTACCATCAGAGTGAACAGGCAACCTACAGAATGGGAGAAAATTTTTGAATTCTATGCATCTGACAAAGGGCTAATATGCAGAATCTACAATGAACTCAAACAAATTTACAAGAAAAAAGCAAACAACCCCATCAACAAGTGGGCGACAGATATGAACAGACACTTCTCAAAAGAAGACATTTATGCAGCCAAAACACACATGAAAAACTGCTCACCATCACTGGCCATCAGAGAAATGCAAATCAAAACCACAGTGAGATACCATCTCACACCAGTTAGAATGGCAATCATTAGAAAGTCAGGAAACAACAGGTGCTGGAGAGGATGTGGAGAAGTAGGAACACTTTTACACTGTTGGTGGGACTGTAAACTAGTTCAACCATTGTGGAAGTCAGTGTGGTGATTCCTCAGGGATCTAGAACTAGAAATACCATTTGACCCAGCCATCCCATTCCTGGGTATATACCCAAAGGATTATAAATCATGCTGCTATAAAGACACTTGCACACGTATGTTTATTGCGGCACTATTCACAATAGCAAAGACTTGGAACCAACCCAAATGTCCAACAATGATAGACTGGATTAAGAAAATGTGGCACATATACACCATGGAATACTAAGCAGCCATAAAAAAGGATGAGTTCATGTCCCTACAAAGGTAGGGACATGGATGAAGGTGGAGACCATCATTCTCAGCAAACTATCGCAAGGACTAAAAAACAAACACCGCATTTTCTCACTCACAGGTGGGAATTGAACAATGAGAACACATGGACACAGGAAGGGGAACATCACACCCCAGGGCCTGTTGTGGGGTTGGGGGACGGGGGAGGGATAGCATTAGGAGATATACCTAATGTTAAATGAAGAGATAATGGGTGTAGCACACCAACATGGCACATGTATACTTATGTAACAAACCTGTACGTTGTGCACATGTACCCTAAAACTTAAAGTATAATAAAAAAAAAAAGCAGTGCCTAGCACATGGTAAGCAGTAAGTTTCAGCTATTATTACTTTGAGAATCTGGGGACAGTGCCAGCACTCACAGAACAATCAGGTCGTGAGGAGTCTGCAGACTTCGGCATGGCTAGATGTGTCCCAGGATCTGCATTCCAGAACTTCCATTCTGACACAAGATAGAGTGTTGCCGAACAAATGTATACTCAAAGTCCTGCTGTTCTAGAATTTTATAAAGTTGGGGTCTTAGCCACAACCCAGGAACGAAGGGTCCTTTCAAATAAAGAACTTACTAACAGCATTTTTTTCCTGCCAGTCAAATCAGTGACAAATTCCTGTAGATTTTATCATAATATGTAACAAATCTAGACCTCACCAAACCTTTTCTCTTCTTGCTCTCCTTTTCCTTTTAGATGTTTACTATCTCTCATACAGAATATTTCCCGTTTTCTGTTTCACTTCTTTCCATCTGTCGTCCATTCTTTTCAAAGTGGTATTTGTATAAATCAACTCCCAAAAGACTTTTCACTGCTCAACTTAAATGTTCACTTCCTCACCACTACTTGATGAACAAATCCCCAATTCCTCTGCTGAATACTTAAGGTTCACTATATTAGCTCCATTCCACTATTTTGAGTGATTTGCATCCATACTTAATTAACTACATGGTTAGTATGTTTATATTAAATTTATTTTAAATTCAGTTTTTATAATAAAGCAAAATGGCATTTTTGGTCTACAGTTCCATGAATTTTTACACAGGCATAGGCTCATATAACACTATCATAATCATGACAAAGGACAGCTACAGTATCCAAAATACTCCCTCATGCTATTACTTTGTAGTCATATCCTATCACCACCCTTAACTCCTGAGACCCACTATCTGATTTTGACACTTTAATTTTGTCTTTTTGAGAATGATCTGTAAATGGAATATTATTCTATGCAACATTTTGAGACTGGCTTTTTTTCATTCAGTATAATGCCTTTGAGAATTGTCCAATTTGCATCTATGTATAGCTTATTCCTATTTGTTTCTGAGTAATATTCCATGGTATAAATGTACTGTAATTTGCTTACTCATTTACTTGTTAAAGGCATCTGGATTTTTCCTACTTTTTAGCTATTATGAATAAAGCCACTATAACATTTGTGTACAAAGTTTTGTGTGGATATATGTTTTTTTTTTTTTTGGTTAGGAAAAATAATGTTTTTATTTGGAGAATATATTTAAAACTCAGCATAAAACAAAACCCAAGAAAAAATACAATTAAACCTAAAAGTGAAACATTTAATTCTACTGCTTCCTATTTCTCCAGATCCATGTTAGCCAAACATGCCACCTGTTACATTTTTAATGTCCTTTCACTAACATTTCTGGTGGGCTTAATTTGGAAGGGAGAGTAGAATTACTCTGTGATACTTTGGAGGCATGTTTTACTGGCTACAGAATGGGACAATGAGTTTCCGGGCAGCTCTACAGAGCTTAGCCATGTCCCACTGCAAAGGAGACTAGCAAAGAAAGAAAGGAAAGGCATCAGATGCAGATAATGGGAGCCTAGGCAGGATGGCACTGAGAAGAAAAAGAGAGTGAAAAATGGAAGGAAGATAACAGTGAGGCAGGTATGCTGGGAAATTATAGAAAGACCTCTATCAATAAACCTTGTGCCTCAAAATGGCCAAACTTTCAGAGTATTCCACAGACAAAGTCAAGTTTTTTAAAACTCTTGTTAGTTACATGCTTGCTAGTCTTCTATTTTGAATGAGTAAAACCCTATCTAACAATTGCTAATAATCATATCTTTAGTGCCACCGAAGGCTTTAAAAATAATATGCTTTGATATTTTCCAATAGTTACATTTCTTTATTCTTTTCTTAGTCTCATTTTTTAAAATATGAGAAATACTCCTTTTCATTTTCTTAACTAAACTGAAAGTCATGAAACAATTCTGAAATAATAATGGCATTACTTATCTTAAGCTACCCAAATGAGGGGCCAACGGTTTGCCATAATTATTATTGAGTGATTTTCCTGGATGACATCTAACTATTCAAGTAAAGATAATGTTTCAAAAATTTATTTTTGGGTACTTAAAAACTAAATTATCATTAATTTAAAGTCTTCTCAATTTTATTCTTTATTGACTTCAAAGAAGCATTTATACAGATGTGTATTCACTGGAAGAATCTTGAACTATTGGCTACATTTAAAAATCATGACAAAACCAAATTGAGTAACTGAAGATAGAGTTAAGAGGCTGACAATTAAGTAGAGAGATGGCCAAATCTTTGATAGGACCACCTGCTGTTGCTGTCTACTTTTGATTTCCTGAATCACAGTAAGAATACACTGACCATCACATTAGAGTCATTTTCTACACAACAAAGTATAAGTATTAGAGAATGCTAACAAATACTTCATACTATGGAATGCAAAAAGGAGAATAGCATTCATTCATCATAAGTAGAATCTTGCTGGGCAAAGAATATAAGGAGGACAGAAATTTCATGAGACAATGATAAGGTGATTGCTAAAATATGCATAATAACAGGTAAGAATAATCTAATAAGCAACTTTAAAATATCTATTACCTGGTGTTTGGAAACCAGAGTTATCTCAAAGAAAAACACACCTAAAAGTTCTCACAGAATTCTGTGAAGATTTTTTGCAGGGGAGGAAGTGGGTGTGAAGGGGGCAATACATTTGCAATGAAATTTGACTTCTACATAAGCAAGACATCCTTAATATATTTTTTTAAAAGTTATTTAAAAGGAATTCCAATTTATAACATTTTCCCACTAAAAATCCAAAGTTAAGACATTTTACTCATGTCAAGTATGCTGCTCCTCCGCAATATTTTTGGTCACCTGCACTCACAATTTATAAAAAGAAATTTAGTTCATTGCTTCAAGGAAATAAGGGATATCCACATTTTCCAAATTGTTGTAAAAAGAAATCATTATAGAAAAAGTATTAAGGGCTGGGCGCGGTGGCTCATGCCTGTAATCTCAGCACTTGGGGAGGCCGAAGCAGGCAGATCACAAGATCAGAAGATGGAGACCATCCTGGCTAACATGGTGAAACCTCATCTCTACTAAAAATACAAAAACAAAATTAGCCGGGCGTGGTGGTGGGCGCCTGTCGTCCCAGCTATTCTGGAGGCTGCGGCGGGAAAATGGCACGAACCCAGGAGGCGGAGCTTGCAGTGAGCCGAGATCGCACCACTGCACCCTAGCCTGGGCAACAGAGCAAGATTCTGTCTCAAAAAAAAAAAAAAAAAAAGAAAGAAAGAAAGAAAAGTATTAAGAATAAAAATAGAATTATTAAATTCTAGTGATTTCCTAAATTAGATATATTCAGTTTGCCTTATCTAACCCAGGTTAACCTACTGCCAACTTCCCACCTGCAAACATAGGCACAGGTATGGTCTTCTTCTGGAGTCCCTAGTGGACATGTGATAGCTAATGACAAAAGCTGCATGAGAAAACTGAAGTTTAATACATAAAATAACCAAGTGAATGAAACAAACCCGTAACAGAAAGTAAAGCCTCTAGAAGAGGCACTGCCAATTTTTAGCAATGTCTATGTATTTTAATCCTTGGATGTTAAAAATCCAATGTTAAGTATAAATATTAGTTTGGGGAAAAATTATATCTAGTCTTTAACTACACAAGTTTTCTTTGGTTCACCTTTAAAAAAAGAATATTTTATTCAATTTAACATATAAGCAAACATATGTTCATTTATTTTCCCTTTGTTTCTACTCTCCTGCACTCTCTCACTTGTTTCAGTAGACAAGAAATGAACCATATCCCCCTGCCTGGATGGGTGTTTTTGGAGAAGAACAAGCATATAGACTAAAATCCTCTGTTTGGAAACCAGCCCAATTTAAGGAGGGTTCTGATGCACTGCGGTGAAGTTTTGGCAATGAGCGGGCCAGCAGCTTAATAGAGGCGAGAATTTGGGGAAAGAGTGGTCTCTCATCTCTGTTCTTTTTGAGGCACTCTGCCATTAATCTCTTCATGGCTTTTGGACAGTTACTCCATACCTTACTGAGATCTGGAGATAGGTATCCTTGTCCCACCATAAAAATTTTCTGGTCCTTGTTGTTGATGTTTGTATAAGGTAACTGTCCAGTCATCAATTCATGCAGAACAATCCCAAATGCACATACATCTGACTGAAAGCTGTATGAATTTTTACCTTGCATTCTGATGACTTCTGGTGCCATACACAAAAAAGATCCAGACAACTGTTCAAACTGATGGGACCCACTCCATCAAGATTTCACTGTGGCTAGACCAAAATCACCTATTTTCACTGTGAGGTCTTCATGAAGAACTATATTATTATTCTGGAGGTCTCTGTGGATGATTGACTTGGCGTGTCAGTAATCCATGCCCTGTGCAGTCTGTTGTGCAATATCTATAAGTTTGATCATCTCAGATTTGGTCTCAATTATATGGAGATGGTAATACAAGCTGGAGCCCTCACACCACTGGGTAACAATAGCCAGTTGTGGCTTTGTGGAATAGCCCATGAAGAGTAGGATATTCACGTGTTATGTTTTCCTGAGTACTCCTCCTTCATTTTTGAAGGCTTGTAACTGCTGAGATGTAGGTGCTGCCACATTCAACATTTTCACTGCCACATCACCATGCCACTTTCCCTTGTAGACTGTTCCAAATGATCCAGATCCAATTCTTTGTCCCACTGTAATCTGCCCATCAGGAATCTCCCAATCATCATTCCAGTCCTGTCTACCAAGTGTTTTCATTTGATAAATGTGATTGCAACAGAGAGATATTAGGTTCTTCATTTTTTAGGGCTGGGGCTATAGAGAAAAATAAATAGCAAAGAGTCTTAGAAGCAAATACTTCCCCAAATCTCCCAGAATAGGCTATCCAGCTGTACTACCTACCTCCATTTTCCCAGAACTGGTAGAGCTTCAGGAGAACATGGCTTGAAACATGCCTCTAAATAGTAGGTTTTAAGGGCCTATACTACATTTAAATCATTCTATGATAAGTATTTGAGACATTTACAATTATAGAAGTTAGAAAAATTGGGTTTAAGTGGATAAAGTGCCAGAGCAGGAAGTCAATGGAATGTAATGGTTAAGGATGTGGATACTGACAGACTATGGCTGATATTCCTGACATACAAAGAACTCTTAAAAATTGAATGAATAAAACCAAAAACCCAATAGAAAAATAGGGAAAATACATAAACAGACAATTCACACAAAAGATATAAAAACTATCCTCAAACATATGAAAAGATGTTCAAATTCAGAATTAGAGAAATGCAAAGTAAAAATACACTGAGACACAATTTCTCACCTATCAGACTGGCAAAAAAAAATGACAACATATTCTGTTGGTGAAGCTGCGAGGAAACAGGCACTCTCATACATTCATGGTGAGAAAGCAAACTGCTACAACACTTCTGGTGGCAAATCTGCAATACCTAATAAATCTACACATGTCCTTACTTTTTTTAAAAAAAGTAACACCTTTATTGAAATAAAATTTACCTACTATACAATTCACCCATTTAAAGTGAATACACCCATACAATTTAATGATTTTTCATAAATTCACAGTTGTGTAACCATCACCACAATCAGTTTTACATCATTTTCATCACCTCTAAAATAAATTGCATTCACAGTAGCAGTCGCTCCTCATTTCCCCTCACAACTCTCCCCACCCCTATCACTGGGGTGGGGAGAGCAACCACTAATACCTACTTTCTGTCTCTAAATAGCAGAGAGGCATATGGGAAGATATAAGACTGAACATTCACAGCAATCATGGGGAGAATACTAGACTTGCACAGGTTATAAAATTGAGGACTCAAGCTATATTTACCTAAATTCCCAGGGAAAGGGAAGTTCTAAGTCACATCTCTTTAAAAGTGAATGACACTCTTGATTTTAGACCAGGTACATCACTCTCCCTTCTAGGTCAACCTCGAGAAATTTGCTTTTAAGAATAAAAGAGAAGCTCTTGAATTATGCCTTGTTGAGCCGTGGCATCCACATGATTCCAGAAAGAATATCAGAAGTTCTATACCAAGAAGCTCTCCAGATAATCAAGGAAGTTTAGCAGCTCTGGAGTTGCTAGATATTACTGATAGCTCTTTATCATCCTTTCATAATGACTACTCCATTAAATTACTTTTCCAGAAAAGGAAAGAGTTATACAGAAAATAGTTTTGCACTCCAGGAGCTAAAAACTATTTCTCTCATAATATTGGCCTACAAATATCCAACCATTTACCCCGGCAAATTATTTCTGTGTTACTAATTTTTAAAAAAAGGTTGGTCATGGCTAAAGGCAGCTACCCAATGTGAGAAAAGGAAGTTGATGATCAAGGCCATTATTGAGACATGGATATACCACATTGAAAAATCCGAAAATTTCATGGAGGTCTAATGTAGCTATCACAACACAGCATCAGAGGCCAGAAAAACTCAGTCTATACCAAGTGAGGTAGACTTTCTTTTATAGATAACTTTCCCTTTTCCTATTATCCTAAAGTTAAAACAGGCCCCAAATCTTAGGAGGTAGCAGAGGAATACAATTCTGAAAGATTATCTGGCCTGAGAACATTCTGATTATCAATTTCAGCTATAGCACAGTAGATAAATGGTGAGGAATAAAGATTTAATTTAGCAGGCCTGAGACTGCTATTCTTAGAAGGGCCTAGTTACAAGGTTGGCCCTTAGCTGACATCTTCAACCTTGGTTCTGGAGTATTCTCAGTCAACAGATAACTTATTAGGGAGGCACACTGTAGATTATATGTGCAAGCTATGTGATTTTTGCTGAACACCTACCTTCCTGCTGGGAATCCAGCATTTTGGCATGTGCCAGGCAGGGAGTGCTTGTGTGATTAGTCCCCAGTAAAAATCTTGGGTCCTGAGTCTCTAGTGGGCTTCCATGGTAGAAATCATTTCACACATGTTGCTGCATTTTCATTGCTGGGCTAAACGTGCACTCTGTGTCACCCCTCTTAGAGAAGGAGAGCGTACAAGGCTTGCACAGGGATTTCTCCAGACTTCACCTGTGTCTCTTTCCTTTATAATCTAGTTGTGTATCCTTATTGCATCACTAAAATAACTCTTAACCGTCCATAAAACTATGTGCAGGCAAGATGATGGAATAGAAAGCTCCAGCAATCATCCCCATCACAAGGACACCAAGTTAACAACTATCTACACAGAAGAAAAAAAATACCTTCATAAGAACCAAAAATCAGGTGAGCACTCATAGTACCCGGATTTAACTTCATATTGTTGAAAGAGTCACTGAAGAGACAAAAGTCCTGAATTGCTGATGCCACCCCTCCTCCACTCTGGCAGCCACAGAGTGGTGCAGAGAGCTTCTCTAGGCACTGGGGGATAAAGAACACAGACATGTAGACAAATGGAACAGAATACAGAACCCAGGCACACATCCACCCACCCATCGTTGAAGTCATTTTTGACAAAGTTACCAAGAACATACACTGGGGGAAAGACAATCTTTTTGATAAATGGTGCTGGGAAAACTGGATACCCATATGACAAAAAATAAAACTAGGCCCCTATCTCCTGCCATATACAAAAATCAAATCAAAATGGATTAAATACTTAAATCTCAGATCTCAAACTATGAAGCTACTACAAGAACACATTGAAGAAGATCTCTAGGACATTGGTCTGGGCAAAGTCTTCTTGAGCAATACCCCACAAGCACAGGCAACCAAGGCAAACATGGACAAAAGCTTCTTCACAGTAAAGGATACGATCAACAGAGTGAATAGACAACCCACAGAATGGGAGAAAATATTTGCAAACTACCCATCTGACAAGGGATTTATAACCAGAGTATATAAGGAGCTCAAACAAATCTACAGGAAAAAATCTAATAATCCCATCAAAAAATGGGCAAAATATTTGGATAGACCTTTCTCAAAAGCAGACATACAAATAGCAAGTAGGCATATGAAAAGGTACTGGACATCACTGATCATTAGAGCAATGCAAATCAAAACTATAATGTGATACCCTCACTTCCCAGTTAAAATGAATTATATCTAAAGACAGGCAATAACAAATGCTGGTGAGGATGTGGGGAAAAAGAAAGCCTCATATAGTGTTGGTGAGAATGTAAATCAGCACAATCACTATGGAGAACAGTTTGGAGGTTCCTCAGAAAACTAAAAATTGAGCTACCATAAAATCCAGCAATCCTACTGCTGGGTTATTGCGGGATCTGGCCAGCAGCCCGCAATGCAATGGGGCTCTTTCTTTGTTCCCAGATGGATCGGCAGGTCAAGAAATAATAGACACACACAAGATAGTGAAAGCTGGGTCCAGGGGGGTCACCGCCTTCTGGTCCCACGATGCCACCAATGTACTGGATATACCAGCATTTATTATTAAGCTTAGTGAGGGCGGGGGTAGGTTAGTGAGGGATTTAGGGTCATTTGATTATGATGTGAGATGGTCACATGGGGATGAAGTAATTCTCTAACATAACATCTGTATGCAGAAGTACAGTATGCAGAGATAATAATTTACAATATAGTGTGCTTATCAGTAATTTCTAACACAGCCTTAAAACTGAAACACAGTCTTTCCATAACCTATGATTAGCAAGATATTAATCAGCAGTAACAGCTGCAGCAAAAGCTAGTTACAAACAATCCATAGAAACAGGACGTGAAGCTAGACAACTGGTTAGACCAGAAATTCTCAGAAGGGAGTATGCCTTAACCCTAAAGAGGCCTAGAAGAGCCGTGGCAAGATGAGGGCATTTATAGCCCTACCTTATCCATATGAAAGGGCACCCCTCATGTGTCCATTTATAGGCTCTCCACAAGGGTCGCATTCCATTCCCAGAGCTATGAACATCTGCTTTTCTGGGATAGGAATCTTGGTGATATGAAACCTCCCTGACTGCACGTCCATTCATAGGCTCTCTGCAGGAGGAAGCACATCACATGCTGTTGGCTCATTCTGGCAGTCCAACCTGGCATTGTCTTTACACAATCCTGCATGCAATTTTGTATTTACAATAATCAGGAGCATTTCATCTTTTATTCCATAGCAATAGTTTCAGGAGGTCTCCCTACACTGGGTATATACCCAAAGAAAGGAAATCAGTATATAAAAGAGATATCTGCACTTTTTGTTGCAGCACTTTTTACATTAGCTAAGACTTAGAAGCAACCCATGTGTCCACCATCAGATGAATGGATAGAGAACATTTGGTACATATACGCAACGGAGTACTATTCAGCCATAAAAAGAATGAGATCCAATCATTTGCAACATAGACAGAACTGGAGATTACTATGTAAAGTGAAATAAGCTAGGCACAGAAAGGCAAACATCACATGTTCTCACTTATTTGTGAGATCTAAAAATCAAATCAATTGAACTCATGGATATAAAGAATAGAAGGATGGTTACTAGAGGCTGGGAAGGGTATGGGGGGCTGAGGAGGAGGTGGGGATGGTTAAAGGGTACAAAAAATATACAATAAATAAGACCTACTATATTTAGCACAATATAAATCTTGTATATTTTTAAATAACTTAAAGAATGTAATTGGATTGTTTGTAATTCAAAGGACAAATGCTTGAGCAAATGGATAGCCCATTCTCCATGATGTGCTTGTTTCACATTGCATGCCTGTATCAAAACATCTCATGTACCATATACATGCATACATATATATGTGTGTATATATATATACATACTATGTACCCACAACTTTTTTTAAATAATAAAAAGATTTATAAAAGACTGTATGCAGAGCCCTGTGTGTCTTTCCAGCAAATCACAAAACATGGGGATAATCTTGGAAACTTCTCACATAACATGCTTATTCAACTAACTACTAGCAGCTAGTCCCAATGTTCAAAGAGTGATCTATGTCATAAAAAGAGTAGCCTAAACTTCAGGTACGTGGTTCTTCTTCACTACCTTAAACAGCCACTACAGCCCATTCAAAACTCTTAACATGGCTAGTAAGTGAAAAAAAAAATCATTCATTCATGCAACAGATATTTATCAAGCACCTACTATATGCCAGGCATGGTTCTTTTAGACTGAGGACACAGAGTGTTTATATGGACAGGCACTGGAAGCCCAAATGTATTGTTCTATCCTATCTTGACCACCAATTTCTCCATTAAATACCATTTCATTGTGCTTCAACATGGATCTTTCTCCTTCTTAAAGATATGATACCATATTGGAAGTGGTAGAATCCTCATTAAGATGATAGGTTTTATCCCCTTTCCCGAACTCCCATTCACAACTGGTATTGCCACTTTGTTTATCAAAGAAGTGTCCCATTTCCATGAACTTCATAAAACTTGAAAGTTGACCAAAGATCTCACTTAATATCCGGGTTCTAAAAAGCACTATCAAGAGACTTCTATAACACTGACCCACAATTTCCCCCATACTTAATATTAAGCAATACTACAACCCTGTCAGGCCCCATAGTACCCAGAAGGGATAAAAACCACCCAAGAAGATATACTACAAGACAGCTGAATAGCTCCATGGGAGATATAAATGTGTGGCATGCTGCCTTCTCCTTTTCAGACCTGTCTTCATTATCTAACATTGACAATAATATTTGTGGCTTTTGAAAAACCATGCCAGCCTTTCAAGTTCCAATTGCTTCCCACCCAAACTATGTTAATATTTATTCCACTACTCCCTGCTAGGTCCTACCTATCAATGCCATCCCATGCCTCTCCAACTGCCTAGGAAACTTCATATGGGAAATCAGAATACATAGTGAAATAAGTATTTGACTGCCATTGATACTAATCAGTTCCAATACTTAGCACAATTGGACAGATATCAGCTAGAAGAGCAGTTACAGGAGCTTTCCTGCTACCACAAAACATTTTAAAATATGTCAGAATTTTCCTTCAGGAAAATCTAGGAACAGTGTGCACCAACTCAGAAAAGGGTTATGTCTACCATTTTTCTGTTAATCTGACTGACCCACTTAAGTATCATACGTAGGCTGACTCATAAACCTAAGCTACATATACTAACAGGCATTTTAGTAATCACCTCAGACCTCTCACATCACCTCTAAAAGCATATTCTCATTCTCTCATTCTTTCCCACTGCACCAACAACCCACTCCAGTTGCTGCTGCCATTGATTCCAAGTTGTCTGCATTTATTCTTGCTCTCATCTTTTAATCTCCCTGGTCCTGGATGACTGGCTTTGTCTCAGCTTCAAATTCCTGCCTCTAGCCTTCCTTGAGTTGGAGTAACCTTCAGTCAATCCCCCCTCCTCCTTAACCATCATTTTTCCTAGATTGTTTCTTTTTTTTTTTTGAGACGGAGTCTTGCTCTGTCGCCCAGGCTGGAGTGCAGTGGCGTGATCTCGGCTAACTGCAAGCTCCGCCTCCCGGGTTCACACCATTCTCCTGCCTCTCAGCCTCCCGAGTAGCTGGGACTACAGGCGCCTGCCACCACGCCCGGCTAATTTTTTTTTTTGGATTTTTAGTAGAGACGGGGTTTCATCATGTTAGCCAGGATGGTCTCGATTTCCAGACCTCGTGATCCGCCCCCCTCGGCCTCCCCCGCGCCTGGCTTTCCTACATTGTTTCAACTCATTTTGTTCTCTGGTTTGGTCACCCCAAGGTACCTTGGATGAAAACTCTCTGCTTCAAACTTGGGCCCACTGAGACTTCCACCTCCAGCCTCATCAATATCCATCCATTTTCTTACAAAGAATGGAAGAGGCTTTGACCATCTAGTCCTGATGTTTATAGTTGTGCTCTTTGGCATTTGAATCTTGTCTTCTTTCTAGACCAGGGTTGGCAAACTAACCATAAAAAATCTGATAGTAAAAAAAAAAAAAATAGGCTTTGGAAATCCAGCCTAACATGTAAAAATGTTGGAATCATCACTCTGTCCTAAGAACAAGTAAAAAGCAAAACTAACTGAAGTTAAAAAGAGTATAACTAATATTCTAAGAAAGCAGATAAAGTGGAATCATGTAAAATGCTCAATCAAAACCAGAAAATGTAGAAGAAAGTGAAAGGCAAAAATAGAAATATAAAACAGGGGCAACAAACACAAAACAGTAACAAATATGGTAAATATTAATCTGAATATATCAAAAATAACTTTGAATGCCAATAGTCTAAATATTCCAACTAAAAGATTAAAAAATTGTCAGATTAGATAAAAAAGCAAGACCCAACCTGTTTATTCTCTAAATAAATGCACTTTAAATATAAACACACAAATAGATTAAAAGTAAATGAATAGGGAATAATACACTACTCTCATACTAATCAAAGTAAAATGAAAGTAGCTATATTATTTCCCGACACAGCAGACTTCAAAGTATGGCATATTATCAGGGATAATAAAAGGCATTACATAATAATAAAACTGTCAATTCTCCAAGAAGATATAACAATCCTTAATGTGCATGTACCTAACAAAAATGTGTCCAAATATGTGAAGCAAAAACTGATAGAACTACAAAGAGAAATAGATGAATCTATTATTACAGTTGGAGATTTCAACATTCCTCTATCAATAATAGACAGAACCAGGAGTGATGTCAGTAAGGCGGCAGACTAGGAGGTGCCAGCCCTCATCCTCTAACAAAAACAATAATGTAAATATCCATAGACAAAAATATCTCTGGGAGTGCTCCTGAGTACAATAACAAATCTGTAGCAAACCAGTGGAACACAAAAACTAAGGATGGCCACATAGAAAAGGGCAGGAAGAATTTTATCCTTGTCCTCCTGTACCCCAGGCTAGCATAGCTCAGTACAAAGAGTAATCACCTCAACCATAAGGTCTCCCAGAGGGGAAATGAGAGCAAGAGAACCTCAGCAGCCCTTGCCACTACCAAGGACCTCTGCAGCATTCACTGCCAAGGACTCCTACAGTCTTTGCCAATGCAGACCCCACCATCCAGAGTTGCTTGGACTCTACACCACTGCATACTCCTAGAGCTGGAGCTGATGTGCACTCTTCTAGAGCCAGCAACACAACACCTGTCCCCAAGCCTTGGCTCCACCACATGCACCCACACCCACACCTCAGACCTGTTGCCTCTGTATACTCCTGCACCTGGTGCCCCTGCACACCCCCATAATTGATATCCCCTTGCAAACCCAGACCTGGTTCTAATCTGGCACTGATATGCACCCTACCCAACCAGTACCCTCATACCCACTTGCAGGAGAAAATCTTTCCCTATATAATCTAGTCTGTAAAGTCTTGAAGAAGTGACTTCTTCAAATGTACAGACCACAATGCAAGGCTACAAAGAATATGAAAAATCAGAAAAACATGATCCCCCGCCACCAAAGGAACATAATAAATTTCCAGTAAACAACTCAAAAGAAATGGAGATCTATGAAATGCCCAAAAATAGTTCCTAAAATACTCATTACAAATCCACAAAAGCCATAGAGTGGCTGAATGAATTTTAAAAAGTAAGATCCCGTGACATGCTATATATGAGATTCACCTTAGTCTTAAGGACACATATAATGAAAGCAAAGGGATAGGAATATATATTCCATGCAAATAGTAACTAAAAGAAAGTAGGGGTAGCTACACTTAATCAGACAAAATGGGCTTCAATTCAAAACACTTTTTGTCTAGAAACAAAAAGGTCACTATAAAATGATGAAGATCAACTTGACAGGAAGATATAGCAATTATAACTACAGCTGGCCTTGTCTCTCTATTAATCGAAAATATTCTTTAAAAATAAAAGAATAACAGCAACAAAAATGATAGAAATTAAAAATACAGTATATCTATTTATATAACACTTACATTGTATTAGATATTATAAGTAATGTAGAGATGATTTAAAGCATACCGGAGTTGTGCATAGATTATATACAAATACTATGCCATTTTATTTAAGGGATTTGAGCATCTGTGGATTTTGGTATCTGCAGGGGTCCTGGAACCAATGTCGTGTAGATAATGAGAGATGACTGTATATACACACCCAACACCAGGGCACCTAAATATATAAAGCAAATATTGACAGATTTGAAGGAGAAATAGCAATACAATAATAGTAGGATATTTTTATACCTCACTTGCTTTTTTATTACTATTACATTTAATTGAAAAATCATAATTATATACATTTATAGGGCAAAATGTGTTTGATATATGTATAAAATATGGAATGAGTATATTAAGCTAAGTAACGTATCCATAACCTTGCTTACTTATCCTTTTTGTGGTGAGACATTTCAAATTTACTCTCCTTACTTTAGTAATATTAAAATATACAATATTATTGACTATAGTCACCCTCCTGTGCAATAGATCTCAAAACTTATTCCTTCTATCTGAAACTTTGTATCCTTTGACCAACAACTCCTCATTCTCCCCCCCTTACTCCATTCTCCATCCCTGGAAGACTCTGGTAACCATCATTCTAATCTTTACTTCTATGATTTCAACTTTTTTAGATTACACATGTAAGTGAGATCCTGTGGTATCTGTCTTTCTGTGCCTGGCTTACTTCACTTAGCTTAATGTCCTTCAGGTTTATCCACATTGTCAAAAATGACAGCATTTCCTTCTTTTTAAAGGCTGAATAGTATTCCATTATGTATATATACCACATTTTCTTTAGCCGTTCATTCGCTGATGGACATCTAGGTTTATTACTTATCATAGTTATTGTGCATAATGCTGCAATAAACATGGAAGTTCAAATATCCTCTCAAAATATTGATTAAAATTCCTTTAGATATATACTCAGAAGTGAAATGCTCAACTTTCAATAATGGTTAGAATATCCAGACAGAAAATTGATAAACACACAGCTGACTTGAACAAAACTGTAGACCATACGGACCTAACAGACATGTACAGAACTTTTCACCTAATAGCAAACAAACATTCTTCTCAAGTGCACACAAAACCTTCTCCAGGATAGACCATGTCAGGCCAAAATATAAATCTTAACAAATTTAAGAAAAATAAAATCATTCCAAGTATCTTTTCTGACCACAATGAAATAAAACTAGAAATCAGTAACAGGAAGAAAATAGAGAAATTCACAAATACGTGAAAACTAAACAACACACTCTTGAACAACCACTGGGTCAAGGAAGAAATTCAAAGAAAATTTAAAACATATCTCAAGGCAAAAGTGAAAACACAACATATCAAATCATGAGATGAAGCAAAAAATGTACTAAGAAGTAATAGCAACAAGTGGCCACATTAAAAAGTAAAATCTCAAACGATCTGACTTTACATATCAAAGAACCAAAAAAAAGAACAGACTAAGCCCAAAGTCAGCAGAAGGGAACAATAAAGACCAGAGCAAAAATAAGTCAAATCAAAAATAGCTCCTCTTTCATTTATAATTTTATTTATTTTCATTTTCTCTTTTCACAAAAAAATAAGGATCATAAGAAAAAATTATATTCCAACAACTGGAGAACCTTCAAGAAATTAATAAATTTCAAGAAACATACAACCTACCAACATCAAATTAAGAAGAAATTTAAAAATCTCAACAGGCCAACAACAAGTAGGTGTATAAAATCAGTAATCAAAAATATCCCAACAAAAAATAACCCAGGACCACATGGCATCAAAGGTGAATTCGACCAAACATTTAAAAAGAATTAGTGTCAATCCTTACCAAACTCTTCCATAAACTGAAGAGAAAGGAACATTTATAAACTCATTTCACAAAGCCAGAATTACCCTGATACCAAAACCAGATAAAGACATTATGAGAAAAGAAAATTACAGGCTAATATCCCTGATGAACACAGATGCAATGATGCTCAACAATTCAGCACCACATTAAAAAAATGATGCAACATGATTAAGTGAGATTTATCCCTGGAATGCAAGAATGGTTCAACATACATAAATCAATAAGTGTGACACACCACATGAATAGATCAAGAATAAACACCATGTAATCATCTCAATAGATGTAGGAAAACATTAGAAAAATTCAACATCCATTCATGGTAAAAATCCACAACAAATTAGGTATAGAAGAAATGTACCTCAACATAATAAACGCTATACATAAAAAACCTACAGCTAACATCATACTCAAGGGTGAAAAGCTGAAAGCTCTTTCTTTAATAGCAAGAACAAGACAAAGATCCCCACTCATGCCACTTCTATTCAACACAGTATTAAAAGTTCTAATCAGAACAATTAGGAAAAAAATAATAAATGACATCCAAATCAGAAAGGAAGAAGTAAAATTGTCCCTGTTTGCAGACTACATGATCTTATATGTAGAAACCCCTAAAGACTGCAGTAAAACACTATTGAAACTAACAAATGAATTCAGTAATGTTGCAGGATACAAAATCAACATCCAAAAATCAGTCATGTGTCTATGCACTAAAAATGAACTCTGATAAAAGAAATTAATAAAGGAATCCCATTTACAATAGCATCAAAAAAATAAAATACTTAGGAAAAACCTAACCAAGGAGGGGAAAAAAATCGTACAATGAAAACTACAAAACAATGAAGAAATTAAAGCAGGCACAAATAAATCACAAGATATTCCATATCCATGAAATGTAAGAATTAATACTGTTAAACTGTCCATACCACCTTAAGATATTTACAGATTCGTGATCCCTATCAAAATTCCAATGGCATTTTTCACAGAAAGAGAAAAACCAATCTTAGACTTCATATGAAACTACAAAAGACTCTGAATGGCCAAAATGATCTTGAAAAAGAATATCAAATCTGGCCTCACACTTTTGATTTCAAATTTCAAAGTATATTACAAATCTATAGTAATAAAAACAGTATGATACTGCCATAAAAACAGACACAAAGAACAATGGAAAAACATAGGGAGCCCAGAAATAAACCCATAAATACACAACTGGTCTTCCACAAGATTGCCAAGAATACAAAATGTTCAAAGAACAGTCTCAATACACTATATTAGAAAAACTGAATATACTGCTTTTCAGCCTTTTGGCTAAGATCAAGTATAGGAAAACTAGATTATCTACATGCAAAATAATTAGATTGAACACTTATCTTACACCATTCACCAAAAACAATTCAAAATGGATTAAAGACTTAAACATAAAAAATGAAACCATAAAATTCTGGGGAAAGCTCCATGACATTGGTCTTCACAGTAATTTCTTGGATAGGACACCACAAGCAGTGAGAATAAAAAGTAAAATAAACAAGTGGGATTACATCAACCTAAAAAGCTTCTGCACTGCAAAGGAAATAACACAATGAAAAGGCAATTTACAGAATGGGAGAAATTATTTGGAAACTATACATCTGGTAAAGTGTTAATATCCAAAATATATAAGGAACTCACACAACTCAAAAGCAAATAGGGAAAACCAGATTAAAAATGGGCAAAAAACTTGAATAGACATTTTTCCAAAGAAGACATACAAATAGGCAACAGGTATATGAAAATGCAAATCAAATATTCATGAGATATCACCTCATACCTGTTAAAATAAATATTACCAAAAATCAAAATATAATAAGCATTGGTGAGGATGTGGAAAAAAATGAAACATTCATACATTGTTGATAAAAATGTAAATTGGTATAGCCATTACGGAAAACAGCACAGAGGCTCGTCAAATAAATAAAAATAGAACTATCATTTGACTCAGCAATCCCTCTTCTGGGTATATACTCAAAGGAAGCGAAATCAGTACCTCAAAGAGATATCTGCATTCCTATGCTCACTGCAGCATTATTCACAATAGTCAAGATATGAAAACAATATACGTGTCCATAACAGACGAATGGATTAAAAAAATGTAGGGTGTGTGTGTGTGTGTGTGTGTGTGTGTATACATATATATGTATTGTGTGTGTGTGAGTGTATGTGTGTATAGTAGAAATATGCTCAGCCTTATAAAGAAGAAAATCCTACCATTCCAAACAACATGGATGAACCTGTACAACAAGCTAAGTGAAATAAGCCAGGCTCAAAACAACATATATAAGTGAATATTGCACAATCACTTATATATGGAATCTAAAAATAGTCAAACTCATAGAAGCAAAAAGTAGAATGGTGATTTCCAGGGGGCTTGGCAGGGCCGGGGTTGGGGGGTGGGCAGCAGGCGTGGAGTGGGAAATGGGGAAATGGTCAAAGTGTACAAAGTTTTATTTATCTGAGATAAATAAGTTTCGGAGATCTAATGTACAGCATTGTTAACAATACTATACTGTATACTATTTTTTCATTTAAATTGAACTTTATTAAAATAGGTGCCAGTTTTCCTCTCTCCTAGTTCCACTGATGAGCTAGCCCAGAACTATATAACTTTGAGCCAAGTTTCCAAAGATGGTAAAGCTAAGAACAGCAAACTAATAAGGACAAATAGGTCACTTTTGGTAACGACACACAAATTAAACTTTCAAAACATGCGCATAGCTTTATTCATCTACTTAGATCTAACCTTTTCACGGAGCTTCGGCAAAATTATAGTGTGCAAAATGCATTTCTAAAACTTAATGCAAGCAAAGCTTTCACATTTACACTGGCAGGAAATACACAGAGAAACTAACAAGTCACATTAGGGAGAATTCAATCTTTTCTTTAATGACAAGAATTGCACAGCTTATTATTTTGAGAAAATTGTTGCAGACATAAATATTTAAAATTTTCTAAGCAAGGTGCTTTTAACAACAAAATTTTTAAAGTTAGAAAGAGCTGATAACTTGGATCATAGCTCACACAGAATTCCAAATTAAAGTGGACTCCATTATCTCCCTACATTCTGCAAACAGTGTTTTGTATAACACTTCTTTAAAACACAAAAGGAGGCAGCAAGCTGAAACTTTTCAAAGCACACAAGAAATGGTGTCATCACATTACTTGAAGAAGGTGCTGAGTGGAAAAAAAAAGGGAGTGAAGAATCCTTTTACTATTTCCCACTACAGAACAGCCACTAACAGACTAAGGACAAAAAAGATACAACAAAAACAGTAAATTGACATCCCCAGCTTATAAAATAGTTACAGTTTGACAAGATCTACAAACAGAGAACACCAGTTGGACAACAGAATGAGCATTTCATACTGCATAGAAATTAGTGATGTGGTAAGAACCATCAACTATCTCAGGCATTACTACATGGCCTTTCATAAATTTTTTTAATGTACGTGCAAGGCACATTGATACAAAAATAGCTCTCTGGCCAACAAATATATTAAATAAGAAAATTAAAATTTTGACTTTGTGATTTTGGCAACATCAAAATATAACCAGATAGCTTTGGCCCACACATCTTTCTCATACTCCTCCAACTCATTCGGTGTTGCCCACCTATTATTTTTGGTTCAATCACCTTCAAGTTTTGGTATGTGCTTGAGAAATGACTTTTCTTCTTATCAAGTAGCATTCTTACTAAAGTTTTCCTTTGCTCAGTAAAAATATATAAGAAAAACAGAATAGTTGGAGTTATTTCTTCAATAATTTAATTTTTAATATTTTTATTATACTCTAAGTTCTGGGATACATGTGCAGAATGTGCAGGTTTGTTACATAAGTATACATATGCCATGGTGGTTTGTTGCACCCATCAACCGATCATCTTCATTAGATATTTCTCCTAATGCTATCCCTCCCCTAGCCCCCAACTCCCTTGACAGGTACCAGTGTGTGATGTTCCCCTCCCTGTGTCCATGTGTTAAAATTGTTCACCTCCCACTTATGAGTGAGAACATGCAGTGTTTGGTTTTCTGTTCTTGTGTTAGTTTGCTGAGAATGATGTCTCCACCTTCATCCATGTCCCTGCAAAAGAGATGAACTCATCCTTTTTATGGCTGCATAGTATTCCATGGTGTATATGTGCCACATTTTCTTTATCCAGTCTGTCATTGATGGGCATTTGGGTTGGTTCCCAGTCTTTACTATTGTGAACAGTGCTGCAATAAACATACATGTGCATGTGTCCTTATAGTAGAATGATTTATAATCCTTTGGGTATATAAAACCAGTAATGGGATGGCTGGGTCAAATGGTATTTCTGGTTCTAGATCCTTGAGGAATCACCACACTGTCTTCCATAATGGTTGAACTACTTTACACTCCCACCAACAGTGTAAAAGTGTTCCTATTTCTCCACATCCTCTCCAGCATCTGATGTTTCCTGGCTTTTTAATAATCACCATTCTAACTGGCGTGAGATGGTATCTCATTGTGGTTTTGATTTGCATTTCTCTAATGACCAGTGATGATGAGCTTTTTTTCATATGTTTGTTGGCTGCATAAATGTCTTCTTTTGAGAAGTGTCTGTTCATATCTTTTGCCCACTTTTTGATGGGGTTGTTTGTTGTTTTCTTGTAAATTTGTCTAAGTTCTCTGTAGATCCTGTATATTAGCCTTTCGTCACATGGACAGATTGCAAAATTTTCTCCCATTCTGTAGGCTGCCTGTGCACTCTGATGATAGTTTCTTTTGCTGTGCAGAAGTTCTTTAGTTTAATCAGATCCCATTTGTCAATTCTGGCTTTGGTCATTGCTTTTGTTGTTTTAGTCATGAAGTCTTTGCCCATGCCTATGTCCTGAATGGTATTGCCTAGGTTTTCTTCTAGGGTTCTTATGGTTGTAGGTCTTACATTTTAGTCTTTAATCTGTCTTGAGTTAATTTTTGTATAAGGTGTAAGAAAGAGGTCCAGTTTCATTTTTCTGCATATGGCTCACCAGTTTTCCCAAGACCATACGGAATCCTTTCCCCATTGCTTGATTTTGTCAGGTTTGTCAAAGATCAGATGGTTGTAGATGTGTGGCATTATTTCTGAGGCCTCTCTTCTGTTCCATTGGTCTATATATCTGTTTTGGTAGCAGTACCATGCTGTTTTGGTTATTGTATCCTTGTAGTATAGTTTGAAGTCAGGTAGCATGATGCCTCCAGCTTTTTTCTTTTTGCTTATGATTGTCTTAGCTATACAGGCTCTTTTTTGGTTCTATATGAAATTTAAAGTAGTTTTTTTTTATAATTCTGTGAAGAAAGTCAATAGTAGCTTGATGGGGATAGCACTGAATCTATAAATTACTTTGGACAGTATGGCCATTTTCACGATATTGATTCTTCCTATCCATGAGCATGGAATGTTTTTCCATTTGTTTGTGTCCTTTCTTATTTATTTCCTTGAACAGTGGTTTGTAGTTCTTGAGGAGGTCTTTCACATCCCTTGTAAGTTGTATTCCTAGGTATTTTATTCGCTTTGTGGCAATTGTGAATGGGAGTTCACTCATGATTTGGCTCCCTGATTGTCTATTATTGGTGTATAGGAATGCTTGTGAGTTTTGCACATTGATTTTGTATCCTGAGACTTTGCTGAAGTTGCTGTCAGTTTAAGGAGATTTGGGGTGAGACAATGGGGTTTTATAAATATACAATCATGTCATCTTCAAACAGAGACTATTTGACTTCCTCTCTTCCTATTTGAATACCCTTCATTTCTTTGTCTTGCCTGATTGCCCTGGCCAGAACTTCCAATACTCTGTTGAATAGGAGTGGTGAGAGAGGGCGTCCTTGTCTTGTGCCGGTTTTCAAAGGGAATGGTTCCAGCTTTTGCCCATTCAGTATCATATTGGCTGTGGGTTTGTCATAAACAGCTCTTTTTTATTTTGAGATACATTCTGTCAATACCTAGTTTATTGATAGTTTTTAGCATGAAGGGGTATTAAATTTTATGGAAGACCTTTTCTGCATCTATTGATATAATCATGTGGTTTTTGTCATTGGTTCTGTTTATGTGATGGATTACATTTATTGATTTGCATATGTTGAACCAGCCTTGCATCCCAGACATGAAGCCGACTTGATTGTGGTGGATGAGCTTTTTGATGTGCTGCTGGATTCGGTTTGCCATCATTTTATTGACGATTTTCATATTGATGTTCATCAAGGATATTGGCCTGAAATTTTATTTTTTTGTTGTGTCTCTGCCAGGTTTTGATTGATGTGATTTATACTAAATGTGATTGGTTCAGGGCAGCATTATTTCTCCTCTATATATAAACAAAATATAAGTCCCCAGCATACATAGATTAATGTTTTCTAAAAGTTCAGCAACAAATCAATGACACTACATCCTTTAAGCCATTCTTCCCAATTCCCGTTGCTGAGGCAGAGAGAGGGAGTAATAGAAACAAAGCTAAGATTTAAACTATTTTCAGTAGTAGGAGACATTTAAGACCAAAAAGTGTACTATTAACAGAATTCTTAAGTTCCTAAGTTATTGTCCTTCATAGGCCAATACCAGCTAAGAATTAGTTACTTGCACTGATTCCTTCCCAAAGAGAATTTTATAATTCACTCACTCTTGTTAGTGGCTGTGCTACAGGAAAGGAATCAAAGCAAGCTATGGTATATATATGGTATATAGTAACGTAAAAAGTGCATCACATTCTTGATTTTCAGTTTCTCATAGCAGCAGCACAATTAATCTAAGACAGAAAACAGCTGTATTTTCATTCTTAAAATGCAACAATATCTAGTGAAATGTATTAAAGATCACGAAAGGATCAGCCTCTATGAAGTATAAATGAAAACAGACTAATAATAATAGACAAACAGGGGTAAACTAAAGGCATTCATTCATATTTACATATTAAAACCCCTTTTGTTAACACCAAATCTTTATATCTAGTAAAAGAAAGGAGCACTTTAAGAATAAAGCAGACATTATTAAAGCAGTATTCATTTTCAGAGCCTTTGATTAGCACCTGAGGAAAAAAGGGTATATGGGAAGCTATGTAATTTGCCTCAAGTTGGTTTGTTGGTCTGAAGAGTACAACTTTGATATGCACGGAAAGTAAAACTAAATAGGAAAACAAATGTTTGTAGCTGTTTTAATATGGCTGTAGAAAAGGGATACTGGCCAGGTGCAGTGGCTCACATCTGTAATCCCAGCACTTTGGGAGGCTGAGGCATGTGGATTGCCTGAGGTCAGGAGTTCAATACCAGTCTGGCCAACATGGTGAAACCCCATTTCTACTAAAAATATAAAAACATTAGCCCGGCATGATGGTGTGCGCCTGTAATCCCAGCTACTCGGGAGGCTGAGGCAGGAGAATTGCTTGAACCAGGGAGGTGGAGGTTGCAGTGAGCTGAGATTGTGCCACTGTACTCCAGCCTAGGCGACAGAGCAAGACTCCATCTCAAAGAAAAAAAAGAAAAGAAAAATATGTTCACACAAAAGACGTACACATAATGTACATAGCCAAAAAGTAGAAACAACCCACGTGTCTACCAACTATAACGAAATGTAGTATATCCATACAATCAAATATTATTCAGCCATGAAAAAGAATGAACTACATGGATAACCTTCACAAAACACTGTCAGCTCCCACTTGGCTTTGCCCTTCCACCTGCCCTGGTAGCTTAACACAAAACACAGAACTTTTGGGAGCTCTATGGCCCTGCTCATTGCCTAAGACACCAGATTACCTTCCCTGGGTAATATAAGGCAGGCACAATTCCCACCGCCACCACTGCAGCTGGTGCTCTCTTACAAGCACAACCTCCTGGCTGGAGGCCAATCAATATGGTCCAATACAGTACATGTAAGCAAAGTAACACAGTGCCCAGGAACAAGAAAACTTGTGTAAGACCTCAGCTATCACCATTGCCTGCAGCACCCTGGTTAACCAGGAAGTCTTGAGTCTGTCCACATGACTAGCTCATTACTACTACAACTGGCACTTGAGAAAGCCAACACACTAAGACTATTCATAACCAAGGAAATCTAACTGATGGCGGTGGCAGGAGAGTGAGAGTTGGTGCTGATACCTGCTGCTGGGAGACATGAGGAAATGTCACATCACTGGATCCCTTGCAGACATGCCCCAGCACCATCCCGAAGTGTGGCAGTTCCACTAGGTGGCTAGGCCCAGAAGAGCAGCATGATTCACAGTAGCTCGTCCCTCAAGGACTCTTACTCCTAGGGGAAGGGAGAGTGTACCACATCAAAAAAGTACCCTGTGGGACAAAAGAATCCAGACAGCAGGCTTTGAGTTCCAGAACTTTCTGCTTGTGAAAAGTTTCTTTAAGCACAGGCACAGGAGCAGTACTAGACTCAGTGGAGAAAGTCTGTGGCTCTACCCAAAGAAGCAGCCCTGGTACTTGTGAAGGGTGCTAGAGAAGGTGACTTCTTCCCCTTGCCCACCAATGCTGACATAGCTGAGGCTTCTCCCATAAGAGCTCAGTGATGGGTAAACCTGTAGACAGCCTTTCTGGAGAACTTCAGGGTGACTGCATCCCCAGAGGAGGAGTGCCCTCCAGGTTCGGGCTTGCATGAAGGGTAGAGTAACGATCCTTCTCTATGTGAAACATCAGCATTTCTGCTAGTGAAAAGGGTGCCTGTCTAATCTGTATAGCTGGAACACTGGGTCAGGACTGTGACTTGGAGGTAGATTGCTTTTCTGCTGGCCTGGCAGGGGAGCTGAGGTGGCTTCCTCCCTTCCCCCTGAAAAGACAGTATGTTTCACTGAGAGCTCCCACAGCCACTTCTGTCAAGGCTGGGACCTCTGTTCAACTTTAGGTATTGTATTTACCCATTTGCCTCAGCCATGCAGTTTTTACCCATAGACACTGCTTACTGGCCTGAAGCCTGAACTGTTCAAATGAGAGAAAAAAATACTGGAAAGAAAAACAAATAAATAACAGTGCACACCACTGGGAGCAAGATAAACTTCATGAGACTTCTGCCTTTCAAACCCCAGAAGAGACAGTGAACCTGCTCACACACCAAGTATATCGCTACTATAACCAGCTTCTGAGAAAGCCATCATACAAAGACTCTCCATAACCAAGGAACTCATACAAAGTCTTCACCACTAAAAGCATCCAGAGTCAAATTAGGTTACAATGAACCACAAACATTTAAGTCATATCCCTAAGGAGAAAAAAGAAATTGCTAAAAATGTAGTCAAATAAAAAAATAAATTCAAAAAAGAAGAAACAGTTTATCAAAATGAGAAGCCAAAAACTAATTGTGGCAAAATGAAAAAACAGGGTTCTATGAGGTCCCAAAAACATCACACAAGCTCTCCAGCAATGGATCCAAACCAAGATAAAATCTTTGAAATGTCAGATAAAGAATGCAAAAAGTTAATTATTAAGTTACTCATGAAGATACAAAAGAAAGGTGAACACCAACATAAAAAATTTTAAGAATAATTTGGGATATAAATGAAAAATGTCTAAAGAGATAGATATTTTAAAGAAAAAACAGGAGGTGGTTAAAAAAAATGGCAGATAGAAGACAGAACCAGCGTGCAGCTCTCACTTGGATGAACAGAACAGTATCTGAAGATTCACACTGTAAACTTTTGCTCCAAGAACCACCACAGGAACACACCAGGAAGATCAAAATAATTCACAGCCCCTTTGAAAGAAGCAGCTTGCTGCTGAAAACTCTGTAAGACAGCCAAAAAATTATGAGTTCCCAAAGTGAGAGAAAGGAAAAGTCTACCTCTGAACACACATAACCACTGAGAAACCTGAAAATCCAGATCTGGGAGAAGGATTTAACCTTACCTAGAGCTGAAGTGGATTTAGAGAGCTGAGCAAAATACGAAAGTAGAAGGAGCAGCGGGAAGAAACCTGTAGGCACTCTTGGTCCCCAGCTCAAGCTTAGGGAAGCCATTCCTTATCTAACAGAGGTCCTTGGGGAAGGAAAGGCAGCCAGAAAGAATTGAGCAGGGCTCACAGGGTGAAGGAAGCTCATAGCTGAACTCTGTAATAATTTCTATTGAGCACAAATTTTCCTGAGAAGAATCTGGGTGGTGGGGGATGGGGGGGTGGGGGCAAACAAGAAGTGCACATACAAGCACAGAAGCCTCAGCGAAAGGTGCAGGTGGGAAGGGAGGGATGAGGCCTGAGAACCCTGCTTGCTTTCTCAAGGGGGAAGCTTGAAGCCTGGGGTAATGTCCCTGCCCTGCTCACCAGTTGCCTGGATATAAACTCAGTGCTGTTGGTGGGGCACAACAGGAATGAGATTGGCTTTTCTGATTGCATGAAAGCTGGGTGAAGGCCTGCCACTGCGGGCTTTCCCCCACTTCTCTGGTGACCTGTATGATGCAGTAGAGGTAGCCATAATTCCCCTGGGAACATAACTTCATTGGCCTGGTAACCACCCTACATCTCCAACAGTGGCCACAGCAAGCCCCACTTAAGGAGAGTCTGAGCTCAGACCTGTCAAACCCTGCACCCACCTGATGGTTTTTCTCTATGCACTCTGGTAGCCAAAGGAGAAAGACATAAGCTCTTGGGAGTTCCATGACTGTACCCATCACCCGAGAAACTGGAGTCCTGGCCAATGTAGGGCAAGATCGTATCCTCCTTCTACTACCACAACTAGTGCTCCTTGAAAGCACCACCTCCTGGCTGGAGGCCAACCAACTCAAGCCATTACAGCAACTCCTAACAGAACACCCCTGCTCCAAAGGAGAAAACAACAGCTAATTCCCCCACCTGCAACACCCTGGCTAATCAGATGTCCCGAATCCATCCATGTGATAACTTCACTGTCAGCACGGTAAGCATTTGAGAAAACTGGTGCACTAAACAAAACTACAACCAAGGACTCTCACAGAATCCACTACATTCCTGAGCTACTACTCTAGCACTGGACCAGGTGCTGGTATCCACAGCTGGGAGATTGAAGATGAGTCACATCACAGGACATTTTGCAGACATTCCTCAGCACCAGCCAAAAGTCAGGTAGCCCTGCTGGGTGTTTAGACCCAGGAGGGCAATCACAATCACTGCAGTCTGGCTCTCAGGAAGTCCTATCCCTAGGTGAATGGGGATAGTACCACATCAAAGATCACTCCACGGGACAAAAAAATCTGAACAGCATCCCTTGAGTTCCAGATTTTTCAACCAAAACAGTCTACCCAAATGAGAAGAAACCAGAAAAGTAATTCTGGTAATATGACAAAACTAGGTTCTATAACAACACCAAAAGATCACACTAGCTCTCCAGCAATGGATCCCAACCAAGGAAAAAAAATCTGAATTGCCAAAGAATTCAGAAGGATGATTATTAAGCTACTCAAGGAGGCACCAGAGAAAAGTGAAAACCAACTTAAAGAACTTTTTTGAAAATATAGAATATGGATAAAAAAGCCTCCAGAGAAACAGCTATCATAAAGACAAGATAATCACAACTTCTGGAAATGAAAGACACACTTAGAGAAATGCAAAATACACTGAAAATGTTAAAAAAAATAGAATTAAACAAATAGAAGAACTTCACAGCTCAAAGAAAAAGCATCTGAATTAACCCAATCTATCAAAGACAAAGAAAAAAATTAAAAATGAATAAAACCTCCAAGAAATTTGGGATTATGTTAAATGATCAAACATAAAAACAATTGTTCTTCCTGAGAAAGAAAAGAAATCTAAAAGTTTGGAAAACTTATTTCAGGGAATAATCAAGGAAAACTTCCCTCGTCATGCTAGAGATCTATCTAGACATCCAAATATAAGAAGCCCAAAGAACACCTGGAAAATTTATTGCAAAAAGATTATCACCTAGGAACATAGTCATCAGGTTATCTAAAGTCAAGATGAAGGAAAGAATATTAAGAGCGGTGAGACAAAAGCATCAGGTAACCTATAAAAGAAAATCTGTCAGATTAACTACAGATTTGTCAGCAGAAACCCTAGAAGCCAGAAAGGATTGGGGTCCTATCTTTAGCTTTCTTAAACAAAGTAATTATTAGCCAAGAATTTTGTATCCAGCAAAATTAAGTTTCATAAGTGAAGGTGGTACAGTTTGGCTCTGTGTCTCCACTCAAATCTCATGTTGAATTATAATTCCCATATGTCAGGGGAGGGACCAGGTGGGAGGTTATTAAATCCTGAAGGCAGATTTCCCTCATGCTGTTCTTGTGATAGTGGGTGAGTTCTCACAAGATCTGATGGTTTAAAAGTGTGGCACATCTCCACCTCGTGCTCTCTCTCATTCTGTCATGTAACATATACGTTGCTTACCCTTTACCTTCTGCCATGATTGTTAGATTTTTGCGGCCTCCCCAGGCATGCAGAACTGTGAATCAATTAAACCTATTTTTTTATAAATTACCCAGTCTCAGGTAGTTCTTTATAGCAGTGTGAAAATTGACTGATACAGGAATTCTGTACCAGATGAGTGGAGCACTGCAATAAAGATACATGAAAATGTGGAGGCGACTTGGTAACTGGGTAACAGGCAGAGGTTGAAACAATTTGAAAAGCTCAGATGAATACAGGAAGATGTGGGAAAGTTTGGAACTTCCTAGAGACGTGTTGAATGGCTGTGACCAAAATGCTGATAGTGATATAAACAATGAAGTCCAGGCTGAGGTAGTCTCAGATAAAGATAGAAACTCACTGGAAATTGAAGCAAAGGTCACTCTTGTTATGAAAAAAGACTAGTGGCATTGTGCCCCTTCCCCAAATATCCGTGGAACTTTGAACGTGAAAGAGGTTATTTACGGTATCTGGAGTAAAAAATTTCTAAGCAACAAAGCATTCAAAATATTGCCCAGCTGCTCCTAACAGTGTACAGTCATATGCATTCACAAACAGCTGGTCTGAAATTGGAACTTACGTTTAAAAGGAAAGTAGATTTGTTTGAGTTAATTGTAGATTCTGGATATTAGCCCTTTGTCAGATGAGTAGGTTGCAAAAATTTTCTCCCATTTTGTAGGTTGCCTGGTCACTCTGGTGGTAGTTTCTTTTGCTGTACAGAAGCTCTTTAGTTTAATTAGATCCCATTTGTCAATTTTGGCTTTTGTTGCCATTGCTTTTGGTGTTTTAAACATGAAGTCCTTGCCTATGCCTATGTCCTGAATGGTAATGCCTAGGTTTTCGTCTAGGGATTTTATGGTTTTAGGTCTAACATTTAAGTCTTTAATCCATCTTGAATTAATTTTTGTATAAGGTGTAAGGAAGGGATCCAGTTTCAGCTTCCTACATCTGGCTAGCCAGTTTTCCCAGCATCATTTATTAAATAGGGAATCCCTTCCCCATTGCTTGTTTTTCTCAGGTTTGTCAAAGATCAGATAGTTGTAGATATGTGGCATTATTTCTGAGGGCTCTGTTCTGTTCCATTGATCTATATCTCTGTTTTGGTACCAGTACCATGCTGTTTTGGTTACTGTAGCCTTGTAGTACAGTTTGAAGTCAGGTAGTGTGATGCCTCCAGCTTTGTTCTTTTGGCTTAGGATTGACTTGGTGATGCGGGCTCTTTTTTGGTTCCATATGAACTTTAAAGTAGTGTTTTCCAATTCTGTGAAGAAAGTCATTGGTAGCTTGATGGGGATGGCATTGAATCTATAAATTACCTTGGGCAGTATGGCCATTTTCACAATATTGACTTTCCCTACCCATGAGCATGGAATGTTCTTCCATTTGTTTGTATCCTCTTTTATTTCATTGAGCAGTGGTTTGTAGTTCTCCTTGAAGAGTTCTTTCACGTCCCTTGTAAGTTGGATTCCTAGGTATTTTATTCTCTTTGAAGCAACTGTGGATAGGAGTTCACTCATGATTTGGCTCTCTGTTCGTCTGTTATTGGTGTATAAGAATGCTTGTGATTTTTGTACATTGATTTTGTATCCTGAGACTTTGCTGAAGTTGCTTATCAGGTTAAGGAGATTTTGGGCTGAGACGATGCGATTTTCTAGATATACACTCATGTCATCTGCAAACAGGGACAATTTGACTTCCTCTTTTCCTAATTGAACACCCTTTATTTCCTTCTCCTGCCTAACTGCCCTGGCCAGAACTTCCAACACTATGTTCAATAGGAGCGGTGAGAGAGGGCATACCTGTCTTGTGCCCGTTTTCAAAGGGAATGCTTCCAGTTTTTGCCCATTCAGTATGATATTGGCTGTGGGTTGGTCATAGATAGCTCTTATTATTTTGAGATACATCCCATCAATACCTAATTTATTGAGAGTTTTTAGCATGAAGTGTTGTTGAATTTTGTCAAAGGCCTTTTCTGCATCTATTGAGATAATCATGTGGTTTTTGTCTTTGGTTTTGTTTATATGCTGGATTACATTTATTGATTTGCGTATATTGAACCAGCCTTGCATCCCAGGGATGAAGCCCACTTGATCATGGTGGATAAGCTTTTTTAATGTGCTGCTGGATTCGGTTTGGCAGTATTTTATTGAGGATTTTTGCATCAATGTTCATCAAGGATATTGGTCTAAAATTCTCTTTTTTGGTTGTGTCTCTGCCAGGCTTTGGTATCAGGATGATGCTGGCCTCATAAAATGAGTTAGGGAGGATTCCCTCTTTTTCTATTGATTGGAATAGTTTCAGAAGGAACCCCATCAAAAAGTGGGCAAAGGACATGAACAGACACTTCTCAAAAGAAGACATTTATGCAGCCAAAAAACACATGAAAAAATGCTCACCATCACTGGCCATCAGAGAAATGCAAATCAAAACCACAATGAGATACCATCTCACACCAGTTAGAATGGCAATCATTAAAAAGTCAGGAAATAACAGGTGCTGGAGAGGATGTAGAGAAATAGGAACACTTTTACACTGTTGGTGGGACTGTAAACGAGTTCAACCATTGTGGAAGTCAATGTGGCGATTCCTCAGGGATCTAGAACTAGAAATACCATTTGACCCAGCCATCCCATTACTGGGTATATACCCAAAGGACTATAAATCATGCCGCTATAAAGACACATGCACACGTATGTTTATTGCAGCACTATTCACAATAGCAAAGACTTGGAACCAACCCAAATGTCCAACAATGATAGACGGGCTTAAGAAAATGTGGCACATATACACCATGGAATACTATACAGCCAGAAAAAAGGATGAGTTCATGTCCTTTGTAGGGACATGGATGAAATTGGAAATCATCATTCTCAGTAAACTATCGCAAGAACAAAAAACCAAACACCGCATATTCTCACTCATAGGTGGGAATTGAACAACGAGAACACATGGACACAGGAAGGGGAACATCACACTCTGGGGACTGTTGTGGGGTGGGGGGACGGGGGAGGGATAGCATTAGGAGATATACCTAATGCTAAATGACGAGTTAATGGGTGCAGCATACCAGCATTGCACATGTATACATATGTAACTAACCTGCACATTGTGTACATGTACCCTAAAACTTAAAGTATAATAATAATAAAATAAATAAAAGGAAAGTAGAGCATAAAAGTTTAAAAAATTTGAAGCTGACTTTGTGGTAGAAAAGAAAAACCCATTTTCTAGAAGAAATTCAAACCAGCTGCAGAAATTTGCATAAGTAAAGAGAAGCTGAATGTTAATAGCCAAGACAATGGGGAAAATGTCTCCAGGGTCAGTCAGAGACATTCATGGCAGCCCCTCCCATCATGGGCAAAATGAACTGGTTTTGTCTCAGATGAGACATTGAACTTGAAATTTTGAGTTAATGCTGGAAAGAGTTAAGACTTTGATGAACTGTTGGGAATTCATAATTGATTTTGTAATGTGAGAAAGACATGAGATTTGAAAGAGGCCAGGGGTGGAATGATATGGTTGGGCTCTATGTACCCACCCAAATCTCATGTTGAATTGTAATTCTTGTGTCAGGGGAGGGACCTGGAGGGAGGTAATTAGATTATGGGAATGAATTTCTCCCATGCTGTTCTTATGATAGTGAGTTCTCACACCGTCTGATGGTTTTAAAGTGTGGCACTTTCCCCATTTCTTTCTCTCTCCTGCCACCATATAAGACATGCCTTGCTTCTGCTTCACCTTCTGCCATAGTTGTAAGTTTCATGAGGACTCCACAGCCATGTGAAACTGTGAGTCAATTAAACCACTTTTCTTTATAAATTACCCAGTCTCAGGTAGTCCTTTATAGCAGTGTGTAAACATACTAATACAGAAAAGATAAAGTCTTTCTCAGACAAACAAATGCTTAGAGAATTTGCCATTACCAAGCCAGCACTACAAGAAATGCTAAATGGAGTTCTAAATCTTGAAATAAAACCTTGAAATACACCAAAATAGTACCTACTTAGAGCATAAATCTCACAGGGCCTATAAACCATTACACAAGGAAAAAAAGATATTCAGGCAGCAAGTAGCATGATGAATAGAATGGTACCTCACATCTCAATACTAATGTTAAATGTAAGTTGCCTAAATGCTTCACTTAGAAGATACAGAATGGCATAATGGATAAAAATCTACCAACAAAGTATCTGCTGTCTTCAAGAAACTCACCTAACACATATGGCCTCACATAAACATAAGGTAAAGGGGTGGAAAGAGATATTCAATGCAAATGAAAACCAAAAGCAAGCAGGAGTAGCTATTCTTATACCAGACAAAATAGATTTTAAAGCCTCAACAGTTTAAAAAGACAAAGAGAGACATTATATAATGATGAAAGAATTAGCCAACAGGAAAATATCACAATATATATGCACGTAACACTGGAGCTCCCAAATTAATAAAACAATTTTAAAAAACAATAAAACAGTTACTACTAGGCCTAAGAAATGAGACAGATGGCAACACAGTAATAGTGGGAAACTAATACTACACTGACAGCACTGGACAGGTCATCAAGACAGAAAGTCAAATAAGAAACAATTGACTTAATCTATAGCCTTAGAACAAATCAACTTAACAGACGTTTACAGAACATTCTACCCAACAACTGCAGAATATATAATCTTTTTATCAGAACATGGAACATTTTCTAAGATAGACCATAAGATAGGCAACAAAAAAGTCTCAATAAATTTAAGAGTATCAAAATTATATCAGTACTCTTGCTGACCACAGTGGAAAAAAATTGGAAGCCAATACAAAAAGGAATGTTCAAAACTATACAAATACGTGGAAATTAAATAATCTGCTCCTGAATAATCTTTGGGTCAACAATAAAATTAAGATAGAAATTTAAAAATCCTTTGAACGGAATGATAATAGTGACACAACCTATCAAAACATCTGAGATACAGCAAAAGTGGTGCTAAGAGGAAACTTCATAGCATTAAACGCCTACAGCAAAAAGTCTGAAAGAGCTTGGCTTGGCTGCAGGGTAGGCCACGGCAGAGAAAATGGCAGATGGGAAGGTGGGAGAGGAGAAGGCTGAAAAGTTGCAGTGAGCTGGAGCCATTGGAGGACCTGAAGAAGAAGTGAAAAAACCTGTGAAAACTAAGGCTGTTTATTCCGGTAATGGAGAGAAAAGTGTTCGTCGCAGCACTGAGAAGCCATAAGCTGAAAAAGAAGCTGCAGTCCTCCCAACAAAGCCTACAAAGATCAAGTTTAGATCTGCCACAGGTAGTCACATGACAAAGAAAGCATCAGCCATATCCATCAAACTTGGATTAAGTAAGCCTAAAGAACCTGTTCCAACTCTTGCTTCAAAAATTCTTTTGGTAGCAGCAGGTTTTAATGAAGATGAAGGTAGCCAACCTGAGGCAATGCCTCCAGAAGCAAAGATGAGGATTAAAAATATTGGAAGAAATACATTAACATCAGCTGGACCAAACTCCTTCAATAAAAGAAGCATGTGTTTTTTGTTAACCAGAAGCTATGGGAACAAAATATAAAACCTCGTCTTGGTGTAATTCCCATGACTACAACAATTAAATACTCTGTTTTGAAACTGCGGTGTGAGGTGGGTGTAAAGTTAAATGAAACAGTTTCCTTTTTAAAGGATGGTATAAGACTATCTTTGGAGCTGCTTTTCTTTTTCTTTTTCATTTTTTAAAAAGATTGAGTGATACACTAATAAATCAGAGTTTGAAATTAGTGATAATTTATGTTTTCTATAAGGATTTCAAGAAATTTGCTGATATTGTAGTTTCATGTGCTTAGTTTCCACAGGTTACAGATGGCAACAAAATCAGAAATGATACCTTTTTAAGAATTGCATTTTTTAGACACAACTATTAGCAAATTAAGAGAAAAGCAAAAGTTATTGTCGATTTATAACTACAAGTAGTTATCCTCTTGGCTACCTTATTACCTAAGCCGTCTGGCTCCCAAGAACAGCCTTATAGAGAGAGGGAGTATAGTACTGGGAGGAAAATGCTACTTAACTATTGACTGAAAGTAAATTTAGATAAAATACAGCTTTTTTCCTTATGGGTATTTGTTTTGTTTCACGTCATCATAAACTAGGTATTGCATTGCTGTCAGTGGATTCAGATGCTTAGCTCTTAAAAACTTTTTTTTTTAAGTCAGGAAACAACAGGTGCTGCAGAGGATGTGGAGAAATAGGAACACTTTTACACTGTTGGTGGGACTGTAAACGAGTTCAACCATTGTGGAAGTCAGTGTGGCGATTCCTCAGGGATCTAGAACTAGAAATACCATTTGACCCAGCCATCCCATTACTGGGTATATACCCAAAGGATTAGAAATCATGCTGCTATAAAGACACATGCACACGTATGTTTATTGCGGCACTATTCACAATAGCAAAGACTTGGAACCAACCCAAATGTCCATCAATGATAGACTGGATTAAGAAAATGTGGCACATATACACCATGGAATACTATGCAGCCATAAAAAAGGATGAGTTCATGTCCTTTGTAGGGACATGGATGAAATTGGAAATCATCATTCTCAGTAAACTATCGCAAGGACAAAAAAACAAACACTGCATGTTCTCACTCATAGGTGGGAATTGAACAATGAGAACACATGGACACAGGAAGGGGAACATCACACTCTGGGGACTGTTGTGGGGTTGGGGGAGGGGGGAGGGATAGCATTAGGAGATATACCTAATGTAAATGGCGAGTTAATGGGTGCAGCACACCAACATGGCACATGTATACATATGTAACCAACCTGCACATTGTGCACATGTACCCTAAAACTTAAAGTATAATAATAAGATTTTTAAAAAATAGCAGTTTCTAGGCAAAGATAAAAAAAAAACATTGTTTTAATATTTATGTAAACTAGGGTTGGGCATAGTGACTCACACCTGTAATCCCAACACTTTGGGAAGCCAAGGTGGGCAGATCACTTGAGGTCAGGAGTTTGAGACAAGCGTGGCCAACATGGTGAAACCCAGTCTACTAAAAATATAAAAATTATCTGTGCATGGTGGTGCACACCTGTAGTCCAGCTACTCAGGAGGCTGAGCTGGACAATCACTTGAACTCAGGAGGCAAAGGTTGCAGTGAGCTGAGATTGGGCCACTGCACTCCAGCCTGGAAGACAGAGCAAGACTCTGTCTCAAAAAAAAAATTAAAAAAAATACATATATATACATATATATATGCAAACTGTTGAATATTTGAAATAGCCCACTTCACCTTAATGGGTCTTGTCTATCTTCATTAGTATTCAAAGAACAACCATTTGATATAAAGTAAATCAATATTTTTAATGTGCTTTTCTTAGTTTTAATTAGCTAGTTCCTGTAAGCATTTCTACCAGAAATTGAGGCAAATTCTAAGAAAGCTGTTTCTTTTAACATACAAACCACCACCAAAAATTTAAATGTACATATTGCTTAAGTATTAGGCTGTGTTTATTTTTTAAATGGTATAAACACCAAAGAGAAAAATTTAACATTGTATGAAGATGGAAAACAAGAAGATGCACTTTCTGTAACTTTGTCTAAGGATTTAAATTACTAACTTGTGAAACTCAATTTGAATTAAATTTAACTACAGGCTTTCTTACTAGTAAAATTGTATGGTTTATTTTAAATGTATATATTTTGATCACTTCTAGAAGATAACTTTGGAAAAATTCTTCTAGACATTGGCCTATGCAGAGTTCATAACCAAGAACCCAAAAGCAAATGCAACAAAAACAAAAATAAATAGATTGGACTTAAACTAAAAAGCTTCTTCACAGCAAAAGAAATAATCAGCAGAGTAAACAAAATCCACAAAGTGGGAAAAATACTCATAAATTATGTATCTGACAAGGGACTAATATCCAGAATCTACAAGGAACTCAAACAAATAAGCAAGAAAAAAGCAAATAATCCCATCAAAAAGTGGGCTAAGAACATGAATAGATAATTCTCAAAAGAAGATATACAGATGGCCAACAAACATAAAAAAATGTTCAACATCACTAATTATCAGAGAAATGCAAATCAAAAACACAATGAGATACCACCTTACTCCTGCAAGAATGGCCATAATTTAAAAATAAACAAAAATAGATGCTGGCATGAATATGGTGAAAGGGAACACTTAAACTGCTGGTGGGAATGTAAACTAGTACAACCACTATGGAAATCAATATGGAGATTTCTTAAAGAACAAAAAGTAGATCTACCATTTGATCCAGCAATCCCACTACTGGAGTATCTACCCAGAGAACAAGGAGTCATTATATGAAAAAAACACTTACACACACATGTTTATAGCAGCACAATTCACAGTTGCAAAATTATGAAACCAGCCTAAATGCCCATCAACCCACGACTGGATAAAGAAAATGTATATATTTATATATACATATATATACCACGGAATACTTCTCAGCCCTAAGAAAATGAAATAATTGCATTCACAGCAACCTGGATGGAGTTAGAGACCATTATTCTACATGAAGTAACTCAGGAATGGAAACCCAAACATTTTATATTCTCACTTACAAGTGGGAACTAAGCTATGAGGGTGCAAAAGGATAAGAATAATATATTGGACTCTGGGGACTCAAGGGGAAGGTTGGGAGGTGGGTGAAGAATAAGACTACACAATGGGTGCAGTGTACATTGCTCGGTGATGGGTACACCAAAATCTCAGAAATCACCACTAAAGAACATATGCATGTAACCAAACACCACCTGTTCCCCAAAAACTACTGAAATAAAAAATACTCTAAATAATCTTTAAAAAGTACAATACATAATTAAATGTTTCATTATATGCATTATCAAAATTAGGCTGGTCTATTTATAGAGAAATTGAGTATCTCACTATTTTGATTTGAAGATAGATGTTGGCAAACAAAGAATAATTATTGTTATTATCATTATTGTATAAATAATATAATGGCTCTATCATATGCTGAATGATCACTAAAATGGAAATAAAGAGTCAAAAAAAGAAAAAACGAAAAAGAAAAAAAAAAGAAATACTGGCCAGGTGTGGTGGCTCACGCCTGTAATCCCAGCACTTTGGGAGGCCAAGGCAGGTGGGTCACCAGAGGTCAGAAGTTCAAGACCAGCCTGGCCAATATGGCAAAACCCTGTCTCTATTAAAAATACAAAAATTACCTGGGCATGGTGGTGGGTGCCTGTAATCCCAGCTACTCAGGAGGCTGAGGCAGGAGAATCGCTTGAACCCAGGAGGTGGAGGTTGCAGTGAGCCGAGATCACACCACTGCACTCCAGCCTGGGCGACAGAGTGAGACTTGGTCCCCCTGCTCCAAAAAAAAAATCAGAGACAGAGGCTCAACTTAAGTAGAAAATAGAGAAACATAAAACAAAGCAATGAATAACAAATTGCACCCATCCAATTGAAAAACATTAGAAAGTCATATAATACTAAGTGTTGGACATGATATGAAGGTCTGAGAACCCTCAGATCCTGCAGATGCAAACCTACATTGTTGCCTACTCAAGGAAATCAAGAATGAGCACCCCAAGGAACCAGAAACCCCACTCCTAGGTGTACACCCCATATGTTCTCATACTAGTCCTTAGGAAGACACATCCAAAGATGTAGCCAGGAGCTGAGTGTACACACAGAGAGATAAATGATGAATATATATGGCTAAATTGTAAAGAAATTCAAACAATGCAGAAACATATCATGAATACTAAAAAAAGATGAAGAATAAAAAAATTATAGATTTTGGAAGTAAATGACACATTTAGGAAATTACAAAATGCAATGGAAAATTTTAACAATACACTATACCAAAGACAAAGAATTTCAGAGCTCAAAAAAAGGCTTTTTAATTAGCCCAATTAGACAAAAAAATAAAATAAAAGAACAAAGTCTCCAAGAAATGTGGGACTATGTACAATTGCCAAACCTAAGAATCACTGGTGTTCTGAAGAAGAAGCAAAAACTTTGAAAAACTTGCTTGAGGAAATAATTGAGGAAAACCTCCCTGGCCTTGATAGAGATTTATACATCCAAATACAAGAGGGTGTAAGGGAGAAAAGAATTCTAAGAGCAGTAAGACAAAAGCATAAGGCAACCTATAAAGGAAAACCTATCAAACAGCAGACTTCTCAGCAGGAACTTGACAAGTCAGGAGGGATTGGGGTCCTAGCTTTGGCCTCCTTAAACAAAATAACTGTTGACCAACAAATTTTTATCCAGCAAGACTATGTTTTATAAATGGAGGAGAAATAAAGATTTTTCAAGCAAATGCTGAGGGCATTTGACACTACAAGACCAGCCCTACAAGAAATGCTAAAAGTTCTAAAGATTAAGACAAAAGGTCGATATGCACCAGAAGAGAACCTCTTGAATGCATAAAACTCACAGGGCTTATGAAAGAATAACACAATGAAGAAAACAATGTAACTAAGTAACAATCAACATGATGACTCGAGTAGTACCTCACATCTCAATATTAATGTTGAATATATGTGATATAAATGCTCTTCTTAAAAGATACAGATTGGTGGAATGGATTTTAAAAATCACAAACTGATCTCTACTAAAAATACAAAAATTAGTTGGGTGAGGTGGTGCATGCCTGTAGTCCCAGCTACTTGGGAGGCTGAGGCAGGAGAATCGCTTGAACCCGGGAGCTGGAGGTTGCAGTGATCTGAGATCGCACTACTGCACTCCAGCCTGGCAACAGAGCAAGACTCCATCTTAAAAAAGAAATCATAAACTGAATATCTGCTGTCTTCAAGACACACACCTAACATGTAAGGATTTTTATAGACTCAAGGTAAAAGGGTGGAAAACGATATTCCATGCAAAAGACAACCAAAAGTGAGCAGTTATTCCTATTACTATATCAGATAAAGCACATTTTAAAGCAGCAACGGTAATGATAATAATAAGAGAATCAATCCAACGAGAAAATATTACAATCCTAAATATGTATGCACCTACCTCGGGAGTTCCCAGATTCATAAAACTATTACTACTTGACTTGAGGAGATCAGCAGACAGCAACACAATAACAGTGAGTGACTTTAAGACTCCACCGACAGCACTTGGCTAGGCGTGGTGGCTCACGCCTGTAATCTCAGCACTTTGGGAGGCCGAGGCGGGCGGATCACGAGGTCAGGAGATCAAGACCATCCCGGCTAACATGGTGAAACCCCGTCTCTACCAAAAATACAAAAAATTAGCCAGGCGTGGTGGCAAGCGCCTGTAGTCCCAGCTACTTGGGAGGCTGAAGCCAGAGAATGGTGTGAACCCAGGAGGCGGAGCTTGCAGTGAGCCAAGATCGCACCACTGCACTCCATCCAGCCTGGGCAACAGCAACAGAGCGAGACTCCATCTCAAAAAAAAAAAAAAAAAAAAAAAGACTCCACTGACAGCACTAGACAGATCATCATGGCAGAAATTCAACAAAGAAACACTGAATTTAAACTGTACTCTAGAACGAATGGACTACACAGATATCTACAGAACATTCTATCAATAACTGCAGAATATACCTTCTTCTCATCAGCACATGGAACATTCTCCAAGATTGAGCATACAACAGGACACAAAATAAGTCTCAATAAATTTTTAAAAATCAAAATCCTTTAGAGTATCTTCTCAAACCACAGTGGAATAAAACTAGAAATCAATTACATAAGGAACCCTGAAAAGTATACAAATACATGAAAATTGAACAATCTGTTCCTGAATAATTTTGGGGTTAATAAAATCAAGATGTAAATTTAAAAATTCTTTGAAATTAATGATAACAGTGATGCAACTTACCACAACTCCTGAAATAAAGCAGAAGCCACGCTAAGAAAAAAGTTTACAGCACTAAATGCCTACAGCAAAATATCTGAAACCTCACAAATTGACAAACTAACAACACATCTCAAGGAACTAGAGAAAGAAGAACAAACCCAAAGCTAGCAGAAGAAAAAAAAATTACAAAGATCAGAGCAGAACTAACTGAAATTAAAACTAAAAAATAAAAAACACAATACCAAAGATCAATGAAACAGAAAACTGTTTTTTGAAAAGACAACATCAATAGACTATTAGGTAGATTAACCCAGAAACAAAGAGAGAAGATTCAAATAAGCTTAATGGAAAATGAAAGTGAAGACTTACAACCAACAGCACAGAAGTATAAAAATCCATTTGAGATTACTATGAACACCTCTATGCACTCAAACTAGAATATCTAGAGAAAACGAATAGATTCCTGAAAACATACTTCCCTCCTAGCTTGAAGCAGAAATAGAAATCCTGAAGAGACCAACAGCATATGCCCTAATTCATTCTATGAAACCAGTATCTCCCCAATACCAAAGCCAAGAAGGGACATGATAAGAAGAAGAAAACAACACACCCATATCCCTGATGAACATAGATGCAAAAATACTCAACAAAATACTAGCGAACCAAATTCAACATTAAAAAGTTAATTAACCATTATCAAGTGAGTTTTATCCCAGGGATGCAGGGATGGTTCAACACATGAAAGTCAATAGATTCAGAAAAAGCATTTGATAAATTCCATCATCCCTTTATGATAAAAATCCTCAACAAACTAGGTATAGAAGGGATGTACCTCAAGATAATAAAAGCCGTATATAAAAATCCCCACAGCCAGCACTATACTGAATGAGGAAAAATTGAAATCATTCCCTGAGAACAGGAATGTGACAAGGATGCTCACATTCAACACTTTTATTCAACATAGTACTGGAAATACTAGCCAGAACAATCAGATAAGAGAAAGAAATAAAGGGCACCCAAATTGGAAAAGAGGAAGTCAAACTACCTCTGTTTGCTGATATGATTGTATACCAAGAAAACTCCAAAGACTCCTCCAAAAAATCTCCTAGGTTTGATAAATGAATTTAGTAAAGTCTCAGGTTATAAAATCAATATACATAAATCAGTAGCACTGCTATACACCACCAACAACTAAGCTGAGAATCAAATCAATAACTCACTTCCTTTTGCAACAGCTGGAAAAAATAAAATGAAATACCTAGGAGTATTAACCAAGGAGGCGAAAGAAATCATAGATGACACAAACAAATGGAAATATATCCCATGCTCATGTGGTGAAGAAGAAACACACACTGCTGGTGAGAATGTAAATTAGTGAAACTTTTTATGGAAAGGAGTATGTAGATTTCTCAAATAACTAAAAGTAGATCTACCATTTGATCCAGCAATTCCATTACTAGATATCCACCCAAAGGAAAAGAAGCCATTATATCAAAAAGAAATCTGCACATGTATGTTTATTGCAGCACAATTCACAATTGTGAAGACATGGAACCAAACTAAGTGCCCATCAACTGATGAGTGAATAAATAAAATGCAATATATATATATATATTTATATATATATACGTATATATGTATATATGTGTATATATATACACATACACACACACACACACACACACACACACACACACACCAAGGAATACTACTAAACCATAAAAAAGAATGAAATAATGTAATTTTCAGCAACTTGGATGAAACTGGAGGCCATTATTCTAAGTGAAGTAACTCAGGAATGAAAAACCAAACACCATATGTTCTCACTTGTAAGTGGGAACTAAGCTATGGGTATGCAAGGACATACAGAGTGGTTTAATGGACACTGGAAACCCAGAAGAGGGGAGAGTTGGAGGAGGATTAGGGACAAAAAACTACATATTGGGTACAATGCACAGTACTTGGGTGACAGGTGCACTAAAATCTCAGACTTCCCCACTATATAATTCGTCCACGTAACCCAAAATCACTTGTACCCCTATCACTATTGAAATTTTTAAAAAGAACCAAAAAATAAAATTAAAAATTAAGAAAAATAAATAAACAATCTGAATAGGCCTATATCTATTGATGATATTGAATCAACAACTAATAACCTTCCAAAACAGAAATCACCAGGCTCTGATGAGTTCACTGGTGAATTCCACAAAACATTTAAGGAAGAAATTATACCAATCCTGTACAATCTCTTTCAAATTATAGAAGCAGAGGAAATACTTCCTAACACATTCTATCAGACCAGCATCACCCTAATACCAAAAACCAGGCAAAGACACAAGAGAAGAAAACTATAGATCAATATCTCTAATGAACATAGATGCAAAAAAATTCTCAACAAAATACTAGCAAATCAAACCCAATGTATAAAAATAAGTATACACCTCAGTCAAGTGAGATTTATTCCAGGTATGAAAGGCTGGTACAACATTAGAATATCAATTAATGTAATCCATACCATCAACAGGCTACAGAAGAAAAATCACATGATCATATCATTAGATGCAAATAAAACATCTGACAAAATCCAACATCTATTCATAATTTTTTAAAAATCTTAGAATCTAGGAAATGAGGGGAACTTCCTTAATGTAATAAGAATGTCTATTTTAAAAACCCTGTAACTAACATCATGCTTAATGGTAAGAAAATAGAATCTTTCCCATTAAAATCAGGAACAGGGCAAGGATGTCCATGAGCAAGGATGACCCTCTTGTCATCCTTTTCAATAACATACTGGACGTCCTAGCTAATGCAATGAGACAAGAAAATGAAACAAAAGGAACACTAATTTGGAAGGATGAAATAACATTGTTTTTGTTCATCAATCACATCATTGTTTATGCAGAAAATCTGAAAGAATCAATGGAAAAGCTGGAGCTAATAAGCAATTATAGCAAAGTCGAAGGACACAAGATGAATACACAAAAGTCAATCAATTTTCTATAAAGCAGCAATGAACAAGTAGAATCTGAAATTACTAACACAATCCCATTTACATTAGCACGAAATACTTAAGTGGAAGTCCCATTTACATTAGCATGAAATACTTATGTGGAAATCTAACAAAATATGTACAAGATTTATATGAGGAAAACTACAAAATTCTGATGAAATCAAAGAAGAACTACATAAATGGAAAGGTGTTCCATGTTCATGGATAGGAAGACCCAATATTATCATGATGTCAGTTCTTCCCAATCTATAGATTCAATGCAATCCCAATCAAAATCCCAGCAAATTACTTTGTGGATATCAACAAACTCGTTCTAAAGTTTTTATGGAGAGGCAAAATATCCAGAACACCACAATATTGAAAAAGAACAATGTCAGAGGACTGACACTAGCCAATTTCAAGACTTACTATAAAGCAACAATAATCAAGACACTGTGATATTGATGAAATAATAGACAAACAGATCAGTGGAAAACATAGAGAACCTGGAAATAGAAATAGACCCACATAAATAAAATCTCCTGATCTTTGACAAAGGGGTAAATGTAATACAATGGAGAAAAGACCTTGTTTGTTTTGTTTTGTTTTGTTTTGTTTTTAAAGACAGAGTCTTGCTCTGTAACCCAGGCTGGAATGCAGTGACGCAATCTCGGCTCACTGCAACCTCCACCTCCTGGGTTCAAGCAATTTTCCTGCCTCAGCCTCCTGAGTAGCTGGCATTACAGACCCATGTCATCACACCCGGCTAATTTTTGTATTTTTAGTAGAGACAGGGTTTCACCATGTTGGCCAAGCTCGTCTCGAACTCCTGACCTCAGGTGATCCACTGGCCTCGGCCTCCCAAAGTGCTAGGAAGGATCATCATTTTTACAAATGGTTCTGGAACAAATGGACATCCACATGCAAAAAAAAAAAAATAACAAATCTAGACACAGACATTATACTCGTCATAAAAATTAACTCAAAATGGATTACAGACCTAAATATAAAACACAAAACTGTATAACTCCCAGAATGTAACATATGTGAAAATCCAGATAACCTTGGGTTTGGTGATGGCTTTTTAGATGGAACACCAAAGACACAATCCATGAAAGAAAGAATTAATAAGCTGGACTTCATTAAAATAAAAAAATTGCTCTGCTAAAGACACTATCAAGAGAATAAAAAGGCCACACACTGAAAGAAAATATTTGCAAAAGACACATGATAAAGAGCTGTAATCTAAAATACACAAAAATTCTTTAAAATTAAACAATAAGAAAGCAAGCATCTCAAAAAAAGGGCTAAAGACCTGAATAGACACCTCACCAAAGAAGATATATAGATGGCAAATAAACATACAAAAAGATGCTCCACACTATATGTCATCAGAGATGTGCAAATTAAAACAATGAAATACCACTACAGACTTTTCCAATGGCCAAAATCCAGAACACCAGCCTCACGAAATTCTAGCAAGGATGTAGAGAAACAGGAACTCTCAGTCATTTCTGCTGGAAACACAAAATAGTACAGCTACTTTTGAAGACACTTTGGCAGTTTCTTACAAAACTAAATATACTCTTACCACATGATCCAACAATCTCAGTCCTTGGTATTTATCCAAATAAGGTGAAAACCTATGTCCACACAAAAACTTGCACAGGGATGTTTATAGCAGCTTTATTCATAACAACCAAAATTTGGAAGCAACCAAGATGTCTTTCAGTGAGTGAGTGTATAAATAAACTGTGGTACATCCAGAAAATGGAATATTATTCAACACTGATAAGAAATGAGTTATCAAGCCATGAAACGACATGGAGGAATCTTAAATGCATATTACTAAGTGAAAGAAGCCAATCTGTAAAGGTTACATACTGTATCATTCCAACTATATGACATTCTGGAAGAGGCAAACTATGGAAACAGTAAAAAAAAAAAATCAATAGTTTCCAAGAGTTGTGGAGAGGGAGAGATGAACAGGTAGAACACAGAGTTTTAGGGCAGCAAAAATATTCTATATGAGACTGTAATGGTGGATACAAGTCATTATATATTTGTCCAAACCCACAGACTGTACAACACCAATAGTGAATGCTAATAGAAACTATGGACTTTGGATGATAAATATATGTTGATGCTGATTCATAGATTGTAACAAATGTACCACTCTGGTGGGGGATGTTGATAATGGAGGCGGCTATGCATGTGGTGGTAGGGGTTATATAGGAAATCTTTGAACCTTCCTTTCAATTTTGCTGTTAATCTATTGCTCTAATAAATAAAGTCTTTAAAAATAAATTTAAATAAATGTAGGCTTTGCATGCTATATGATCTATGTCACAACTACTCCAACTCAGCATTGTACAAAACAGCCATAGACTACAAATTGACATGAATGTGTTTCAATAAAACTTCATTCATAAAAAAGTCAGTGGGCCATATTTGGCCCATAAGCATAGTTTGCCAATCATTGATGTATACACTTGAACATGGTTTGTCTCTCTGGTTCTTGGCCCTCCATGCTCCTTTGGGTGTGAGCTATCCCTGTCATAAGCCCCCCGGCCCCAGACTATTTGATTAGTGATCGGGCTATCTTAGAAGAGGAAGATTTAGGCAAAATTAATCATGTCAAAACATGAAAGTTATCAACTTCCCCCACCAACTCTGCTCTTCTCACAATAGCCCCTATCATGGTGATTGGCAACATTGTTCATTCAGGCATTGAAGTCAGAAATCCGGCTGTTAGCTTTAACTTATCTCACTCCTCACCTGCCAACTGGATGACAAATTCTGTTGATTTCCCCGAACACTATTACATCTTTCCCCTCCTCTCCTTCCCCTCATAGCCTGGCTTAGGCCTAGGCTCTTACCATCTCTTGGTTAGACTACTGTTAATATCTTCCAGCAAAAGCGGGCTACTTGCAGTCCCCCAAGTATGTTGTGCTGTTTCGCATATATTTGCCACCACATATTTCCTTTTGCCTGGAATCCCCTACTCCCTTAAATCCTACTCCCAAATCTTATCTTCTCGGTGAAATCCTAGTCATTATTCAAAACCCAACTGGGACTTTCCCTTTCACACTTAATCATTGCCTCCTCAAGGCTACTTGGTTTAAATAGTATACCCTTGACAATCCCAAGATACATGTTCCACAAGCCCCAAATTATGAATATTGGAAAATTTAAGTATACATGTCAGAACCTTAGGGCTCAAATAATTAACTAGGCTACTAAATATTGTAACCAAAATGAACTCTGCATTTCATTGCATCATGAATTTAGTAACATCAACCATAAAATTAGCTTAATCTGAAAAGAAACAATAAAGCTTTTATCCCTTTAGGTAATTTACTGCATATATAACCATAAATAAAGAACAGAGATCAACCTCGTAGAGACACTTGCTCCCACACAGTAGTCACACAGAATGTGAATCACACATGCATCTCAGCAAAATCACAAATTTCTCCATGTAAAAGACTTTTGGAAAAAACAGTGAGTGTCAAATCCATAAATGCCAAGAGCCTGCTGTACTTCTATTATTGTACTTGTGTCAATGAACAACTACAGCCCCAATGAGAACATGAGCTTCTTGGGGTCAGGCCCACTATTTTGTCATTCTTTTTGTACCAAAGTTGATCTAACAGGAAGCAACCACTCCAAAAACATTTGTTGAATTAAATTACCTCCTAATTGATCTTCCTACTTCGAGGCCATCTTCCTTTCCAAAATCCTGCCAGTTATTTCACAAAAACATATCCCTGATGTCACTCCATTTCCCCCAAACCTCTGATGGCTCTTCATAATCTGCTTTACATGATTATGTCCCCATGCCATGCTAGGACATATAAGAGCCTTCACACCATGGCCTCATATTCCCAGTCTCATTCTTAGCCTCTCTTCTTCACACACCCTCTTCAAGCCACACTAGCTGCTCCTGGAACATTTTTGGACTTTCATTACTCTATGACTTTGTAAATGCTGTTTCCTCTGTCTAAAAGGTCCTCCTCCTCTCATCTGCCTGGAAAACCTGAATTTATTAATATAGCTCAGCTTAAATATCACTACCTTTGTAGCTTTCCCTGACCCCTCTCAGAATCACTGTCTCCCTCATTTGTTTTTTTATACCAACGTGTTTGTTCTAAAAACATACTAAGCTGATTCTGCGGGGAGGGAAAAGGGAAGGAGGGAGTGCCCTGTCAAAGGACTTACCCAAGCAGCGACTGCGGCACTACGTGTTAAGCATATTGTTCAAGCAGCAGTGGGAGGATGGAGCTGGATGGCCTTCATGTTATGAGATGCTATGGCTCGCATCTTTCACACTGCGTGTGTGTGTGTGTGTGTAACTGTGTGGGGGGTAGCAGGGGGAGGGAAACAGAACGAAGGGAGAGAGAGACACAGAGACAGAAACAAAGACGGCGGACACAGTGCAGTAAGAGCAGATGGGCGGACCCAAATTTCTTCTGCTTCACGATTTTGCGGAGGTCCAGCCCTGCATCCAGCCTGGAAACACAGGGTGGGGAGGAGGCAGAAAGGGGAGGGACTGCACTCCCTCTGAGCGTGCTAGCTCCGACTGCCTGACGGATCACCTTTCCGCTCCAACATGGCTAGTTCCTCAACGCCGTGACTCAAGCCTGTTGTGCCAGGCAGGGCGCACTCAGCAGCGCAGCCCCACAGGTGTCGACGGCTCAGCGAGAGGGTTCCCGCCAGGCTAGGCAGTGGAGTGCCGCACAGCGCGCCTTCCAGCCTCGCAGCCGCCACCCTAGCGGTTCCGACCCGGCGCCAGCAGGCCTGCTTGGTCGATCTTCGAGCCAAAGATGCGGCGAGGCTGGAAGATGGCCCTATCTGGGGGGCTGCGGTGCTGCCGCCGGGTACTGTCCTGGGTGCCAGTGCTCGTTATTGTCCTCGTCGTGCTCTGGTCCTACTATGCCTACGTCTTTGAACTCTGCCTGGGTAAGTGGGGCTGGGCACCTAAGGTGGGGAAATTATGCTCCAATATAATCGTTTGCCCTACCTTCACACTGGTGTCCCTTGTGTTCTCAAGCCCTCTCTCTGCGGTTTCCCTTTCTCTCCCTGGAGAGCTCCTTGTCCCCAGCCTCTGGCTTCCCACAATATTTCCTGCGCCCTTCCACCAGGGTCCCGCCGTGCCTCGATCGTCTCCCACCTAGGGTTTCTTATTTCTTTGCCCTACCCACAATAATGTCCTGGCTCTTCCCACGAGGGCTCCCTTTTCTTATACAGGGCAACCACCTGCACCTTGTGCTCTCCTTCTGGGAGCCCCTACTGTACCAAGTTGAGGAAACAACATACCCTGTGTCTTTAAACTGTTTGCTCACACTAGGAATCTCACCAATGCATCCAACTAGGAGCGCCACCATTTTCCCTCCTACTAGAATCCTGCTAGGATTTCCTACTAGGGATTTCCTACTGAAAGTTCCAAAATATTTCCTCTACTCTCTTACTAGCTCTCCTTTTTCCCACACTGGAATCTATCATTTTCCCGTGATCTCCTCACACTGGCTGAAGTGCTTCATATCTTTGTCCACTTGTAATCCCACAGTGCACCCTATTCTACTCCATTAAGATCTTCCCTTTTCACACAGTGGTAAGCCCTCCATTCTCTTTCCCTGTGGGCTCCCCCCATTTAATCATTTTCTTTCATGGGATTGCTATTCTATAATACATCCTCTCCTCTCACATTGGTATTCTATAATACATCCTCTCCTCTCACATTAGAGGCCCTGATTATATTATACTGGAGTTCCCTCCAGTCTCCTGCCTTCTTGCTTTGAGGAGCATTCGACTCCTTCCCATTAGGAGCCCCACATTATTTTCTGACACCTTATACTGGTGACCCTGCTATTGTCACATGATGATAGTGCCTTCTCCCACTAGAGTCACCTCTTTTACCCTCCCACAAGGGTTTCCATAATTTATCTCCTATTCCATCAAAGGGCCGCTACTTTTCTAATCATTATTCCTCGTTATCTTTTTTAGGAAATCCACTCCCCACCTCCCGCAGTGTTCTTTCACTTTTAGCCCCACATTCTGCCATCCACCTCCTTTGGGGTTTCTTATTATTATTTCTTCTTACTTTTCATTGGATTGCACTTGTCCCACCTTCTCAAACTGGGGAAACCCCATTCGTTCTCACTGGGATTTCTAATATTTCTACTCCTCCCAATGGGCATATCATTTCTCATTCCTTCTCATTAGACTACCCCTTTTATAATTCTATGATCTTTTTTTACCCTGTCCTGTCACACTAAGGAGCACTCTGTATCCTCCTTATTTGCAAAATGGTTCTCACAGTATAGCTTGTGCATTCAAACTCAGAATTCTACAATATTTCCCGACACAAACCCCAAGTCTCTCCCTTATATTACTCCCACTTTCCACTTTAATTCCCCCCCGTTCCCCATTCTTATTATTATTGGCCTTGCAATGCTCTCATCAACTCACAATGGCGTTTTCATATTACATCCTGTCTTGTTACAGTAGGGTCCCTGCTTTTCTCACGGTAAAATCTCCCCTTGTCCCTGTCTTCTCACATTGAAGAATCCCTGTCTCCTCTCAAAAGAGATTCCACTAATACTTGTCACTCTTGTCACTTCGACACTGTAATTCCGTCGCCAGCACCCTTAAACTTGTGGCCTACAATGTTCCCCATTCATCTAGTTTGGGGCTCCAATATGTTTATACTCCTCTCACAGTAGGACTCCTGACCCATTGGACATCCCCTCACTCCCAAGTCCTTCTGAGACTTCTTTATTTTTTCATACCAAACTCTTCTCACCTTAAAAATGACAGTAAGGATGCTGCTTTTTTGAACTCCAGGACCTGACTCCATTTGTAATTTTCTTCTATTACATATTTGCAAAGTAATATTCTACCCCAGGTAGACTGGGATAAACTAGGGAGGCAGGAGATGATCCTCTTTTCCAATATAGAACTTTCTATATTCTAATTCTATAACTTCCTATATTCTAATTCTAATTACCTCTCTGAATCACAATTTAAATTTTTCTTACCTCTTTCTTAGAGATATTATGGAAAATGCAGAAAGAGCTCTTAAAATAAATTTCATTAGTTGCCTTCATAGATACAAGTTAGCCTAGTTTTCTTTTGTATCTCAATCCAGTATTGGGATGCATTAAGTAGACTATGCAATGACTGGGAAGCTTTTCTGTTCTCAGACCTTACTACTTTGGCTTTTTGAATGAGTGATTGAAGGGTCAAAAGTTCAGCACCATTATTATGGTATGGACATTGCTCCTAGGATCAATGCCATATTGTAAGCAACTTATTTTGGAGTTTTTCAGTATTCACTCATATGAGCTTCACCAAGATATATTTTAAAAATTAATGATGATAATGACTAACACTTATATATTGCTTACTCTGTGCCAGAAAATATTCTAAGTTCTGTAGATAGATTAACTATATATTAATTCATTTAATCATCACAATAACTATATGAGGCAGGTACCATTGCTGTTTCCATTGTACAGATGTGTAAACTGAGGCACAGATGAGCAAACCAAGGTAAAGACCAAGTTACTGCAAATAATTGGCCTTCTATAAGTTCTTCTTTAGTCATGTAATATTAACAGATGAAAGGAAGCATAGGACTTATTTGTTTGTTTTAGTTAACATACTTGCACCACACTGCTACATGCCAAGTACTATTTCTAGGTGACTACACACACAGACACTTAATCTTTATAACAACTTTCCAATGTATATACTATCATTACTTGTTTGTAAACTGAGGAACAGACAGAATAAGTAGCTTACCTAAGGTCACAGAGCTAGTAAATGGCCAAACTTAAAACCCAGGCAGTATGTTGCCACAGTCTTCTCTAAACTAATGCAGAGGTAAAAACTTGTGACATACAAGCCAGATGTAGCCTTCAGATATATTTTGCCTGGCCTGCACAGTGTTTTCTTAACATTTTGCATCAGTTCCCATTATTTAAGTCAGGAGAATAAGGCAGCTTTGACTTTCAACTCTGGCTGAACCAGTCCCTCCTGCCATCATCAGTTTAACAATCTTGTAACAAATTAGCAACCTGGGTTTCAGAAAGGTTAAATCAAATTTTCCCAAGGCCACACATTTAGTAATAGTGAAGAGTTGCAAATCCAGGCTGAAGGCCATACCTTTTCCAATACAAATAAATTAACAAATTTGCATTTCAATAGGACTCAAAAAGTAACATTAAGGACCTGACATCTTTCCAGGGATAAAACCTGATGTCTTTCTCCCTAACGTTACATTAGAGCTGAAACCAAAAGAGGTATTTTTGTCCTTTAATTCTTAGAGTTTGAATTCTGCCATTTACTAGCGAGGAGACCTGGGGCAAGTATCTTCACTCTCTCAACCTCAGTTGTCTCACATGTACCTTGCTTCTACAGTTGTTCATCCATATGACAAATGGTTGCTTAACACTCAGTATATGCCAGGTATTACTGCTGTGAGGCTCAAATAACATGATGCCTGAAAAGCATGCATCACAGTTCACAACACATTATAAGAGCTCATTAGATAATAACTTGTGATGAGTAAAGAAATAAAGGATTCTTCCTGACCCAGGAAAATAAGAAGCTTAGCTTTTTAGAGAGGAAGGAAAGTAACAGTATCCATTTTATTGGGGTGAAATTTATATAACATAAAATTAACCATTTTTAAGTGTTCACCTCAGTGCCATTTAGCACTCACAATGTTGTGCAGCCATCACCTCTATGTAGTTCCAAAATGTTTTTGTTATCCCATAAAGAAACCTCATAGGCATTAAGCAGTCACTCCCTGTTCCCTCTTCCCCCAAGTCCTAGCCAATTATTAATCTGCATTCTGTCTCTATGGATTTACCTATTATGGATGTTCCATATAAATAGGATCATAAAATATGTGTTCTTTTGTGTCTGACTTCTTCCAATTAACAAAATGTTTTTGAAATTGGTCCACATTGTATTATGTAACACTAATTTATCCCTTTTAATGGCTGAATAATAGTCTATTGTGTGTGTGTGTGTGTGTGTGTATATATATATATATATATATATACACCAGTATATATATGGCACAGTATATATATAATATATATATACCTGTATATATATAATATATATATATACCTGTATATATATAATATATATATACCTGTATATATAATATATATATACACCTGTATATATATAATATATATATATACCTGTATATATATATATATATATATATATACCGGTATATATATATATATACCAGTTTGTTATCCATTCATCCATTAATGGACATTTGGGCTATTTCTACCTTTTGTCTCTTCTGAATAGTGCCGTTACAGACATTCATGTACAAGTATTTGTTTGAATATCTGTCTTCAATTCTTTTGAGTATATATACCAGGGAAATGGATGGGGATAATTGGACTGTATGGTAATTCTATGTTTAACTTTCTGAGAAACCTCCAAACTATCTTCCACAGTGACTGCACCATTTTACATTCCATCAAGCAGCACAGAAGGGTTCCAGTTTGTCCACATTCTCACCAAGACTTGTTATTTTCAGTTTTATTTTTATTATAGCCATCTTACTGGGTGTGAAGGGGTATTTAATTGTGGATTTGATTTGTATTTCCATAATGACTAAAAATACTGAGTATCTTTTTATGTACTTGTTTGCCATCCATATATCTTCTTTGAGAAAATGTCTATTCAAGCCATTGTCCATTTTTTAATTGGGATTTTTAAATTGGGTTGTCTTTTTGTTGTTGAATTTTAATATTTTTTGCATATTCTGAATACTTGATCTTTATGAGATACATTATTTGCAAACATTTTCCCCCATACCTGATAGTATCATTTTATACACAAAGATTTTTAATTTTAATAAAATTCAATTTATCTATTTTTTCTCTTGTTGCCTATGCTTTTGGTGTCATATTTAAGAATCCATTACCAAATGCAAGAGCATAAAGATTTACCCCTGTGGGATTTTTTTTGTTTGTTTGTTTGGTTGGTTGGTTTTGGTTTTTTGTTTGTTTGTTTTTGTTTTGTTTTCTTTTGTTTTTGTTTTTGATATGGGACCTCACTATGTTGCCCAGGCTGATCTCAAACTCCTGGGCTCAAGTGATCCTCCCACCTTAGCGTCTCAAATACCTGGGGCTACAGGCACGTGCCCTGTGTTTTCTTATAATAATTTTATGCTTTTAGCTCTCACTTTTAGGTATTTTAGCCATTCTGAGTTAATTTTTTGTATCTGGCGTAAGATAGGAGTCCAGCTTTTTTTTTTTTAATTTTATTATTATTATACTTTAAGTTTTAGCATACATGTGCACAGTGTGCAGGTTTGTTACATATGTATACATGTGCCATGTTGGTGTGCTGCACCCAGTAACTCGTCATTTAGCATTAGGTATATCTCCTAATGCTATCCCTTCCCCCTCCCCCCACCACACAACAGTCCCCAGAGTGTGATGTTCCCCTTCCTGTGTCCATGTGTTCTCATTGTTCAATTCCCACCTATGAGTGAGAACATGCGGTGTTTGGTTTTTTGTCCTTGCGATAGTTTGCTGAGAATGATGGTTTCCAGTTTCATCCATGTCCCTACAAAGGACATGAACTCATCATTTTTTATGGCTGCATAGTATTCCATGGTGTATATGTGCCACATTTTCTTAATCCAGTCTATCGTTGTTGGACATTTGGGTTGGTTCCAAGTCTTTGCTATTGTGAATAGTGCCGCAATAAACATACGTGTGCATGTGTCTTTATAGCAGTATGATTTATAGTCCTTTGGGTATATACCCAGCAATGGGATGGCTGGGTCAAATGGTATTTCTAGTTCTAGATCCCCGAGGGATCGCCACACTGTCTTCCACAATGGGTGAACTAGTTTACAGTCCCACCAACAGTGTAAAAGTGTTCCTATTTCTCCACATCCTCTCCAGCACCTGTTGTTTCCTGACTTTTTAATGATTGCCATTCTAACTGGTGTGAGATGGTATCTCATTGTGGTTTTGATTTGCGTTTCTCTGATGGCCAGTGATGGTGAGCATTTTTTGATGTGTTTTTTGGCTGCATAAATGTCTTCCTTTGAGAAGTGTCTATTCATATCCTTCGCCCACTTTTTGATGGGGTTGTTTGTTTTTTTCTTGTAAATTTGTTTGAGTTCATTGTAGATTCTGGATGTTAGCCCTTTGTCAGATGAGTGGGTTGCAAAAATTTTCTCCCATTTTGTAGGTTGCCTGTTCACTCTGATGGTAGTTTCTTTTGCTGTGCAGAAGCTCTTTAGTTTAATTAGATCCCATTTGTCAAGTTTGGCTTTTGTTGCCATTGCTTTTGGTGTTTTAGACATGAAGTCCTTGCCCATGCCTATGTCCTGAATGGTATTGCCTAGGTTTTCTTCTAGGGTTTTTATGGTTTTAGGTCTAACATGTAAGTCTTTAATCCATCTTGAATTAATTTTTGTATAAGGTGTAAGGAAGGGATCCAGTTTCAGCTGGATCTGTGTCTAGTTTTTCTATCCATAGTTGAGAGTGGGTATTGCAGTCTCCAACTATTAATGTAATACTGTCAATGTTTACTTCCTATATTTTGGGGCTCTGTTGTTAAATGTGTATATGTTTATAATTGTTACATCTTCCTGATAGATTAACCCCTTTATCAATATATAATATTCTTTATTTCCTCTTTATTATCAATTTATGGCTTAAAGTCTATTTTATGTAATAGTGGAGTAGCAACCCTAGCTCTCTTTTAGTTGTTATTTGCATGGATGTATTTTTGTATCCATTCACTTTCAATCTATGTATGTGTTTGGATCTAAGGTGATTCCATGGTAAATAGCATATAGTTTGGTCATTTTTTTTAGTCCATTCTGACAATTTCTCCCTTTTCCTGGAGAATTTAGCCGATTTACATTTAAAGTAATTAATGATAAAGAGGGACTTCTGCCATGTTGGCAATTTTTTTTTCTGTATGTCTTATACCTTATGTTTCTGTTCCTTCCTTACTGCCTTAAAATTTTTAATAGACTTTATTTGTAGAACAATTTTAAGTTCACATCAAAATTGAGCAGAAAGTAGAGTTTCCATGGAAATTTCTCCACCTCCCCTAACACCCCCACCCCACAGCCTCCCTTACTATCTATATTCCACATCAGAATGGTACACTTGTTATAATCTAGGAACCTCCATTGACACATCATTATCACCCCAAATCCATAGTTTACATTAACATTCACTTTTGCTGTTCTACATTCTACAGGTTTTGACAAATATATAATTATATATATCTACCATTATGGTATCATATAAAGTATTTTCATTACCTAAAAATCCTCCATGCTCTACCCATTCATTTCTTCCTTTCACTTAACTCCTGGAAACCATTGACTTTTTTACTATCTCCATAGTTTTACCTTGTCCAGAATGTCATATATTTGGAAGCATATAGTATGTAGCCTTTGCAAATTGGCTTCTTTTACTTCATAATATGCATTTAAGATTCCTCCATGTCTTTTCATGGCTTGATAGCTCATTTCTTTTCAGTGCTAAATAATATTCCATTATATGGCTATATCATAGGTTATTTATCCATTCACCTACTGAAGGACATCTTGGTTGTGTCCAAGTTTTAGAAATTATGAATAAAGCTGCTTTAAACATCTCTGTGTAGGTTTCTGTGTGAACGTAAGTTTTCAACTTCTTTGGCTAAATACCAAGGAGTGTGATTACTGAATTGTAGGGTAAGGGTATGTTTAGTTTTGTAAGAAACCACTAAAGTATCTTCCAAAGTAGCTGAACCATTTTACATTTCTACCAGCAATGAATAAGAGTTCCTGTTGCTCTACATCCTCGCCAGCATTTGGTGTGATTAGTGTTCTGGAGTTTCACCATTCTAATAGGTGTGTAGTGGTATCTGATTGTTGTTTTACTGCCTTATATTTTAACTAATTTTTATAGTGTGCCCATTTTGATTTTCTCTCATTTCTTTTTCAGTATATTTTTTAGTTTTTTCCTAGTGGTTACCCTAGGTATTACAATTAACACATTAACTTTTGAATAATGAAGTCTGAATTAATACCAACTTAGGTTTCTTTTAACTTTTAGGTTTTGTGATACATATGTAGGTTTATTATATAGGTAAACTCGTGTCATGAGGGTTATTATACAGATTATTTTGTCACCCAGGTATTATGCCTAGTACCCAATAATTATTTTTTCTGTTCCTCTCCCTCTTCCTACCCTTCACCTTCAAATAGACCCCAGTGTCTGTTGTTCCCTTCTTTGTGTTGAAGAGTTCTTGTCATTTATAAGTGAGAACATGTGATATTTGGTTTTCTGTTCCTACATTAGTTTGCTAGGATAATGGCCTCCAGTTCCATCTATGTTCCCACAAAAGACAGAATCCCATTCTTTTCTATGGCTGCATAATAATCCATGGTGTATATGTACCACATTTTCTTTAACGCATCAGCTGCTGATGGGCATTTAGATTGATTCCATGTCTTTGCTATTCTGAATAGTGCTGCAATGAACATTTGCCTCCATGTGTCTTTATGGTAAAATGATTTATATTCCTTTGGGTATATGCCCAGTAATGGGATTGCTGGGTCAAATGGTATTTCTGTTTTTATGTCTTTGTGGAATCACCACACTGTCTTCCACAATTGTTGAACTAATTAACACTCCTACCAGCAATGTACAAGTGTACCCTTTACTCCACAACCTCACCAGCATCTGTTATTTTTTAACTTTTTAATAGCCATTCTGAGATAGTATCTCATTATGGTTTTGATTTGCATTTCTATAATGATCAGTGATATTGAGCTTTTATTCATATGCATATTGGCCACATGTATGTCTTCTTTTGCAAAGTGTTCATGTTCTTTGCCCACATTTTGATGGGGTTGATGTTGTCTCATAAATTTGTTTAAGTTCCTTATAGCTGCTGGATATTAGACTTTTTTCAGATGCATAGTTTGCAAAATTTTTCTTCCATTCTGTAGGTTGTCTCCCATTCTGTAGGTTGTTTACTCTGTTGATAGTTTCTTTTGCTGTACAGAAGCTCTTAAGTTTAATTAGATCCCATTCATCAATTTTTGCTTTTGTTGTGATTGCTTTTGGCATCTTTGTCAAGAACTCTTTCGCCTGTTCCTATGTGCAGGATGGTATTGCCTATGTTGTTGTCCATGGTTTTTATAGTTTTGGGTTTTACATTTAAGTCTTTAATCAATCTTGAGGTGATTATTGTATATGGTGTAATGAAGGGGTCCAGTTTCAATCTTCTGCATATGGCTAGTAAGTTATCCCAGCAACATTTATTGACTAAGGAGTCCTTTCCCCATGGCTTGCTTTTTTCAGCTTTGTCAAAGATCAGATGGGCATAGGTGTGCAGCCTTATTTCTGGGCTCTCTATTCTGTTCCTTTGGTTTATATGTCTGTTTTTGTACCAGTACCATGTTTTTTTGGTTACTGTAGCCCGGTAGTATAGTTTGAAGTCAGCTAACATGATGCATCTAGCTTTGCGCTTTTTCCTTGGGATTGCCCTGGCTATTCAGGCTCTTTTTTGCTTCCATATGAATTTTAAAATAGTTTTTTTTTGTAGTTCTATGAAGAATGTCATTGATAGTTTGATAAGAATAGCATTGAATTTCTAAGTTGCTTTGGGAAATATGGCCACTTTAATGATATTGATTCTTCCTGTCCATGAGTATGGGATGTTTTTCCATTTGTTTGTCTCATCTCTGATTTCTCTGAACAGTGTTTCGTAATTCTCTTTGTAGAGATCTTTCACTTCCTTGTGTAGCTGTATTCTTAGGTATTTTATTGTTTATGTGGCAGTTGTGAATGGAATTACTTTCCTGATTTCGGTTTCGGCTTGTCTATTATTGAATACCAACTTTTTTTTATTATACTTTAAGTTCTAGGGTACATGTGCACAACGTACAGGTTTGTTACATATGTATACATGTGCCATTTTGGTGTGCTGCACCCATTAACTTGTCGTTTACATTAGGTATTTCTCCTAATGCTATCCCTCCACCCTCCCCCCACCACACGACAGGTGCCCATGTGTGACGTTCCTCACCATGTGTCCAAGTGTTCTCATTGTTCAATTCCCACGTATGACTGAGAACATGCAGTGTTTGGTTTTCTGTCCTTGTGATAGTTTGCTGAGAATGATGGTTTCCACCTTCATCCATGTCCCACAAAGGACATGAACTCATCCTTTTTTATGGCTGTATAGTATTCCATGGTGTATATGTGCCACATTTTCTTAATCCAGTCTATCATTGATGGGCATTTGGGTTGGTTCCAAGTTTTTGCTATTGTGAATAGTGCCGCAATAAACATATGTGTGCATATGTCTTTATAGTAACATGATTTATAATCCTTTGGGTATATACCCAGTAATGGGATCTCTGGGTCAAATGGTATTTCTAGTTCTAGATCCTTGAGGAATCACCACACTGACATCCACAATGGTTGAACTAGTTTACACTCCCACCAACAGTATAAAAGTATTCCTGTTTCTTCACATCTTCTCCAGCACCTGTTGTTTCCTGACTTTTGAATGATCGCCATTCTAACTGGTGTGAGATGGTATCTCACTGGTTTTGATTTGCATTTCTCTGATGGCCAGTGATGATGAGCTTTTTTTCATGTATGTTTTGGCTGCATAAATGTCTTCTTTTGAGAAATGTCTGTTCATATCCTTAGCCCGCTTTTTGATGGAGTTGTTTGATTTTTTCTTGTAAATTTGTTTGAGTTCTTTGTAGATTCTGGATATTAGCCCTTTGTCAGACGTGTAGATTGTAAAAATTTTCTCCCATTCTGTAGGTTGCCTGTTCACTCTGATGGTAGTTTCTTTTGCTGTGCAGAAGATCTTTGGTTTAATTAGATCCCATTTGTCTATTTTGGCTTTTGTTGCCATTACTTTTGGTGTTTTAGTCATGAGGTCCTTGCCCATGCCTATGTCCTGAATGGTATTGCCTAGGTTTTCTTGTAGGGTTTTTAAGGTTTTAGGTCTAACATTTAAGTCTTTAACCCATCTTGAAATAATTTTTGTACAAGATGTAAGGAAGGGATCCAGTTTCAGCTTTCTACATATGGCTAGCCAGTTTTCCCAGCACCATTTATTAAATAGGGAATCCTTTCCCCATTGCTTGTTTTTGTCAGGTTTGACAAAGGTCAGATGGTTGTAGATGTGTGGTATTATTTCTGAGGGCTCTGTTCTGTTCCATTGGTCTATATCTCTGTTTTGGTACCAGTACCATGCTGTTTTGGTTACTGTAGCCTTGTAGTATAGTTTGAAGTCAGGTAGTGTGATGCCTCCAGCTTTGTTCTTTTGGCTTAGGATTGTCTTGGCAATGCGGGCTCTTTTTTGGTTCCACATGAACTTTAAAGTAGTCTTTTCCAATTCTGTGAAGAAAGTCATTGGTAGCTTGATGGGGATGGCACTGAATGTATAAATTACCTTGGGTAGTATGGCCATTTTCACGATATTGATTCTTCCTATTCATGAGCATGGAATGTTCTTCCATTTGTTTGTATCCTCTTTTATTTCATTGAGCAGTGGTTTGTAGTTCTCCTTGAAGAAGTCCTTCGTATCCCTTGTAAGTTGGATTCCTAGGTATTTTATTCTCTTTGAAGCCATTGTGAATGGGAGTTCACTCATGATTTGGCTCTCTGTTTGTCTGTTATTGGTGTATAAGAATGCTTGTGATTTTTGTACATTGATTTTGTATCCTTAAACTTTGCTGAAGTTGCTTATCAGCTTAAGGAGATTTTGGGCTGAGATGATGGTGTTTTCTAAATATACAATCATATCATCTGCAAACAGGGACAATGTGACTTCTTCTTTTCCTAATTGAATACCCTTTATTTCTTTCTCCTGCCTGATTGCCCTGGCCAGAACTTCCAATATGATGTTGAATAGGAGTGGTGAGAGAGGGCATCCCTGTCTTGTGCCAGTTTTCAAAGGGAATGCTTCCAGTTTTCACCCATTCGGTATGATATTGGCTGTGGGTTTGTCATAAATAGTTCTTACTATTTTGAGATACGTTCCATCAATACCTAGTTTATTGAGAGTTTTTAGAATGAAGGGCTGTTGAATTTTTTCAAAGGCCTTTTCTGTGTTATTGAGATAATCATGTGGTTTTTGTCTTTGGTTCTGTTTATATGATGGACTACGTTTATTGATTTGCAGATGTTGAACCAGCCTTGCATCCCAGGGATGAAGCCAACTGGATCTTGGTGGATAAGCTTTTTGATGTGCTGCTAGATTCAATTTGCCAGTATTTTATTGAGGATTTTTGCATCAGTGTTCATCAGGGATATTGGTCTAAAATTCTCTCTCTTTTTTTTTCCTTTGTTGTGTCTCTGCCAGGCCTTGGTATCAGGATGATGTTGGCCTCATAAAATGAGTTACGGAGGATTTCCTCTTTTACTATTTTTTGGAGTAGTTTCAGAAGAAATGGTACCAACTCCACTTTGTACCTCTGGTAGAATTCGGGTATGAATCCATCTGGTCCTGGACTTTTTTTGGTTGGTAGACTATTAATTATTGCCTCAGTTTCAGAGCCTGTTATTGGTCTATTCAGGAATTCAACTTCTTCCTGATTTAGTCTTGGGAGGGTGTATGTGTCCAGGAATTTATCCATTTCTTCCAAATTTTCTAGTTTATTTGCATAGGGGTGTTTATAGTATTCTCTGATGGTAGTTTGTATTTCTGTGGGATTGGTGGTGATATCCCCTTTATCTTTTTTTATTGCATCTATTTGAATCTTCTCTCTTTTCTTCTTTATTAGTCTTGCTGCTGCCTCGCAATTAGATCTCTGACTGCTGTACTAGCAGTGAGCAACGCTCCATGGGCGTGGGACCCACCGAGCCTGGCATGGGATATAATCTCCTGGTGTTCAGTTTGCTAAGACCATTGGAAAAGCACAGTATTAGGGCGGAAGTGTCCCGATTTTCCACGTACAATCTGTCATAGCTTCCCTTGGCTAGGAAAGGGAATTCCTGGACCCCTTGTGCTTCCTGGGTGAGGTGATGCCCCTCCCTGCTTCGGCTCACACTCCGTGGGCTGCACCCACTGTCCAACTAGTCCCAGTGAGATGAACCTGGTACCTCAGTTGGAAATGCAGAAGTCACCCATCTTCTGTGTTGCTCACGCTGGGAGCTGTAGACTGGAGCTGTTCCTATTCAGCTATCTTGGAATGAGCCTGTTGAATACCAGCTTAATTTAGTAGTATATAAAACCCAGCCCTTTACAGCTCTGTTGCCACCTTTATGCTGTTATTATCACAAATTACATCTTTATACATTGTATACTCCTTAATGTAGATTTATCATTGTTGTTTTGTGCATTTTTTCCTTTAAATTAGATAGTAAAAAGAGTTTAAAAAAAACCTAAAACACAATGTTACTTGCTTTCGTAGCTACCTATGTAGTTAACTTTACCAGTGTTCTTGTTTTTTTGTATAGCTTGGGTTACAATGAGTGCCTTTTCAGTTTTTCTAAAGAACGCCCTTTGGCGTTTCTTGAAGGGCAGTTCTACTAGTGATCAGCTCCCTCAGTTTTTGTTTATCTGGGAATGTCTTGTTTTTGCTTTCATTCTTTGAAGTGTAGTGTTGCTGGACATAGAATTCTGGATATGTGTTAACAGATGTTTTTCTTTTTCTTTCAGCAATTTAAATATGACATTTCACTGCCTTCTAGCCTCTGTGGGTTCTTAAGAGAAATCAGCTGTTAGTCTTATTGTTTTTTTGTATGTAAAAAGTCACTTTTCCGGCTTTCAAGATTTTCTCTTTATTTTTTGGCAATTTGACTATAATGTGTCTGATTGTGGATATCTTTTAGTTTATTCTATTTGGAGTTCATTGCACTTCTTGGATGTTTAGATTCATATTTTTTACCAAATATATGAAGTTTTTTAGCCATCATTTTTTCAAATACTCTTTCTGTTCTTCCTCTCTTTCCTCTCACTTTGGAAGCCCCATTATGTGTATATTAGTATGTTAGGATATAGGCTGTATATTATAGTGTAGGCTCTATTATTGTATATAGTAGAGTGTAGGCGGCTGTCCTCACAGCCTCTGCTGATCTGGGATGTAGAGGATGGTAGGCAGCCACTTTATAATGTCACGGTATCCTCTTACTACAAAGCATCAGTTCTTTTCTTCACCAAGTCTTCCTCTCTGGTTATTGTAACAATTTATTGTAACTAGATTCCAGAGTTCTGCAAAAGTTTATTTTGACAGTTTTTGCCAGCTCATTAGTTGCTTTTGAGGAGGCATATAAGTCTGGAGTACTCTCAGTTTTGGTGCCCAATAGTATCCATTCTGAGATTAAAAAATAAAAATAGCTATGATATGCTTCTACTCGAAAGGTAGAAATTCTCCAAAGAAGAAATAGAAACTGATCAGACAGAAAAAAAAAAAAAAAACAGAAGAAACATTTTCTAGAAACCAAGTTTCTATAGAGGTAAAACTTTCCATTCACGCCTATAGGAATCATGGTATTACCACATCTAAAACAGTTTTATGTCATTCATATGACAAACAGTTAAATGTATCACACCTGACTAGTAACTTGTAACAAACTCCTAATATAACTCCAATGGTTTTAAAACCTAACTCAGAATCACCTGCTGAGGTTTTCAAATACAAATTTCTGCACCTCCACCCAAAGATTTGCTATGTGAAGAGAGCCCTGGAATCTATATTTTTATTATGCTTCCTAAGTAAGTATTACGATCATCCAGGTTTGAGAGGGACTGCCTTAAAAGTAAATGAATGGCTGGTGTGAGTAACTTTTTCAAACAAGTAAATAAAGACTGACCTGATTAGCTTACTTTCAACAGAAAACACTCAGAAATGTGTCTCAGTTCCCTATTTCAAACTCTACCCTCTCCTAACCTAGAATCTAAGAAACATCTAAGAGAAAAAGTGGGGGGAATCAAAGTTATTCATTTTGACACTGAATAAATTATTTTAATACCATCATATGTAACTCTGGGAACCATAACATTTTTTAAAAATCAGACTTGTTTTGTCCTAAACTTATTGTAAAGTGTAACCTGACTAAACAATTTATGTTTGTAGAAAAATGATCATAAATTGTTAACAATAATTGCTAACAATAATTAAGTACTTATGTGCAAAGCACCCAAGTGCTTTACACATATGTTATTACTTAATCCTTGTAACAATCTGATAACATAACCAATTTTATCTTTGTTTTACAGATGAGGAAACTGAGGCACACAGTGATTAATTAACCAAGTTCACAGAATAAGTGTCAAGAGCCAAAATATGAATACATGCCAAAGTACATGCTGTACATCATTATAATAAACTCCCTTCCCAAACATGTCATTCTTTAAAAAAGAACATCATGTTGTAAGTAAGAGCTCATCTCACTGGATATTTTCAAACTTCCTACTCTCCTTTCACAAGTCCCTTTTGAACTCCACTAATTCTGTAGCCACTGGCCACATGTGGCTATTAAACACTTGAAATGTGTCATCTGGATTCAGATGTTCTGGAAGCATAAAATATTCACCAGCATTCCAAAACTTAGTGAAAAAAAGAATATAAACTATCACAATAATTTTTATGTGGATAACATGTTGTAGATTCTGGATATTAGCCCTTTGTCAGATGGGTAGATTGCAAAAATTTTCTCCCATTCTGTAGGTTGCCTGTTCACTCTGATGGTAGTTTCTTTTGCTGTGCAGAAGGTCTTTAGTTTAATTAGATCCCATTTGTCAATTTTGGCTTTTGTTGCCATTGCTTTTGGTGTTTTAGACATAAAGTCCTTGCCCATGCCTATGTCCTGAATGGTATTGCCTAGGTTTTCTTCTAGGGTTTTATGGTTTTAGGTCTAATATCCAGAATCTACAAAGAACTCAAACAAATTTACAAGAAAAAAACAAACAACCCCATCAAAAAGTGGGCGAAGGATATGAACAGACACTTCTCAAAAGAAGACATTTATGCAGCCAAAAGACACATGAAAAAATGCTCCTCATCACTGACCATCAGAGAAATGCAAATCAAAACCACAATGAGATACCATCTCACACCAGTTAGAATGGCATTCATTAAAAAGCCAGGAAACAACAGGTGCTGGAGAGGATGTGGAGAAATAGGAACACTTTTACACTGTTGGTGGAAGTGTAAACTAGTTCACCCATTGTGGAAGACAGTGTGGCAATTGCTCAAGGATCTAGAACTAGAAATACCATTTGACCCAGCCATCCCATTACTGGGTATATACCCAAAGGATTATAAATCATGCTGCTATAAAGACACATGCACACATATGTTTATTGCGGCACTATTCACAACAGCAAAGACTTGGAACCAACCCAAATGTCCATCAATGATAGACTGGATTAAGAAAATGTGGCACATATACACCATGGGATACTATGCAGCCATAAAAAAGGATGAGTTCATGTCCTTTGTAGGGACATGGATGAAGCTGGAAACCATCATTCTCAGCAAACTATCGCAAGGACAAAAAACCAAACACCGCATGTTCTCACTCATAGGTGGGAATTGAACAATGAGAACACATGGACACAGGAAGGGGAACATCAGACACCGGGGCCTGTCATGGGGTGGGGGGAGGGGGGAGGGATAGCATTAGGAGATATACCTAATGTAAATGACGAGTTAATGGGTGCACCACACCAACATGGCACATGTATACATATGCAATGAACCTGCATGTTGTGCACATGTACCCTAGAACTTAAAGTATAATTTAAAAAAACATGTTCAAATGAAAATATTTTGATATATTGGTAAAATATATTTTTTAAATTAAGTTCACTTGGCATTCTTTAACTTTTTAAAAAATGTTCCTACTAGAAAATTTAAACTACCTGGCTCACATCATTTCTATTGGATCGCACTGCTGTAGAGTTTCTTCAGTGTCCTTTCTACAATTTTTGACTATTTCCATCTAGCCCCAAATTAGGCTTTTTCTACTTGTATACTTTTGTGAACCCTACAATATGCATTTATTTAAAGGAAATTATAAACTATGCTTTGCTTTTAACACTCGTTGTCTGTGATGAAAAACTATTCCATATACACCATCCTTCCTTAATTTTTCTCCATATCTACTTGCAAAGAGTCAATAAATAATGAAAGAAAAAAAGGAGAGACAGTGCAAAAAGCTATTTGATGATAACTCCAATAATTTACCCCCTAGTAGTGAATGAAACTTAAAGAGACAGAGAAGGTATATAATTACATGTATCAGCACATCACTCTAAAATCTGCACGCCAAGTTACCCATAGAATGGCTAAATGTACACTTACCCATGAGATTTGTGATAACAGATTCATTTTGTAAAAGTTTGTTGTGACTCTTGTAACATTTTCATTTTAAATATGACTGAAATATTCTAGCCTCTTTCTTTAATAGTGCAAAAGGCATTATTAGAAAAATACAGGAAAGGCAGAAGTACCAAGATAAGTGCCACATCTTTTAGAATAGATGTCCTTTTGTCCTCAAAAGTATGTAATTTCCAAAAGGGAAGTTTGCAAAAAAAAAAAAAAAATTTCCCTTGGACTTACTTCCTACACAATTTAAGAGGTAATAAAGACTTTACAAGTCAATTCCACTGCCAAACTAATGTCTGAATGTCCTCTACATCATTTCCAAGTGTATGTAATGGGAAACACTTTTTCCCAAGGCTGCTAGTCATTGTCGTCGTCATTATCATTGTCATTATTTTTTCTAATACTGAGCTAAAATGTGTTAACCTGCAGCTTTAATCTATTGGTTCTATTTCTGCCCTCTGCTCTTGGGTCATATAAACCAATCTCATTTGCACTTAAAAGTTCTGCAGTTATTTACAGATAGGTGTTCCCCACCTGGAGAATTCACCGGCTCCCACTCCTTCTTTATACACGTCTCGTCTCACTGTCTACAAGTACTAAGTAATTTTCCCTCACCCACAGTACTTTAGCAAGTAGCCAAGCAAATGGGAGTTAGGACCTCCACTTCTTGTTTAGCTGCAAGTATTCAGCCAGGGATAGCAAACATACCAAACAGCAATTTATCAGCTCCTCCTTATTAATATTGGTCTCCAAGAAACTCTGCTTTCTCTCTCACTTCATTTTAAAGTTTTTTTGAAAAGAAATGTTACCAGTCCGATTCAGGGCCTAGTGGAACCAATGCAGTCATGCAGCATGTACGTACAAAATCATGAAGTCCCAGGTTGACTGATCAATGCTTCATTTCGACTTCCATCTGTATTGGGAAAGTAGAGTATGCGCCTCTTTCAAGCATTCTTAACCAGTATTGTTTGTTTAACTGGAAGGCAACAACAACAAGGAGTTGGTATCAATCTTCAAGCAGACTCATTAGAAAAAAGAAAAACATTGTCTGGTCAGATTTTTAACACAGGTGAAATGTAACCATAGTAACAAATCCATTCAAATAATCATGAAAAGGAAAATTTTTAAGACTCAATAAAATAGACCTATATGTGAAGAAAAAAAGAAAGTATGACTGATGAAAAGCCTGAAGCAATAGCCCTTAGAACATAGTCTCATTCTCTGTTTGGACTTTTTCCCTATTTTTTGATTCTTAACTGTTGATCATTTTGTATGAAAACCATCTTTTGTTTGTTTTGTTTGTTTACCAACATGGCACATATATACATATGTAACAAACCTGCATGTTGTGCACATGTACCCTAAAACTTAAAGTATAATAATAATAATAATAATAATAATAATAATAAAAGAAAGCATGTTTACATAGGCCTTTTATTGCTGGATCTCTACCCGGGTAATTAGAGCCCAATGGAGAAAGAAACATTGAAAATCATCTTGATTAAGCAGCTTCTCATGATTGAAAGTCTTGCTGAAGGTTTAAGACAAAGGAAGATAGCAAAGGATGGAATGTAATCACCCTTGCCTTCCCTCATCTTTGGCTAGTGGTTTCCTAAAGTACTATTATATTAATTACTCAAATGATGCTGTGGAAAATGAGTTAGACAAGACTTTTTAAATGTAACTAATTTCTCTCTCTCTCTCTCTCTCTCTCTCTCTCTCTCATCCATCTCTGTCTGTCTGTCTCTCACTCTTTCTCTCTCTTTCTCCTGTCCCTTCACAGTGACTGTTTTGAGCCCAGCAGAAAAAGGTAAGATTGTATTGATCAGGACCGTGTCCTTTTTTTCATCTAAAAGTAAATAACATAAAAGCCTATAGACTGAGCAATTTTCCCGGGAATACACTTGGGTGAGGAGAAAGTTTAGAATGATGGTTTTCAGGAAGCTTACCCAGAGATAGAGAAAAACATTTTCAGTGTCCCCTTTGGCTGTAGGGCAAGAATTGGAAATTATCAGGATTTATGACAGAGAAGGACACAGTTAAGCACTCTGTCTGACATAGTGACCCTAGGCTGTCTCTTTGTTCAACACTGTTGTCCTAGGTATGTTGCCTTTCTGCCCAGTCAATCTCCTCTTTAAGGCATGGAGTAAAGGCCCCAGAAGAGACTTTAAAGGTTAAGTCCTTCACCATCACAGTTCCAGTATATTCGTTGTGCTCCTCTCTGCTCCTCACCACCATCTTGGCTTGACCTGCAAAATATACTACGTTTCTAAAGAGATTGTGGCATTTTCCATTTAAAAAAGTGTAAACTAATCATTAGTCTTAATAAACCTTTAGCTTTACATTATTTTATCAGTAATAACCATGAGTGTTTATGTAGCCACTTTATACAGCCAGTTTTAATTCTCACTTCAGGGGAATTAATTGTTATAATTCGTTAACCTACCTAGCATTCATATTATGCTGTTTTAAAGCTCTAGTTTGCTGTTATTCATTCAACAGAGGCATTGGCTGTAGAGGCAAGAGAGCAGAGTGGTTGGACGACAGTAGACCATAGTATACAAAAGTGTGAGTTCTGTAGCTAGACTGTCTGAATTCAAATCCTGGCTCTGCTATTTCCTAGTAAATTATTTTACCTCTTTGTGTTCATTTTATTCATGTATAGAATAAAAATGATAATACTACCTGTTACATAGGAGTGTCAAAATATAATGAGTAAATGTATGTAGAGCACTTAGAACAGTGGTAAACAGAATGTACTGGTGATTCAGTACATGTTTCCTACCATTATTACAACATTAGAGCAAGTCTTGAGTTGCCTCTTATTCTTATGCATGACGCTTAAGGTCAGAGATCATCTTCTGAATAAAATATTAAATAATTATATATAAATATTTTCCACAATAAATTTTTAAGACAAATTGAGTAGAGGCTTAGATGATACTGTACCATAACAGGAATAATGGCATAAGCCAGTGAGACTTGACTAGAAACAGACTCATAGTCTAATGACTATCTGGGGTCCCTTCTAATCCTGTGGATCTGTGACAGATCTGGGATGATCTGGAGCTTAGGAATTTAGTAGAGTCCAGGGATGGGGTGATGATTAAGAGATGAATTTAGGAATGAGATGAACATTAGGCGTGATCCATCAGACGATTCACATATAATCAAGAATAATGCATTGCCCACAGTTGCTCATCTTCAAATTATATTTTCACAATTCTATGTAATAGGTTTCAAATTATACTGCACTATTAAAGTAAAACACAATACAGTATATGGCTGCCAGTAGGAACATTATTTGGCATTGGCAAAGAAAACAAAAAACAGTGAAATTAAAGCCTCAAATCACATAACCTTTCAGTCTCCAAAGCTTAAGAAAACCATAGTCAAACATACTGCAAAAGTTTTCCCATTTCTTATCTACTTATAATGATTCCTGTACTGGGTTGTAGAGTGTCTCCCTAAAATTCACATCCACCTGGAACTTGTAAATGTGACCTTATTTGGAAAGATGGTCTTTTCAGATATAATCAAGTTAAGATGAGGCCATACTGGATTCAAATGAGCCCTAATACAGTAATTCGTATCCTTATATGAAGAGGGAAATTTGGATACACAGACACATACAGAGAGAGGACAGCCATATGAAAATGGAGACAGAGGCTGGAGTTATGCTGCCACAAGCCAAGTAACACTATGGATTGCCAGCAACCTCCAGAAACTAGGAAGAGGCAAAGAAAGATACTCCCCTGGGCATTTCAGCAAGAGTATGGCCCTGCCTACACCTTGATTTCAGACTTCTAGCTTCCAGAACTCTGAGAGAATAAATTTCTATTGTTTTAAGCCACCCAGCTTGTGGTCATTTATTACCACAGCCCTAGGAAACTAATACAATTCCTGATAAATTTCACTCTCTAATGCACTGTTAAAAAGCGTTATATCAGTAGCAAATAACCAGACTTTGGTGTTAGATCTACCTCGGATCAAGTATTGACTTTGCCGCTTACTATATATGTGATCTTGGGGAACTTCTCTAAATTTCAATTTCTTCCTCTGTGATCTTTCATGGTTATTTTGAGCACTAATGAGATTATGTATGTAAGTCTCTTGGTATAGTGCCTGACACATGATAAATACAAAATAATAGTTAATAGTATCATGATTATGATTTTTATTGTTATTAACATTGGAGAGGATCTGAAAGATCTTTCTTCTAAGAAGCATAACATATTTCAGGATTATAATTCCTTATGACTACTTTTGTGAATAGATTGTCAAAATCCATACATTTGTATTTTATAGGGAAAACAATTGAGAACCAAAGAAGTAAAATATATTGACCTAGTTATGCTGCTTCTACTGCACAGAAAGGACTAAAGCTCAGGTCATCTGAATCACAATCCTGAATATTATATATATATAATATCTGCCTTGGTTTTGCAGGATTCAGATACTCTTTTTTTATTTTTTAATTTTTGTGGATAGATAGTAGGTGTATATATTTAGGGGGTACATGAGATATTTTGATATGGGCATACAATGTGTAATAATCACATCAGGGTAAATGGGATATCCATCACTTCAAACATTTATTATTTCTCTGTATTATAAATATTCCAGTTACACCATTTAGTTATTTTTAAATATACAATAAAATATTGTTGACTGTTGTCACCCTGTTGTGCCATCAAATACTAGATCTTTTTTAAATATGTGAGTTCATATGTTTTCCCATAGATCATACTTTTAAAAACATGATAATGTATTTATTTTGATTTCATAAATATATTGCATAGATGATTTCATTCAGCATCATACTATCCATATTTTGAAGATCATGACTGGGAAATCTTCCCTCTTCTACCCTTGAAGTAAAAATCTGGGATGATCTGGAGCTTAGGGATTTAGTAGAGTCCAGGGATGAGGTGATGATTAAGAGATAAATTTAGGAATGATATGAACTTTAGGCATGATCCATCAGATGATGCACATATAATTAAAATAATGCATTGCCCACAGTTGCTCTTCTGAAAAAAGGTCCATTAGTCATTTTAAACAAAAGTTCAACTCATCTAATAATTAATTTGCATTTTAAATGGTTTGCATACTAAATTTTCTGATTTCATTCATAAAATGGTTGTAATTATTTACCTTTTCAGAAACAGATATAATTTCTAAATAACAGAACTGTTATGGGTCAACTTGTGTCCTCTCAAAATTCATCTGTTTAAGCCCTTACTTTCAGTACTTCAGAATGTGACTATTTGTATAAGGTCTTTAAAGAGGTAGTTAAGTTAAAATGAGGTGAACTAGGGTGGGCCGTAATCCAGTCTGATGTCCTTATAGGGAAAGGAAATCTGGACACAGATAGGTACAGAAGGAAGACATGTGAAGACACAGGAAGAAGATGACTATCTACATGCCAAGGAGAGAGGCCTTCAAAGTGGTCAATCCTGCTGACACTTTTATCTTGGACTTCTAACCTCCAGAATTGTGAGACAATAAATTTCTGCCATTTAGAGACCCAGTCTATGTTACTTTATTATGGCAGCCCTAGCAAACTGATACAAGAATATTAGGTTTCCATTTGAAAATCCAAAGTGTAGAAATATCTGCTTCTAACAAAAGCAAAAATTGGCAAATGGGATCTAATTAAACTGAAGAGCTTCTGCACAGCAAAAGAAACTATCAACAGAGTAAACAACCTACAGAATGGGAGACAATCTACAGAATGGAAGAAAAATTTTGCAAACTATGCACTTGAAAAAAGTCTAATATCCAGCAGCTGTAAAGAACTTAAACAAATTTATAAGAGAACATCAAATAATCCCATTAAAAAGTGGGCAAAGGGCATGAACAGACAATTTTCAAAAGAAAACATACATGTGGCCAACAAATGTGAATAAAAGCTCAATATCACTGATCACTACAGAACTGCAAATCAAAACCACAATGAGATACCATCTCAGAATGGCTACTATTAAAAAGTCAAAAAATAATAGATGCTGGTGAGATTGTGGAGAAAAGGGAACACTTACACACTGTTGGTGGGAGTGCACATTAGTTCAACAATTGTGGAGGACAGCGTGGTGATTCCTCAAAGACCTAAAAACAGAAATACCATTCGACCCAGCAATCCCATTACTGGGTGTATATTCCCCGAGTAATATAAATCATTTTACCATAAAGACACATGCAGGCAAGTGATCATTGCAGCACCATTCACAATAGCAAAGATGTGGAATCAACCTAAATGCCCATCAATGACAGACTGGATAAAGAAAATCTGGTACATACACACCATGAAGCACTGTGCAGCTATAGAAAAGAATGAGATCATGTCTTTTGTGGGAACGTGGATGAGGCTGGAGGCTATTATCTTTACCGAACAGAAAACAAAATACCACATGTTCTCACTTATAAGTGAGAGTTAAATGATGAGAACTCATGAACCATGAAGAAGAGAACAACAGACACTGGGTTCTACTTGAGGATGGAGAGTGGGAGGAGGCAGAGGAACAGAAAAAAAATAACAATTGGGTACTAAGATTAATAATACCTGGGTGACAAAATAATCTATACAACAAACCCCTTTGACACAAGTTTACCTATATAAGAAACCTTCACATGTGCCCCCAAGCCTAAAATAAAAGTTTAAAAATACAATTCGGTATGATTTTGCAGTGGCTGGTACCGGTTGTGCCTTTCCATGTTTAGCGCTTCCTTCAGGAGCTCTTTTAGGGCAGGCCTGGTGGTGACAAAATCTCTTAGCATTTGCTTGTCTGTAAAGTATTTTATTTCTCCTTCACTTATGAAGCTTAGTTTGGCAGGATATGAAATTCTGGGTTGAAAATTCTTTTCTTTAAGAATGTTGAATATTGGCCCCCACTCTCTTCTGGCTTGTAGGGTTTCTGCCGAGAGATCCGCTGTTAGTCTGATGGGCTTCCCTTTGATGGTAACCCGACCTTTCTCTCTGGCTGCCCTTAACATTTTTTCCTTCGTTTCAACTTTGGTGAATCTGACAATTATGTGTCTTGGAGTTGCTCTTCTCGAGGAGTATCTCTGTGGCGTTCTCTGTATTTCCTGAATCTGAATGTTGGCCTGCCTTGCTAGATTGGGGAAGTTCTCCTGGATAATATCCTGCAGAATGTTTTCCAACTTGTTTCCATTCTCCCCGTCACTTTCAGGTACACCAATCAGACGTAGATTTGGTCTTTTCACATAGTCCCACATTTCTTGGAGGCTTTGCTCATTTCTTTTTATTCTTTTTTCTTTAAACTTCCCTTCTCGCTTCATTTCATTCATTTCATCTTCCAGGGCTGATACCCTTTCTTCCATTTGATCGCATCGGCTCCTGAGGCTTCTGCATTCTTCACGTAGTTCTCGAGCCTTGGTTTTCAGCTCCATCAGCTCCTTTAAGCACTTCTCTGTATTGGTTATTCTAGTTATACATTCTTCTAAATTTTTTTCAAAGTTTTCAACTTCTTTGCCTTTGGTTTGAATATCCTCCCGTAGCTCGGAGTAATTTGATCGTCTGAAGCCTTCTTCTCTCAGCTCGTCAAAGTCATTCTCCGTCCAGCTTTGTTCCGTTGCTGGTGAGGAACTGTGTTCCTTTGGAGGAGAAGAGGTGCTCTGCATTTTAGAGTTTCCAGTTTTTCTGCTCTGTTTTTTCCCCATCTTTGTGGTTTTATCTACTTTTGGTCTTTGATGATGGTGATGTACAGATGGGTTTTTGGTGTGGATGTCCTTTCTGCTAGTTTTCCTTCTAACAGACAGGACCCTCATGGAATACTATGCAGCCATAAAAAATGATGAGTTCACGTCCTTTGTAGGGACATGGATGAAATTGGAAATCATCATTCTCAGTAAACTATCGCAAGAACAAAAAACCAAACACCGCATATTCTCACTCATAGGTGGGAATTGAACAATGAGAACACATGGACACAGGAAGGGGAACATCACACTTCGGGGACTGTTGTGGGGTGGGGGGAGGGGGGAGGGATAGCATTGGGAGATATACCTAATGCTAGATGACGAGTTGGTGGGTGCAGCGCACCAGCATGGCACATGTATACATATGTAACTTACCTGCACGTTGTGCACATGTACCATAGAGCCTAAAGTATAATAATAATAATAATAATAATAATAATAATAATAAAAATAAAAATAAAAATAAAAAAAAAAGAAATAAAGTCGTTCAAATCAAAAAATAAAAAATAAAAAAAAAATAAAAAAAAAAATAAAAATAAAAGAAAGATCTGCTTTGTGTCAGATTCTCAATTATACTAACCTTAATTTATTGGTAATACATTAAACATCAGGAAGGTGAGAGGGCACTGAGAGTAAAAAGTCTGGGCTACAGTATGATCTTTTAGACTCACCTCCAGACTGTATAGGAAATCTTCAGGTGGGTTTTAATTAGTTATCTCAGTGCTCTCAATAATATATTATTTTATATTTATTATTGTAAAATTACTTTATAATTAAGGTTTAGAGATCAGATAAAAGCCTCCCTTAGATGCTAACCCACTCCTAAAAGATGTTTAAATATAGATATTTTTGTTACAAAAATATTTATTGAAAAGTCAAACAATATAGAAATCTAGAAAATGAAAATTTCCAGTTATCTTCACGCTGCCTCCTCTATCACTATTCATAGACAACTGCTATATTTAGTTTTATTTGTATTTGAGATATTTTTCTTTGCATTCACATAGAAACATACAAGTATAGATATGTATATTTATATAGGCTTGGTTGTTTATTTTAATTGAGTGATACTGTGCATATTTTTCTGAAACTATATTTTTTACTTAATATTATATCATAAATGTATTTCCATGTTACTATATACAAATATATTTCATTTTAAAATGATCTCAGAGTATTTCATAGTATGGGTGTACTAGATTTATTTAACCATTTATTATTATTATTATTATTATTTCAATAGTTTTGGGGGAGCAGGTGGTGTTTGGTTACATGGATAAGTACTTTAGCTGTGATTTCTGAGATTTTGGTAATCTGTACACTGTACACCCAAACTGTACACTGTACCCAGTGCGTAGCCTTTTATCCCTCACCCCACTCCCATCCTTCCCGTAAATCCCCAAAGTCCATTCTTATGCATTGCATCCTCATAACTTAGCTCCCACTTATAACTGAAAGCATATGATGTTTGGTTTTCTATTTCTGAGACACTTCACTTAGAATAATGGTCTCCAACTCCATCCAGATTGCTCAAAATGCCATTATTTTATTCCTTTTAGTGGCTAAGTACTATTCCATGGTATGTATACACCACATTTTCTTTATCCACTCATTGGTTGATGAGCATTTAGGCTGGTTTCATATTTTTGCAATTGTGAATTGTGTTGCTATAAACATACATGTGCAAGTGTATTTTTCTTATAATGACTTCTTTTATTCTTTTATTTTAAACCAAAGATACATAGTAGTGGGATTGCTGAGTCAAATGGTAGATCTACTTTCAGTTCTTTAGGGAATCTCCGTAATGTTTTCCATAGTGGTTGTAATAGTTTACCTTCCTATTAGCAGTGTAAAAGTGTTACCTTTTTACCACATTCATGCCAACGTTTATTGTTTTTTGATTTTTAAATTATGGCCATTCTTGCAGGAATAAGGTAGTATCTTATTGTGGTTTTGATTTGCATTTCCCTGATCATTAGTGATATCGAGCATTTTTTCATGTTTGTTGGCCATTTGTATATCTTCTTTTTAGAATTGTCTATTCATGTCTTTAGCTCACTTTTTAATGGGATTATTTGTTTTTTCTTGATTTGTTTGAGTTCCTTGTAGATTCTGGATATTAGTCCCGTATCAGATGCATAGTTTAAGAATGTTTTCTCCCATTCTGTGGATTTTCTGTTTACTTTGCTGAATATTGATTTTGCTGTGCAGAAGCTTTTTAGTTTAAGTGCAATCTATTTATCTTTGTTTTTGTTGCATTTGCTTTTGGGTCTGGGTCATGAGCTCTTTGCCTAAACCAAAGTCTAGAAGAGTTTTCCCATGTTATTTTCTGGAATTTTTATGATTTCAGGTCTTACTTTAAGTCTTTGATCCATCTTGAGTTGATTTTTGTATATGGTGAGAGATGAGGCTTCAGTTTCATTCTTCTGCATATGGCTTGCCAACTATCCCAGCACCGTTTGTTGAATCGGGTGTCCTTTCCCCATTTTGTGTTTTGTTTTCTTCCTCAAAGATCAGTTGGCTCTAAGTATTTGGCTTTATTTCTGGGTTCTCTATTCTGTTCCATTGGTCTGTGTGCCTGTTTTTATACAAGTACCATGCTGTTTTGTTGACTATAGCCTGGTAGTATATTTAGAAATTGGGTAATGTGATACCTCCAGATTTGTTCTTTTTGCTTAGTCTTTCTTTGGCTATGTGCGCTCTTTTTTGGTTTCATACAAATTTCAGGATTTTTTTTTTCTAGTTCTGTGAAGAATGATGATGATATTTTAATGGGAATTGCATTGAATCTGTAGATTGCTTTTGTCAGTATGGTCATTTTCACAATATTGATTCTACCCATCCATGAGCATGGGATGTGTTTCTACTTGCTTGTGTCATCTATGACTTCTTTCAGCAGTGTTATGTAGTTTTCCTTGTAGAGGTCTTTCACCTCCTTGGTTAGGTATATTCCTAAGTTGTTGTTTTTTTCAGTTATTGTAAAAGGGGTTGAGTTCTTGATTTGATTCTCATCTTGGGTGTTGTTGGTGTATAGCAGTGCTACTGATTTATGTACACTGATTTTATATCCAGACACTACTGCATTCATTGACCAGATCTGGAGCTTTTAGGGTGAGTCTTTAGGGTTTTCTAGGTGTATGATCATATCATCGGTGAACAGCAACAGTTTGAATTTCTCTACAGATTTGGATTTTTTTTTCTCTTTACCAATTTCTTTCTCTTGTCTCATCACTCTGGCTAGGACTTCTGATCCTATGTTGATTAAAAGTGGTAAAAGTGGGTGGCCAGGCACAGTGGCTCACGCCTATAATCCCAGCACTTTGGGAGGCTGAGGCAGCTGGGTCACCTGAGGTCAGGAGTTTGAGACCAGCCTGACCAACATGGAAAAACCCTGTCTCTACAAAAAATACAAAATTATTCAGGCGTGATGGTGCATGCCTGTAATCCCAGCTACCCAGGAGGCTGAGGCAGGAGAATTGCTTGAACCCGAGAGGCGGAGGTTGCAGTGAGCCGAGATCACGCCATTGCACTCCAGCCTTGGCAACAAGAGCAAAACACTGTCTCAAAAAAAAAAAAAAAAAAAAAGTGGGCATCCTTGTCTTTTTCCAGTTCTCAGGAAGAATGCTTTCAGCTTTTCCCCATTCAGTATAATGTTGGCTGTATGTTTGTCATAGATGGCTTTCATTGCCATAAGGTATGTCCTTTCTATGCTGATTTTGCTGAGGATTTTAATCATAAAGGGATGCTGGATTTCATCAAATGCTTTTTCTGTGTCTATTCAGATAATCGTATGATTATTGTTTTAATTCTATTTATATGGTGTATCATATTTATTGACTTGTGTATGTTAAACCAGCCCTTCATCCCTGGTAGGAAACCACTTGATCATGTTGAATTATCTTTTTGATATGCTATTGGATTCAGTTAGCTAGTATTTTGTAGAGGATTTTTGCATCTCGATTCATCAGGGATATTGGTCTGTAGTTTTCTTTTTTTGTTATGTCCTTTCCTGGTTTTGGTATTAGGGCGATACTGTCTTTATAGAATGATTTAGGGAGGATTCCCTTTGTCTCTGTCTTTTGGAATAGTTTCAGTAGAAGTGGTACCAATTCTTTGAATGTCTGATAGAATTCAGCTGTGAATTTATCTGGTCCTGGATTTCTTTTTGTTAGCATTTTTTTATTACTCTTTCTATCTTGCTACTTGTTATTGGGATGTTCAGAGATTCTATTTCTTCCTGGTTTAATCTAGGAAGCTTGAATATTTCTAGGAATTTATCCATCTCCTCTAGGTTTTCTACTTTGTGGTCTTGAAGGTATTCATAGTAGCCTTCAATGATCTTTTGTATTTCTGTGCTATCACTTGTAATATTTCCTATTTCGTTTCTAATTGAGCTTATTTGTACTTCTCTCTTTTTATGTTAGTTAATCTCGCTTATGGTCTATTGATTTTGTTTATCTTTCAAATATCCAGCTTTTTATTTTATTTCTTTTGTATTTTTTGTTTCAATTTCATTTAGTTCTGCTCTGATCTTTGTTACTTTTTTTTTTCCACTTGGTTTGATTTGGTTTGTTCTTATTTCTCAGGTTTCTTGAGGTGTGAGCTTAGATTGTTTACACTCTTCAGACTTTTTGATGTAGATGCTTAATGTTACAACTTTCCTCTTAGCACTGCTTTTGCTGTATCCCAGAGACACAATAGGTTGTGTCACTATTATTATTCAGTCCGAACAATTTTTTCCTTTCCATCTTGATTTTATTGCTGATCCAGGAGCAGATTATTTAATTTCCATGTATTTGTATAGTTTTGAAGATTCCTTTTGAAGTCAACTTCCAATTTTATTCCACTGTTGTCTGTGAGAGTACTTGACATAATTTCAATTTTCTTAAATTTATTGAGACTTTTTTGTGTCCTGTCATATGATCTATCTTGCAAAATGTTTCATGTGCTGATGACAAGAATATATATTCTGCAGTAGTTTGGTAGAATATTCTGTAAATGTCTGTTAATTCCATTTGATGTAGGGTATATAGTTTAAATCCATTGTTTCTTTGTTGACTTTCTGTCTTGATGACCAGTCTAGTGCTGTAAGTTGAGTATTGAAGTCCCCCACTATTGCTGTGTTGCCATCTATCTTGTTTCTTAGGTCTAATAGTTATTGTTTCATAAATTTGGGAGCACAAGTGTTAGGTGCATATATATTTAGGATTGCTGCATTTTCCTATTGCCCTAAATTTTTCATCATTATATAATGTCTCTCTTTGTCTTTTTTAAACTTGTTCCTTTAAAGTCTGTTTTGTCTGATATAAGAATAGCTACTCTGGTTCACTTTTGGTTTCCATTTGCATTGAATATCTTTTTCCATGCCTTTACCTTAAGTTTATGTGAGTCCATATGTCTTAGGTGAGACTCTTGAAGACAGGAGATACTTGAGTGGTAGATTTTTATCCATTCTGCTGTTCTGTATCTTCCAAATAGACTATTTGGGCCATTTATATTCAACTTTAGTATTGAGATGTGAACTAATGTTCTATTCATTATACTAGTTGTTACCTGAATACCTTGTTTTTCTTTTCTTTTTTAATTATACTTCAAGTTTTATGGTACATGTGTACAATGTGCAGGTTAGTTACATATGTATACATGTGCCATGTTGGTGTGCTGCACCCATTAAATCGTTATTTAACATTAGGTATGTCTCCTAATGCTATCCCTCCCTCCTCCCCCCACCTGACAACAGGCCCCGGTGTATGATGTTCCCCTTCCTGTGTCCATGTGTTCTCATTGTTCAATTCCCACCTATGAGTGAGAACATGCGGTGTTTGGTTTTTTGTCCTTGTGATAGTTTGCTGAGAATGATGGTTTACAGTTTCATCCATGTCCCTACAAAGGACAAGAACTCATCATTTTTTCTGGCTGCATAGTATTCCATAGTGTATATGTGCCACAATTTCTTAATCCAGTCTATCACTGTTGGACATTTGGGTTGGTTCCAAGTCTTTGCTGTTGTGAATAGTGCTGCAATAAACATATGTGTGCATGTGACTTTATAGCAGCATCATTTATAATCCTACATACCCAGTAATGGGATGGCTGGGTCAAATGGTATTCCCAGTTCTAGATCCTTGAGGAATCGCCACACTGACTTCCACAATGGGTGAACTAGTTTACACTTCCACCAACAGTATCAAAGTGTTCCTATTTCTCCACATCCTCTCCAGCACCTGTTGTTTCCTGACTTTTTAATGATCACCATTCTAACTGGTGTGAGATGGTATCTCATTCTGGTTTTGATTTGCATTTCTCTGATGGCCAGTGATGATGAGCATTTTTTCATGTGTCTTTTGGCTGCATAAATGTCTTCTTTTGAGAAGTATCTGTTCATATCCTTCACCCATTTTTTGATGGGGTTGTTTTTTTCTTGAAAATTTGTTTAAGTTCATTATAGATTCTGGATATTAGCCCTTTGTCAGATGAGTAGATTGCAAAAATTTTCTCCCATTCTGTAGGTTCCCTGTTCACTCTGATGGTAGTTTCTTTTACTGTGCAGAAGCTCTTTAGTTTAATTAGATCCCATTTGTCAATTTTGGCTTTTGTTGCCATTGCTTTTGGTGTTTTAGACATGAGGTCCTTGCCCATGCCTAGGTCCTGAATGGTATTGCCTAGGTTTTCTTCTAGGGTTTTTATGGTTTTAGGTCTAACATGTAAGTCTTTAATCCATCTTGAATTAATTTTTGTATAAGGTGTAAGAAGGGATCCACTTTCAGCTTTCTCCATATGGCTAGCCAGTTTTCCCAGCACCATTTATTAAATAGGAAATCCTTTCCCCATTGCTTGTTTTTGTCAGGTTTGTCAAAGATCAGATGGTTGTAGATATGTGGCATTATTTCTGAGGGCTGTGTACTGTTCCATTGGTCTATATCTCTGTTTGGTACCAGTATCGTGCTGTTTTGATTACTGTAGCCTTGTAGTATAGTTTGAAGTCAGGTAGCATGATGCCTCCAGCTTTGTTCTTTTGGCTTAGGATTGACTTGGCAATGTGGGCTCTTTTTTTGGTTCCATATGAACTTTAAAGTAGTTTTTTCCAATTCTGTGAAGAAAGTCATTGGTAGCTTGATGGGGATGGCATTGAATCTATAAATTACCTTGGGCAGTATGGCCATTTTCATGATATTGATTCTTCCTACCCATGGGCATGGAATGTTCTTCCATTTGTTTGTATCCTCTTTTATTTCATTGAGCAGTGGTTTGTAGTTCTCCTTGAAGAGGTCCTTCACGTCCCTTGTAAGTTGGATTCCTAGGTATTTTATTCTCTTTGAAGCCATTGTGAATGGGAGTTCACTCATGATTTGGCTCTCTGTTTGTCTGTTATTGGTGTATAAGAATGCTTGTGATTTTTGCACATTGATTTTGTATCCTGAGACTTTGCTGAAGTTGCCTGTCAGCTTAAGGGGATTTTGGGCTGAGATGATGGGGTTTTCTAGATATACAATCCTGTCATCTGCAGACAGGGACAATTTGACTTCTTCTTTTCCTAATTGTGAATACCCTTTTTTTCCTTCTCCTGCCTGATTGCCCTGGCCAGAACTTCCAACACTATGTTGAATAGGAGTGGTGAGAGAGGGCATCCCTGTCTTGTTCCAGTTTTCAAAGGGGATGCTTCCAGTTTTTGCCCATTCAGTATGATATTGGCTGTGGATTTGTCATAGATAGCCCTTATTATTTTGAGATACGTCCCATCAATACTTAATTTATTGAGAGTTTTTAGCATGAAGTGTTGTTGAATTTTGTCAAAGGCCTTTTCTGCCTCTATTGAGATAATCATATGGTTTTTATCATTGGTTCTGTTTATATGCTGAATTAAGTTTATTGATTTGCATATGTTGAACCAGCCTTGCATCCCAGGAATGAAGCCCACTTGATCATGGTGGATAAGCTTTTTGATGTGCTGCTGGATTCAGTTTGCCAGTATTTTACTGAGGATTTTTGCATCGACGTTCATCAGGGATATTGGTCTAAAATTCTCTTTTTTTGTTTTGTCTCTGCCAGGCTTTGGTATCAGGATGATGCTGGCCTCATAAAATGAGTTAGGGAGGATTCCCTCTTTTTCTGTTGATTGGAATAGTTTCAGAAGGAATGTACCAGCTCCTCCTTGTACCTCTGGTAGAATTCAGCTGTCAGTCCATCTGGTCCTGGACTTTTTTTGGTTGATAAGCTATTACTTATTGGCTGAATTTCAGAGCCTGTTATTGGTCTATTCAGGGATTCAACTTCTTCCTGGTTTAGTCTTGGGAGGGTGTATGTGTCGAGGAATTTATCTATTTCTTCTAGATTTTCTAGTTTATTTGCATAGAGGTGTTTATAGTATTCTCTGATGGTAGTTTTTATTTCTGTGGGATCGGTGGTGATACCCCCTTTATCATTTTTTATTGCGTCTATTTGATTCTTCTCTCTTTTCTTCTTTATTAGTCTTGCTAGCGGTCTATCAATTTTGTTGATCTTTTCAGAAAACCAGCTCCTGGATTCACTGATTTTTTGAAGGATGTTTTGTGTCTCTATTTCTTTCAGTTCTGCTGTGATCTTCGTTATTTCTTGCCTTCTGCTAGCTTTGAAATGTGTTTGCTCTTGCTTCTCTAGTTCTTTTAATTGTGATGTTAGGGTGTCAATTTTTGATCTTTCCTGCTTTCTCTTGTGGGCATTTAGTGCTATCAGTTTCCCCCTACACACTGCTTTAAATGTTTCCCAGAGATTCTGGTATGTTGTGTCTTTGTTCTCATTGGTTTCAAAGAACATCTTTATTTCTGCCTTCATTTCTGTATGTACCCAGTAGTGACTCAGGAGCAGGTTGTTCAGTTTCCATGTAGTTGAGCAGTTTTGAGTGAGTTTCTTAATCCTGAATTCTAGTTTGATTGCACTGTGGTCTGAGAGACAGTTTGTTATAATTTCTTTTCTTTTACATTTGCTGAGGAGTGCTTTACTTCCAACTATGTGATCAATTCTGGAATAAGTGCGGTGTGGTGCTGAGAAGAATGTATATTCTGTTGATTTGGGGTGGAGAGTTCTGTAGATGTCTATTAGGTCCTCTTGGTGCAGAGCTGAGTTCAATTCCTGGATATCCTTGTTAACTTTCTGTCTCGTTGATCTGTCTAATGTTGACAGTGGGGTGTCAGTGTCTCCCATTATTATTGTGTGGGAGTCTAAGTCTCTTTCTATGTCTCTAAGATCTTGCTTTATGAATCTGGGTGCTCCTGTATTGGGTGCATATATATTTAGGATAGTTAGCTCTTCTTGTTGAATTGATTCCTTTACCATTATGTAATGGCCTTCTTTGTCTCTTTTGATCTTTGTTGGTTTTATTAGAGACTAGGATTGAAACCCCTGCCTTTTTTTGTTTTCCATTTGCTTGGTAGATCTTCCTCCGTCCCTTTATTTTGAGCCTATGTGTGTCTCTGCACATGAGATTGGTTTCCTGAATACAGCACACTGATGGGTCTTGACTCTTTATCCAATTTGCCAGTCTGTGTCTTTTAATTGGAGCATTTAGCCCATTTACATTTAAGGTTAATGTTGTTATGTATGAATTTGATCCTGTCATTATGATGTTAGCTGGTTATTTTGCTTGTTAATTGATGCAGTTTTTTCCTAGCCTGGATGGTCTTTACAATTTGGCATGTTTTTGCAGTGGCTGGTACTGGTTGTTCCTTTCCATGTTTAGTGCTTCCTTCAGGAGCTCTTTTAGGGCAGGCCTGGTAGTGACAAAATCTCTCAGCATTTGCTTGTCTGTAAAGGATTTTATTTCTCCTTCACTTATGAAGCTTAGTTTGGCTGGATATGAAATTCTGGGTTAAAAATTCTTTTCTTTAAGAATGTTGAATATTGGCCCCCACTCTCTTCTGGCTTGTAGAGTTTCTGCCGAGAGATCAGCTGTTAGTCTGATGGGCTTCCCTTTGATGGTAACCCGACCTTTCTCTCTGGCTGCCCTTAACATTTTTTCCTTCATTTCAACTTTGGTGAATCTGACAGTTATGTGTCTTGGAGTTGCTCTTCTCGAGGAGTATCTTTGTGGCGTTCTCTGTATTTCCTGAATTTGAATGTTGGCCTGCCTTGCTAGATTGGGGAAGTTCTCCTGGATACTATCCTTCAGTGTATTTTCCAACTTGGTTCCATTCTCCCCGTCACTTTCAGGTACACCGATCAGACATAGATTTGGTCTTTTCACATAGTCCCATATTTGTTGGAGGCTTTGTTCGTTTCTTTTTATTGTTTTTTCCTCTAAACCTCTCTTCTGGCTTCATTTCATTCATTTGATCTTCCATCACTGATACCCTTTCTTCCAGTTGATCAAACCGGCTACTGAGGCTTGTGCATTTGTCACATAGTTCTCGAGCCTTGGTTTTCAGCTCCATCAGGTCCTTTAAGGACTTCTCTGCATTGGTTATTGTAGTTAGCCTTTCCTCTAATTTGTTTCAAGGTTTCTAACTTCTTTGCCATGGGTTCGAACTTCCTCCTTTAGCTCGGAGTAGTTTGATTGTCTGAAGTCTTCTTCTCTCAACTTGTCAAAGTCATTCTCCGTCCAGCTTTGTTCTATTGCTGGTGAGGAGCTGTGTTCCTTTGGAGGGGGAGAGGTGCTCTGATTTTTAGAGTTTCCAGTTTTTCTGCTCTGTTTTTTCCCCATCTTTGTGGTTTTATCCACCTTTGGTCTTTGATGGTGGTGACGTACAGATGGGGTTTTGGTGTGGATGTGCTTTCTGTTTGTTAGTTTTCCTTCTAACAGTGAGGACCCTCATCTGCAGGTCTGTTGGAATTTTCTGGAGGTCCACTCTAGACCCTGTTTGCCTGGGTTTCAGCAGCAGAGGCTGCAGAACAGCAGATATTGGTGAGCAGCAAATGTTGCTGCCTGATCGTTCCTCTGGATGTTTTGTCTCAGAGGGGTACCCGGCCATGTGAGTTGTCATTCTGCCCCTACTAGGGGGTGCCTCCCGGTTAGGCTACTCGGGGATTAGGGACCCACTTGAGGAGGCAGTCTGTCCATTCTCAGATCTCCACCTGCGTGCTGGGAGAACCACTACTCTCTTCAAAGCTGTCAGACAGGGACATTTAAGTCTGCAGAGGAATCTGCTGCCTTTTGTTTGGCTGTGCCCTGCCCCCAGAGGTGGAGTCTACAGAGGCAGGCAGGCCTCCTTGAGCTGTGGTGGGCTCCACCCAGTTCAAGCTTCCAGGCAGCTTTGTTTACCTACTCAAACCTAGGCAGTGGCGGGCACCCCTCCCCCTGCCGCCTTGCGGTTTGATCTCAGACTGCTGTGCTAACAATGAAGGAGGCTCTGTGGGCATAGGACCCTCTGAGCCAGGCACAGGATATAAGCTCCTGGTGTGCCGTTTGCTAAGACCATTGGAAAAATGCAGTATTAGGGTGGGAGTGCCCCGATTTTCCAGGTGCTGTCGTCAGTCACCCCTTTCTTTGACTAGGAAACGGAATTTCCTGACCCCTTGCGCTTCCCAGGTGAGGCGATGCCTCGCCCTGCTTTGGCTAGCGCTCAGTGCACTGCACCCACTGTCCTGAACCCACTTTCTGACACTCCCCAGTGAGATGAACCCCGCACCTCTATTGGAAATGCAGAAATCACCCGTCTTGTGTGTCACTCATGCTGGGAGCTGTAGACTGGAGCTGTTGCTATTCGGACATCTTGGGTCTTTTTCATTATGTTATTTTTTAATATGTCCTGTGGGATTTATGCTTTAAGGAAATTTTATTTTCGTGTATTTTGAGGTTTTGTTTCAAGATATAGAGCTCCTTTTAACATTTCTTGTAGAGCTGGCTTGGTAATGGCAAATTCCCTCAGCATTTGTTTTTGTGAAAAAGGCTTTATTTCTCCTTCATTTATGAAGCTTAGTTTTGCCAGATACAAAATTCTTTACTGACAATTATTTTGTTTAAGGTGGCTAAGGATAGGACCCCAATCCCTCTGGCTTGCAGGGTTTCTGCTGAGAAATCTGCTGTTAATCTGCTAGGTTTTTCTTTATAGTTTACGTGGTGCTTCTGCCTCACTGCTCTTAAGATTCTTTCCTTCATCTTGACTTTAGGTAACCTGATGACTATATGCCTAGGGATGATCTTTTTGCGATGAATTTCCCATGTGTTCTTGGCTTCTTGTATTCGGATGTCTAGATCAGTAGCAAGACTAGGGAAGTTTTTCTCGATTATTCCCTCAAATAAGTTGTCCAAACTTTTAGATTTTTTTTCCTCAGAAACAAGTTATTCTTATGTTTCGACATTTGACATAATCTCAAATTCTTTGAAGGCTTTCTTCATTTTTTAATTTTTTTCTATGTCTTTGTCAGATTGGTTTAATTTGAAAGCCTTCTCTTTGCACTCTGAAGTTTTTTCTTCTCTTTGTTCAATTCTTTTGTTGAAACTTTCCAGTGTATTTTGCAATTCTTTAAGTGTGTCTTTCATTTCCAGAATTTGTGTTTGTCTTTTATGATCTCTGTTTCTCTCTAGACTTTTTCATCTATATTTTGTATTGTTTTTTAATTTCTTTAAGCTGGTTTTCACCTTTGTCTGGTGCCTCCTTGAGTAGCTTAATAATCAACCTTCTGAATTCTTTATCTGCAATTCAGAGAGTTCTTCTTAGTTTGGGCCAATTGCTGGAGAGCTAGTGTGATCTTTTGGTGATATTATAGAACCCTGTTTTGTTGTATTACCAGAATTGTTTTTCTGGTTCCTTCTTATTTGGGTAGACTGTTTCAGTGGAAAGATTTGGAACTCAAGGGCTGATCTTCAGAGTCTTTTGTCCCACGGGGTGATCCCTTGGTGTGGTGCTCTCCTTCTTTCTCTAGGGATACAGCTTCCTGCAAATCAGACTTCAGTGATTCTTATTGTTCTTCCGAGTCTAGCCTCCCAGTGGGGCTGCCAGGCTCCAGGCTGTTTCTGGGGAATGTCTGCAAAGAGTCCTGTAATATGATCCATCTTCAGGTCTCCCAGTTATAGATTCCAGCACCTGCTCCACTGGAGGTGGCAGGGGAGTGAAGTGGACTCTGTGGAAGTCCTTGCTTATAGTTTTGTTTAGTGTGCTGGTTTTTTTTTCAAATACTGGTTATGCTAGCAGTGAAGTTGTCACGTGGACAGACTCAGGACCTCTAGTTAGCCAGGGTGTTGTAGGACATGGAATTAGCTGTTGTTTTCTCCTCTTTGGATCAGGGTTGTTCTGTTATGAGTTGCTGTAATGGCTTGAGTTGGCTGGCCTCCAGCAGGTGGTGCTTTGAAGAGAGTGCCTTCTGCTGTAGTAGAAGGGTATGTAATCTTGCCCTACATTGGCTAGGATGGGTACTCACGTTTTTCAGGTGATGGGTGGTGTCATAGATTTCCCAGGAGTTTATGTCTTTTGTCTTTGGTGACCAGGGCAGTTAAAGAAAAACCATCATGTGGGGGCAAGGTTAGGTGAGTCTGAGCTCAGACTCTCCTTGGGTGGGGCTTGCTGCAGCCACTATGGGAGATGGTGGAGGGGTGGTGATTCTCAGGCAATGAAGTTATGTTCCCAGGGGGATTATGGCTGTGTCTGCTGCATCAAACCAGTTGCCAGGGAAGTGGGGGAAAGCCAGCAGTGACAGGCCTCACCCAGCTTCCATGCAGCCAGCAAGGCCAATCTGATTCCTGTTTTACCCCACCTCTCAACTGCACATTTATATCCAGGCAGCTGGTGAGCAGGGCTGAGATCTTGCCCCAGGCTACAAGTCTCCCCAGTGAGAAAGCATGCAGGGCTCAGGCCTTACCCCTCCTTGCCTGCCTGCTCACCTAGTCAGCTATGGCTTCTATGCTCATATCTGAGCTTTCTGATCACTTCCCCCTACCAGGTTTCTGCTCAGGAAAATTCATGCTCGGTTGAAATTATTACAGAGTTCAGCTAGAAGCTTTTTTCATTCTGTGGCCTCTCCACAATTCTTGCTGGCTACCTTCCCTTCCCCAGGGACCTCTGTGAGATAAAGCCAGGAATGGCTTCCCTGGGCTGGAGCTGGGGACCATGAGTGCCTATAGGGCCCTTCCCACTGCTTCTTCGACTTTTATATTTTGCTTGGCTCCCTAAATCCATTTCAGCTCTACATAAGGTTAAATCTTTCTCTGGTGATCTGGATTTTCATGTTTCCCAGTGGGGATGCATGTTTGGAGGTTGACTTTTCTCTCTGTCATACTTTGGGAACTCAGTTTTTCAGCTGTCTCATGGGATTTGCAGCAGCAAGCTGCTTCTTTCAAAGGGTCTGTGATTTTTTTTTGGTTTTCCTGGTATGTTTTTGCAGTGGCTCTTGGGGCAAAAGTTCACAATGTGAGTCTCCAGATGCTGTTCTGTCTGTCCAAGTAGGAGCCGCACATTAGTTTTGTCTCCTGTCTGCCAATTTTCTATTTAACCATTAATGATCAACTTAAAACTGAAGCTTATTTTTTTCTTGATTATGGAAGTACTTGAATCTCTTAAAATGCAAATAATACAGAAATGGATAACTTAGTGTAAGTTGTTAGTAGTCACTACAGAGTTACAGATGGAGTGAGATTTGGTAGTGTCTATTGTATATATCATGTTTTAATTTTTTAAGTGATTTTTCCCCTTTACATTTTGACAAGTCACTTTTGATATAGCTACATCTAAATGTACCATTTCAAAGCTCTGCCTTTCCTATGCTTCAATACTTCTCTCTCCAGTGGGCTGGGTTGGACCTCCCATCCTCCTGTGCCTTTCCCAACATGCCTTGCAGTCTCCACTTGTATCAGGTTACTGATGGTGGGGCATATATTGAGCCAAAATGATTATATATATATACATGGAAACATCAGCCACAGTGCAGCCAATGGTAGGTTTTAGACTCATGATTTTGCTTCCCACCATAGCTGTGTACCTATCAACACGGCTTTCATTCCTATAGCCTGTAAGTCCTAACACATTTGAGTATGACTATTGAGGAAAATAAAAATATTGGACTGGGAAGTCAAGTTAGATAAATATGTATCATCTTTTTTGCCAAATGTCAAAAAATCTAAAATGAAAAAGCACCAAAGGTAAAGACCTATTTTGTTTTTGTCAGATTTATTGAGATATAATTCATATGCAATGTCACCATTTTTGAGTATACAGGTTGATAAGTTTTGACAGTAGTAAACAGGAATGTAAAAACCACCACTATCCATATAATATAGAATATTTACACTATTCTATAATATATAGAATATTTACACTATTCTATAATATATAGAATATTTATAGAATATAAATATTCTATAATATATAGAATGTTCTAGAATATAAATATTCTATAATATATAGAATATTCTAGAATATAAATATTCTATAATATATAGAATATTCTAGAATATAAATATTCTATAATATATAGAATATTCTAGAATATAAATATTCTATAATATATAGAATATTCTAGAATATAAATATTCTGTAATATATAGAATATTCTGGAATATAAATATTCTGTAATATATAGAATATTCTGGAATATAAATATTCTGTAATATATAGAATATTCTGGAATATAAATATTCTGTAATATATAGAATATTCTGGAATATAAATATTCTGTAATATATAGAATATTCTGGAATATAAATATTCTGTAATATATAGAATATTCTGGAATATAAATATTCTGTAATATATAGAATATTCTGGAATATAAATATTCTGTAATATATAGAATATTCTGGAATATAAATATTCTGTAATATATAGAATATTCTGGAATATAAATATTCTGTAATATATAGAATATTCTGGAATATAAATATTCTGTAATATATAGAATATTATGGAATATAAATATTCTGTAATATATAGAATATTATGGAATATAAATATTCTGTAATATATAGAATATTATGGAATATAAATATTCTGTAATATATAGAATATTATGGAATATAAATATTCTGTAATATATGGAATATTATGGAATATAAATATTCTGTAATATATGGAATATTATGGAATATAAATATTCTGTAATATATGGAATATTATGGAATATAAATATTCTGTAATATATGGAATATTATGGAATATAAATATTCTGTAATATATAGAATATTATGGAATATAAATATTCTGTAATATATAGAATATTATGGAATATAAATATTCTGTAATATATAGAATATTATGGAATATAAATATTCTGTAATATATAGAATATTATGGAATATAAATATTCTGTAATATATAGAATATAGAATATAAATATTCTATAATATTTATATATATTTAATATTATAGAATATTAATATATATTATATATTATATATTATTATATATAATATTATATATTAATATTATCCATAATATTCATATATAATATTTATATTATATAAATATTATAATATAAATATAGAATATTTATAGAATATAAATATAGAATATTTATAGAATATAAATATAGAATATTTATATTATATTTATATAACCCCAAATGATTCCCTTTACCCCATTCACAAGAAATCCTCTCACTCTCCATCCCTGACAACTGCTGATCTGTTTTCTGTCCCTTTAGTTTTACCTTTTCCATAGTTATATAAATTGAATCATATAGTATGGAGCCTTTTGTATTAGGCTTTCTTCACTTAGCATCATATATTTTTAAGATTCATCTGTGAGTATATGTATGAAGTAACTTGTTTTTATTGTGGAGTAGTATTTCATATTACAGATGATCACAGTTTGCTTATTTATTCACCAGTTTAGGAACATTTGGGTTGTTTCCAGTTTGAAACTATTTTGAATAAGTTTCAATATGATAAGAATATATATGTATAAGCCTTTGTGGAGATATATGATTTTGTTTCTCTTGAGTTAATACCTAGCTGTGGGATTCTTGGGTCATATGGTAAGTGGATGATTAACCTTATAAGAAACTGCCAAAGTGTTTTCCAAAGCAGTTCTACCATTTTGCTTTCCTATAATTGATATATGAGAGTTCTCTTTATTCCACATCTTCATTATCATTTAGTGTTATAAGTTTGTTTTTGTTGGTGGTGGTGATAGTTTCTTATATTCTATTCCATAAGGTATGAAATGGAGTCTCCTTGTGGTTTTTAATTTGCACTTCTGTAATGACTAATCTTTTCATGTGCTTGTTTGCCATCTGTATATCTTCTAATGTGAAGTGTCTGTTTAGTCTTTTGCCTTTTTTTATTGAGTTGTTTATTTTATTATTGAGCTATAACAGATCTTTAAATGCCTGGGTATAAGTCTGTTTGTTTTTAAGCAAATCTGATTCCTCCCCATAGAGCAAAATTACAATCAATGGGAGGGAGTTGTGAGGAGGTATATATATACTTGATATGAGGAAAATGTGTCTAACAATTGGAGTTTTCCAACAATAGAATAGGCTGTTCCAGGAGCTAAATTCCTCCATTACGTCAGGTGTTTCCAAAAGCTGAGTAAGCAATTATTAGGGATAATGTACAGCAGATTGATGCATTAGATTAAATGGTATCTAAGTTTTCTTCCAACTCTGAAAATGTATGAAATTAACATAAATTAAGTCAACATCATATTAATGAGATAGAGGAATTATTGGTTGCATCAACAAAAGATAATACATTCTGAGGGAACCACATTGTGATTGGTAGAATCCCTTCCACTTCCTTAGCCAGCAGAGAACTAGTTTACAAATCCCTACCCACCATATAGGCAATGGAGATACCGCTTTGTGTGTGTGTGTGTGCGTGTGTGTGTGTGTGTGTGTGTAGTCTTCTATGAATATCCCTGACAATTTGAATGCATTGGGCAGTACTTAATCCAAATTATACATGCAGAATAATGATATTTCAACTATCCATTTTAAACCAGGAAAGAAGCCAAAGATTATTCCCCAAGGCATATTGGCCTGTGTACTTTCTTATCCCCAAGATCAATGAATCAATGAAACTTGTGGGTAGGCATTATCAACAAGAGGACTAGAAATAAACTATTTTATTTTTTTAATTTAGTTTTTATTTTTTTAGAGACAGGGTCTCACTATATCACCCAGGCTGGAATGCAGTGGTGCCATCATAGCTCACTGCAGCCTCAAATTTCTGGGCTCAAGTGATCTTCCCACTTCTGCCTCCCAAGTAACTGGAACTACAAGCATGTGCCACCATGCCAGATAATTTTTTTTGTAGTGATAGGGTCTTACTTTTCTGCCTAGGCCAATCCTCCCACGTCAGCCTCCCAAAGGGCTGGGATTACATGTGTGAACCACCACGCCTGGGCCATTTTTTCTCTTTTTTAACAAAACCATGGTTCATCTGCCCCCGAAATCTGTGTAATTTTTATCACCATGTCTCAGAAAACAAATCACTAAGATTTAAGAGGAAGTGAGAAGAAGAAAACAGGTTTATTAAGTCCTAAGAGTATGTCAGATACTTTCACACATTTAAGCCAATTAATTACCACAACAACTTTGACAAGCAGGTATTTCAATCATATATATATACACACACACACACACACACACACACACACACATATACATACATGTGATCATATATATACACTTATGATTCTCGGCAAGGTTAACCAGCTTCTCAAGGACATATAGTTATTAAGGGCAAATCCAGAGTTCAAAACCTAGTCATCTGATTCCAAATCCATTGGATTTTGCACAACACTTCAATGCCCAAAACAGACCAAAAAGGAGAGACCTCGTCAGCATGGAACAAACAAAATCTGAAAGGGACTATCATTAAAGTTTATAAACGTAAGAAGTTTATGTATTTTGGTAGCTTGATGTCATTCACCAAATTCCAATACATGAGTACTAGAAAGCTCTTTGAAACTTAACAATGCTGTTTAAGACAACTAATATGAAGCCCTGCTTTGCATAGTGGCTGGCAAACTTATGAGCCTCACTACTCCTAAAGAATTGGTATAGACTGATAATCTAACCAGCTTCATAGAAGGTTTATGTAAATTGATGAGTGGTAGATGCTGAATGGATAATTAGAAGAAATTAGGATACCTGGAAGACAACCCTAACTTTTGAAGTGGATATCAATGAGGAAAACTAAGCCGTTTCAAAACATAATATCATATATTAGCACCAGAATTTGATCCCAGCATTAGAGATACTCCCAGCGGGTAGCCAGCTAAACATTGGACGCAACTCTTGAGGAAATCTTGAATTCTAGAGGGTGGCTAAATCATGGAAACAACTCTTTTTAAAAAATAGTTTCAACTTTTTTTGTAGATTCAGGGGGTACATGTGCAGGTTTGTTAGCTGGGTATATTGCATGATGGTGAGATTTGGGGTACAATTGAGCCCATCACCCAAATAGTAAGCATAGTACCCAATAGGTAGTTTTTCAACCCTTGCTCCCCACCCCCCAACACAGTAGTCTCCATCGTCTATTGGGAAACAACTCTTGAGCAATTCTTGTACTGTCATGAAGAATGAGATCTTGGGCACAACTTATGGGCGTCTTACACCATTATCTTCATTCCTTCAAATAGCTGAAAAACAAGGTCTAGCTTTTTGTTAGAGTTTGTAAATCAGAGAAAGTAAAGTGAAGCAATGAACTCAAATATTAGAATTAACATTTTATTGCTAAGTGTTAGGCTCAAAGAGAGATGTGACCGTCTGGCTGACAAACTTCCCCCTGATCTGCAGCATCTTAATAACCTTTATGGGTGGCTTTGATGCAGACTAAAATTTGAGAATCACTGCTCTAAGGAAAAGCACTCTGGACTGGGACTGAAGAAACTTGGATTCTGGTTCCATTGCTTCCATAACTTTGCTGAGTAATTCTGATCAAATCACTTGCCCCTCTGGGCCTCAGTTACTTCTCTGTAAAATGAGGGTGTTGAACCAAATGATCTTTATGGTCTCACCTTACTCTAAAATATTGGTATTGTTCCTATTTTACCAGTTTATAGAATAACCTCGACTTAGTCATTTAACCTCAAAATCCTTCGTTTTCTACCCATTTATTTAAAAGTACCCATAATTTCTATGAAACCTTGTAATGTAGGAATGGGAGCCAGCTGTTTCCAATTCCATGATTGAACCAGTTGGTGCGTAGTAGTACCTGGAACAAGTTAAAGTCCCACACTTCCCATCTCAATCATTGGAATTAAAAATATAGTTAATGTGCTTAAGATACTGCCAAGTGTAAGAGTTTAGTTCTCAGTCACTCAGGTGATCCAAATTGGTTAACCACATTAGCCTTCAAGTGTATAATGAGAGGGTAAACATGAAATTTTTTTCTCCTGATCTCTTTAAAAATCAAAGATTTCACACTCCCATACTGAAGGAACATGGGTTAACATAACTTAGTCATGTAATTTTCCCCATAAGAACCTCATAAAATCAAAGAAACGAAACAATTGCAAAAGATAACACATGAAAAAAAAAACATTTAAAGGCATTGCCTAAGAGAAAAAAGTATGATAACACTTCACAAAGGCTAGCCTAGAGACACTCCCAGGGGGTAGCCAGCTAAACACTGGACACAACTCTTGAAAAAATCTTGAATTCTAGAGGATAGTGGAAGAGGTGCTCTCACTTATCGATGATGAGAATATAAATTAAATACAAATATTCTTAATGGCAATTTGGCAGTATCTACCAAAAGACATCCCTTTTGACCTTGCAGTTCCACTTCAGAGAATTGATCCTATAGATATTTTTTGTGCATGTGCTGATGACATATATAAAAATTATTGATTGAAGCATTATTTGTATTAGCAAGAGAAGGGGGAAGAACAAATTTTCCTCAGAGACAGCCTGGTTAAATAAATTACGGTAACTTATAGTAAGTGAAAAAGAAGTAAGTTACAAAACAGTGTGTATAGAATACTGCTATTTGTGGAAAAACACACTATTTGGGTGATTTTATATGTATACAATCATAAAGGATACACAACAAAGATGTTGGTTGCTTCCAGCGAGGAGAACTGGGTGGCTGGGGGACAGGTATAGGAGGAAGACTTTTCACTGTATACTATTCCATACTTTCAGATTTTAAAACTTGTAAATATATTATCTTTAAAAAGAGATACAATTAAAAATGTTAAAATACTACAAATCTTTCATGTTTGTGGTGTACATATATTTGTATAAACATATACAAATAAGAGGATCTGGAATGATACATACCAAACACCAAAGAGGTGTTGTGCCTTAGAATGAGGAGGTGAGAAGTTAGATGTATGTGTGGGGTGGACATTTACCTTTTACTTTATATTGCTTGAATTTTAAAATGAGATTTCATACTTACAAAAATCAAGCACATAGAAATGGTCTTGTCTTGTAGGGCTGGGAGCACTGGGCCAGGAGAGTAGAGTCTCTTTTTTTTTTTCAATTCAATTATAAATGTATGAGAGGCTCAGTCCTGTTAAGTTGGTCTTGAGTCACATTATTCCCTTGAGTCTTTCTGATGCATTGAAGTAATAAGACCATACCATTTAAGGACTCACAGTCTTGCAGTCTTATGGCCACCTCTGTGGAGAATACCAAAATATCTCATATGAGAAGAGCTATCTAAAGGCAAAGGGTATGAAAAGAAAGGTAGTAGAGAGCCACTTTTATAACTGTCTCAGAAGTACAACCCACACTTCAAAAGTATATAATCTTCAATGGAATACTATTCAGCCATAAGAAAGAATGAAATCATGTCTTTTGCAGCAAGATGGATGGAACTGGAGGCCATTATCTTAAGTGAAACAACTCAGACACAGAAAGATAAATACCTCATGTTCTCACTCATAAGTGGAAGCTAAATAATGTGTACATATGGAAATAGACTGTGGAATGATAGATAATAGAGACTGGTATGGGTGAGAGGGTGGGAGAGGGGTGGATGATAAGAAACTACTTAATAGGTACAATGTACATTATTCAAGTGATAGATACTCTTGAAAGCCCTGACTACACCACTGTGCAACCTATGCATGTAACTAAATTTTACTTGTACTCCATTAATTTATACAAATTTTTTTAAAAGAAAAAAAGTGTTTAGTCTTTAACACCTGGCTACATTATAGACTACCTGTATGACTTTGGTTAATCAACTACCTCTGGTAGTTAATCGACTATCCCTATCTTATTACCTATCTTACAAATTTATTGAGAAAATAAAATGAAATAACATATGCGAAAGCATGTTGTAAACTCTAAAGTGCTGTGTAAATTGTGTCATTATCACCTTTCAGTACTCAAAGTAGCAAAGATAATGACAATTGGCTGAAGTAGTTTTCCCTACATTGTCATAAAGGACATTTCCCCCTTTACTTCAAGAATCACATGGCAACTTTTAAGGTATGCAACTTGCAGAAAGTCTTTGTTTCAAGTTTTTCATTATGGCTTGTTTCTGTCACTGTATGGGAAAATAAAATTAACACTTCATAATAATACAAGAGAATACATGTTAATAGGAAAACAGAATAAAAATTTGTCATGGAGCTTTGTATTTTTGAACTCTTAGAAATGGATAAAAAGATAGTATAAACACTGATTTTTTTTTATTTCAGTTGTTTACCTCATACTCTACCATGCCATCTTTGTGTTCTTTACCTGGACCTACTGGAAGTCTATCTTTACACTCCCACAGCAGCCAAATCAGAAGGTAAGAATATTGGTTACTTCTTAAAGGATAAGAACAGAAAAAAGTAGAAATGACAATAAAGCAAGAAGAGGACAAAAAGAGGAGTAAATAATACGAAAGAGTCAGGGTAATCTTAAAGAACTCCTAGTGATAAAGGTGAATTGAGGGTAGGATAGGCTATTGAAGGAGTTTGTGAAATCACCAGCTCTGGATATCTTTAATACTAAGAAGCCAACTGGGTGCTGTGGCTCACACCTGTATTCCCAACATTTTTGGAGGCTGAGGCGGGAGAATCACTTGAAGCTAGGAGTTTGAGACCTAGGCAACAAAGTGAGACCCTGTCAATACACAGAATTTTTTAATTAGCTTGGCATGGTGGAGCACACCTGTGTTCCCAGCTACTCAGGAGGCAGAGGCAGGAGGATTACTTAAACCCAGGAGTTTGAGGCTGCAGTGACCTGTGATGGTGCCACTACACTCCAGCATGAGTGACGCTGTCTCAAATTTTAAAAAGAGTAGGAAACCACTACCTGCATTGGTGATATAATTAGAAAACAAGAACCCACTTGGACTCTGAGGCCTCATCTAATTCAATTCTATGAAACTACTATTTTAGTACCAGTGATTATTTTATTTATTTAGTGCTGTTATTTCATTCCAGTGAGACTCTGAAATACAACTCTGAGAAAAAAGCACAATAGTTAAATCAATCATTTTCAGACTGTGTTACCTTAAATGCAAGTGTTTCATGCAATATTTTTAAGGGTTCATGAAAGAATTTGTGATTATATCAGGCATTTGTAATGTGTAACTACTCTAAATTAGGGTAGGTTCCAAAGTAGTAAAAGAACAACAGGGAAACTTTCCAGCCTCCGAACATTAGGAAAAATACTGTGTCCTTAATGAAGCCAAAACGGTACACAAGAAAAATAAAGTTAACTACAAAGAAAGGCAATAATGTAGGAATTGAGGAACATAAGAGATATGAGATATGAAGAAAATAAAGAGTAAAATGACAGAAGTTATTCATAATAAGTAATTACTTGAAACATAAATGGATTTAACTATTCAATTAAAAGGTTGAGATTGACAGAATGGATAAAAAATTGTGATTTACCTTTATACTGTTTACAAAAGTCTAACTTTAGAACCAGAGACATAAATAGGTTGAAAATGTAAAGCTAGAAAAAGATATTACAGAGTAAGGGTGGTTATATTAATATCATACAACAAAGACTCTTTAAGTAAAAAAATGTTACAAGAGACAAAGAAGGACATATATTTACAAAAGAGTCAATTTATCAAGAATATGTGACAGTTATAAAATATATGCATGTAATAAGAGAGCCCCAAATTATAAGAAGCAAAAACTGACAGAAGTAAAGAAAAAAATACACAATAACAGTTACATAGTAATAGTTGGAGACTTCAATACCCCACTTGCAATAATGGATACAATAACTAAACAGAAGGTCAATAAGGAAATGGAGGATTTGAACAACACCAAACCAGCTACATGTAACATATCTATATAGATCACCCAAAAAGAGTAAAATGTACTTTCTTCCTAAGTGTACACGGAACATTTTCCAGTATAGACCATATATTAGGCCATAATACAAGACTCAATACATTTAAAAGACACAAAATATCTTCTCTGATTGTGATGGAATGAAACCAGAAATCAATAACACAAAGAAATCTACAGTTTCATAAATATGTGGAAATTAAACACATGCTTAACAAATGAATCAAATAAGAAAGCATAAGGGAAATTAGAAAATATTTTGAGATGAATGAAAACAAGAAAAAACTTACCGGAAATTAGGGGATGCAATAAAGCAGTGCTCAGAGAAGAATTTATGGCTGTAAGCACCTTCATTTAAAAAGGATAAAAATTTCAAAATAGTCTGACTTTTCATCTTAAAAAACCATAAAATAAACAGCAATCTAAAACCAAAGTAATTGGAAGGAAATAATAAAGATTAGAACAGAAGTAACAAAATAAGGAATAGAAAATAATACAGAGACCCAACAAAACCAAAACTGAGACTCTAAAAAGGTTAACAAAATTGTCAAACCTTTATTTAGCCAGACTGAAAAGGAGAGAAGGAGGGAAGAGAAGGGAAAAGAGGAGAGAAGGGAAGGGAGGGAAGGAAGAGGACGAGAGGAGAAAGGAGGGAAGGGAGGAGAAAGGAAGATAAAAAAGTACAGGCACAAATTACTTAGAAAGGAAGGGAGAGAGGGAAGAAAGGAAAGAAGGAAGGAACAAAGGAAGGGAAGGAGGGAGTAAAAAAGGAAGACGTAAGTTACTAATATCAGAAGTGAAAGTGGAGATGTAACTACCAACTTTAAACAAATTGAATTATAAGAAAATAATATGAAGAATTGTGTGCCCCTAAATTTGATAACCTAGATGAAATGGAAAAACTTTTAGAAAGACACAAACTGCCAAAACTGACTCAGGAAGAAATAAAAAATCTGAATAGACTTTTAACAAGTAAAGATATAGAATTAGTAATCAAAAACCTGCCAACAAAGAAAACCCAAGGACCAGATGGCTTCACAGATGAATTCTATCAAATATTTAAGAAATAATTAACATCAATCCTTCCCAAATTTCTTAAAAAAAAATAAGAAACATTTCCTCTGGCCAGTGCAAGTAGGCAAGAAAATGAAATAAAAGGCATTGAAATTGAACAGGAAGAAGTAAAATTATCTCTGTTTGTAGGTATGATCTTACATATAGAAAACCATAAATATTCCACATGTAAAACCCTATTATAAATAATAAATGAATTCAGCAAAGTTGCAGGATGCAAAATCACCACATCACGCAAAAACCAATTATGTTTTGATACACTAACAATGAACAATCTGAAAAGAAACTAAAAAAGCAATTTCATTTATAATAGCACCAAAAATAATAAAATACTTAAGAATAAACATAACCAAAAAAGTGAAAGACTTCTAAAGTGAAAACTAAAAAATGTCACTGAAAGAAAGTAGAAGTGAATAAAGGGAAAAGCATCCTGTATTCATGAATTGGAAGAGTTAATATTGTTAAAACATAAATACTACCCAAATCAATCTATAGATTTAATGCAATTTATATCAAAATCCCAATGATCTTTTTTTTGCAGAAATAAAAAATCATTTTCTAAAATTTATGTAGAATATCAAGAGATCCCACATACCAAAAACAATCTAGAAAAAGAACAAAGCTGTAGCTTCACACTTCCTGATTTCAGAATTTACTACAAAGCTACAGTAATCAGAACAATATGGTACTGGCATAAGGACAGATATGTAGAACAATGGAATAGGATAAAGAGCCCAACAACAAACACTTGCATATTTGGTCAGAAATCTTCAACAACCATGCTAAAAGCATTCTAATGGAGAATGCACAGTCTTCAACAAGTGGTGTTGGGATAACTGGATGTCCATACCCAAATGAATGACCCTTACCTCACACCATATACAAAAATTAACTTAAAATAGATCCAAGATCTAAACTTAAGAGCTAGGATTATAAAACTTAGAAAAATATTCCACAGAGGAATATTTTTATAACATTGGTTTGGCAATTTCTTGGATATGACACCAACACTGTAAAACAGTAAACATACATAAATTGGACTACATCATAATTAAAAATTTCCATATGTCAAAGGATACATTTAACAGAGTGAAAAGGCAGCCTACAGAATAGCAGAAAATATAAGTAATATGTTAGATGAAGAGTTATTATACAGAATATTTAAAAACTACAGCTAAACAAAAAACTCATTTTATTTATTTATTTTTATTTATTTATTTATTTTTGAGATGGAGTCTCCCTCTGTCGCCCAGGCTGGAGTGCAGCGGTGCAATCTCGGCTCACTGCAAGCTCCACCTCCGGGTTCACGCCATTCTCCTGCCTCAGCCTCCCGAGTAGCTGGGACCACAGGCACCTGCCACCACCCCTGGCTAATTTTTTGTATTTTTTTTAGTAGAGATGGGGTTTCACCATGTTAGCCAGGATGGTCTCGATCTCCTGACCTCGTGATCCACCTGTCTCGGCCTCCCAAAGTGCTGGGATTACAGGCATGAGCCACCGTGCCCAGCCAACTCATTTTATTTTTTTAAAAATAATTTCAACTTTTATTTTGGTTTCAAGGGTTATATGTGCAGATCAGTTTTCTTTTTTTTTTTTTTTTTTTTTTTTTGTTTGTTTGTTTTTTTTTCTTTTTTTTTTGTTTTTTTTTCTTTTTTTTTTTTCTTTTATTATTATTATTATTATTATTATTATTATACTTTAGGTTTTATGGTACATGTGCGCAATGTGCAGGTAAGTTACATATGTATATCTCCCAATGCTATCCCTCCCCCCTCCCCCCACCCCACAACAGTCCCCAGAGTGTGATGTTCCCCTTCCTGTGTCCATGTGTTCTCATTGTTCAATTCCCACCTATGAGTGAGAATATGCGGTGTTTGGTTTTTTGTTCTTGCGATAGTTTACTGAGAATGATGATTTCCAATTTCATCCATGTCCCTACAAAGGACGTGAACTCATCATTTTTTATGGCTGCATAGTATTCCATGGTGTATATGTGCCACATTTTCTTAATCCAGTCTATCATTGTTGGACATTTGGGTTGGTTCCAAGTCTTTGCTATTGTGAATAATGCCGCAATAAACATACGTGTGCATGTGTCTTTATAGCAGCATGATTTATAGTCCTTTGGGTATATACCCAGTAATGGGATGGCTGGGTCGAATGGAATTTCTAGTTCTAGATCCCTGAGGAATCGCCACACTGACTTCCACAAGGGTTGAACTAGTTTACAGTCCCACCAACAGTGTAAAAGTGTTCCTATTTCTCCACATCCTCTCCAGCACCTGTTGTTTCCTGACTTTTTAATGATTGCCATTCTAACTGGTGTGAGATGGTATCTCATTGTGGTTTTGATTTGCATTTCTCTGATGGCCAGTGATGGTGAGCATTTTTTCATGTGTTTTTTGGCTGCATAAATGTCTTCTTTTGAGAAGTGTCTGTTCATGTCCTTCGCCCACTTTTTGATGGGGTTGTTTGTTTTTTTCTTGTAAATTTGTTGGAGTTCATTGTAGATTCTGGATATTAGCCCTTTGTCAGATGAGTAGGTTGCGAAAATTTTCTCCCATTTTGTAGGTTGCCTGTTCACTCTGATGGTAGTTTCTTTTGCTGTGCAGAAGCTCTTGAGTTTAATTAGATCCCATTTGTCAATTTTGGCTTTTGTTGCCATTGCTTTTGGTGTTTTAGACATGAAGTCCTTGCCCATGCCTATGTCCTGAATGGTAATGCCTAGGTTTTCTTCTAGGGTTTTTATGGTTTTAGGTCTAACATTTAAATCTTTAATCCATCTTGAATTGATTTTTGTATAAGGTGTAAGGAAGGGATCCAGTTTCAGCTTTCTACATATGGCTAGCCAGTTTTCCCAGCACCATTGATTAAATAGGGAATCCTTTCCCCATTTCTTGTTTTTGTCAGGTTTGTCAAAGATCAGATAGTTGTAGATATGTGGCATTATTTCTGAGGGCTCTGTTCTGTTCCATTGATCTATATCTCTGTTTTGGTACCAGTACCATGCTGTTTTGGTTACTGTAGCCTTGTAGTATAGTTTGAAGTCAGGTAGTGTGATGCCTCCAGCTTTGTTCTTTTGGCTTAGGATTGACGTGGCGATGCAGGCTCTTTTTTGGTTCCATATGAACTTTAAAGTAGTTTTTTCCAATTCTGTGAAGAAAGTCATTGGTAGCTTGATGGGGATGGCATTGAATCTGTAAATTACCTTGGGAAGGATGGCCATTTTCATGATATTGATTCTTCCTACCCATGAGCATGGAATGTTCTTCCATTTGTTTGTATCCTCTTTTATTTCCTTGAGCAGTGGTTTGTAGTTCTCCTTGAAGAGGTCTTTCACATCCCTTGTAAGTTGGATTTCTAGGTATTTTATTCTCTTTGAAGCAATTGTGAATGGGAGTTCACTCATGATTTGGCTCTCTGTTTGTCTGTTATTGATGTATAAGAATGCTTGTGATTTTTGCACATTGATTTTGTATCCTGAGACTTTGCTGAAGTTGCTTATCAGCTTAAGGAGATTTTGGGCTGAGACAATGGGGTTTTCTAGATATACTATCATGTCATCTGCAAACAGGGACAATTTGACTTCCTCTTTTCCTAATTGAATACCCTTGATTTCCTTCTCCTGCCTAATTGCCCTGGCCAGAACTTCCAACACTATGTTGAATAGAAGTGGTGAGAGAGGGCATCCCTGTCTTGTGCCAGTTTTCAAAGGGAATGCTTCCAGTTTTTGCCCATTCAGTATGATATTGGCTGTGGGTTTGTCATAAATAGCTCTTATTATTTTGAGATACGTCCCATCAATTCCTAATTTATTGAGAGTTTTTAGCATGAAGGGTTGTTGAATTTTGTCAAAGGCCTTTTCTGCATCTATTGAGATAATCATGTGGTTTTTGTCTTTCGTTCTGTTTATATGCTGGATTACGTTTATTGATTTGCGTATATTGAACCAGCCTTGCATCCCAGGGATGAAGCCCACTTGATCATGGTGGATAAGCTTTTTGATGTGCTGCTGGATTCTGTTTGCCAGTATTTTATTGAGGATTTTTGCATCAATGTTCATCAAGGATATTGGTCTAAAATTCTCTTTTTTTGTTGTGTCTCTGCCAGGCTTTGGTATCAGGATGATGCTGGCCTCATAAAATGAGTTAGGGAGGATTCCCTCTTTTTCAATTGATTGGAATAGTTTCAGAAGGAATGGTACCAGCTCCTCCTTGTACCTCTGGTAGAATTCGGCTGTGAATCCATCTGGACCTGGACTTTTTTTGGTTGGTAAGCTATTGATTATTGCCACAATTTCAGCTCCTGTTATTGGTCTATTCAGAGATTCAACTTCTTCCTGGTTTAGTCTTGGGAGGGTGTATGTGTTGAGGAATTTATCCATTTCTTCTAGATTTTCTAGTTTATTTGCATAGAGGTGTTTGTAATATTCTCTGATGGTAGTTTGTATTTCTGTGGGATCGGTGGTGATATCCCCTTTATCATTTTTTATTGCATCTATTTGATTCTTCTCTCTTTTTTTCTTTATTAATCTTGCTAGCGGTCTATCAATTTTGTTGATCCTTTCAAAAAACCAGCTCCTGGATTCATTTATTTTTTGAAGGGTTTTTTGTGTCTCTATTTCCTTCAGTTCTGCTCTGATTTTAGTTATTTCTTGCCTTCTGCTAGCTTTTGAATGTGTTTGCTCTTGCTTTTCTAGTTCTTTTAATTGTGATGTTAGGGTGTCAATTTTGGATCTTTCCTGCTTTCTCTTGTGGGCATTTAGTGCTATAAATTTCCCTCTACACACTGCTTTGAATGCATCCCAGAGATTCTGGTATGTTGTGTCTTGGTTCTCGTTGGTTTCAAAGAACATCTTTATTTCTGCCTTCATTTCGTTATGTACCCAGTAGTCATTCAGGAGCAGGTTGTTCAGTTTCCACGTAGTTGAGCGGTTTTGAGTGAGATTCTTAATCCTGAGTTCTAGCTTGATTGCACTGTGATCTGAGAGACAGTTTGTTACAATTTCTGTTCTTTTACATTTATTGAGGAGAGCTTTACTTCCAAGTATATGGTCAATTTTGGAATAGGTGTGGTGTGGTGCTGAAAAAAATGTATATTCTGTTGATTTGGGGTGGAGAGTTCTGTAGATGTCTATTAGGTCCGCTTGGTGCAGAGCTGAGTTCAATTCCTGGGTATCCTTGTTGACTTTCTGTCTCGTTGATCTGTCTAATGTTGATAGTGGAGTGTTAAAGTCTCCCATTATTAATGTGTGGGAGTCTAAGTCTCTTTGTAGGTCACTCAGGACTTGCTTTATGAATCTGGGTGCTCCTGTATTGGGTGCATATATATTTAGGATAGTTAGCTCTTCTTGTTGAATTAATCCCTTTACCATTATGTAATGGCCTTCTTTGTCTCTTTTGATCTTTGTTGGTTTAAAGTCTGTTTTATCAGAGACTAGGATTGCAACCCCTGCCTTTTTTTGTTTTCCATTTGCTTGGTAGGTCTTCCTCCATCCTTTTATTTTGAGCCTATGTGTGTCTCTGCACGTGAGATGGGTTTCCTGAATACAGCACACTGATGGGTCTTGAGTCTTTATCCAGTTTGCCAGTCTGTGTCTTTTAATTGGAGCATTTAGTCCATTTACATTTAAAGTTAATATTGTTATGTGTGAATTTGATCCTGTCATTATGATGTTAGCTGGATATTTTGCTCGTTAGTTGATGCAGTCTCTTCCTAGTCTCGATGTTCTTTACATTTCGGTATGATTTTGCAGTGGCTGGTACCGGTTGTGCCTTTCCATGTTTAGCGCTTCCTTCAGGAGCTCTTTTAGGGCAGGCCTGGTGGTGACAAAATCTCTCAGCATTTGCTTGTCTGTAAAGTATTTTATTTCTCCTTCACTTATGAAGCTTAGTTTGGCAGGATATGAAATTCTGGGTTGAAAATTCTTTTCTTTAAGAATGTTGAATATTGGCCCCCACTCTCTTCTGGCTTGTAGGGTTTCTGCTGAGAGATCCGCTGTTAGTCTGATGGGCTTCCCTTTGATGGTAACCCGACCTTTCTCTCTGGCTGCCCTTAACATTTTTTCCTTCATTTCAACTTTGGTGAATCTGACAATTATGTGTCTTGGAGTTGCTCTTCTCGAGGAGTATCTTTGTGGCGTTCTCTGTATTTCCTGAATCTGAATGTTGGCCTGCCTTGCTAGATTGGGGAAGTTCTCCTGGATAATATCCTGCAGAGTGTTTTCCAACTTGTTTCCATTCTCCCCGTCACTTTCAGGTACACCAATCAGACGTAGATTTGGTCTTTTCACATAGTCCCACATTTCTTGGAGGCTTTGCTCGTTTCTTTTTATTCTTTTTTCTCTAAACTTCCCTTCTCGCTTCATTTCATTCATTTCATCTTCCAGGGCTGATACCCTTTCTTCCATTTGATCGCATCGGCTCCTGAGGCTTCTGCATTCTTCACGTAGTTCTCGAGCCTTGGTTTTCAGCTCCATCAGCTCCTTTAAGCACTTCTCTGTATTGGTTATTCTAGTTATACATTCTTCTAAATTTTTTTCAAAGTTTTCAACTTCTTTGCCTTTGGTTTGAATATCCTCCCGTAGCTCGGAGTAATTTGATCGTCTGAAGCCTTCTTCTCTCAGCTCGTCAAAGTCATTCTCCGTCCAGCTTTGTTCCGTTGCTGGTGAGGAACTGCGTTCCTTTGGAGGAGGAGAGGTACTCTGGTTTTTAGAGTTTCCAGTTTTTCTGCTCTGTTTTTTCCCCATCTTTGTGGTTTTATCTACTTTTGGTCTTTGATGATGGTGATGTACAGATGGGTTTTTGGTGTGGATGTCCTTTCTGTTAGTTTTCCTTCTAACAGACAGAACCCTCAGCTGCAGGTCTGTTGGAGTACCTGGCCGGTCGTGTGAGGTGTCAGTCTGCCCCTGCTGGGGGGTGCCTCCCAGTTAGGCTGCTCAGGGGTCAGGGGTCAGGGACCCACTTGAGGAGGCAGTCAGCCCGTTCTCAGATCTCCAGCTGCGTGCTGGGAGAACCACTGCTCTCCTCACAGCTGTCTGACAGGGACATTTAAGTCTGCAGAGGTTACTGCTGTCTTTTTGTTTGTCTGTGTCCTGCCCCCAGAGGTGGAACCTACAGAGGCAGGCAGGCCTCCCTGAGCTGTGGTGGGCTCCACCCAGTTCAAGCTTCCAGGCTGCTTTGTTTACCTAAGCGAGCCTGGGCAATGGCGGGCGCCCCTCCCCCAGCCTCGCTGCGGACTTGCTGTTTGATCTCAGACTGCTGTGCTAGCAATCAGCGAGACTCCGTGGGCGTAGGACCCTCTGAGCCAGGTGCGGGCTATACTCTCCTGGTGCCCCGTTTCCTAAGCCCGTCGGAAAAGCACAGTATTCGGGTGGGAGTGGCCCGATTTTCCAGGTGCTGTCTGTCACCCCTGGAAGGGGAGCTCCCTGACCCCTTGCGCTTCCCGAGTGAGGCAATGCCTCGCCCCTGCTTCGGCTGGCGCACGGTGCGCTCACCCACTGACCTGCGCCCACTGTCTGGCACTCCCTAGTGAGATGAACACGGTACCTCTGATGGAAATGCAGAAATCACCCGTCTTCTGCGTCACTCGCGCTGGGAGCTGTAGACCGGAGCTGTTCCTATTCGGCCATCTTGGCTCCTCCGCAGATCAGTTTTCAAATGGGTAAATAACTTGACAGTTCTCCAAAGAATATATCTCAATGATCAGGAATATTTTAGTCAGGGTTCTCTAGACGGACAGAACTAATAGTATATGTGTGTGTGTGTGTGTGTGTGTGTGTGTGTATGTGTGTGTGTGTGTGTATAAAGGGGATTTTATATATATATACACACACACACATATGGGAGTATATAAAAGTGTAAGTATAATAAAAGTACATATATGTATGTGTGTATATATATATGTATTATATATATATAAAGAGGAGTTTATTAAGTATTAATTCACACAATCACAAGGTCTCACAATAGGCCATCAGCAAGCTGAGGAGCAAGGAAAGCCAGTCGGAGTCCCAAAACTGAAGAACTTGGAGTCTGATGTTTGAGGGCATGAAAGGTGCAGCACAGGAGAAAGATGTAGGCTTGGAGGCTAGGCCAGTCTAGTCTTTTCACGTTTTTCTGCCTGCTTTATATTCACTGGCAGCTGATTAGATGGTGCCCACCCAGATTAAGGGTGGGTCTGCCTTCCCAAGCCTACTGACTCAAATGTTAATCTCCTATGGCAGCACCCTCACAGACACACCCAGGATCAGTCCTTTGCATCCTTCAATCCAATCAAGTTGACACTCAGTATTAACCATCACAAGTCCACCCCTTGTCAAGTTGAAACCATACACATCTCCTGAGATCATACATAATCTTCAAATAAAGACAATAATAAGGTCATCATTATGCCTGACATGATACAACTATCCTTTGTACAACCAGAAATGCACTAATACCCAAACCAAATGCTATTACATAAAGTTAACAATACTTAAATGCTGATATGAAGTCAATAAATCTTATGTCACATGATAAAGGAAAAAGGAAATAGAAGAAGATATTTTCTTAGTACAAGTGTATACATGCACAAATATGTTTTTAAGAAAAGAAGGAGGAAATACTCATGTTAATTATAGTTCTTGTTTCTGCAACTGGTCACGTGGTTGTAGCTGGTATTGATGACCACCTTCTTCTACTCCTGTATTACATGCATATTCTTTCTTACCTCCGTTGTGGAGTAGTAAATTGATTTCATCTTGATAGTCTGGGTCAGTCACCCCAGGGAACACTATAACTCCATTCTTAGCTTGTTGACTTAAAGGTAGGAGAAGCCCAAAGTGTCCAGGTGGCAATCTTAACTTCCAGTTTAATGGAATCGTGTCTCCTGGTGGCAGTGTTCCTCCATCTGGAACGAAGACCTCTAGGCAAGCAGAACATAATGTTGTGGGAACAGGAAGCAAAAATTTTGCTAGTGGATCACTAGGGGTGATAGTGAGTAGTACCACTTCCACTTCCACCACTTGATTTCTGGACACATGAATCCTGCCTATGCAAGAAATAGTACCATATATTGGATGCTGATTCAAAGCATACACGGCCTTCTGGAGAACTATGCCCCAGCTCTGCAAAGTATTGTCACCTAGTTGACATTGTAATTGTGATTTCAAAAGGCTATTCCACCGTTCTATCAGTCCAGCTGCTTCAGGATGATAGGGAACATGGGAATTCCATGAGCATGAGCCCACTGCCTCACATCTTTAGCTGTAAAGTGAGTGCATTGGTTAGAGGCAGTGCTGTGTGGATTACCATGATGGTGGATAAGGGATTCCATGAGTCCATGGATTGTAGTATTGACAGAAGCATTGTGTGCAGGATAGGTAAACCTATATTCGGAGTCTATATCTATTCCAGTGAGGAAAAACCTCTGCCCATTCCTGATAAATGAAGTCCAGTATAATCAACCTGCCACCAGGTAGCTGGCTGATCACCCCGAGGAATGGTGCCAATTTGAATGCTGAGTGTTGGTCTCTGTTGCTGGCAAAATTGGGCACTCAGCAGTGGCCATAGCCAGGTCGACCTTGGTGAGTGGAGGTCCATGTCACTGAGCCCATGCATAACTTCCATCCTTGCCACCACAGCCACTTTGTTCATGGGCCCATTGGGCGATGACAGGGGTGGCTGGGGAAAGAGGCTGAGTGATGTCCACAGAACAGGTTGTCCTATCCACTTGATTATTAAAATCCTCCTCTGCTGAAGTCACCCGTTGGTGACCACTCACATGGGATACAAATATCTTCACAGTTTATGACCACTCAGAGAGGTCCATCCACATACCTCTTCCCCAAATTTCTTTGTCACCAATTTTCCAATCATGCTTCTTCCAAATCCCTAACCATCCAGCCAAACCATTGGCTACAGCCCATGAATCAGTATATAATTGCACATCTGGCCATTTCTTCCTCCACGCAAAGTGCACAACCAGGTGTGCTGCTCAAAGTTCTGCCCCATGGGAAGATTTCTTTACACCGCTGTCCTTCTGGGATGTCCTAGAAAGGGGCTGTAGTGCTGCAGCTGTCCACTTTCGGGTGGTGCCTGCATTTCATGTAGAAGCATCTGTGAACCAGGCCCTAGTAATCTCTTCCTCTGTCAACTGATCATAGTGAACCCCCCATGAGGCCATCAGTGCAGGCTGGGGGAGAGAAGGCAAGGTGGCAGGAGTGGAGACCATGGGCATTTGAGCTAGTTTGTCATGTAATTTGTGCCTTCGGGACCTGTTCAAGCATGATCACGTATATATCACTTCATTTGATGATAGAATACTGATGTGCACAACCAACTTTATGGCTAGATGGGTCACAGAGTGCCCAGTTCATGATAGACAGTTCAGGTCACATGATGACTTTATGACCCGTAGTCAATCGTTGAGTTTCCACCAAAGCCCAGTAATAGGCCAAGAGCTGTCTCTCAAAAGGAGAGTAGTTATCTGCAGAAGATGGCAGGGCCTTGCTCCAAAATCCTAGAGGCCTCTGCTGTGATTCACCTGTGGGAGCCTGCCAAAGGCTCCAAACAGCATCCCTATCTGCCACTGACAACTCAAGCACCGTTGGATCTGCTGGGTCATATAGCCCAAGTGGCAGAGTAGCTTGCACAGCAACCTGGACCTGTTGCAGAGCCTTCTCCTGTTCTGGACCCAACTAAAAACTGGCAGCCTTTTGGGTCACTCGATAAATGGGCCAGAGTAACACGCTCAAATGAGGAATGTGTTGCATCTAAAATCCAAATAGGCCCACTAGGCATTGTGCTAATTTCTTGGTTGTAGGAGGGGCCAAATGCAGCAACTTATCCTTCACCTCAGAAGGAATATTTTGACGGCCTCACACCACTGGACCCCTAGAAATTTTACTGAGGTAGAAGGTCCCTGAATTTTAGTCGGATTTATTTCCCATCCTCTGGCATGCAATTGTCTCACCAATAAGTCCAGTGTATTTGCTACTTCTTGCACACTGGATCCAATCAGCATAATGTCATCAATGTAATGGACCAGTGTGATATCTTGCAGAAGCGAAAAACGATCAAGGTGTCTCCCAATAAGATAATGTCACAAAGACAGAGAGTTGATATACTCCTAAGGTAGGACAATAAAGGTATATTACTGGCCTTGCCAGCTGAAGGCAAATTGCTTCTGATGGGCCTTATGGACAGGAATGGAGAAAAAGGCATTTACTAAGTCAATGTCTGCATACCAGGTACCAGGAGATGTGTTAATTTGCTCAAGCCATGAAACCACATCTGTTACAGCAGCTGCAATTGGAGTCATTGTGAAGCTTACGATAATCCACTGTAATTCTCCAAAATCCATCTGTTTTCTGTGCAGGCCAAATTGGAGAGTTGAAGGAGGATGTAGTGGGAATCACCACCACTGCATCTGTCAAGTCCTTGATGGTGGCACTAATCACAATCCCTCCAGGGATGTGATACTGTTTTTGATTTACTATGTTTCTAGGTAGAGGCAGCTCTAATGGCTTCCATTTGGTCTTTCCCACCATAATAACCCTCACCCTACCAGTCAAGGAGCCATTGTGGGGATTCTGCCAGCTGCTAAGTATGTCTATGCCAATTATGCATTCTGGCACTGGGGATATGACCACAAGACGAGTCCGGGGACCCACTGGACACTGGACACTGTAAATCAGACCTGAGCTAAAACTCCATTAATTACCTGACCTCCTAAGCCCCTACTTTAACTGGAGGATTGTAATGACATTTTTGCTTGCCTGGAATCATCAGCTCAGAGCCAGTGTCCAGTAGTCCCCAAAATGTCTGATCATTTCCCTTTCCCCAATGCAGTTACCCTGGTAAAAGGCCACATGTTTCTTTGGGGAAGGATGGGAGAAAGATTATGTTCCTTGGTTCTCCACATATGGTCAATGGTATTATGTATAGAGTCACTAAACTCCTCACCTCTCACAAGCCGTGAACTCCAGGAGTTTGTTAAGTATTAACTCACACAATCACAAGGGCCCACAATAGACCATCTGAAAGCTGAGGAGCAAGGAAAGCCAGTCCGAGTCCCAAAACTGAAGAACTTGGAGTCCGATGTTCGAGGGCAGGAAGGGTCCAGCTTGGTAGAAAGATGTAGCCTTGGAGGCTAGGCAGTCTAGTCTTTTCACGTTTTTCTGCCTGCTTTATATTCGCTGGTAGCTGATTAGATGGTGCCCACTCAGATTAAGGGTGGGTCTGCCTTCCCCATCCCATTGAGTCAAATGTTAATCTCCTTTGGCAGCACCCTTGCAGACACACCCAGGATCCTTTGCATCCTTCAATCCAATCAAATTGACACTCAATATTAACCATCACAAAGAAGCACATGAAAAGATGCTGAATATCGTTAATCATTAGATTAATGCAAATCAAAACAATGAGATACCACCTCACACCCTTTATTAAAACCTTTATTAAAAGGCTTACTATAAAAAAAACTGTAAAATAGCAAGTGTTGGTGAAGATGTAAAGAAATTGGAACATTTGAAGGCTGTTGGTGGGAATGGTAAAATGGTGTAACTGCTATGGAAAACAGTATAATGGTTCCTCAAATAGTTAAAAATAGCACCACCACAGGGTCTAGCAATTCCACTTTTGGGTTTATACCCAAAAGAGTTGACAGCAAGGTCTCAAAGAGATGGCTGTATACCTGTGTTTATAGCGTTATTCACAATAGCCAAAAGGTGGAAGCAACCCAAATGAATTGGTAAGTAAAATCAAGTATATACATAAAATGGAATATTATTCAGCTTTTGAAAGAGAGGGAAATTCTGACACATGCTACCACATGGATGAAACTTCAGGACATCATACTAAGTGAAATAAACCAGTAACAAAAGGCCAATATGTATGATTCCACTTATATGAGGTACCTAAAGTAGACGAATTCACAGAGAAAAAGTAGAATGGTCTTTGCTAAGACTGGGAGGAGAGGGAAATGTGGAGTTATTTAATGAGTATAGAATATCAGTTTGGGAAGATGAATAAAGTTCCGGAGATGGATGGTAGTGATGGTTGAACAATAATGTGAATGTACTTAATACCACTGAACTATATACTTTAAAATTGTTAAATTTTGTTGCGCATATTTATCACATTATTTTAAAAAGGACCAAATACTTAAATGTAAGACCTAAACTTACAAAACTCTTTGAATAAAACTTAGGGGAAAATCTTTATTATCTTGGATTTGACAATGAATTATTTGATATGACACCAAAAGCGTAAGTAATAAAAGAAAAAAATGGATAAATTTGACTTCATCAAAGTTAAAAAAAAAAGCCTTTTGTACGTCAAACAACACTATCAAGAAAGTGAGATGATCATCCAAAGAATGGGAGAAAATATTTGCAAGTCATGTATCTGATGTGTCAAGTGTTCAGAATATATCAAGAATTTCTACAAATAAACAACAAGAAAACAAACAATCAAATTTAAAACTGGTGAAAGGATTTGAATAGACATGTCTCCAAAGAATATATACAAATAGCCAAAAAGCACAGAAAAGATGCTTGACATCATTACTAGAGAAATGCAAACAAGACCATGATAGATACCTACTAGGATAGCCAAATTAAATAAATGAATGAATGAAAAATAATAACTCTTGGTGAGGATGTGAAGAAATCAGAATCTTCATACATTGCTACTAGGAATGTAAAATGGTATGACTGATGTGAAAACAGCTGTGCAAATTTTCATGAAGTTAAATATATAATTACCATGTGACCCAGAAATCTCACTCCTAGATATGTACCCAAAATAATTGAAAACAGGTGTTCAAACAAGTACTTATACATAACTATTCATAGCAGCACTATTCACTATAGCCAAAAGGTAGAAACAGTCCAAATTTTCATCAGTGAATAAATGGATAATGAAGGTGTCATATGTCCATATGCTGGCTGGAATTTTATTCAGCCATGAGAAGGAATGTAGTACGGATACATGGTACAACACGGATGAACCTTGAAAACATTATGCCAGGGCTGGGCACGTGGCTCATGCCTGTAATCCCAGCACTTTGAGAGGCCGAGGCAGGCGGATCACCTGAGGTCGGGAGTTCGAGACTAGCCTGACCAACTTGGAGAAACCCCGTTTCTACTAAAAATACAAAATTAGCCGGGCATGGTGGTGCATGCCTGTAATCCCAGTTACTCGGGAGGCAGAGGCAGGAGAGTCGCTTGAACCCAGGAGGCAGAGGTTGCAGTGACCCGAGATTGTACCATTGCACTCCAGCCTAGGCAACAAAGAGCAAAACTCTGTCTTAAAAAAAATATATATATATATATGCCAGTTGAAAGACACCAGACACTGAAGGCCACATAGTTTTGATTACATTTATGTGAAATATCCAGAAAGGTAAATCCATAGAGACAGAATGCAAATTAATAGTTGCCAGGCTCTGGGGATAGAGAGAAATGGAGAATAACTGTTATTAGGTATGGCGTTTCATTTTGGGGAGATGAAACTGTTCTGGAACTAGATAGTGGTAATGGTTGCACAACACTCTGTACTAAATGCTACTGAATTGTACAGTATAAAATGGACACTTTCAATGGAATTTATGTTTGTGAATTTTGCCTAAATAAAAATGACTGTCGTCATCAACTTATGAAGCTTGTAGGCCAGTAGAAAGTCTGATTGTTTGGGAATTTCATAGCCCTAACCTGGGTGAGACGATGACAGAATTTAGAAATGCACTACAAATATCTAACATTTAAGACCACATCTTTATTATTTTTAACTTGTAAAAAGAAAAGGAGAGTACATTGGGCCAATTTAATAGCCATAATATTACATTCTTTAATACCAAGTACATCCCAATCTATTATCAATTGCCTCATCCAAAATGCATTTACTGACTCATTGTATTATGAGTTTTCAATAAGGCTTGTTAGTGCCAGAATTAGGGCATCCAGGCCTGACATCTTATTCCAAACCAAATCCAGTTTGTTGAGTAGACACGAGATATTTATCACATACAAATAGAAAGTCCTCTTCCTGTGCCTTTCAAGTAGGTGCAGTGTACTATAAGGAAGTTATATTCCCAAGAACGACCCAGAAATTAAAGTGCCACCACAAGTTGCTACTTTTAATTATAATGTTAAAAAGAATTTTTAAAACCTTATAATTTTGTCTTAACCAGTATAACTGTTCTTCTAAGTAAACAAAATAACCGGTTGTTTTTTATATTACTTTACAGTATTTAGTTCATTTAGCTACTGTTTTATAATATCAATTTATTGACTTTTGTTTTTTTCTTTGTCTTAAACTTTTATTTTAAGTTCAAGGGTACATGTGCAGGATATGCAGGTTTGTTATACAGGTAAATGTTTGCCATGGTGCTTTGCTGCACAGATAATCCCATAACCTAGGTGTGAATTCCAGCACCCATTAGCTGCTCTTCCTGATGCTGTCCCTCCCCCGACCCCTAACAGGCCCCAGTGTGTGTTGTTCCTCTTCCTGTGTCCATGTGTTCACATTGTTCAGCTCCCACTTATAAGTGAGAATGTATGGTGTTTGGTTATCTGTTCCTGTGTTAGTTTGCTGAGGATAATGGCTTCCAACTCCACCCATGTCCCTGTAAAGGACATGATCTCCTTCCATTTTATGGCTGCATAGTATTCCATGGTTATATATATATGCCACATTTTCTCTATCCAGTCTATCATTGATGGACATTTAGGTTGATTTCATGTCTTTGCTATTGAGAATAGTGCTGCAGTGAACATATGCATGCATGTATCTTTATTTATTTATTTATTTTTGAAGAAAAGAGGTTTAATTGACTCACAGTTACACATGACTGGGCAGGCCTCAGGAAACTTACAATTAATGCATGTATCTTTAAACTCAAATAATTTATATTCCTTTGGGTATATACCAAGTAATAGGGTTGCTGGGTCAAATGGTATTTCTGGCTCTAGGTCTTCAAGGAATCGCCACACTATCTTCCACAATGGTGGGACTAATTTACACTCCCACCAACAGTGTAAAGGCATTCTTTTATCTGCAACCTTGTCAGCATCTGTTGCTTTTGACTTTTTAGTAATAGCCATTCTGACTGGCGTGAGATAGTATCTCTTTGTGGTTTTGATTTGTGTTTAATAATCAGTGATGTTGAGCTTTTTTTTCTTTTCATGTTTGTTTTGGCCACATGTATGTCTTCTTTTGAGAAGTGTTTGTTCATGTCATTTGCCCACTTTTTAATAAGGTTGTTTGTTTTTTTCTTAGAAATGTAAGTTCCTTGTGTAATAGGCTCTGGATATTAGACCTTTGTTAGATGGAGAGATTGTAAAACTTTCCTTCCATTCTTTAGGATGTGTGTTCACTCTGACAATGGTTTCTTTTGCTGTGCAGGAACTCTTTAATTACATCCCATTTGTCAATTTTTTCTTTTGATGCAATTGCTTTTGGTGTTTTCATCATGAAATATTTGCCTGTGCCTATGTCCTGAATAGTATTGCCTGGATTTTCTTCTAGGGTTTTTATAGTTTCAGGTTTTATACTTAAATCTTTTAATCCATCTTGAGTTAACTTTTATATAAGGTGTAAGGAAGGGGTCCAGTTACAGTTTTCTGCATATAGCTAGCCAGCACTCCCAGCATCATTTACAAAATAGGGAATGCTTTCCGCATTGCTAGTTTTTGTCAGGTTTGTCAAAGATCACATGTTTTTGGTGTGTGGTCTTATTTCTGTGTTCTGTTTTCTGTTCCATTGGTCTATATGTCTGTTCTTGTACCCATACCATGCTGTTTTGGTTACTGTAGCCTTGTAGTATAGCTTGAAGTCTGTAGCATGATGCCTTTAGCTTTTTTCTTAGGATTGTCTTAGCTATTCAGGCTCTTTTTTGGTTCCATATGAATTTTTAAATAGTTTTTTCTAATTCTGTGAAGAATGCCAATGGTAGTTTAATGGGAATAGCATTCAATCTATAAATTACTTTGGGCAGTTTGGCCATTTTCACGATATTGACTCTTCCTATCTCATGAGCATGGAATGTTTTTCCATTTGTTTGTGTCCTCTCTGATTTTGTTGAGCAGTGGTTTGTAGTTCTCCTTGAAGAAGTCCTTCACTTCTCTTGTTAGCTGTATTCCTAGGTATTTTATTCTTTTTGTGACAATTGTGAATGAGATTTCATTTCTAATTTGGTTCTCTACTTACCAGTTGTTGATGTATAGGAAGGCTAGTGATTTTTGCACATTAATTTTGTATCCTGAGACCTTGCTGAAGTTGCTTATTAGCTTCAGAAACTTTTGAGCTGAGACAGTAGGGTTTTCTACATATAGGATCATGTCATGTGCAAACAAGGATAGCTTGACTTCCTTTATTCCTATTTGAATGCCCTTTATTTCTTTCTCTTGCCTGATTGCCCTGGCCAGAACTTCCAATAATATGTTGAAGAGGAGTGGTGAGAGAGGGCATCTTTATCTTGTGCCAGTTTTCAAGGGAAATGCTTCCAGGTTTGCCCACTTAGTATGATATTAGCTGTGGGTTTGTGATAAAGGGCTCTTATTATTTTGAGGTATGTTCCTTCAATACCTGGTTTATTGAGAGTTTTAAACATGAAGAGATGTTCAATTTTATCATAGGCTTGCATCTGTTGAGATAATGATGTGGTTTTTGTCTTTAGTTCTGTTTATATGATGAATCACATTTATTGGTTTGCATATGTTGAACCAACCTTGTATCTGGGGATGAAGCCATCTTGATTGTTGTGAATAGCTTTTTGATATGCTGCTGGATTCATTTTGCCAGTATTTTATTTAGGATTTTTACATCAATGTTTATCAAGGATATTGGCCTGATGTTTTCTTTTTTTTTTTTTTTTTTTTACAAGCAGGAGGTAGCAGTTTTTATTTTTATTTTTTTGTGAGTTTATTTATTTTATTTTATTTTATTATACTTTAAGTTCTAGGGTTCATGTGCACAATGTGCAGGTTTGTTACATATGTATATATGTGCCATGTTGGTGTGCTGCACCCATTAAACTCATCATTTACATTAGGTATATCTCCTAATGCTTTCCCTCCTCCCTCCTCCTACCCCACAACAGGCCCTGGTGTGTGACGTTCCCCTTCCTGTGTCCAAGTATTCTCATTGTTCAATTCCCATCTATGAGTGAGAACATGCGGTGTTTGGTGTTTTGTTCTTGCGATAGTTTGATGAGAGTGATGGTTTCCAGCTTCATCTGTGTCCCTGCAAAGGACATGAACTCATCCTTTTATATGGCTGCATAGTATTCCATGGTGTATATGTGCCATATTTTCTTAATCCAGTCTATCATTGATGGACATTTGGGTTGGTTCCAAGTCTTTGCTTTTCTGAATAGTGCCACAATAAACATATGTGTGCATGTGTCTTTATAGCAGCATGATTTATAATCCTCTGGGTATATACCCAGTAATGGGATGGCTGGGTCAAATGGTATTTCTAGTTCTAGATCCTTGAGGAATTGCCACACTGACTTCCACAATGGTTGAACTAGTTTACAGTCTCACCAACAGTGTAAAATTGTTCCTATTTCTCCACATCCCACCTGTTGTTTCCTGACTTTTGAATGATCACCATTCTAACTGGTGTGAGATGGTATCTCATTGTGGTTTTGATTTGCATTTCTCTGATGGCCAGTGATGATGAGCAGTTTTTTCATGTGTTTTTTGGCTGCATAAATGTCTTCTTTTGAGAAGTATCTGTTCATATCCTTTACCCACTTTTTGATGGGGTTGTTGTTGTTGTTGTAAATTTGAGTTCTTTATAGATTCTGGATATTAGCCCTTTGTCAGATAAGTAGATTGCAAAAATTTTCTCCCATTCTGTAGGTTGCCTGTTCACTCTGATAGTAGTTTCTTTTGCTGTGCAGAATTTGTTGTATCTCTTCCAGGTTTTGGTATCAAGATGAAGTTAGCCTCACAGAATGAGTTGGGGAAGAGTCTCTCCTTTTCAATTTTTTGGAATAGTTTCAATAGAAATGATACCAGCTTTTCCTTGTAACTCTGGTAGAATTCAGCTGTAAATTCATCTGGTCCTGGGCTTTTTTTTTTGGTTGGTAGGCTGTTTATTACTCCTCAAATTCAGAACTCATTATTGGTCTATTCAAGGATTTAATTTCTTCCTTGTTCAGTCTTGGGAGGGTGTATGTACCCCGGAATTTATTCTAGATTTTCTTGTTTATGTACATAGAGGTTTTATAATATTCTCTGATGGTTGTTTGTATTTCTGTGGGATCAGTGGTGATATCCCCTGATCATTTCTGATTGTGTTTATTTGATTCTTCTCTCTTTCCTTCTTTATTATTCTGGCTAGTGGTCTATCTATTCGATTAATTTAAAAAACCCTTGATTTGTTTTTTTTTTTTTTTTGAAGAGTTTTTTCGTGTCTCTATCTCCTTCAGTTCAGCTCTGATCTTGGCTATTTCTCGTCTTCTGCTAGCTTTGGTGTTTCTTTGCTCTTGGTTCTCTAGTTCTTTTAGTTGTGATGTTAGGGTGTCAATTGGAGATCTTTCTAGCTTTTTGGTGTGGGGATTTAGTGCTATAAATTTCCCTCTTAACACTGTTTTAGCTGTGTCCCAGAGATTCTGGTACATTGTCTTTTGGTTCTCATTAGTTTCAAAGAACTTGTTGATTTCTGTCTTAATGTGATTATTTGCCCAATAGTCATTCAAGAGCAGGTTGTTCAATTTCCATGTAGTGGTGTGGTTTTGAGTCAATTTCTTAATCTTGAGCTCTAATTTATTATGTTTTGGTCTGAGAGACTGTTATGATTTCAGTTCTTATGCATTTGCTGAGGAGTGTTTTACTTCCATTTATATGCTCAATTTTAGAGTAAGTGCCATGTGGCAATGAGATGAATGTATATTCTGTTGTTTCTGGCTGAAGAGTTCTGTAGATATCTATCAGGTCCTCTTGATCCAGAGATGAGTTCGGGTTCTGCATATCCTTGTTAATTTTCTGTGTTGATGATCTGACTAATACTGTCAGTGGAGTGTTAAAGTCTTTCACTATTACTGTGTTGGAATCTAAGTCTTTTTGTAGATCTCTAAGAACTTGCATTATGAATATTTGGTGCATATATATTTAGAATAGTTAGCTCTTCTTGTTGAATTGAACCTTTTTCCATTATGTAATGTCCTTCTTTGTCTTTTTTTTATTTTTGTTGGTTTAAAGTCAGTTTTGTTAGAAACTAGGATTGTAACCTCTACTTTTTTCTGTTTTTCATTTGTTTGGTAAATTTTCCTCCATCCCTTTATTTTGAGCCTATGTGTGTCTTTGCACTTGAGATGGGGCTCTTGAAGACAGCATACCAATGGGTCTTGGCTCTTTGTCCAGCTTTCTAGTCTGTGTCTTTTAATTGAGACATTTAGCCCGTTTACATTTAAGGTTAATATTGTTATGTGTGAGTTTGATCCTGTCGTCATGAAGCTAGCTGACTATTTTGCAGACTTGTTTATGTGGTCATTTCATAGTGTCACTGGTCCGTGTACTTCAGTGTGTTTTTGTAGTGGCTTGTAACAGTCTTCCCTTTCCATATTTAGTGCTTCCTTCAAGAGTTCTTGCAAGGCAGGCCTGGTGGCAATTAATTCCCTCAGCATTTTCTTGTCTGAAAAGGATATTATTTCTCCTTCAGTTAGGAAGCTTAGTTTGGTAGGTGTCAAATACTGGGCTGAAAATTATTTTCTTTAAAAATGTTGAATATTGGCCCCAATCTCTTCTGGCTTTTAGGGTTTCCACTGGGAGATCTGCTGTTAGTCTGATCTACTTTCCTTTGTAGGTAACGTGGCATTGTGCTCTGGCTGCCCTGAATATTTTCTTTATTTCAACCTTGGAGAATCTGATGATTATGTGTCTTGGAATTGATTTTCTCATGGAGTATCTTACTGAGGTTCTCTGCATTTCCTGAATTTGAATGTTGGCCTGTCTTGCTAGGCTGGGTAAGTTCTCCTGGATGATATCCTGAAATATATTTTCCAACTTGATTCAATTCATGCCATCTCTTTCAGGTACCCCAATCAGTTGTACGTTTGCTCTCTTTATATTTAATTCCATATTTCCCAGATTTTATTCATTCCATTTTATTCTTTATTCCCTATTCTTGTCTGTCTTATTTCAGAAAGATAGTCTTCAAGCTCTGAGATTCCTTCCTCTGCTTTATTTATTCTGCTATTGATACTTGTGATTGCATTGTAAAGTTGTCATATTGTATTTTCTAGCTCCATCATGTCGGTTATATTCCTCTCTAAACTGGCTATTCTGGCTATCAGCTCCTGTATTGTTTTATCATGATTCTTAGCCTCTTTGCATTGGGTTACAACATGCTCCTTTAGCTGAGTGAAGTTTGTTATTACCCACCTTCTGAAGCCTACTTCTGTCAATTCAGGCATCTTAACTTTAGCCCAGTTCTATGCCCTTGCTCTAGAGGTGTTGCATTCATTTGAAGGAGTAGAGACACTCTGACGTTTTGTTTTCAGCATTTTTGTGTTGATTATTTCTCATATTTGTGGGCTTATCTATCTTCGATCTTTGAGGTTGCTGACCTTTGAATGAGTTTTTTGTGGGGTCTTTTCTGTTGATGTTGTTGTTTTCTGTTTGTTTTTCTTTTAACAGTCAGGCCACTCTCCTATAGGGCTGCTGTGGTTTGCTGCAGGTCTGCTCCAGACCCTACTTGCCTCATTTTTTTTTTTTTTTTTCATACCTGGATGTATCACCAGTGAAGGCTGTGAAACAGCAAAGATGGCAGCCTTCTCTTTCCTCTGGAAGCTCCATCCCAGGGGGGTAATGACCTGTTTCTGGCCCAAATGCACCTATAGGAGGTATCTCGAGACCCCTTTTGGGAAGTTTCACCCAGTCAGGAGGAGTGGAAACAGGGACCCACTTAAAGAAGCAGTCTGGATGCTTTTTGGTAGAGCAGGTTTGCTCTACTGGAGGGAACCTGTCCTTGTCCAGAAAATTTGGACTCTGCAAAGCCAGCAGACTGGAATGGCTGAATCAACTGCACCACAGAGATGACAGCCACCCCTCCCCCTGGGAGCTCCATCCCAGGGAAAGTTCAGAGCTCTGTCCCTATAACCCTAGGTGGAGTGGCTGAAGACCTCACAGGGAGGTCCTGCCGAGTGAGGAGAAATGGGTTGGGGTCCCACTTAAAGAAGCAGTCTGGCCAGTCCTGGTGGCTCATGCCTGTAATCCCATCACTTCAGGAGGCCAAGGCAGGCAGATCACCTGAGTTCGGGAGTTTGAGACCAGCCTGACCAACATGGAGAAACCCTGTCTCTACTAAAAATACAAAATTAGCCAGGCATCATGGCCCATGCCTGTAATCCCCGCTATTTGGGAGGCTGAGGTAGGAAAATTGCTTGAACCTGGGAGGCAGAGGTTGCAGTGAGCCGAGATTGTGCCATTGCACTCCAGCCTGGGCAATAAGAGTGAAACTCTGTCTCAAACAAACAAACAAACAAACAAACAGAAGCAGTCTGGCCATGATCTGCCAAAGCAGCTCTCCTGCATTGTGTTGTATATATTTAGTGTAAATAGATAAGTCCAAAATTTTCCAAACTGACCCTTCCTCATTGGGACAATTTTCACTCTCTAAAACTGGAGGCTGAAATGGCTGAGTTCACTGAACTGCAGATATGGTAGCTGCCCCATCCCCCAGGAGCTCTGTCCCAGGGAGAAATCAGAGCTCTCTCTGTATTACCCTGGCTGGAGTGGCTGAAGTCCCCACAGACAAGCTCCACCCAGTGAGGAGGAATGGATTGGGGTCCTGCTTATAGAAGCAGCCTGACCACAACCTGGCAAAGTAGGTATGCTTCACTGTGGGGGGGTCCTTCCTCTTCTGGACCATTTGCACTCTCCAAAGCTGGCAGGCTGGAATGGCTGAGCTGACTGAACCACAGAGATGGCAGCCACCCCTCCCACAGAAATTTTATCTCATCTCAGGCAGACTTCAGCCTGTTGCAGTTGGCTGGCTAGAATTACAAGCCAGTGGGTCTTAGCTTGTATAGTGCTATGGAAGTGGAGCCTGCAGAATGACATTGCTTGACTCCCTAGATTTAGCCCTCTTCTTAGGTGTATGTACAAATGGATCTCCCACCTTGCTGGGGATACTGGGGCTGGAGTGTGTAAAACTCCTGGGTCTCTGTGTGTGGCTGAGCAGCTGCTCTGCCATGACTCCACACAGCTTTGTGTATCGGACCCAAGGCCCTGGTGGCATGGGATCACCAGAGGATCTCCTTATCGGCGGGTTGCAGTGATCTCTGGGAGAAGCATGATTTCCTGAGCAGGGTGGCACAATCATTCACCAATTCCCTTGGCTGGGGGTGGGTTTTTTTTTTTTTTTGGCTCTGTGCCACTCCTGGGAGGGCTATTTCCCCACCCTGCTTTTCTTCATTCTCTATGGGTCTAGTTGTTTACCTAGTCAGTCCGAATGCGAGAACCTGTATATTTTAGTTGAAGGTGCTGAACTCACTCACTACTTTCATTCCTCTCCATGAGTGCCACGGACCACTGCTTCTAATCAGCCATCTAGGCCCCTCCCATACCACCTATTGACCTTTGGTTGGGAAAAATAGTGTGAATTTGTTCAGTTAATTGGAGAATCTTTAGCACCCTAGGCTAAGGATTAATTGCCTATGGTGCACCACATTCATTGTAATAGCCAAAAATGCCCCTACATATTTCCACATACCCCAGCCGGGTACTTAATTCTCACTCTACCTGAGAATGACAGTACCATAAAAACGCACCACTAGGTGTGGTTCTTAAAACACAGTGTTCGATTTTATATGTTTCCAATCTTTTAAGTTAGATATATTTAAATTATCTCAAATATTTTATTATTTGTTCTGCTATTTTATTGAAGTATAACATACAGACTCTACTCCCAGAATTAAGTTTTAAAGAGAATAATTTGATGAATGTTTCCCCATATATTATAACTATGTAATCAGTATCCAGGTTAAAATTTTAAACATTTCTAGTATCTCATAAATCTTCATGCCTCTTTTCAACCAACCTCCTCTTAGAGGTAACTACTACTCTAACTTCTATCACTATAGATTGGTTTTGCCTGTTTTTGAAGTCCATAAAAAAGGAATCATAGTTGGTACTATTCTATGTGTACCTTTCACTCAACACAGTGTTTTTCAAATTTATCCATGTTGATGCATTTTTCAGTAGTTCATTTCCTTTGATTGCTGTTAGTTATTCCCTTTTATCACACTTGGTTTAACCATTCAGCCATTGAAGTATACTTGTTTCCATTTTTTTGTGTGTTATGAATAAAGCTCCAATGAACATTCTTGTACATGTCTTTTGGCATATAAATATAATTGTTCCTCAGTACCCACAGGGGATTGGTTTCAGGACCTCCCATAGATACCAAAATCGCAGATGCTCAGGTTCGTTACATGAAATGGCATGGTATTTGCATGTAACCCATTCACACCCTCCTACATACTTTAAATCATCTCTAGATTATTTACAATACTAATACACTATAAATGCTATGTAAATAGTTTTTGTATTGTTTGTTATTTATATTATTTTTCTTGTATTTTTAATTTTAAAAATATTTTTTAATCCAGTTGGTTGAATGCATGAATGTGGAACCATACATAGGGAAGGCTGACTCTGTGTATCAGAGACTCTGTGTGTGTGTGTGTGTGTGTGTGTGTGCGTGTAAATAAAACTTTAATACATGCTCACACATATACACACAGATATTCATTTTTCTTGTGTATATAAGTAGGAATAAAATTGCTGGGGTCATAAGACAGGCATATATTTAGCATAAATAGATAATGACAAAATTTTCCAAACTAATTGTATAAATCTCCACTCCCACCATGATCTTCTGTCCATCAAAATCCACCATAAAGGAAGTAAAAGGGAAAGCCACAGACTGGTAGAAAATATTCAACCAAAGACTAGTATCCAAAATATATAAAGAATTTCTACAAATTAATACCAAAGAAAGACAAACAACCCAATTCTTTTTTTAATGGACCAAAGACTTGAAACGCTATTTCACAAGAGGATATCCAAATGGCCAATAAACTCATGAAAAGGTGCTCAATATCATTAGTAATCAAAGGAGTACAAAATAAAATCACAATAAGATGCCACTACAAATGATATGGTTTGCAAGAATAGACTAATGCAACACACCATCTAGAAGAGTTAAAATTAAAAACATTGGCAATATCAAATATTTTTTAGATTGTTTCTAAATATCAGTTTATTAATGTTATTAATGTTTATTATTTTAGCTAACATTCGTTGAGTACTTACTCTGTGCCAAACACCACAGCTAAATGCTTTACATTTAACAGTAATTATGGGGATGATATTATTATCTCTATTTCTTGGATGAGGAAATTAAATATTGGAGAAATTAAGCAAGATGCTCCAAGTCACAGAATTTAAATGTTACATAAGTGGTTGGGACTTGAACCTGGATCTGTCTAAATTTATAGTATGTGGCCTTGACAGGGGAGACACCCGTTGCTGTTATGTTTGCGAAGTGCTGGACCCAACTGCTCTCAGAGAACAGACGTTGTCATAGAGCAGCGTTGCTCAGAGGATTCTGCCAGTAATTGTCTCCAAAAACAGTCTCTTTATACCCAGTAATGGGATTGCTGGGTCAAATTATATTTCTGATTCTAGATCCTTGAGGAATCCCCGCACTGTCTTCCACAATGGTTGGACTAATTTACAGTCCCACCGACAGTATAAAAACATTCCTCTTTCTCCACATCCTTGCCAGCATCTGTTGTTTCCAGACTTTTTAATTATCGCCATTTTTTTTTTGATTATTATACTTTAAGTTCTAGGGTACATTTGCACAATGTGCAGGTTTGTTACATATTTATACATGTGCCATGTTGGTGTGCTGCGCCCATCAACTTGTCACTTACATTAGGTATTTCTCCTAATGCTATGCCTCCCCCAGCCCCACACCCCATGACAGGCCCTGGTATATGATGTTCCGCGCCCTGTGTCCAAGTATTCTCATTGTTCCATTCCCACCTATGAGTGAGAATATGTGGTGTTTGGTTTTCTGCCCTTGTGATAGTTTGCTCAGAATGATGGTTTCCAGCTTCATCGATGTCGCTACAAAGGACATGAACTCATCCTTTTTTATGGCTGCATAGTATTCCATGGTGTATATGTGCCACGTTTTCTTAATCCAGTCTATCATTGTTGGACATTTGGGTTGGTTCCAAGTCTTTGCTATTGTGAATAGTGCCACAATAAACATACATGTGCATGTGTCTTTATAGTAGCATGATTTATATTCCTTTGGGTATATACCCAATAATGGGATGGCTGTGTCAAATGGTATTTCTAGTTCTAGATCATTGAGGAATCGCCACACTGTCTTCCACAATGGTTGAACTAGTTTACACTCCCACTAATGGTGTAAAAGTGTTCATATTTCTCCACATCCTCTCCAGCAACTGTTGTTTCTATGATCGCCATTCTAATTGGTGTGAGATGGTATCTCATTGTGGTTTTGATTTGCATTTCTCTGATGACCAGTGATGATGAGCGTTTTTTCATGTGTCTTTTGGCTGCATAAATGTCTTCTTTTGAAAAGTGTCTGTTCATATCCTTTGCCCACTTTTTGATGGAATTGTTTGATTTTTTCTTGTAAATTTGTTTGAGTTATTTGTAGATTCTGGATATTAGCCCTTTGTCAGATGGGTAGATTGCAAAAATTTTCCCCCATTCTGTAGGTTGCCTGCTCACTCTGATGGTGGTTTCTTTTGCTGTGCAGAAGCTCTTTAGTTTAATTAGATCCCATTTGTCAATTTTGGCTTTTGTTGCCATTGCTTTTGGTGTTTTAGTCATGAAGCCCTTGCCCATGCCTATGTCCTGAATGGTATTGCCTGGGTTTTCTTCTAGGGATTTTATGGTTTTAGGTCTAACCTGTAAGTCTTTAATCCATCTTGAATTAATTTTTGTACAAGGTGTAAGGAAGGGATCCAGTTTCAGCTTTCTACATCTAGCTAGCCAGTTTTCCCAGCACCATTTATTAAATAGGGAATCCTTTCCCCATTTCTTGTTTTTGTCAGGTTTGTCAAAGATCAGATGGTTATACATGTGTGGTGTTATTTCTGAGGCCTCTGTTCTGTTCCATTGGTCTATATCTCTGTTTTGGTACCTGTACCATGCAGTTTTGGTTGCTGTAGCCTTGTAGTATAGTTTGAAGTCAGGTAGTGTGATGCCTCCAGCTTTGTTCTTTTGGCTTAGGATTGTCTTGGCAATTTGGGCTCTTTTTTGCTTCCATATGAACTTTAAAGTAGTTTTTTCCAATTTTGTGAAGAAAGTCATTGGTAGCTTGATGGGGATGGCATTGAATCTCTAAATTACCCTGGGCAGTATGGCCATTTTCAGGATATTGATTTTTCCTATCCATGAGCATGGAATATTCTTCCATTTGTTTGTGTCCTCTTTTATTTCATTGAGCAGTGGTTTGTAGTTCTCCTTCAAGAGGTCCTTCACATCCCTTGTAAGTTGGATTCCTAGGTATTTTTTCATTTTTATTTTTTATTATTATACTTTAAGTTCTAGGGTACATGTGCACAATGTGCAGGTTTGTTACATATGTATACATGTGCCATGTTGGTGTGCTCCACCCATTAACTCGTCCCAAATCAAAACCACAATGAGATACCATCTCACACCAGTTAGAATGGCAGTCATTAAAAAGTCAGGAAGCAACAGGTGCTGCAGAGGATGTGGAGAAATAGGAATGCGTTTACACTGTTGGTGGGACTGTAAACTAGTTCAACCATTGTGGAAGACAGTGTGGCGATTCCTCAGGGATCAAGAACTAGAAATACCATTTGACCCAGCCATCCCATTACTGGGCATATACCCAAAGGATTATAAATCATGCTGCTATAAAGACTCATGCAAACGTATGTTTATTGCAGCACCATTCACAATAGCAGACTTGGAACCAACCCTAATGTCCATCATTGATAGATTGGATTAAGATTCCTAGGTATTTTATTCTCTTTGTAGCAATTGTGAATGAGAGTTCACTCATGATTTGGCTCTCTGTTTGTCTGTTATTGGTGTATAAGAATGCTTGTGATTTTTGCACATTAATTTTGTATCCTGAGACTTTGCTGAAGTTGCTTATCAGCTTAAGGAGATTTTGGGCTGAGACGATGGGGTTTTCTAAATATACAGTCTTGCAATCTGCAAACAGGGACAATTTGACTTCCTCTTTTCCTATTTGAATACTCTTTATTTCATTCTCTTGCCTGATTGCCCTGGCCAGAACTTCCAATATGATGTTGAATAGGACTGGTGAGAGAGGGCATCCCTATCTTGTGCCAATTTTCAAAGGGAATGCTTCCAGTTTTTGCCCATTCAGTATGATACTGGCTGTGGGTTTGTCATAAATAACTCTTATTATTTTGAGATATGTTCCATCAATACCTAGTTTATTGAGCGTTTTTAGCATGAAGGGCTGTTGAATTTTGTCAAAGGCCTTTGCTGCATCTATTGAGATAATCACGTGGTTTTTGTCTTTGGTTCTGTTTATGTGATGGATTACGTTTATTGATTTTCATATGTTGAACTAGGCCTTGCATCCCAGGAATGAAGCCAACTTGATCTTGGTGGATAGCTTTTTGATGTGCTGCTGGATTCAGTTTGCCAGTATTTTATTGAGGATTTTCACATCGATGTTCATCAGGGATATTGGTCTAAAATTCTCTTTTTTTGTTGTGTCACTGCCAGCCTTTGGTATTAGGATGATGCTGGCCTCATAAAATGAGTTAGGGAGGATTCCCTCTTTTTATATAGATTGAAATAATTTCAGGATTGGTACCAGCTCCTCTTTGTACCTCTGGTAGAATTTGGCTGTGAATCCGTCTGGTCCTGGACTTTTTTTTGGTTGGTAGGCTATTAATTATTGTCTCAATTTCAGAGCCTGTTATTGGTCTATTCAGAGATTCAGCTTCTTCCTGGTTTAGTCTTGGGAGGGTGTATGTGTCGAGGAATTTATCCATTTCTTCTAGATTTTCTAGTTTATTTGCGTAGAGGTGTTTATAGTATTCTCTGATGGTAGTTTGTATTTCTGTGGGATCGGTGGTGATATCCCCTTTATCATTTTTTACTGTGTCTATTTGATTCTTGTCTCTTTTCTTCTTTATTAGTCTTGCTAGCAGTCTAGCAGTCTATCGCTTTTGTTGATCTTTTCAAAAAAACCAGCTCCTGGATTCATTTATTTTTTTGAAGGGTTTTTTGTGTCTCTATCTCCTTCAGTTCTGCTCTGATCTTAGCTATTTCTTGACTTCCGCTAGCTTTTGAATTTGTTTGCTCTTGTTTGTCTAGTTCTTTTAATTGTTATATGAGGGTGTTGATTTTAGATCTTTCCTGCTTTCTCTTGTGGGCATTTAAGTGCTATAAATTTCCATCTACACGCTGCTTTAAATGTGTCCCAGAGATTCTGGTATGTTGTGTCTTTCTTCTCATTGGTTTCAAAGAACATCTTTATTTCTGCCTTCATTTCATTATTTATCCAGTAGTCATTCAGGAGCAGGTTGTTCAGTTTCCATGTAGTTGTGCGGTTTTGAGTGAGTTTCTTAATCCTGAGTTCTAATTTGATTGAACTGTGATCTGAGAGATAGTTTGTTATAATTTCTGCTCTTTTACATTTGAGGAGAGCTTTACTTCCAACTATGTGGTCAATTTTGGAATAGGTGTGATGTGGTGCTGAGAAGAATGTATATTCTGTTGATGTAGGGTGGAGAGTTCTGTAGATGTCTATTAGGTCTGCTTGGTGCAGGGCTGAGTTCAAGTCCTGTATATCCTTGTTAACCTTCTGTCTCATTGATCTGTCTAATATTGACAGTGGGGTGTTAAAATCTCCCATTATTATTGTGTGGAGTCTAAGTCTCTTTTTAGGTCTCTTAGGACTTGTTTTATGAATCTGGGTGCTCCTGTATTGGGTGCATATATATTTAGGATAGTTAGCTCTTCTTGTTGAATTGATCCCTTTACCATTATGTAATGGACTTCTTTGTCTCTTTTGATCTTTGTTGGTTTAAAGTCTATTTTATCAGAGACTAGGATTGCAACCCCTGCTTTTTTTTTTTTTTCACTTTCCATTTGCTTGGTAGATCTTCCTCCATCCCTTTATTTTGAGCCTATGTGTGTCTCTGCACATGAGATGGGTCTCCTGAATACAGCACTCTGATGGGTCTTGACTCTTTATCTTATTTGCCAGTCTTTGTTTTTAATTGGAGCATTTAGCCCGTTTACTTTTAACGTTAATATTGTTATGTGTGAATTTGATCCTGTCATTATGGTGTTAGCTGGTTATTTTGCCCGTTAATTGATGCAGTTTCTTCCTAGCATCGATGCTCTTTACAATTTGGCATGTTTTTGCAGTGGCTGGTACCAGTTGTTTCTTTCCATGTTTAGTGGTTCCTTCAGGAGCTCTTGTAAGGTAGGCCTGGTGGTGACAAAATCTCTTAGCAGCAACATCAAATATTTTTAAACAATTCAAAAATTAGACTTCTAAAGGAGATTTTTATTTACCTGTTATTATCTGACACTTCTGCACCAATATTATGAAATAGGTTTTATTTCTTCTATTTTACATATGAAGAAACAGGTTGAGAATGTCTGATTTTGCAAAGTGATTTTCTATAAGTGATAGAGATGAGACTTAAACCCAGAAATTCTGACCACAGATCCTTTTTTTCAACTCAGTCTACCCTGCGGCACAGATAGAATAAATGCTTTCAGGTTCATATTACTTTTGAAGATCATTGGCTTATCTTTTGCAAGATTAGGAAAATGTGGCACTATTGTGGCAACAAGCTCCATACCAGACTAAAAAAGTATTCAATAGTGAGAATATCTAAATTTCCACCTATTTACAAGATTAAAATATGCAGACAATGTTACAAGCAGTCTCATCCGGCTTCTCCAAGGGTGTTATCAGTGTCACCTATGAAGACTCTTGCAACTCGGTAAGCATGGTTAATTATCAACAGGGCCCTGGCAAAAATGTGTTACACATCTGTATGCAACATCATATTATGAATCAATGGAAAGGGACAAGTCTTGAAATCAGATGAATTGAGTTTGAGGTCCAGCATTGCCACTTGTTAGTTGATTGAGTGCAACTTTAGGCAAGTTACTTAATCTGTCTGTTTTATTATCTTTATAAAACAATACACATATCTCATGCTTTTGATAATTGAGATAAAAGCCAAGATTATTGAAGTAATTACCCAGAGAACATTATAAGACCAAGTGGTACCTGAGCTTCAAGGGTAGGTAACAAATAATTTCATTAAAGTAGTTATTGTTGTTGGTTTTAATCTTTTCTATTAACTTTAGATAATAAAGTCTTACCTTTCACTCCTGCTTCCAGTTCCACTTGTCCTACACAGACAAGGAGCGCTATGAAAATGAAGAGAGACCTGAGGTCCAGAAGCAGATGCTTGTTGATATGGCCAAAAAGCTACCGGTTTACACAAGAACTGGAAGTGGAGGTCAGTTCATCGAAAGGCAGCTAGAGAGGCAGCTCAGCAAGTATCTCAGAAAGGCTAAGTCATATATGTTCTCAAACTAGCCCTTTTTTTTCCTCTCATCTTCTGAAAACCACTATGGAGATTTTTCTCTACATTTTATTTTTTTAAAATTTTAAACACATATCAAAGCTGGAAGAATTGTATAGTAAACAAACTATATACCCCAAACTGGATTCTTCTGCTAACATTTTTCTATGTTGCTATATCACATATCTGTCCACATATGCATACCTCTATTTATCTTTTGTCAAGCCATCTTATTTTTCTGATGCATTTCAAAGTAAATAGCTGACATCAGTAAGACATCTACCTAAATATTTTATTCTGTTTTGGTAAAATTTACATACAAAAACATGCATAATCTTAAGGGTACAATTCCGTGTGTTTTGAAAAGTGTACACATCTGTGTAACTAAACCCCCAATAAAATTGCCATCACCTCAGAAAGTTCTGTCATGCCTCATTTCCAGTCAATCCGACCCCACCCCACTTCCCACAGACAGCCGCTATTCTGATAGCTTTTCACTATAAATTAGTTTTGTCTGCTCTCAAATTTTATATAATTGGAATCACAGAGTATATACTCTTGCGTCTGGCTTCTTTTATTCAACATAATGTTTGTAAGATTCATTCATCTTTTTTGTGTATTTTTTTATTGCTGAGTAGCATTATATTGTATGAATATATCAAAGTTTATCCATTCACTAGTTGATACATACTTGGGTTGTTTCTAGTGTTTAGTTATTATGAGTCAATTTGCTATGAATATTACTGTGTAAGTATCTGTGCAAAGACATATCTTCTTTTTCCTTGAGTAAATATCCAATACAGAATTTTACTCTTAGGTTTCATGTGCATGACTAAAACAGTACTTGCTGAACTAATTCTCCACCTTTTAAATTTTGAAAATGTACAGAGGTATGGGGAATATGTTAAAAAGTTTGAAAACCATGGTTCTTCTGATATGTCATCCTAATGTTTCTAATAAGGATGATTATGTTTCACATTTCAAGGCTTTAGAAAGTTTACTGTCAGACACATATTCATTTGTTCATTTATTCAGCAAATATTTGTTAAGATATATGGCAATTGGGGAAATTTTACTATGTTCTTGGTATTATATGATATTAAAGACTTGCTGTTAATTTTGTTAGAGCAATAATGTAGTGGTTATGATTTTTAAAAGTCTTCATGCATATGGAAATATTTATGGTTTGAAGTGACACACTGTTTGGGATTTGTTTAAAATGATCAAGTAAAAAGCCAGTGGAAGAGATAGGTGAAACAAAAGTGACACAATGTTGATAATTGTTGAATCTGGGTAATGGTACTTACCATGGTACCTTTGCTACTGACTATTCTCTGGGACCTTGAGGTATTTGCAGCTCCCAGGATAGGCAGTAATAGGAAAGGCTTCTCTGAGGAAATACTATTTGAAGACTTAAATGATAAGGATTTAGCCATGTGTATTAGTCAGCATTCTCCAGATAAATAGAGCCAATAGAATTGTGTGTGTGTGTGTGTATGTATAGAGAGAGAGAGAGAGATTATGAGGAATCAGCAAATGATTATGGAACCTGAGAAGTCCCACAGTCTGCCATCTGCATGCTGGAGAATCAGGAAAGCTGGTAATGTAATTATAGTCTGAGTTAAACGGTTTGAGAACCAGTAGTGCTGATGGTGTAAGCCCCAGTCTAATGGCAGGAAACTGATGTCTCAGCTCATGCAGTCAGGCAACAAGAGCAAATTTTCTCATCCTCCACATTTTTGTTCTGTTCAGGTCCTCAAAGGATTGGATGAGGCCCACCTGCATTGGGGAGGACAGTCTGCTTTCACAGTCTAGATTTGAATGCTAATCTCACCCAGAAACACCTTCACAGAGACACCTAGAAATAATACTTAACCCAATATCTAGGTACCCTATGACCCAGTGAAGTTGACACACAAAATTAACTATCACAAGTCCAGCCCTTGTCAACTTGGCACCCATACACATCTCCTTAAGCCATACTCTCCACTTAAAGACAATAGCAAGGTTACAATTTTACCTAACATGATACAAATATCATGCATTCAACTGAAAACACACTAACCCCTTCCACAGAAGAATAGGTATTCTTGAGTGAGTTTACTTTTCTCCTTGCTATTTTGTTAATTAAAAACTATTTAAATACTATGATATAAAATTAACAATACTTAAATACTACGATGTAAAGTCAATACACCTTATGTTACATGATAAGGGAATAAGAGAAGGAAGAAAACAAAGATATTTGAAATACACACACACAACTGTATTCATAACAACATAAGAAGGAAACACCCATAACAATAACAGATCTTGTTTCTGTAACTGGTCACATGGTCATAGCTGGTATTTATAGCTACTTTCTCCCACCATTCATTCTGTACTCCCTTTGCCTTTAGCAAGCACCTCAGCTGGTAGTTTTTTTTTACCTCACATGGTGACCCAAATCTTCAGTTCTGAAGAGTCTGGGTCATTAGTAGTCCTGCCTGAATTGGATTGTTGTGGTTTTCCATTGACCTAATCACAGGGCATGGTAATACTAAGAGATGCCCTAAGGCACCTCCCATATTCTTCACATAGTCTTTCTTTCCTCCATTGCAGAGTAGTAATAGTCCAATTTACACTTAATAGTCTAAAAGTCTATTATACCAGTTTACAATCCCATTTCCACCCCTTGATTTCCACCTAGGACTCAAGGGGTGGAAATGGAAGTGGCACCACTCACCATTACCTTTAGTTACCCACTAACAAAATTGGACTATTAAGTCTAATTTACACTTCATAATCTGGATCAGTTATCCCAGCCAATATTGCACCTGCCTCTTGTCCTATTGATTCAGAGATATGAGGATTCCAAAGTGGCTGGGTGGCAGGCTTAACTTCCAGTTCAATGGAATCATTGTTGTGTCCCCTGGTGGAAGTCCTCCCTGTAGGACTAACACCTCTAGACTAGCAAAGCACAAGGTTGCAGGAACAGGAAGAAAACATTTTGTTAGTGGGTCACTTAGGGTAATGGTGAGTGGTACCACTCCCATTTCCACCCCTTGATTTCTGGACCTGTGAATCCTAACTATCAGAGAATCAGCATCATATATTGGACACTGATTCAGAGCATATACAGCTTTTGGGAAAATCTTGCCCCAGCCCTGCAAGGTATTGGCACTGTAACTGACACTTCAAAAGACCAAGTCATCACTCTGTCAAGCTAGCTGCTTCAGGATGATGGGGAACGTGGTAACACCAGTAAATTCCACAAGCATGGGCCTACTGCAGCACTTCTCTTGCTGTGAAGGGAGTTCCTTGATCAGATGTAATGCTGTGTGGAATATCATGATGGTGGATAAGACATTTTGTAAGTCCATCGATGGCACTTTTGGCAGAAGCGCAGCATGCAGGGAAGACAAACCTGTATCCAAAGTGTCTATTCCAGTAAGGACAAAACACTGCCGCTTCTATGATAGAAGCACTCCAATGTAATCAACCTGATACCAGGTTGATGGCTCATCACCCCAGAGAATGGTGCTATATCAGGTACTCAGTGTTGGTCTCTGCTGCCAGTAATGGCAGTAGCCAGGTCAGCCTTGGTGAGTGAAAGTCAATATTGCTGAGCCACGTAACCTCCATCCCTGCTACCATGGCCACTTTGTTCATGAGCCCATTGGGCAGTAACTGGGGTGGGTGGGGAAAGAGGCTGACTGGTAATCATTGAACAGGTCATTCTGTCTGTTTGATTATTAAAATACTTCTCTGCTGTAGTGCTATTTTTCAAATGTTTGTGTGCCCCTAAAATTTATATATTGAAATCCTGTCCCCAAGGGGATGATATTAGGACGTGAGGTCTTTGGGGATGTGGTTAAGTCATAAGTGTAGAACCCTCATGAATGTGATTAGTGCCCTTATAATAAGGCTCCAGAGAGCTGCTTTGCCCCTTTCACCATGAGAGGGCACAGCAAGAAAGCACTATCTTTAAAAGAGGCCCTCACGAGCACTAAAGCTGTTGGTACCTTGATCTTGGAACTCCAAGCCTCAAGAACCATGCGAATAAATTTGTTGTTTAGAAGCTACCCAGTCTATGGTACTTTGTTAGAGCAGCCCCAAATGGAGTAAGACATGTGATCAACAATGAGTGAGCATTCACACAAGATACAAATATCTTCACACTTTTTTTCCATTCAGAGAAGTCTTTCCACACACTTCTTTTCCAAATTTCCTTGTCACCAGGGCTCTCTTTACAAATGTATTTCTCTTCCTGTGTCCATGTGAGACTGTTGTGGGGTGGGGGGAGGGGGGAGGGATAGCATTGGGAGATATACCTAATGCTAGATGACGAGTTGGTGGGTGCAGCGCACCAGCATGGCACACGTATACATATGTAACTTACCTGCACGTGGCGCACATGTACCATAGAGCCTAAAGTATAATAATAATAATAATAATAATAATAATAAAAAGAAAAAAAAAAAACAAATGTATTTCTCACAGTGTTAGTGAAAGGTACATTTTCTATACCTTCCCAGTGTGAGTGAGCAGAACTATTCTAACCTTCCATTATCCTTAAGCCTTTGAATCCTCCCCTCAACATTAAACCAAGGCAGGACCAGCATTTCCAGTTCACTCACTGTGGGCCACCTTTTCATCGTGTTTTAGCAAACCAACCAACCAAATTGTTAGAATGCTTTCTAACTCCCTGAGCTGCAACATTAAAATGAGAATCTCTGCTTAGTAGGCCCCTATCATTAAATTTGGCCAGATTCAACTTTATGTTTTTTCCAACATTAGTGTTTGTTTCCACCTATGTTCCCTTGATTTCTATCTGTATAAATTAGAAAATTTGAGTAGTTCTTTTGGAGTGTAGTATATGTCTTCGTGGGTCACACTTTGTACCTTACCTTTAGGGATCTGTTAGGGCTTGATTCTTATTATAGGTCTTAGAAGCAAAGAGGGATGGGTCCAGAGGAGAATCAGCATAGTCTTGTATAGTGGCCTGAGTTTCCTCAAGCAATGCAGGGTTGATCCCTTCAGACAGGATTGGAGAGGCCAATACCACGGGCAGTTGGAAGCTACTTCTACTGGTTGCAGGGAGGCCTCATCTCCTGGCAAATTAGATGCATTGGAATTTAGGCACTCAGTATCCCTGGCTCCATAAGGGTCTTCCCACACATCCCCATCCTAACTTACAGGATCGAATTCTGTACAAATCAGTGCCCTCATTTTAACAGTAGACACCCTACAAGACTGGGAGTTCAGCTATCATTGTAATTCAGCTATTTACAGGTGGAATTCTGTGGTTTTCAGCAATCTCAGTCCTGTGGCTACATGCAATAAGCATCTCCTTTAGGAGATACATAGAAGCTTTCAGGTCATTTATCTACCACTTTGGCTGGGAATTCCTGAACTCATCTTTTTCTTTTAGCACTTTGTTCAATCATGTTAGAAGCTACAAGCCAACCTCATTTTATTCATTGTTTTTCAAAAATGTTAAATATTATCATATATAGTCACCCAGCTACTTGCTTCTCATAAGTGGTTGACTAAGAGCATCTACTGAAGATACTTTGCATATTTCCATTGCCAGATCATGCCACAGATTACCAGTGCTCTCTTTATTACTTGATACAGTGTCATTAGCATCATCAAAACTAATAAGATTGAAGAGCCAATTCCAGAAACTTCAGAACCAATTCAGAAAACTCATTCCTAAAATTCTGTTTCTTTGGAATAACTATCAGTAGGGTTCTCTATAGAGAAAGAACAATAAGGTGTATGTATATAAATTATTATTTACATTATTTATATTGAGGAATTAGCTCACATAATTATGGAGGCTGAGAAGTCCCACTCTCTGCCATCAGCAAGCTGGAAACCCAAGAAAGATGGCGGTGTAGTCCTACTTTGAGCCCAAAGTATAAGCACTAGGAGAAACAATGGTATAAGTTCTACTCCAAGTCCAAAGGCCTCCTGAGAACCTGAGAGCCAATAGTGTAAGTTCCAGTTTCAGTCTGAAGTTCTGAGAACCAGGAACCCTGATCACATAAGTCCCAGTCTAAGGACAGTCTGATGTCTTATCTCATGCAGTCAGGCAGAGAGAACAAATTCTCCCTTCCTCTGAATTTTTTTAATAATGGATATACAGTAATTTATTTAAACATTACCATTTCCAATCTGCACTAGTACACATGATATTTTAATAAATACCATTCTACATAAATTTGTGTGTGTGTGTATATATATATATAGCATTGCTTTTTTCTTTTTTTATTATACTTTAAGTTGTACAGTACATGTGCACAACGTGCAGGTTTGTTACATATGTATACATGTGCCATGTTGGTGTGCTGCACCCATTAACTCGCCGTTTACATTAGGTATATCTCCTAATGCTATCAGGAGATCGAGACTGTCCTGGCTAACATGGTGAAACCCCGTCTCTATTAAAAATACAAAAAATTAGCCAGGCATGGTGGTGGGCGCCTGTAGTCCCAGCTACTCAGGAGGCTGAGATGAGAGAATGGCATGAACCCGGGAGGCGGAGCTTGTATTGAGCCGAGATCATGCCACTGCACTCCAGCCTGGGCAACAGAGCAAGACTCCATCTCCGTCTCAAAAAAAAAAAAAAAAAAAAAAGAAAAAAGAAAAAAGAAAAAAAGAACAACCCTGCTCCAAGAAAGAAGAAAACAACAGCTAATTCCACTGCCTGGGACATCCTGGCTAACCAGAGGTCCTGAGTTTGTCCACATGATAGCTTCACTATTAGCACAAAAAGCATTTGAGAAAACCAGGGCCATAAAAAAAAACTACAATCAAGGATCCTCACAGAATCCACTTCAACTCCCCTTCTACCTCCACTGGAGCAGGTGCTGGTATCCATGACTGAGAGAACTGAAGATGGATCAAATCACAGGACTCTTTGCAGACACTCCCCAGTACCAGCACAGAGTCTGGTAGCTCTGCTGGGTGGCTAGACCCAGAAGAGCAAATAACAATCACTGCAGTCTGGCTCCCAGGAAACCCCATCCTTAGAAAAATGGGGAGAACACCACATCAAGGGATCACCCAGTGGAAGAAAAGAATCTGAACAGCAGCCCTTGAGCCACAGAACGTTCCTCTGACATAGGCTACCCAAATGAGAAGGAATGAGAAAAACAATTCTGATAATATGATAAAGCAAGGTTCTTTGACATCCCCCAAAGACCACATTAGGTCACAAGCAATGGATCTAAACCAAGAAGAATCCTATGAATTGCCCAGAAAAGAATTTAGAAGGTCAATTATTAAGCTGTTCAAGGAGGGACCATAGAAAGATGAAAAATAATTTAAAGAAATTTTAAAAATATTATAGGATATAGATTAAAATATCTCCAGAGAAATAGACAGCATAAATAGAAAACATCCACAGCTTCTGAAAATGAAACACACTTAGAGAAATGCAAAAGAAACTGGAAAGTTACAACAATATAATTGAAGAAGTAGAAGAAAGAACATCAGAGCTTAAAGAAAAGGCTTTTGAATTAACCCAGTCTGACAAAGACAATAAAAAAGATTCAAAAAAATGAACAAAGCCTCCAAGAAGTTGTGTGATTATGTTAAATGATTATGTTATTCTGAAACCTAAGAGTAATTGGTGTTCCTGAGGAAGAAGAGAGATCTAAGTGTTTGGAAAACTTATTTGGGGGAAAAAACCGAGGAAAATGTACGTGGCCTTGCTAGAGATATAGACATCCAAATACAAGAAGCTCAAAGAACACCCAGGAAATTCATAGCAAAAAATCATCAGGTAGGCACACAGTCATCAGGTTATCTAAAGTCAAGACAAAGGAGAGAATCTTAAGACCTGTGAGGCAAAAGCATCAGGTAACCTATGAAGGAAACACTATCAGACTAATGGCAGATTTGTCAGCAGAAACCCTACAAACTAGAAGGGATTGGGGTCCTATATTTTGCATCCTTAAAGAAAATAATTACCAGCCAAGAATTTTGTATCCAGCAAAAGAAAACTTCATGAATGAAGGAAAGATAAAATCTTTTTTAGACAAACAAATTCTGAGATAATTTACCACTACCAAGGCAGAGCTACAAGAAATGTTAAAAGGAGTTCAATATCTTGAAACAAAACCTCAAAATACAGAAAAATAGAACTTTCTTAAAGCATAAATCTCACAGGGCTTATAAAACAAAAACACAATGAAAAAAAGGCATTGATGCAACAACTAGCATGATGAATAGAATGATACCTCACATCTCAATATTAATGTTGAATGTAAATGGCCTAAATCCTCCACTTAAAAGATACAGAATGGAAGAATGAATAAACGTTTACCAACCAAGTATCTGCTGTCTTCAACTCACCTAACACATAAGGACTGACATAAACTTAAGGTAAAGGGGTGAAAAAAGATATTCAATGCAAATGGACACTAAAAATATGCAGGGTTAGCTATTCTTATAACAGAAAATAAAACAGACTTTGAAGCAACAACAGTTTAAAAAGACAAAGAGGGACATTATATAATGATAAAAGGACAGTTAAACGGAAAATATCGCAATCCTAAATATATATGCACCTAATACTGGAGCCCACAAATTTATAAAACAATTACTATTAGACTTGAGAAATGAACTAGATAGCAATACAATAATAGCGGGGGACTTCACTACTCCACTGACAGCAGTAGACAGGCCATCAAGACAGAAAGTCAACAAAGAAACAACAAAGAAACAATAGACTTAAACTATACACTAGAACAAATAGACTTAACAGATATTTACAGGGGCTGGGCGCAGTGGCTCAGGCCTGTAATCCCAGCACTTTGGGAGGCCAGGGTGGGCAGATCACGAGGTAAGGAGATCAAGACCATCCTGGCTAAAACGGTGAAACCCCATCTCTACTAAAAACACAAAAAATTAGCCAAGCATGGTGGTGGGCACCTGTAGTCCCAGCTACTCGGGAGGCTGAGGCAGGAGAATGGCGAGAACCCAGGAGGCAGAGCTTGCAGTGAGCCGAGATCACGCCACTGCACTCCAGCCTGGGCAACAGAGCGAGACTCCATCTCAAAAAAAATCAAAACAAAACAAAAAAAAAACCAAAAAATAAAAAAACAGATATTTACAGAACATTCTACCCAACTACTGCAGAATATACATTCTATTCATTAGCACATAGAACATTATTCAAGATAGACCATATGATAGGCCACAAAACAAGTCTCAGTAAATTTAAGAAAATCAAAATTATTTCAAGTACTTTCTCAGACCACAGTGGAATACAATTGGAAATCAACTTTAGTAAGAACCTTCAAAACCATGTGAATACATAGAATTTAAATAATCTACTCATGAATGATCGTTGAGTCAACAATGAAATCAAGATGGAAGTTTTAAAAATTCTTTGAACTGAATGATAATAGTAACACAACCTATCAATACCTCTGGGATACAGCAAAACAGTGCTAAGAGGAAAGTTCATAGCATTAAGTGCCTACATCAAAAAGTCTGAAAGAGCACAAATGGACAATCTAAGCTTACACCTCAAGGAACTAGAGAAACAAGAACAAACCAAACCCAAACCCAGCAGAAGAAAAGAAATAACAAAAATCAGAGCAGAACTAAATGAAATTGAAGCAAAAAATAAGAATACAAAAGATAGATGAAACGAAAAGCTTGTTCTTCGAAAAGATAAAATTGATAGACAATTAGTGAGATAAACCAAGAAGAGTGAAGATCCAAATAAGCTCAATTTGAAACAAAAAGGGAGACATTACAGCCGATAACAGAAATACAAAAGATCATTCAAGGCAACTAAGGACACAATCATGGGCACAAACTAGAAAACTTAGAGGAGATGGATAAACTCCTGGAAATAGACAACTCTCCTAGATTAAACCAGAAAGAAATGGGAACTCTGAAGAGACCAGTAACAAGCAGCAAGATTAAAATGGTCATAAAAAAATTGCCAACAAAAAAAGTCCAGGGCCAGATGGATTCACAGCTGAATTCTATCAGACACTCAAAGAAGAATTGGTACCACTCCTACTGAAACTATTCCAAAAGACAGAGAAAGAGGGAATCCTTCCTAAATTATTCTATGAAGCCAATATTACCCTAATACCAAAAACCAGGAAATAACATAGCTAAAAAAGAAAACTACAGACCAATATTCCTAATGAATATAGATGCAAAAACCCTCAACAAAATACTAGCTAACCGAATTCAACAGCATATCAAAAACATAATCCATCGTCATCAAGTGGGTTTCATACCATGGATTCAGGGTTCGTTTAACATAGGCAAGTCAATAAATGTGGTACACCACATAAACATAAGTAAAAACAAAAATCACATGATCATCTCAGTAGACGCAGAAAAAGCATTTGACAAAATCCAGCATCCCTTTATGATTAAAATCCTCAGCAAAATCAGCATAGAAGGAAAATATGTTAAGGTAATAAAAGCCATCTATGACAAACCCACAGCCAAATTATACTGAATGGGGAAAAGTTGAAAGCATTGCTCCTGAGAACTGGAACAAGACAAAGATGCCCACTTTCACCATTTCTATTCAACATAGTACTGGAAGTCCTAGCCAGAGTGATCACACAAGAGAAAGAAATAAAGGACATCCAAATGAATAAAGAGGAAGTCAAACAGTCACTGTTTGCTGATAATTTGATCATATACCTAGAAAACCCTAAAGACTCTTCCAAAAAGCTCCTGGATCTGATCAATGAATTCAGTAAAGTTTCAGGTTACAAAATTAATGTATACAGATCAGTAGCAGTGTTATACACCAACAGCAACCAAGCTGAGAATCAAATCAAGAACTCCACCACTTTTACTATAGCGGAAAACAAACAAACAAAGAAAACTTAGACATATACCTAACCAAGGACATGAAAGAGCTCTACAAGGAAAACTACAAAACACTGCTGAAAGAAATCATACACAACATAAACAAATGGAAACACATCCCATGCCCATGAATGGGTATAATCAATATTGTGAAAATGACCATGCTGCCAAAAGCAATATACAAATTCAATGCAATTCCCATCAAACTACCATCACCATTCTTCACAGCACTGGAAAAAACAATTCTAAAATTCATGTGAAACCATAAAAGCCCACATTAGGCAAAGCAAGAGTAAGCAAAAAGAACAAATCTGGAGGCATCATGTTACCTGACTTCAAACTATACTACAAGGCTATAGTCACCAAAGCAGCATGGTACAGGTATAAAAATAGGTGCATAGACCAATGGAACAGAATAGAGAACCCAGAAATAAGCCCAAATACTTACAGCTAACTGATTTTTGACAAAGCAAACAAAAACATAAAGTGGGGAAAGACACCCTATTCAACAAATGGTGCTGGAATAATTGGCAAGCCACATGTAGAGGAATGAAACTGGATCTTCATTTATCACCTTATACAAAAATCAACTCAACTCAAGTTGGATCAAAGACTTAAATCTAAGACGTGAAACTGTAAACATTATAGAAGATAACATTGGAAAAACTTTGCTAGATATTGGCCTATGCAAATAGTTCATGACCAAGAACCCAAAGGCAAATGCAACACAAACAAAGATAAATTGATGGGACTTAATTAAACTAAAAAGCTTCTGCATAGGAAAAGAAATAGCAGAGTAAACAGACAACCCAAAGGCTGGGAAAAAATATCCACAAACTATGCATGTGACAAGGGACGAATATCGAGAATCTACAAGGAACCCAAACAAATCAGCAAGAAAAAAACAATCCCATCAAAAAGTGAGCTAAGGACCTGAATAAACAATTCTCAAAAGAAGATATACAAATGGCCAACAAACGTGAAAACATTCTTAACATCACTAATTTTCAGAGAAATGCAAGTCAAAACCACAATGCAATACCACCTTATTCCTGCAAGAATGGCCGTAATTTAAAAATCAAAGCATAATAAATGTTGGCTTTGATGTGGTGAAAAGGGAACACTTTTACACTCCTGATGGGAATATAAACTACTACAACCACTATGGAAAACAGTATGGAGATTCCTTAAAGAACTAAAGTGATCTATCATTTGATCCAACAATCCCACTCCTGGGTATTTACCCAGAGCAAAAGAAGTCATTATATGAAAAAGACACTTGCACAGGCATGTTCATCGCAACACAGTTTGCAATTACAAATTACAAAAATATGGAACCAGCCCAAACCAATCAATGAGTGGATAAAGAAAATGCATATATATATACACACACTACTCGGCCATAAAAAATATATAATATATATATGTATACACTACTTGGCCATAAAAAATATATAATATATATATGTATACACTACTCGGCCATAAAAAGGGAACAAAATCATGGCATTCTCAGCAACCTGGATGGAGTTGGAGACCATTATTCTATGTAAAGTAACTCAGGAGTGGAAAACCTAATATCATATGTTTTCACTTATGAGTGAGAGCTAAGCTATGAGGATGCAAAAGCCTAAGAATGATATAGTGGACTCTGGGGACTCAGGGGAAAGGGTAGGGGGTGGCAAGGGATAACAGACTACACATTGGGTACAGTGTATACGGCTTAGATGATGGGCGCACCCAAATCTCAGAAATCACCACTAAACAACTTATCCATGTAACCAAACACCACCCGTTCCCCAAAAACCTATTGAAATTTAAAAAAGTAAAATTAACCATCATACCAAAAGGAGCAGAGGGATGATTATCCCAGGCAAAAGGAACTGCAAGCACAAAAAGCCCTGAAACAGGAGCAAGCTTGATTACAAGAGCAGATAGGCAGCCAGTTTCACTGGAACATAGTATGAGGAGAGTTTTACAAGATTCATTTGAAGAGAGAGGCAGAGGCTAGATGATACAGGCCATGGTAAGGAGTTTGGATTTTATTCTGAAGGTGTTGGAAATCCATTGAGAGTTTTAAGTGGAGAGTAATATGATCTGATTTACATTTTATTTTTTTATTTTTAGAAACAGGATCTTGCTCTATCGCCCAGGCTGGAGTACAGTGGTTCATTCATGGATCACTGCAGCCTTGAACTCCTGGGCTCTAGCAATCCTCCCACCTCGGCCTCCCAAGTAGCTGAGGCCACAAGTGCACACCACCATGCCTGGCTAATTTATTTTATTTTATTTTTTGTAGAGACAGGGTCTCACTATGTTGCCCAGGCTGGTCTGGAACTCCTGGTCTCAAGCGATAGTTGTGCCTCAGTCTCTCAAAGTGCTGGGATTATAGACATGAGCCACTACACCAGATCTGATATAGATTTTGACAGATCACCCAGCTACTCTGTATAGTAGGTCTTTTGAGGGGCAAGTATGAAAGCAGAGTGATAAATTACACAGATATTGCCGTCAACTAGCTAAGAGACAATGTGGCTTAAATGAGGATAGGAGCATTGACAGTATATTTTAAAATGTGCAAAAGGACCCAGATATGCATGTTCTTCTCCCTTCCTCTTTGACTCAATTATACCCACAACTTTAGTCACTCACATACTTCCGTTAGTGGAAGCGAACACAAATCTCTGCTGAATTAACTGTCTATTGTGTTGAATCAGTAATATGTGCTTAATGTACACTTTAGATGAAATGATTATATTAGTTCAAATTATTCATCATTTTAGTTCTTATACTTAATAATCACATTAAACACAGTCGTACTCTATCAACGAACATTTAGAAAATAAGAGGGAAAGTAAAATACCTTTCATCTAAAGGAAAGGAAGGAAGGAAGAAAGGAAGGAATGAAGGAGGGAGGGAAGGAGGAATGATTTTTTATATTAGACTTACAGAGTTAAAAGAATCCTAAAATAAGAAGTCATCAAAACTGTACAGGTCACAGCCCTGCCAGCAACTTGCTGTGTGACCCTGGGCAAATCACTTGATATGACCCAGATCTTTATTTCCTTTATCTGTGAAATGGTCAATTAAACCAATTGTTCTAGAATGTCTCTTCTGTTCCCCAAATTATTATTCTAGAAACCACTCTCTTTACCATGTTTTAGGAGTGTTATCCACCACATACAATCCAACCTCTGGAGACAGGAGATAAACTGTGAATCCTTATTTTCAGATCAGAAAGTTGGGGATAAATAGAGGCTAAATGATTTTTCAAGATCCCTCAAGCATTTGATAGTATAGTTTGTTTTATAATGAAAGATCTTATGACAGATATCCAGATAAGAAACTTTTCCCGTTCCTTTCAGCCCCCAAAAGTGCTTTCAAAATTGGATACAACAAGGAAAAGAATATATACCCCAATTCTCTTATGTAGTCTGCCTTTTGCTTGGTAACTTGAGATGAGTTTGACTATCAGTGCATAACAAGTCATCCAGATAAGCTAGTAAGATATAAGGTCTTATATTGAGCCCTAACAAGTGCTAACCACCTTATTTTTTTTTATAGCTGTACGATTCTGTGACCGGTGTCATCTGATCAAGCCAGACCGCTGCCACCACTGCTCTGTCTGTGCTATGTAAGTGACGGCCATATTTCCCCTGGGCTGGGCTTGGCCACTGAAGGTTTCCTAGACAACAAAATGACTGATCCCAACATGTAACCATACCTAGATAAGAGCATTTCCTTTCAATTATAATGAGCATATGCCAAAACCCCTCACACGGATGATGATGATCCAAGCTACTCTAAAGATAAGTAAGAGAAGTAAGACCACATTTTAAAAATTAACATTGTATTTGTGGACAGTTTTAGACTTACAGATTTATTGTGAAGATAGTTCTTATATGTCTCACACCCAGTTTCCCTTGTTGTTAACATCTTATATTTGTATGATACATTTGTTACAATTAATGAACTAATATTGATACATTATTTTTAACTGAGGTCTATATTTAGATTTCCTCAGTCTTTCCATAATGTCCTTTATCTGTTCCAGGATCCCATCCAGGATACCACATTACATTTAATAGTAATGTCTCATCTCCTTAGCTTCTCTTAGCTGTGGCAGTTTCCCAGAGTTGTTTTTGATAACCTTGACAGTATTTAGGATTAATGGTCAAGTAGGTCATAGAGTGTCCCTTGATTGAGACTTGTTTGATGCTTTCCTCATCATTGTTAGACTGGGGTAATATGATTTGGGGAGGAAGACAATAGAGTAAGGTGCCATTCTCATTACATCATATTAAGGGTACCTATAAACATGACTTATCACTGAAAGGTTAATTTTGATCATCTGGCTGAGGTAGTATGTCAGGTTTCACCACTGTAAAATTGTTCTTCCTTTCTATGCTTTACTCTTTGAAAGGAAGTCACTATGCACAGCCAATACTAAAGGAATGGGAAGTTATGCCCTCCATCCTTGAAGGTGGAGTATCTACACAAATTATTTCAAGTTATTTTGCTTGGGACATTTATCTCTTCTCTTCATTTATTTATTTATTCAATCGTTTATTTATATCAGTATGAAAGCATAAATATTCATTTTACATTTTGCATTATAACCCAATACTACTTTTTTGTTGCCCATATTGTTCCAGCTTTGTAAACCCTATTTTTATATTGATACATGTAATGCCTTTTCTCTTACTTATTCCACCCACATTTTTCTTACCCTTGATTCAGATAGAGGCTATAGCCATGTATTTTCTTCTGTATTTTTTATTAAACTAAGTATTGAATAAAATGATAGGAGACATCTTGGACCTTTTCTCTGTATTAATAATCTGGAGTTTCCAATCCCTTTGAAAGTTTGGATTTATAAGCATGTAACTTGCTGCTGGCATGATCCCATAAAGTATTGTTGTGATTACCTCATCCTAGAAATAACTGAGGGCCACAGTTTTGGAGTCACTATAGTGGAAATCTGAGAATGGGTGTTATTAGAACCATGTAAAAATACTGGTGAAACCTTGAGTTTAATTATGAGATGTTGCTTAATTTCCATAGCCTCACTTATCACACTGTATTTTGTCCCCTTCGTAGGTGTGTGTTAAAAATGGATCATCACTGCCCTTGGTATGTCTGTTTGATTCATTTCTCTCCTCTAAAAGGGTCAAAGTTGCTCAATTATATACACTTTTCTAAGCATAGTTGTCACATGCCTGTTTCTGCCACCATAATTCACTGGGTTTTATATTTCTGTAGGGGACAGGGGAGGGGTAACCTTTTAAATAAAGAAAAAATATAACACCAAAGGTATGGTAGTGAATTCCTGGAGTTACAAAGGTAATGGTCTCGTATTCATTAACTTTAGCAATTGAGCATAGTAATGAAATACAGCACAAACATTTCTCCTTTTAACATTACACAATTCAGTTCTGTTTCTAGTTGGCTTGATGTTTGAAATATTCTAGAATGTTAAATTCAGCAATTTTCCAAATTTTGTATATCAGACCCTGCGGGCCAGTCTGAAATCACCTAACTACAAAAAGAACATGCCACAACTGTACCAAATGTAGCTGCTAAAACTGTAATACATTTTTAGCAACCAGGATCCAGGTTTGCTTGGATGTGTCACGAACCAGTCCAGAGCTGTTAGGCAGGTCAGGTGTTTCTGTGCCTGTAAATGAAAAAATAAACAAGTGAGACATGAACTTGTTTTTTCCAGTCTGTTCTTATTAAGGGACTTCTATCTCTATTGGGTTTTTACACGACACATAATGAAGCAGCAGAACTAGCATGATTCCATTGCTTAGTTCACATATGTATCAGTGTGCTCTCAATCAAGAGGTTCTGATTTCAAATTAGTTTTTCTTTTTTCTTAGGGTTAATAACTGCATTGGATTTTCCAACTACAAATTCTTCCTTCAATTCTTAGCTTACTCTGTTCTCTACTGCCTGTACATTGCTACAACAGTCTTCAGCTATTTCATCAAATACTGGAGAGTAAGTTAAAAATACCCTGAAGGGTCCCCCTAGAACAAATGCACACCCACTCCAACTTGTGACATTGTTCACCCTCTATCTTTTTACATTTTTAAATAGCTAATACTGTTGAAGTAACTGGAAGAGAAGGCACTAAAAACAGGTTTTCCATATTGAATACTCTGAGATTTAGGAAGCTGTTATTTAAAGATTCTAGTTAAACAAGTTTCTGTCATACACGAGAATCTTGCTAAGGCCTTCGGGTACCTAATGTCTTGACTCCTACTGATTCTTTACAATGTATTTCTCCAATTGAGTTTTAAAGTTCCACTTCTTACCAGTTATAGATTTGAAAAATGTTGAAACTAATTTTAAATTCCTAGTTTCCTAAGAAAAAGGCTAACAAATCACTCCCCTGTTGTTAGAAAATACTTCCTAATTCCCTATTCAAAGGCGAGTTGCAGAATTCCTACTGAACAGAAAGATATACTGACTTATCTCACATAATGGGGAGGGGTTTTATTGTTCTGTTTTTTAACTTTGTTTGACAAACACTGGGTTAGCAATTAGGAGAACTGGGATCTAATACTGGATCTCTTACCTGCTTCACTGGCTCATTGCCAAGATCAAATGAAACAGATGTTGAAAGTGCTTTACCTTTCAAAATGTGAGTCTAATAATTATAATGAAATCTCAAAAAAAGTTCTTTCATCTACTTGAAGATATCAATCATATCCAACTACTTCCAAAAAAGAAAAACAAACTTAAAGCAGATTTTTTTATTTGCATATGTGTACAAGGTCTGGCAAAAGTATAGTGAAATATGTTCTTTTTAAATGTCATACTAGTGGACTCCAAGAGATATCCCTTCCCCACAACTCCAGTACAATTACTAAGACATCCATGATGAAGGCTGTCCAAACTGAGCCTGAATATCAAAAGACAGATGTGGACAGAGCTACTAATTATTTAGGGGTTGCACAAAAGCCTATATAACATGAATATCTCACCTCAAATGGAGACATAAAGCCGTAGAGAAAGAACATGAATTCAGTGACCAGAATATAGACTATAATAAACTGAAGAAAAAAGGAGAAGGGTAAGGCAATAGGAATCTAAATAGCCAAGAATACTTAAATTATTAATCAGTGCATTGATCCTGAGTAATATAGAAAAGATAGTGTAGAAAATTATAGTGATGTGTGTTTTCCATTTCCCTTTCAACTTGCTTAATCAGTTCAGATATTTAATCACTTTAAGAATAAGGAATTATATAATAGATGCCATAATCATTAACTCAGGGATACAAACAAAACTTTATGCAGAAGTAAAACTTTTTCATAAATTTTTCTACAAATATAAAATGCTTCATCATCTCTTCCTTTGTCCCTTTCCACAGCACAGGATTATTATAAAGTTACAATAGTTTTAAAATGTATTATAAAATCCACATACTGAGCTACTACCCTGAATGTGAAAAAAATCTACTATGTCCAATCAGCAGGGAAAGTGTCGGCCTTGGTCTTCACTACAGACCTTTCTTGGTGCTTAACACAGTAGGCTACTGTTTAGGCCACTTTTTACCCTTGTAACAAAATAAACAATATTGCATTTCACACATTTGCCTTTAGCCCACCTAGTCAGCCAATAATCAAATATCACAATGCCAGCCAGGTGCTATATGCTTTTTTCATTCTTGAAAGATAATATTTGGATATGAATTAATCATCAGAAATGTGCCAGTATTCACAAGTAATACCAAGAATGAACATAACCTTGTTCTCTTTCTACTCCCTCATTTTTTTTCTCCACAGTAGGCTAGCTCATGCCTCACAGATGAGAGGCAAGGAAATCTGTCCTGGCTTGTCCTAAAATGAAAAGGGCATTGACAGTTCAGAGAAATGCTTCCTGGCAGTCTCTTTAGCCAGATAACACTTTAGTGTAGTTTAGGAATGGCTTTCTCTGTTTAAATTGAATATCCCCTTAAAATAAAAAGTAAACACTGCTATATATTTTGAAAGCTGTGTATCAAGGAGACAAGCTGTGCTCCTATCATTAGCAACCTTCATTTGTATGATACTTTAGTTTTTGAAGCACTTTCATACCCCTTATCTCATCTGATCCTTACCACAACCCTGTGAAGTAGGCAAAGCATGAATTATTAGTCTTATTCAAAGATGATAAAAACTGAGGCTCATAGTATTTAAGTGACTTGTCTATGATCACCCAGCTTGTAAATTTCCAAAGTTAGGACTTTCACCTAAGTCTGACCCTAAGCCCCGTGAACTTACACACTATACCATGTCCTACTGCCCATTATGGCTCTGCTGTGGAGAGCTCTAGCTCCATGGGAATAAAGAATTCAGAAGACCAACAGATTATTTCTCTCTTCTCTGTATTAAACAATAGCTACTTTGATAAGAGATTGAGCTTTTCCTTATGCAAAAAATAGTAATACATTCCTCACATATTGGGCCATGGATCTCCTCACAGAGCTATGAATTATTTTAGAATCAGGATAATAGCATTATTCTGCCAGTATTCATCTGATCTCTCTCTGATGGCTATTACTTTGAGTGATTTAGCTTGGTTATCTCCTGAGAAGGTATTTTTGAACATAGGGCTATCACCCTCTTCTAACAAAAAAAAAGTTTAAGAAGAACTCTATCAAGGGACAACACAGTAGATATGCTTTGGCAGACAGAAAAATGTTCTTTAAGAGTAATTGGGTGGGGTGAGGGAATAGACTTCAGCTCAGCCAAACTGTGGACTGACTTTATATCAGTCCCTTTTGTCCAGCCATTTTCTACTATCCATTTATATGTGAAACAATAAGAAGTAAAATAAATGTGAGCTTTAAAATATTTTTAAAACATTCTTTAAAAAATAAAGATTGTGAAAGCAAAAACACAGTCAAGGCAAAACCGACTGCAAAGCAATGTATGGAATCTTTTCTATAAGTTCAAAATAAAACAAAAACCAATCTAATTCAATTTGGGTGCTTAGGCCGAGAATTTGTAGAGGGATCATTTCAAAAAGGAGAGTTTCAGATAAATATTCTTGAAGGTTGAAGTTCTTGACGTAGCTCTTTGCTGGGCTGCTCTGCCCCTATGCAATTTTCACCTGGACCCCCACTCAGCTGACAGCATCTGACTGGCTGAAGATAAGGGGAAGCATCCTTATCTTCATCCTTCAGTATATAACCTGGAAGATTCCCAATATTTCCATACATAAAAATGAATAAAAATATTAGAGAAGAAAAAAGTCTGTACTATCTGAACTTGCCAAGTGTTGCCAAGCCTTAACTTTCTCCTTCCAAATTGGAGTAGAACTAGATCATTCAGAAGTTAAGGTCCACTTAAGAGTCACATTTAACTTTATTACTAGAGAGCAATTGGAAATATTTCAAAGTGATTCATCACACTGAAACAATAATCATCACAGGGAAGGAGGAAATAAATAATAGTCATTCCCCCAACTATTCACTCCAAAATTGAAAATGTTTTCTAAGATTCTCTTCAGAAGATAAATGTTACATGCTGCGCATGTTACAGAACTTTATAACATTCATTCTGGTCTAGGCTGCATGTCGGAAAAAAAGGCTGGTGCCACATGGAAAATAAGATGTCCTAGATAACTATAAAAATCTTTAGCCACCTACTTTTACAGTTGCCTGTAAAAATTCTGCTTGATTTTTACTGTCTAAACAGCTGTTTCACAGGATGTAATATATCAGCACATTCTAACTCAGCTATAAAAAACAACCACACAAAATCTACAACAACTTTAAAATCAGGTTATGACTTATGGGTAGGACATTTTAAAATTCTACCTATATGTTTTAACTTCTTACATACATCACTGTGATATTTTCAACACACACATGCCCAAGGAAACATGATATATAAAGAATTCCAGAATAACTTACCCTGAGACAAGAGGATAAGGCATATGACTTCAAGATCTCAAACTAAATTGACTACAAACTGTAAGCGGTTGCATACCAATTATGGCCCGAGAATACCCTTTTCACATTACCCTTTTATAACTGGTACTTAAGATACTCCATTTTACACTGAACTGCACTTAAGCAAGGATCCATTTTAGGCTTTGTAGGCTGAGAGCACACTCAAAGGTATCATCATTAACCGAAAGAACCATATTATAAAAATTTTACAGAATCTATTTTTTAAATTACAGCTAGATATTTTATACATGTGAAAACTACTAACCTATATATTTAGAAAAACTAGCCATCCTTTTCCACTTTAATCTTTTGCTTGTTTATTATTTCTTTTCTAGGGGGAATTACCCAGTGTTCGCTCTAAGTTCCATGTCCTTTTTCTTCTCTTTGTGGCCTGCATGTTTTTTGTCAGCCTTGTGATTCTCTTTGGTTACCATTGTTGGCTTGTCAGCAGAAACAAAACCACCTTAGGTAAGACTGAATATTAAGATTAGGAAAAAACATATTAATGTGTATCAGAGGGACCTGTGGATTGTTCCCAATTAAAACTTCCAGTGAAGCATTTTAGCTGCAGTGACATCCCTCTACTCCCAGACTGAGACAGATGAAAATACATTTTACCAAAATAGAAAGGCATAGTGAATGAAGCTTATAGGCTAATTATGAGAATTTTTTTTTTAGGGTTTTTTTTTCTTTTATTATTATTATTATTATTATACTTTAGGTTTTATGGTACATGTGCGAATATTTTTAATGAAACCCCACACAGAAACAAAAATGGCCATTGTTCTTTATAGTGCATACTGGGTAATAGCTCCCAAGGTTAATAGCTCAGAAGATTTCTAAAAGGTGTTCACATGAGGAAATGAAAGAAAGAATCAGTACAGAAGGGGATGTCAGAAGGGAGAAGTGAAGGTTGATAAAGATAGTAGAATCTAATTTATTATGCACATCTAAAAACAGAGCCCTGAGAAAAAATCCAAACCAACCACAACAAGAATCCAAAGTCTTGAGAAACAAAAAAAAAAATTAGTAAATATCTGCAATCATCAAGGGGCTGTTTAAATACTATGGGAATGAGAGAAATACATTGAACAAATGATTCTCTAGAAAATGAGTAAAGTAAATGAACATATTTTCTGTCGGTTAGTCTATAGGCTATTATGTGGAAAACTATATTTCTGATGGATTCCAGTACATTTTATTTCATCTATGGTGAAGTAAGTATTTACATTGTGTACAAATCAGTACATGAGGAGTGAGGACAAAGTGTCCAAGTGTTGAATGTTGAATGTTTAGCTAGGATAGATTTGAGAAAAGTTTAGTGCAAAAGCTACTACACATTGGGAATTTGTTTGCTAATAATGCTAACAGCTAAGAAAGTATTTGCATCTATTGGCCGTGCATGATGGCTCACTCCTGTATTCCCAGCACTTTGGAAGGCCAAGGCAGGAGAATCACTTGAGCTGAGGAGTTTGAGACCAGCCTGGGCAACATAACAAAACCCCATCTCTACAAATAAAAATAAAAATAATTAGATGGGTGACTATTCACAATAGCAAAGCCATGGAATCAACCTAAAGGTCCATCAATGGCAAACTAGATAAAGAAAATGTGGTACATATACACCATGGAATGCTATGCAGCCATAACAAAGAACGAGATCCTGTCCTTTGCAGCAACACAAATGAAGCTTGAAACCATTATCCTAAGTGAACTAACTCAGGAACAGAAAATCAAATACTTCATGTTCTCACTTATAAGTGGGAGCTAAAGACTGAGTACACATAAACACAAAGAATGGAACAACAGACACTGGGGCCTACTTGAGGAAGGAGTATGGGAGGAGGGAGAGGTTCAGAAAAAGAAATTCACTCGGGTACTATGCTTAGTACCTGGGTGACAAACACCAAACCCTCAAGTCACAAATTTACCTATATAACAAATGTGCACATTTACCCTGAAGCTAAAATAATAGTTAAAATATTTTTTAAATAATAGTCATTAGCTGGGTGTGGTGGCATGTGCCTGTGGCTGCAGCTCCTCAGTAAGCTGAGACAGGAAGATTGATTGACCCTGGCCAGGAGTTTAAGGCTGCGGTAAGCTGAGATTGTGCCACTGTACTCCAGCCTGGGTGACAGAATAAGACCTTGTATCTATTTTTTAAAAAATAAAGTATTTGCACCCATTTTCTTAACCAAATATATATGTAGCCCCTAGTTGCTAGGGTGGTAGATTAGCACATTTGGCTTAGAGACCAGCTACGAAGTGGAAAACCACTAAAAGCTTCATGATAACAGAGTCTGAAAACAAAGAACAAATGAGAAAAAGTCAGACGCAGCTAGAGTCCAACAGTGAAATCATTTACTTAATGGGATAAATGTGTGTCTAAAAATAATGTGCACTAACACAGTCCCATTCCTTACAGTCTTTGAAGTGATTATGGCTCACCAATTGACATTTTATCTGAAGTAAAACTCAGTTTCTTACACTGCAGGCTTCAGCATGAACACTTTCATTTTTGAAATGTTTCAAAACCAAATCAATGTCATTACCATCTCTTTATGTGTCATTAATTTCTTCCCAGCTCTAAAGATGGTGGTCATTCGGCTGTTGTTGCCGCTTAGATTCAAATAAAGTGCTGTTAAATCTGTTCCTATATTCTAAATTCAGCAGTACAAAATACATACTACCCCCGTGGCTGCTTAATTATTTCTACCACCATGTGTTTCCCCTATCTTTTAAAAAAAGAGTTCTAATCCTTTATATGCAGTAACAAGTTTAGTTTGTGTGAAGTGATTAAACTGGTTTTTACTAAGTAATTTAGCAATACCTAAAAATGAGAGGTCTGTGCTACCACAGCAAAAAGATATCATAGAACCAAGTCACATACATGGAGAAATGTAAAATCATGACTATGCTGAAATTTGTTTCTTTACTGCTTTCTTCCTCTTTTCTTCAACTCTCCTGCCCTGCCTTAGAGGCCTTCTGCACTCCAGTGTTTACAAGTGGCCCAGAGAAAAATGGGTTCAACCTTGGCTTCATCAAGAATATCCAGCAGGTGTTTGGAGATAAGAAGAAGTTCTGGTTAATACCTATTGGTTCCAGGTGAGTAAATATTACCACTGGAAGAAGTTAGTACTGGACCATGCCTTAAACCAGCAAATTCAATTTTGATTGTAGTATGCAGCAGGTATCAGTCCAGTGTGAAACTCTATTCCCCAAGTTCTTCATTTCTAGGTTAATAAAGGCAACTAAAGAGGTGAGGGTCTCATAAAATAGATATTCTCACGCTTTCTTTGTGGCAGTGTGCAGTGGCACTACCAATCTTTTATAACTGAATTTGGTAATATCTATCAAAAAACATAAGAATCTACATGCCCAACATCCCAGTAATTCCATTTCTGGGAATTGAATCTACCCTAAAGACAGAGACAAACTATGCACAAAAATGTTCATCACAGCATTATTTATAGCCAATAATTAGGAAACAACCTAAATATCCAACAATATGGGAATGGATAAATAAATGTGTGTGTGTATATATATATACATCCAGTATATATATATATATACTGGATGGAATATTATACAATCAAAAGTAATGGTTTTAAAGACTATGTCACAAAAAGGGAAAGTGCTTACTATATTTTAAGTCAAAAATGAAAAATCCAGTACACTGTGATTAAAAACATAAGTATATATAGAAGAAAAACAGCAGAAGAGAAATATACCAAAAAATGTTAAAAATGGTACTATATTTTAAGTGAAAAATGAAAAATTCAATACACTGTGATTAAAAACATAAATATATATAGAAGAAAACAGCAGAAGAGAAATATACCAAAACATGTTAAAAATGGTAATGGCAATAGTTTTAGAAATTATTTATCTTTTCTCCATTTTATATATTTTGTGGTTAATACTAATATTATTTTATGAATAAAAAATATGAAAAGCAAGAACAAAGATTAATTTGAGGTTGTAGGTAATTCTTTTTTTATTATACTTTAAGTTCTGGGGTACATGTGCAGAACATGCAGGTTTGTTACATAGGTATGCACGTGCCATGGTGGTTTGCTGCATATCAACCCATCATCTACATTAGGCATTTCTCCTAATGCTATCCCTCCCCTAGCTCCCCACCCCAGGACAGTCCCTGGTGTGTGATGTTCCGCTCCCAATGTCCATGTGTTCTCATTGATCAACTCCCACTTATGAGTGAGAACATGCGGTGTTTGGTTTTCTGTTCTTGTGTTAGTTTGCTGGGAATGATGGTTTCCAGCTTCATCCATGTCCCTGTAAAGGACATGGACTCATTTTTTTGATGGTTGCATAGTATTCCATGGTGTATATATGACACATTTTCTTTATCCAGTCTATCATTGATGGGCATTTGGGTTGGTTCCAAGTCTTTGCTATTGTGAACAGTGCTGTAATAAACAAACATATGCATGTGTCTTTATAGTAGAATGATTTATAATGCTTTGGGTATATACCCAGTAATGGGATGGCTGGGTCAAATGGTATTTCTAGTTCTAGATCCCTGAGGAATTGCCACACAGTCTTCCACAGTGGTTGAACTAATTTACACTCCCACCAACAGTATAAAAGCATTCCCATTTCTCCACATCCTCAACAGCATCTGTTTTTTCCTGACTTTAATGATTGCCATTCTAACTGGCATGAGATGGTGTCTCATTGTGGTTTTGATTTGCATTTCTCTAATGACCAGTGATAATGAGCTTTTTTAAATATGTTTGTTGGCCACATAAATGTCTTATTTTGAAAAGTGTCTGTTCATATCCTTTGCCCACTTTTTGATGGGGTTGTTTGGTTTTTTCTTTTTTTTTATTATACTTTAAGCTTTAGGGTACATGTGCACAACGTGCAGGTTAGTTACATATGTATACATGTGCCATGTTGGTGTGCTGCACCCATTAACTCGTCATTTAACATTAGGTATATCTCCTAATGCTATCCCTCCCCCCTCCCCCTACCCCACAACAGGCCCCAGTGTGTGATGTTCCCCTTCCTGTGTCCATGTGTTCTCATTGTTCAATTCCCACCTATAAGTGAGAACATGCGGTGTTTGGTTTTTTGTCCTTGTGATAGTTTGCCGAGAATGATAGTTTCCAGCTTCATCCATGTCCCTACAAAGGACATGAACTCATCATTTTTTATGGCTGCATAGTATTCCATGGTGTATATGTGTCACATTTTCTTAATGCAGTCTATCATTGTTGGACATTTGGGTTGGTTCCAAGTCTTTGCTATTGTGAATAGTGCTGCAATAAACATACGTGTGCATGTGTCTTTATAGCAACATGTTTTATAATCCTTTGAGTATATACCCAGTAATGGGATGGCTGGGTCAAATGGTATTTCTAGTTGGAGGTCCCTGAGGAATCGCCACACTGACTTCCACAATGGTTGAACTAGTTTACAGTCCCACCAACAGTATAAAAGTGTTCCTATTTCTCCACATCCTCTCCAGCACCTGTTGTTTCCTGACTTTTTAATGATCACCATTCTAACTGGTGTGAGATGGTACTCATTGTGGTTTTGATTTGCATTTCTCTGATGGCCAGTGATGATGAGCATTTTTTCTTGTGTCTTTTGGCTGTATAAATGTCTTGTTTTGAGAAGTGTCTGTTCATATCCTTTGCCCACTTTTTGATGGGGTTGTTTGTTTTTTTCTTGTAAATTTGTTTGAGTTCATTGTAGATTCTGGATATTAGCCCTTTGTCAGATGAGTAGGTTGCAAAAATTTTCTCCCATTCTATAGGTTGTCTGTTCACTCTGATGGTAGTTTCTTTTCATGGGGTTGTTTGTTTTTTTCTTGTAAATATGTTTAAGTTATTTGTAGTTTCTGGATATTAGCCCTTTGTCAGATGGATAGATTGCAAACATTTTCTCCATTCTATAGGTTGCCTCTTCACTCTAATGATAGTTTCTTTTGCTCTGCAGAAACTCTTTAGTATAATCAAATCCCATTTGCCAATTTTGGCTTTTGTTGCCATTGCTTTTGATGTTTTGTTTATGAAGTCTTTGCCCATGTCTATGTCCTGAATGGTATTGCCTAGGTTTTCTTCTAAGGTTTTTATGGTTTTATGTCTTACATTTAAATCTTTAATCCATCTTGAGTTAATTTTTGTATAACATGTAAGGAAGGGATCCAGTTTCAGCTTTCTGCATATGGCTAGCCAGTTTTCCCAACACCATTTGTTAAATAGGGAATCCTTTCCCCATTGCTTGTTTTTGTCAGGTTTGTCAAAGGTCAGATGGTTGTAGATTTATGATGTTATTTCTGAGGCCTCTGTTCTGTTCCATTGGTCTATACAACTGTCTTCATATCAGTACCATGCTATTTTTGTTACTGTAGCCTTGTAGTATAGTTTAATTTGAGGTTGTAGGTCATTCTTAGAACTGCAACATTTATGCAGGGAAAGTAGTGGATAAGAAATAAACAGTCAAGCTTGTGTTCTCTGAATGACTTTGTGAACCAGATTGAACCACCATCAACTAAACTAGTTCTAGAGCAGAGCTTGCTTGTAGTCTTCTTGCAGCCACTTTTCAGTCCCCTCCTTAGACAGGGATACACTCATGTTCACTTAGTTGAGGAAACTTTGTTGAGGGTAGGGTGGTAATTATGGAAAAATTTCTTCTTGATTGATTGCCTTGATACTTCCTGTATTGCAGTTAGTATTTTAAAGACTCATGTATTTCAGAGATGTGGTGTATCCAACTAACCTGTCTATAAATCACAAGGCAAAACTATGTCAGTGGGTAATATTGATTAATAACTGTTACCAGATATTACCTATACCCTATTCACATACTCACATACACAAATATCCACACATCATCACCACATCAAAGGGAGGTGAAAAATCAGTCCTCTCTGGAATAAAGAACAAAACCAAAAATCAAAGCCCATTCATTTATAATCAGTACACTTACATTCTCTTTAGAGTGCTATCAATAAAATCTGTCAACTTTCAATTTACCACATACATGAACAGGAGAAAAGGCATAGGTAACATCAAAAGTCATTCAGACTCAAATGTGGAATGCATTCAGATACCTAAACTGAAATGTTCAAACTGTAACCTCTTCTAGCCAGGGCCGGCTCAGTTCCCTCCAATGCATCCCATCTGTTAGTGGCCAGAAATTAACCAGGGAGTTGACCCCAGCTTACCACAGGTAGCCACAAAGCAAGACCCCGCATGTGGATAATTGCCCCGAAAATCTGCAGTCTAGAAATGGCTCACTCTGGCTCTTTCCCCTAGTTCCTAATAACCTTTCTGCCATGCAAACCAAATAAATAACAGTGCATTCGGGCATTGTCTTTCACCAGTTCACACCAGCTTATCTCCACTGTATTCAATGTTTCAGAGACTGGTCATCTTTCTTGAAAACTTAGAATCAAAGCAGTAAGATAATTGGATATAAATTGGTATCATCATCATTAAGTGATATGTATGAAGCTTGCTGTGTGTGCATATTGCCATACTGGGCATTTTGGGAAGCAAACTATAGAGTTGCTTACAAACAAGAAGTTAACACTGATGCAGACACACAAATAAGATACAGAAATCGAGAGCAATATAGCAACTAAATAATGCTATTGTAAGAGCCCATTCCACCATGGCTTTAGACAATAAGACTAAATATGCCTAAGAACCCCCCTCTTATTTTTAAGAGGATTATAACCTTCAGAAAAGTCTATGTCAGCTGAAATAGCTCACTGCCTTTCTTTTCCCACCAGCCCTGGTGATGGACACTCCTTCCCTATGAGGTCTATGAATGAGTCACAGAACCCACTGCTAGCAAATGAAGAACCCTGGGAAGACAATGAGGATGACAACCAAGGTAAGTAGGGTCAAAGACTATGAAGTCCACATTAATACAACCAATGTAGTGTGGTGAGTAAATAGTGTCCAGAAAGATTTTATAAGCATGTCAACCTCATAAGTGTCCTCTGGATGGTGGAGAGCAAGTATGGCCAGATTTGTTTAGTAACAATGGGTAGTTTAGATAAGATTAGATTGCAGCTTGGGAGGCTCCTTACCAGCTTTGTGATTCCGTGATTTATATCACCAGTCAGATATACATCTGGATATATATGGATTTCTAAACAATCCTGCTGGGTAGTCACTTGTAGTGCTTTGCTTGAATGTGGAGTTCAATTTAATCAATGGGCAACATTTCACCTTTCTCCATCCTCTTTCATTCACATTGGTTAAATTTTCTTTAAAATCCTATACTCACTCTCTTTTTAGAATGGTTTAAATACACTAAAAACTAAAGGATACTAACAGGGCAAGCCTACACATGCATGTAGTCTACTTTTCTAAAAGGAAGAGGGTCAAGGGAAAATAAGCTTCAACTTTCTCCTACCAGGTCACTGGGTCATCCTAAGGCATTTTGTAAAGAGCTAAAAGTTGAGTTCTCATATAATGTATCCCCATTGCCAGCCCTATTCCTTGTCTCCACCTGTTGCTGTGCCTACTTTTGTGTCTCCAACATTTACTTATGTTGCTAATACCAGCCATTAGAAAGTAGTTTTGGCTACTGTTCCCAATAATGCAGTAGCTGGCAGCAATTTTGAGTAGGAACTTGTAGTAGCTGGGGTGAAGGAGGCTAAATGAAGACATGGAAAAGCATTGAAGTGGGAGCAGCAGTAGAGAGCAAGCCTTTCTAATTTTTTTACCCAGTTGGATTATCCAGGCCCTGATTACCAGGAAATCTAGTTTTAGAGAAAAGCATGTTACTAAGCCCAAGGAATATAAAACAGCCACAAATCCATAGATAAAAAAGAAAACAGTTATTGCCCATCCCAAGGAACTTACAAGGCCAACTCCCTTACTTCCTCCTGCTGACTATTGGAAAATTGACTATATTTTGACCTATCTTCCTTCAGTCTTCAGTCTTTCTGAACTGACTTTTACTTACAGCAGTCACAAGTTGTAACAACTCTTATTTTGGTATTAAGCCCAAACTCTAATAGAAGCCAAATACTTATCAGGTCTTTGCCTCATTTGAAATAATTCACAATGGAAAAAGCTATTCATATCTGAGTTTTGTGTTGGCAAGTGGAATACTTTAAATGTAGATATAGCATCACATCATAAAGAGGTCATTTTTTGAAGCAGTCTCCAATTCCAGACCTTTTCAAAAATATTCAGTCATTAAAAATTAGTATGTTATTTTATAGTTTACAAACTGCTTTCCTATACTTTTTCTTCATATCCTTTGACCCTCACAACTTTCAGGTTAGATAGGCAGTGTTATTAATAGCATCCCTATTTTATAATTAAGAAACTAAAATTGAGAGATGTTAATCTCACATGTCAAGGTATCTTGATTCCAAATCCTAGTTTTTTTCCACTACAATGCTAGGTGTCTCCTTTGGACAAGTACATATAAGACACAGTGCTGAGATTGCATGCCATTTAGTTATCTGAAGCATTCAACTGCTTCTTACATAATCATAAAATCATAAACCGTAAGGTGCCTTTAGCTTTAGCAAGACCACTATGCCATCTTAGATAGCTGAGGGTTTTTTTTTTAAGTTCATTGAAGGAGACTCCACAATCCTCCTTTGTAACCCATTCTAGTATCTAATGCAAGTTCTCATGCTGTGTTATTTGTTAGGTTGATTCTATGTTAACTTCAGTTGCTCCCATTTTCTGTGCATAACTGTCATAGACAAACAACTCTTACATTTTTAACAACTTAGATTCCTAGGAAAGGTGCTGGAAGTTGAAATTACATGTGTGTATTTAACTTAATTTCTTTTAGGAATCAAGTGGAATTTTTATTCCTAGCCCAGAATATAACATTTCATTTAGTATAAATGTACTTGTATGGCCGGGCACTGTAGCTCACGCTTGTAATCCCAGTACTTTGGGAGGCCGAGGCGGGCAGATCACCTGAGGTGAGAAGTTTGAGACCAGCCCGGCCAACATGGCAAAACCCCATCTCTACTAAAAAAGTACAAAAAAAAATAGCCAGGTATGATGACACACACCTGTAATCCCAGCTACTCAGGAGGCTGACACAGGAGAATCACTTGAACCCAAGAGACGGAGGTTGCAGTGAGCTGAGATTGTGCCACTGCACTCTACTATGGGCGACAGAGTGAGACTCCGTCTCAAAAAAAAATGTACTTGTACATTGCATAATATAAAACAAACATTTGGCCGGGTGCGGTGGCTCACACCTGTAATCTCAGCACTTTGGGAGGCCGAGGCAGGCAGATCACGAGGTCAGGAGATCAAGACCATCCTGGCTAACACGATGAAACCCCTTCTCTACTGAAAATACAAAAAAAAAAAAAAAAATAGCCGGGCATGGTGGCGGGCACCTGTAGTCCCAGCTACTCGGGAGGCTGAGGCAGGAGAATGGCGTGAACCCGGGAGGCAGAGCTTGCAGTGAGCCAACATCGCGCCACTGCACTCCAGCCTGTGCAACAGAGCAAGACTGTGTCTCAAAGAAAAAAAAAGATAAAATATGCTAACAATAACCTGTTAGGTACAAATATAATATCACAGGAACTACATAAAGCCTTTGTGTTCTTTGAAATCACAGCCTTGTATTAGCACAGCAAATTATAAGGTAAAGAAACACCTTTATGAAATCAAGGGATTTAAATAGGCTTCTCTGATGTCATTTTTGAAAATAAAAGGTTTAATTAATGCACAAATATATAGAAAATGCATAAATACCCAGTGTATAGATCCATGTAGTCTTCTGAGGAGATTTAACAGGCATCTTTTTAAAGACTTTTGAGTCTTGGGGCTATATTTTAGCTTTTTGACGAAATGATCCAGAGATGTCTGTTATATTACCACTTTTGCTCATTATAAATTTTCCTGTAGCTTACAAAATGAAAATTAAAGATTACAGTATAATTCTTTCTGCTCTATTCAAATTGGAATCCATTTCCTTCAAATTGGATGGGTGGCATTTATGGCTCTACCTGTCATAACTATCATGAATAATAAGTTGGGTATGATTGTCAGGGTGATTCTTAAACAAAAACTGCTGTGGGTCAGAGCTTGCCTGTATGTGAAGCCCATAAAGAGCTTCTACACAGCAAAAGAAACTACCATCAGAGTGAACAGGCAACCTACAAAATGGGAGAAAATTTTCGCAACCTACTCATCTGACAAAGAACTAATATCCAGAGTCTACAATGAACTCAAACAAATTTACAAGAAAGAAACAAACAACCCCATCAAAAAGTGGGCAAAGAATATGAACAGACACTTCTCAAAACAAGACATTTATACAGCCAAAAAACACATGAAAAAATGCTCACCATCACTGGCCATTAGAGAAATGCAAATCAAAACCACAATGAGATACCATCTCACACCAGCTAGAATGGCAATCATTAAAAAATCAGGAAACAACAGGTGCTGGAGAGGATGTGGAGAAATAGGAACACTTTGACACTGTTGGTGGGACTGTAAACGAGTTCAACCATTGTGGAAGTCAGTGTGGCGATTCCTCAGGGACCTCCAACTAGAAATACTATTTGACCCAGCCATCCCATTACTGGGTATATACCCAAAGGATCAGAAATCATGCTGCTATAAAGACACATGCACACATATGTTTACTGCAGCACTATTCACAATAGCAAAGACTTGGAACCAACCCAAATGTCCAACAATGATAGACTGCATTAAGAAAATGTGACACATATACACCATGGAATACTATGCAGCCATAAAAAATGATGAGTTCATGTCCTTTGTAGGGACATGGATGAAGCTGGAAACCATCATTCTCAGCAAACTATCGCAAGGACAAAAACCCAAACACCGCATGTTCTCACTCATAGGTGGGAATTGAACAATGAGAACACATGGACACAGGAAGGGGAACATCACACACCGGGGCTTGTTGTGGGGTAGGGGGAGGGGGGAGGGATAGCATTAGGAGATATACCTAATGTTAAATGAGGAGTTAATGGGTGCAGCGCACCAACATGGCACATGTATACATATGTAACTAACCTGCACGTTGTGTACATGTACCCTAAAACTTAAAGTATAATAATAAAATTAAATTAAATTAAAAAAAAAAAGAACTTCTTCAGCTTTCTCGGGGTCAGGGTCTGGGAGTAATCCTAGTTCCTTAATATTTCTTGTACAGCTGATTTCTCAGTTTTTTACATCTTTATGGCTCTGGTGCGTTTTTGAATGTTCTGTGTTTTTTTGTTGTTTGTTTTGTTTTGTTTGTTTGTTTTTTATTCTTGAGACAGAGTCTTGCTCTGTCATCCAGGCTGGAGTGCAGTGGCGCAATCTCGGCTCACTGCAACCTCCACCTGCCGGGCTCAAGTGATTCTCCTGCCTCAGCCTCCCAAGTAGCTGAGACTACAGGCATGCGCCACCATGCCTGGCTAATTTTTGTATTTTTAGTAGAGTTGGGGTTTCGCCATGCTGGCCGGCTGGTCTTGAACTCGTATGTTTCTTTATTGTTTGAGTAGTAACAAAGGCTCTGCCATTTTCCAAGTGTCACTCATTTCAAATTAGTTGCCGAACTCTTTGATTGTGGTCATTTATTTGAGATGCAGTATCCCTGGAAATCTGCAGGAGATAGCCACAGTTAATATTCTCTATGAAATAGAGTTAACAGAGACATTGACAAAGACTCCAGCAGCAGAGCAATGTTTTTTTCTATTTGCAAAGGAATAACTTTAGTTTTTAAATATGTATGCTTATTTATTTGTTTTCTTTCATTGTAAAAATTTAAGATGTACAACATGATATTTTGAAATACAAATACATAGTGAAATGATTACAAGTAAGCAATTTAACAAACACATCATCTCACATAGTTACCTTTTTTTGTGGGATAAGAGTACTTATAATCTATGCGCTTAGAAAATTTCCAGTATACAATACAATATTATTAACTATAGTCCCCATGCTGTACTTTAAATCTCTAGATTTGTTCATCCTAAATAACTACTTACTTTGTACACTTTGGCCTACATTTCCCCCAACCCTGCCTGCCTCTGGTAACCACTGTTGTATTCTCTGGCTCTCTCTTTGTCTTAGAATCCACATATAAGAGAGATCATGCAGTATTTTTCTTTCTGTGTCTGGCTTATACCACTTAACATTATCCTCCAGGCTCATCCATGTTGTTGTAAATGGAAGAATGGCCTTCTTTTTTAAAACTGAATAATAGCCAGGAGTGGTGGCTCACGCCTGTAATCCCAGCACTTTGGGAGGCCAAGGTAGGTGGATCACAAGGTCAGGAGATCGAGACCATCCTGGCTAACACAGTGAAACCCCATCTCTACTAAAAATACAAAAAATTAGCCAGGCATGGCGGTGGGCGCCTGTAGTCTCAGCTACTCGGGAGGCTGAGTCAGGCAGGAGAATGGTGTGAACCCCAGAGGCGGAGCTTGCAGTGAGCCGAGATCACGCCACTGCACTCCAGTCTAGGCGACAGAGCCAGACTCCGTCTCAAACAAAAAAAAATGTACAATAGATTATTGTTAACTATGGGCAACCTACTGATCTATCAAACACAAGGTCTTATTTCTCCTATTGAATTGTATACTTACACCCATTAATCAACTTCTCTTTATTCTCCTCTCCTCCCTAATCTTCCTGGCCTCTGGTAACAACCAATCTACTCTCTATCTTTGTGAGATCCACTTTTGTAGCTCCTACATATGAGTAAGAATATGCAATATTTGTCTTTGTGTGTTTGGCTTATTTCCGTAACGTAATGACCTCCAGTTCCATCCATGTTGCTGCAAATGACATGATTTTAACGTTTTTATTGATGAATAAATTCCATCGTGTACATATACCACATTTTCTTTATTCATTAGTCCACTGAGGAACATTTAAGTTGGTTCTAATATTTTGACTCTTATAAATAGTGCTACAGTAAACATCATAGGAGTACAAATATCTCTTTGATACACTGATTTCCTTTCTTTTGGATGTATACCCAGTAGTGGAATTGATGGATCCTATGGTAGTTCTATTTTTAGTTTCTATTGGAACCTCTGAACTATTTTCCATGGTGACTGTACTAATTTACATTTCCACCAACAGTGTGCAAGTGTTCCCCTTTCATGTGCTTGGTAGCATCCATTATTCACTGTCTTATTTTAACAAGGATTACATGGTATCTCACAATGGTTTGATTTTCATTTCCCTGAAGATTGGTGATGTTGAGCATTTTTCATATACCTGTTGGCCATTTGTATGTCTTCTTGTGAGAAATATCTATTCATATATTTTGCCCATTCTAGAATCAGATTACTTGGCTTTTTCTTTTTTTCTTTTTTTTTTTTTTTTTTTTTTGCTATTAAGTTGTTTGAGCTCCTTATATATTCTGGTGTTATAAATCCTTTGTCAGATGGATGGTTTGCAAATATTTTCTCCCATTCTATGGGTTGTCTCTTCACTTTGTTGGTTGTTTTCTTTGCTATGCAGAAGCTTTTTACCTTTATGTAATCCCAATTGTCTATTTTTGCTTTGGTTGCCTGTGCTTTCAACGTCTTGTCCTGGAGCATTTCCCCCAAATTTTCTTCTAGTCGATTCATAATTTCAGGCTTTAGATTTAAGTCTTCAATCTATTTTGATTTGACTTTTGTATACGGAGAGAGATATGGGTCTAGTTTCATTCTTCTGTATATGGTTGTCCAGTTTTCGCAGCACCGTTAGCTGAAGAGACTGTTCTTTCTGCATTGTATGTTCTTGGCACCTTTGTCAAAAATGAGTTGGCTGTAAATGTGTAGACTTAGACCTGGTTTTTTTATTCTCTTCATTGGTCTATGTGTGTTTTTATCCCAATACCATGCACCATGCTGATTTACTTAACATTGCTTTGTAGTGTTTTTGGTTTTTTTTTTTTTTTCTTTTAGAGATGGAGTCTCATTCTGTTGCCCAGGCTGCAGTACAGTTGCTCAATCTCAGCTCACTGCGAGCTCCACCTCCCAGGTTCATGCCATTCTCCTGCCTCAGCCCCCCAAGTAACTGGGACTACAGGTGCCTGCCACCACGCCCGGCTAATTTTTGTATTTTTAGTAGAGACAGGGTTTCACCATGTTAGCCAAGATGGTATCAATCTCCTGATCTCGTGATCTGCCCGCCTCAGCCTCCCAAAGTGCTGGGATTACAGGCATGAGCCACCACTTTGTAGTTTTTTTTTTTTTTTTTTGGCAGGGACTTCCTTGGTTGCCTGGGCTGGAGTGCAGTGGCACAATCTCAGCTCACTGAAATCTCCACCTCACAGGTTCAAGCAATTCTCCTGCCTCAGGCTCCTGAGTAGCTAGGATTACAGACGTACACAACGCCTGTCTAATTTTTGTTTTTTAGTAGAGACAGGGTCTTGCCATGTTGGCCAGGCTGGTCTCAAACTCCCAGCCTCAACTGATCTGCCCACCTCAGCCTCCTAAAATGCTGGGATTACAGGCATGAGCCACAGTGCCTGACCACTTTGTAGTATATTTTGAAATTAGGTGGTGTAGTGCCTCCAGTTTTGTTCTTTTTGTTCAGGATTGCTTTGGCTATTTGGGGTCTTTTTTTGTTCCACACACATTTTAGAATTATTTTTTCCATTTCTGTGAAGAATGCCATTGGTATTTTGATAGGGATTGCATTGAATCTGTAGATTGCTTTGGGTAGAATGGACATTTTAACAATATTGATTCTTCCAGTCCATGCACATGAAATATTTTTCCATTTTTCCTTTATATCCTCTTTAACTTTTTTCATCAATGTTTTATAGTTATCCTTCTATAGATCTTTCACTACTTAAATTAATTCCTAGGTATTTTATATACTTTGTAGCTATTTGAAATGGAATTGCTTCCTTGATTTCTTTCTTAAGACTGTTTACTGTTGGTGTGCATAAATTCTACTGATTTTCGTAGGTTGATTTTGTATCTTGCAACTTTACTAAATTCATTTATTAGTTCTAGCAGTTTTTTGGTGGAGTTCTTAGGGTTTCCTAAATATAATATCAGGTCATCTGCAACCAAGGATAACTTGGCTTCTTCCTTTCCAATTTGGATCCCCTTTATTTATTTCTCTTATCTGATTGCTTTGGCCGGGATTTCTAGTATTATGTTGCATAAAATTGGTGAAAGTGGACCTCCTTATCTTGTTCCGGATCTTAGAGGATCGGCTTTCAATTTTTCCCATTCAGTATTATGTTAGCTGTGGGTTTGTCATATATGGCCTGTATTAATTTGAGGTATGTTCCTTTTATACCCAGTTTGTTAAGGGTTTTTATCATATAGGGAATTTGTATTCTATCAAATGCTTCTTTAGCAGCTATTGAAATAATCATGTGCTTTTTTTCTTGGTTCTGTCAATGTGATGCATCAAATTTATTGATTTGTGTATGTTGAACCATCCTTGCATCTCTGGGATGAATCTCATTTGACTGTGGTGACTAATGTTTTAAATTTGTGATTGAGTTCAGTTTGCTAGTATTTTGTTGAGGATCTTAACATTTTGTGTTCTTTGGTGATATTGGCCTGAATTTTCTTTTTTCACTGTGTCCTTGTCTGGTTTGGGTAACAGGGTAATGTTGGCTTTGTAGAGTTTAGTAGTATTCCCAACTCTTCAATTTTTGTGAAAGGTTAAGTAAAATTGTTATTAGTTCTTCCTTAAACATTTGGTAGAATTCAGCAGTGATGCCATCAGGTCCCAGATTTTTTTTTTTTTTTTTTTTTTTTTTGATGGGAGACTTTTTTTTTACACCATCAATCTCATTACTCATTGGTTTATTCAGCATTCTGTTTCTTCATGGTTCAACCTTGGTAGGTTGTATGTGTCAAGGAATTTAGCCATTTCTTCAAGGTTTTCCTATTTGTTGGTGTATAGATTTTCATTATAATCTCTAATGATTCTTTGTATTTCTGTGGCATCAGTTGTAATATCCCATTTTCACTTCTGATTCTATTTATTTGGGTCTTCTCTCTTTTTTCCTTGGTTAATCTTGCTAATATTTTGTCAATTTTATCTTCAAAAATCCAACTTTTTGTTTCATTGGTCTTCTGTATTGCTTTGGAAAATATTGATTTTATTTGTTTCTGATCTGATATTTATTATTTCTTTCCTTCTATTAATTTGGTGTTTGGTTCATTCTTGCTTTTCTAGTTCCTTAAGGTGCATGGTTAGGTTCTTTTTTCAAGTCTTTCTACTTTTTTGATGTAGGCATTTATATAAACTTCCCTTTTAGTACTGCTTTGCTGTATCCTATAGATTTTAGTATGTTGTACTACCATTTCCATTTGTTTCAAGAAATTTTTAAATTTCTTTCTTAATTTTCTTCATTGACTCATTGGCCCAGGAGCATGTTTTTTAATTTCTATGTGTTTGTGCAGGTTCCAGGGTTCATCTTATTTATTTCTAGTTTTATCCATTCTGGTCAGAAAAAATACTTTTTAAAAATCAGGACAGAAAATGAAGCTCAAGAAAATGTAATTGATATGATTTCTACTTTTTAGAATTTGGTGATGCTAGTTTTGTGGCCTAAGATCTGGCCTATTCTAGAGAATGTTCTATGTGCTGAAGAAAAGAATGTATATTCTGTAGCAATTGCGTGAAATATTCCATAAATGTCACTTGGGCCTATTAGGTCTACTGTGTAGTTTAATTCTGATATCTTTGTTGATTTTCTGTCTGGAGGATACTCCCTTTACTGAAAATGGGGTGTTAAACTGCCCTACTGTTATTTCATTGCAGTCTATCTCTTCCTTTTAGATTTATTGATGTTTGTTTATATACTTCAGTACTCCTGTGTTGACTGCATTGATATTTACAATTGTTATATCATCTTGTTGAATTGACCCTTTATCATTATATAGTGACCTTCTGTGTCTCTTTCTATATCTTTTATTTGTAATTCATTTTATCAGATATAAGTAAGTTACTCCTGATCTTTTTCAGTTTCCAGTTGCATGGAATATCATTTTCCATTTATGTACTTACGTGTGTCTTTATAGGTGAAATAGGTTTCTTGTAGGCAACATAGTTAGGTCTTGTTTCTTATTTTCTATTTTTTATTTTAGGTTTGGTGGTACACGTGAAGGTTTCTTATATAGGTAAACTCATGTCACGGGGGTTTGTTGTACGTATTATTACATCACCCAGGTATTAGGCTTAGTACCTAATAGTTATCTTTTCTGCTCCTCTTCCTCCTCTCACCCCCTGCCCTCAAGTAGACACCAGTGTCTGTTTTTTCCTTCTTTTTGTTCATAAATTCTCATCATTTAGCTCCCACTTATAAGTGAGAACATGCAGTATTTGGTTTTCTGTTCCTCAGTTAGTTTGCTAAGGATGATAGCCTCCAGCTCAATCCATATTCCCACAAAAGACATGATCTCATTCTTTTCTATGACTTAATAATATTCCATGGTGTATGGGTGCCACATTTTCTTTATCCAGTCTGTCATTGATGGGCATTTAGGTTGATTCCACATCTTTGCTATTGTGAACAGTGCTGCAGTGAACATTTGTGTGCATGTGTCTTTATGGCAGAATGCTTTATATTCCTCTGGGTACATACCCAGTAACAGGATTGCTGTGTCAAATGGTAGTTCTGCTTTTAGATCTTTGAGGAATTGCTATAGCGCTTTCCACAATGGTCGAACTAATTTACACTCCCACCAGCAGTGTATAAGAGTTCCCTTTTCTCTGTAACCTCACCAGCATCTGTTATTTTTTGACTTTATTATAATACCCATTCTGACTGCTGTAAGATGGTATCTCATTGTGGTTTTGATTTGCATTTCTCTAATGATCAGTGATATTGAGCTTTTTTTATATGTTTGTTTGCTGCATGTATGTCTTCTTTTGAGAAGTGTCTGCTCATGTCCTTTGCCTACTTTTTAATGGGGTTGTTTGTTTCTCTCTTGTAAATTTACTTAAGTTCCTTATACATGATGGATATTAGACCTTTGTCAGATGCACAGCTTGCAAATATTTTCCTCCATTTTGTAGGTTGTCTGTTTACTCTGTTGATATTCTCCTTTGCTGGGCAGAAGCTCTTAGGTTTAATTAGATACTATTTGTCAATTTTTGCTATTGTTGTGATTGCTTTCAGTGTCCTTGTCATGAACTGTTTATCCATTCCTGTGTCCAGGATAATACTGCTTAGGTTGTCTTCCTGGGTTTTTATAGTTTTGGGTTTTATACTTAAGTCTTTAATCCATCTTGAATTGATTTTTGTATATGGTGTAAGGAAGGGGTCCAGCTTTAACCATCTGAATATGGTGAACCAGTTATCCCAGCACCATTTATTGAATAGGGAGTCTTTTCCCCATTGTTTATTTTTGTCAGCTTTGTCAAAGATCACATGTTCATAGATGTGCAGCCTTATTTCTGGGCTCTCTATTATGTTCCATTGGTCTATGTGCCTGTTTTTGTACCAGTACTATGCTGTTTTGGTCACTGTAACCTTGTAGTATAGTTTCAAGTCAGCTAACATGATTCCTCCAGCTTTGTTCTTTTTGCTTTGGATTGCCTTGGCTATTCAGGCTCGTTTTTGCTTCCATACTAATTTTAAAACATTTTTCTAGTTAAGTGAAAAATGACACTGGCAATTTGATAGGAATAGCATGGAATCTGTACATTGCTTCCAGCAGTATAGCCATTTTAATGATATTGATTCTACCTGTCCATCAGCATGGGATATTTTTCCATTTGTTTGTGTCTTCTCTAATTTCTTTGAGCAGTAGTTTGTAATTCTCATTGTAGAGATCTTTCACCTCCCTGCTTAGCTGTATTTCTAAATGTTTTACTTTTTTGTGGCAATTGTGAATGGGAATTCGTTCCTGATTTGGCTCTTGGTTTGACTGTTGTTGGCATATAGGAATGCTAGTGATTTTTGTACATTGATTTTGTGTCCTGCAACTTTGCTAAAGTTGTTTATCACCTGAAGGAGCTTTTGGGCCAAGACTATGGGGTTTTCTAGATAGAGAATCAGATCATCTGCAAACAGATATAGTTTGACTTCTTCTCTTCCTATTTGGATGCCACTTATTTATCTCTCTTTCCTGATTGCTCTGGCTAGGACTTCCCATACTATGTTGAATAGAAGGGATGAGAGAGGACAACCTTGTCTTGTGCCGGTTTTCAAGGAGAATGCTTCCTGCTTTTGCCTGTTCAGTATAATGTTGGCTGTGAGTTTGTCATAGATGGCTCTTATTATTTTGAGGTATGTTACTTCAATACCTAGTTTATTGAGAGGTTTTAACATGAAGGGATGTTGAATTTTATCAAAAGCCTTTCTTGAATCTATTGAGATAATCATGTGGTTTTTGTCTTTAGTTCTATTTATGTGATGAATCACATTTATTCATTTTCATATGTTGAAACAACTTTGCATTCCGGGGATGAAATCTACCTGATCATGGTGGATTGGCTTGGTGATATGCTGCTGGATTCAGCTTGCAAATATTTTATTGAGGATTTTTGCAACAATTTTCATCAAGGATATAGGCCTGAAGGTGATTTGTTGTTGTGGCTATTGTTGTGTCTCTGCCATGTTTTGGTATCAAGATAATGCTGGCCTCAGAATGAGTTGGAGGAGTCCTTCCTCCTCATTTTTCTGGAATAGTCTCGGTAGGAATGGTACCAGCTCTTTGTAATCTCGTAGAATTTGGCTGTGAATCCATCAGGTCCTAGGCATTTTCAGTTAGTAGGCTGTTTATTACTGATTCAATTTTGGAGCTCATTCTTGGTCTTTTCAAGGAGTCCATTTCTTCTTTGTTCAGCCTTAGGAGGGTATATGTGTCTAGGAATTTATCTCTTTTAGGTTTTCTAGTTTGTGTGCCTACAGGTGTTCATAGTAGTTTCTGATGGTTTTTACTTCTGTGGGGACAGTAGTAACATTCTCTTTGTCATTTCTATTTGTGTTTATTGGATCATCTCCCTTTTCTTCTTAATTAGTCTAGCTAGTGGCCTATCCATTTTTTTAATGTTTCAAAAAAACCAGTTCCTGGATTTGTTGATCTTTTGAATGGTTTTTCATGTCTTGATTTCCTTCAGTTCAGCTCTGATTTTTGTTATTTCTGATCTTCTGCTAGCATTTGGGGTTTATTTGTTCTTGCTTCTCTAATTCTTTCAGTTGTTATGTTAGGTTGTTAATTTGAGATCTTTCTAACTTTTTGATGTGGGCATTTAGTGCTATGAATTTCCCTCTTAATACCACCCTAGCTGTGTCCCAGAGATTCTGGTATGTTGTATCTTTGATCTAATTATTTTCAAAGAACTACTTAATTTCTGCCTTAATTTCATTATTTACCTAAAAGTCATTCAGGAGCATGTTGTTTAATTTCTATGTAATTGTATAGTTTTGAGCAATTTTTATTGTGTTTACTTCTATTTTTATGGCACTGTGGTTCCAGAGTGTGTTTTGTAAGATTTTCTTTCTTCTACTTTTGTTGAGGATTGTTTTATGTCCAACTATGTGGCTGATTTTAGAGTATGTGCCATGTGGCAATGAGAAGAATTTATATTCTGTTGTTCTTGGGTGGAGACTTCTGTAAAGGTCTCTCAGATCCATTTGGCCCAATGCTGAGTTTAGGTCCTGAATATTTTTGTTAATTTTCTGTCTCAATTATCTGTCTAAAACTGTCAGTGGTGTGTAGAAGTCTCCCACTATTATTGTGTGGGACTCTGTGTCTCTTTGTACATCTCTAAGAACTTGCTTTATGAATCTGGATACTCCTGTGTTGGGTACATATATATTTAGGATACTTGGGTCTTCTTATTGAATCGAGCCCTTTACCATTATATAATGCCCTTCCTTGTCTTTTTTTATATTTGTTGGTTTGCAGTCTGTTGTCTGAAATTAGGATTTCAACCCCCACTTTTTTCTGTTTTCCATTAGCTTGGTAGATTTTTCTCCATCCCTTTATTTTGAGCCTATAAGTGTAATTACATGTGTGATGAGTCTCTTGAAGACAGCATACCATTGGATCTTGTTTTTTAATTCAGCTTGCCACTCTGTGCCTTTTAAGTGGGGCATTTAGCCCATTTACATTCAAGGTTAGTATTGATATGTGTGAATTTGATCCTGTCATTGTACTATTAGCTGGTTATTATGTTGGTTTATTTGTGTGCTTGCTTTACAGTGAGCCTGGTCAGTGTGTTTAAGTGTGTTTTTCTTTTTTCCCTTTTTTTTTTTTTTTTTTGAAACAGCACAGGAAAAGTGACTGCTTTAATGTATTAGGCAAAATTTTACATAAAATCAGAAATCTATGATCTGTCCCTGCTCCAATTTGTAAAAAACACAAGGTTCATCAGAAGCCATGTGCAGTCAGACCCCAGCTGGCTGGCAGTGCAGATTTGGAGTCCAGCCTCAGGGATGCCCTACTTTGCATTCTCTGCATTGAACATTCGTTCTGTCAGCATCCGCTCCAGCTTCACTATTCGCTGGTAGCAGTCTTTCCTTTCTATATTTAGTGCTCCTTTCAAGATCTCTTCTGAGACAGGTCTGGTGGTAGTGAAGTCCTTCAACATTGCTTATCTGAAAAGGATCTTATTTCTCCTTCACTTAGGAAGCTTAGTTTGGCTGGATATGAAATTCTTGGTTGAAGTTTTTTTCTTTATAAGTGTTGAATATAGGCCCTCATTCTTTTCTGGCTCATAGGGTTTCAGCTGAGAGTTCCATTGTTAGCCCGATGGGGATCCCTTTGAAGGTGACCTGCCCTTTCTGGCTAGCTGCCTTTAACATTCTTTCTTTCATTTCTACCTTGGAAAATCTTATGATTATGTGTCTTAGAAATGATCTTCTTGTGTAGAATCTTGCAGGGGTTCTCTGTATTTCTTGCTTTTGACTCTTGACCTCTCTAGCAAGGTTGGGGAACTTTTCATGGACAATATCCTGAAATGTATTTTCCAAGTTATTTGCTTTCTCCCCCTTCCTTTCAGGGATGCCAGTGATTTGTAGCTTTGGCCTCTTTACATAATCTCATGCTTCTTGGAGGTTTTGTTCATTTCCCTGTATTCTTTTTTCTTTATTTTTCTCTGATTGTCTTATTTCAGAGAACCAGTCTTCAAGTTCTGAGATTCTTTCCTCAGCTTGGTTTATTCTGCTGTTAGTATTTGTGATTGCATTGTGAAATTCTTATATTGTGTTATTCCACTCTGTCAGACCCATTAGGTTCTTTTTTATACTGGCTATTTTATCCTTCAGCTCCTGTATCACTTTATTATGATTCTTATTTTCCTTGGATTGGGTTTTGCCATCCTCCTGAATCTTGATGATTTTTGTTCCTATGCATGTTCCAAATTCTACATCTGTCATTCCAGCCAATTCAGCCTGGTTAAACACTCTTTTGGGAGAAGTTGTACAGTCATTTGGAGAACATATGACACCCAGGCCATTTGAGTTACCAGAGTTCTTGCATTGTTTTTTTCTCATCTCTGCATGTGGGTGTTTCTTTAACTGCAGCATAGCTTGAGTACAGTCAATATACTTCTTTTCTGGATGTTTTCACTGGGCTGAGGCTTTGTATAGTGTCTTTATTTGAAGCTGATTTCTTGTCTCTGATATCAGAGGGGGTTATTTTAGTGATGAATTTTTGGTGTTGAAGTTTTGGGGTATGAACCAGCAGGTGACACTCAGGCTTACTGGTCATTTGGTAGACTCTTGCTCAGTTGTGTAGCTCCCCTATTTTTTCTCACAGTTGCAGCCATATTTCCTCTTGGTGCTCTGAAAGTGAAGGTTCCTCTCCCCTTGAGTCTGGCTGTAGTTCATAACTTGGCACAGTTGGGCTGCCCTCTGGAGCTCTGGGGTGATCTTAGTGCTTATGTTCCTTCCCCAGCATAGAGGCAGCAGAGGAGGAGATCTTAGTAGTGGTTGTGGCCAAGGGTCATTTACTTGACTCCTGGGGGCTTTACTCCAGAGAGATACAGGTCAGCAATTGCTCAGTGCAGTCAGCCCAAGGTGAAGGGTTTATGCCCAAGCCAGGGGTTCCCTGTCTGGTGATGAGCCATGGGTGGTGTTTAGGACCTGTGGGAGATGGACTGGCCTCCTCTCCTTGGGTCAACTACAGCTTGTTGGAGGTATGGATAAGACACTTAGGGTCTTTGCTCCTTTGTTACTCCAAGGGTGACAAGAGTAGTTCCACTACAGAGGCAGTGGCTAAGAGGCTTTGCTTTCAGTTGCCCCTGGAGGATCTGTCCAGGGAGTTGCTGAGTTGGTACTAGCTTAGTAGCTCTGGTGGGGGGTGGCTGGAGGGCCAGGCCTGGAGGACCTGCCCATTGAGGAGATATGAAAATGAGCAACCACATAACAGTCTGGCCACTTTTTCATAGGGCTGCTGTGGTATGCTTGGGGCCTACTCCAGACCCTAGTCACCTCAGATTTTCCAGAACCTGGAGGTGTCACCAGTGAAAGCTGTGAAACATCAAACATGGCAGCTTGTCCGTATTTCAGGGAGTTTTGTCCCAGGGAGTTATAGACCTGTTGCTGGCCCAAAGGCACCTGTAGGAAGTGGCTGGAGACCACAGTTGGGAGGTCCCAGCTAGTGAAGATGAACAGGATTGGGAACTGCTTAAAAAAGCAGTCTAATCCTGTTTTGGTAGAGCAGCTGCATTGTGCTGGGGGTCCACTTCAGCCCTTGGTCACCTCACACTCTGAAGCCCAAAGGCTGGAATGGGTAAGATGCCCAAAGAGCAATGATGGCAGCCCACCCCTCCCTGTGGGAGTGCTGTCCCAGGGCTAGTTCAGATCTCTGTTGGCTGGAGACCTTGGGTGGGGATAGCTGGAGGCCCCAGTTGGGAGGTCCCGCCCAGTGAGGAGGAACAAGATCAGGACCCACTTATAAAGGCAGTTTGGCCACGTTTTGTTAAAGCAGCTGTGCTTTGCTGGGGGGTCCACTTCAGACCCTGGTCACCTCAGACACCCCAAAACCCAAAGGCTGGAATGGCTAAGTCATCCAAAGAGCAAAAATGATGGTCCATCCCCCTCTGGGAATGCCTTTTGAGGGGGAATTCAGATCTCTGTCAGTTGGAGAGATTGGGTGGGGGTGGCCGGAGGCCCTGGTTGGGAGGACCTGACCAGCGAGGAAGAACAGGATCAGGCACCGGCTTAAAGCAGCAGTCTGGCTTTGTTTTGGTAGAGGAGCTAGGCTGTGCTGGGGAATCCCTTTTGCCCCAGGTCAGCTAGACTCTCAAAGCCTGAAGGCTGGAACGGCTAAGGCACCTGAAAAGCAAAGATGGTGGCTCGCCCCTCCCTCCGGAGCTCCTTTTTAGGGAAGTGCAATGCTTCTACTGCCAGCTGACTGGAATTCCAAGCCAGTGGGTCTTATCTTGTGAGGTGCCATGGAAGTGAGGCCTGTGGGCTGTTACTGCTCAGCCCCCTGGATTCAGCTTCTTTCCTAGGGCTATGTATAGGAGTCTAACCTCCCACTTTGTGGGAGCTGCAGCTACTTTTGCCGAAAAGCCCAAGTTTCTAAGGCTCCAGTGTCTCCACACATGCCTGAGTGGCTGCTCTGCCAAGACTCCATGTAATTCTATTTGTCAGACTGAAGACTGAAGGCCCCGGTGGGGTGGGTTCACAAGGAAATCTCCTTACCCAAAGGTTGCAAAGATCTGTGGGAGAAGCACGGCTTCCCTGGGTGGAGGAGGATTCACCTGCCTCCATGTTGCTCCCAGATGGGCCTTTGTCCTCTTGCTTTTCTTTGTTCTCTGTGGGTCAGGTTGTTTCCTAGATTAATCCCAATGTGAGTACCTGAATATTTCGGTTGAAGGTCTTGTATTTATTCACCCCTTCTGTTCCTCTTCATGACAGCCACACAACCTAGCTGCTTCTAGTTGACCATCCTGGCCACTACTCCCCAGGTCGTTTCTTTATTCATTCAGCCACTCTAGCCTTTTAAAACAAGTTTTTTTTATTTTTAATTTTTCTGGGTACATACTAGGTGTATATATTTATGGGGTATATGAGATATCTTAATACAGGTATACAATGTGTAATAATCAAATGAGGATAAATTGAATATCTACAACTTCAAGCATTTATCCTTTATTTCTGTTACAAACAGTCCAATTATACTTTTAGTTATTTTAAAATACTAAATCTTGTTTATTCTAACAACTTTTTTTGAGATGGAGTCTCACTCTGTTGCCCAGGCTGTAGTGCAGTGGTGCAATCTCAGCTCACTGCAACCTCCACCTCCTGGGTTGAAGTGATTCTCATGCCTCAGCCTTCTGAGTAGCTGGGATTACAGGTGTGCGCCACCATGCCTGGCTAATTTTTTAGTAGTGACGGGGTTTCACCATGTTGGCCAGGCTTGTCTTGAGCTCCTGACCTCACGTGATCCACCCGCCTCGGCCTCCCAAAATGCTGGGATTGCAGGTGTGAGCCACCACACCCAGCCAATATTTTTTTAAGTGTTAAACATCCCAACTCCCCCGACCCCCAAACACCATTCTCAGCCTGTGGTTACCATCATTATACCCTCTGTCTCCATCAATTAAATTGTTTTAATTTTTAGCTCCCCAAAATAATTGGGAGCATGTGACATTTGTCTTTCTGTGCCTGGCTTATTTCACTTAACATAATGACCTCCAGTTCCATCCATGTTGTTGCGAATAACAGGATTTCATTGTTTTTTATGGCTCAATAGTACTCCATTGCATATATGTACTACTTTTTTATCTATTCATCTGCTGATGGACACTTAGGTTGCTTTTAAATCTTGGCTATTGTGAGTTGTGCTCCAATAAACATAGGAATGCAGATATCTCTTCAATATACTGATTTTCTTTCTCTTGAGTATATAACTAGGAGTAGAATTGCTGGATCATATGTTAGCTCTATTTTTAGTTTTCTGAGGAAACACCAAACTATACTCCATAGTAGTTTTACTAAAACATACATTTGCAACAATACTGTTCAAGGGTTCCCTTTTCTCCACATCCTCACCAGCATTTGTTATTGCCTGACTTTTGGATAAACTTTAACTGGGGTGAGATTTTGTCTCATTATAGTTTTGATTTTCATTTCTCTGATCAATGATGTTGAGTACCTTTCCATGTACCCGTTTGCCATTTGCATGTCTTCATTTCAGAAATGTCTATTCACATCTTTTGCCATTTTTAATCAGATTATTAGATTTTTTTCCTATAAGAAATGTCTATTCACATCTTTTGCCCGTTTTTAATCAGATTATTAGATTTTTTCCTATACAGTTGTTTGAACTCTTTATATATTCTGGTTATTAATCCCTTCTCAGATGGGTAGTTTGCAAATATTTTATCCCATTCTGTGGTTTGTCTTTTCACTTTGTTTATTGCCTTCTTTGCTGTACGGAAGGTTTTTAACTTGATGTGATCCCATTTGTCTATTTTTGCTTTGGTTGCCTGTGCGTTAGGGGGTATCACTCAACACATCATTGCCAATTCCAATGTCCTGAAGAATTTCCCCAAAAGTTTTATTTCATAGTTTCATATTTTGAGGTCTCAGAGTTAGGTCTTTAATCTATTCTGATTTGACTTTTATATATGGAAAGAGGTAAGGGTATAGTTTCATTCTTCTGCATATGGATATCCAGTTTTCCCAGCACCATTTATTGAAGAGAGTGTTCTTTTCCCAGTGAGTATTCTTGGCATTTTTGTTGACAATAAGTTTACTCTTTGTTCTGTATTCTGTTCCATTGGTCTATATGTCTCTTTTTATGCTAGTTCCATTCTGCTTTTCAGTCAGATAATGTGGTTTCTACAGTTTTGTTTGTTTGGCTCAGGATAGCTTTGGCTATTCTGGGTCTTTTGTGGTTCCATATAAATTTTAGGATTATTTTTCCTATTTCTATGAAGGATGTCATGGGTATATTAAGAGGGATTGCATTTAATCTGTACATTACTTTGGGTAGTATGGACATTTTAACAATATTCTTCGAAATCATGAACATGGAATATCTTTCTATTTTTTTGCTTCCTATTCAAATTCTTTCAATGTTTCACAGCTTTTCTTGTAGATATTTTTCACTTTTTTGGTTAAGCTAATTTATGGGTATTTTATTTTACCTATTGTGAAGGGGGTTACTTTCTTGATTTCATTTTATGTTGTTCACTGTTAGCATACAGAAAGGCTACTAATTTTTGCATGTTGATTTTGTATTCTGCAACTTGACTGAATTTGTTTATCAGATCTAATGGTTTTTTTGTGGAATCTTTATGTTTTTTCAAATATAAGATTATATCATCTGAAAACAAGGATAACTTGACTTTTTCCATTCCAATTGGGATGTGTTTATTTCCTTCTCTTACCTGATTGCTCCAACTAGGACTTCTAGTACTGTGTTGAATCACAGTAGTGATAGTGGGCTGAAATTTTTCACTTCCCTTCTTAATTTCCTTATTGATCCACTGGTAATTCAGGAGTGTATTATTTAATTTCCGTGTGTCTGTATACTTTCCAAACTTCCTCTTGTTATTGATTTCTAATTTTATTCCACTGTGGTCATAGAAGGGATTTGATATTATTTCACTTGTTAAATTTTTTTAACACTTGTCATCTAACATATGGTCTGTTCTTCAGAATGATCCATGTGCCAAAGAGAAGAACATGTATTCTGCAGATGTTGGATGAAATGTTCTGTAAATATTTTTAGGTTCACTTCATCTGTGGTGCATATTATCTGTTCTGTAAATATTTTTAGGTTCACTTCATCTGTGGTGCATATTATCTGATATTACTTTGTTGATTTTCTGTCTGGGTGATCTGTTCAATGTTGAAGGTGGGGTATTGAAGTCTCCAGCTGTTATTGTTTTGGAGTCTGTCTCTGTTAAGCTCTAATAATATTTGCTTTATACCTCTGGGTGTTCCAGTGTTGAGTGTAAGTATATTTAGAATTGTTATATTCTCCTGCTGAATCGACCCCTTTATCATTATATAATCACCTTCCTTGTGTCTTCTTATAGTTTTTGTCTTGAAATGTATTTTCTCTGATATTTTTGTAGCTACACATGCTCTGTTTTTGTTTTCACTTACATGGAATATCTTTTTCCATCCCTTTATTTTCAGTCTATTTGTGTCTTTACATATGAAAGGTGTTTCTTGTAGGTAATAGATCATCGGGTCTTGTTTTTTTTTTTTTTTTTTTTTCTCATCCATTCAGCCACTTTTTCTCTTTTGATTAGACTTTACTCCATTTACATTCAATGTTATTATTGAAAAGAGCTTGCTCCTACCATTCTGTTACTTGTTTTCTGGTTGTTTCATGGGTTTTTGTTTTGTTTTGTTTTGTTTTTGTTTTGTTTTTGTTTTCGTTTTTTGTCCTTCCTGTCTTCTTAAGTAAAGGTGATTTTCTCTTGTGAAATGTTTTAATTTCTTGCTTTTTATTTTTTGTGTATCTGTAATATGTTTTTTGATTTGCAGTAACCATATGATGGTTAGTACTGAGTGTCAACTTGATTGCTTGAGTGGATTGAAGGATACAAAGTATTGATCCTTGGTGTGTCTGTGATGGTGTTGCCAAAGGAGGTTAACATTTGAGAATCAGTGGGCTGGGAACAGCAGACTCATTCTTAATTTGGGTGGGCACAATCTAATCAGCTACCATTGCAGCTACAATAAAAGCAGGCAAAAAAATGTGAAAAGATAGACTGTCCTAGCCTCCCAGCCTACATCTTTCTCCCATGCTGGATGCTTCGTGCCCTCAAGAATCAGACTCCAAGTTCTTCAGTTTTGGAACTCAGACTGGCTATCCTTGCTCCTCAGCCTGCAGACAGCCTATTGTGGACCTTGTGGTGGTATAATACTTAATAAACTCATATATATAATTCCATTAGTTCTGTTTCTCTAGAGAACCCTGACTAATACAGATTTTGGTACCAGGAGTGGTTCTAGAAGAACAGAATATTAAGGATGGAGTTCTTTTGTTGGCTTGGGGATTTCTGGAATTGGCTGCTTAATATGATTAGACATAAAAATGTTAAGGCCTCTACTTCTAATAGTATGGAGAACACCGATGGTTGTTGGCATGAACTGTTTAGAGAGTTAGCAAAATAAATACACTCGACACTCCTGATTCATTGCTCATGAGAGGCAAGGAGTTTAGTGACTCTATACATAATACCTTTGACCTTATGTGGAGAACCAAGGAACATAATGAAGCTAGTTGGCTTCTCCTAAGGTCAGTGGAAAAACTGGTGAAAGAAAATGATGAACTCGGAATTAGAGCCAAGATGGCCGAAGAGGAACAGCTCCGGTCTACAGCTCTCAGCGTGAGTGACGCAGAAGACAGGTGATTTCTGCATTTCCATCTGAGGTACCAGGTTCATCTCACTAGGGAGTGCCAGACAGTGGGCGCAGGACAGTGGGTGCAGCGCACTGTGCACGAGCCGAAGCAGGGTGAGGCATTACCTCACTCGGGAAGAGCAAGGGGTCAGGGAGTTCTCTGTCCTAGTCAAAGAAAGGGGTGACAGATGGCACCTGGAAAATCAGGTCACACCCACCCTAATACTGCGCTTTTCTGACGGGCTTAGAAAATGGCGCACCAGGAGATTATATCCCGCACCTGGCTCAGAGGGTCCTATGCCCACGGAGTCTCACTGATTGCTAGCACAGCAGTCTGAGATCAAACTGCAAGGCGGCAGCGAGGCTGGGGGAGGGGCACCCGCCATTGCCCAGGCTTGCTTAGGTAAACAAAGCAGCTGGGAAGCTCGAACGGGGTGGAGCCCACCACAGCTCAAGGAGGCCTTCCTGCCTCTGTAGGCTCCACCTCTGGGGGCAGGGAACAGACAAACAAAAAGACAGCAGTAACCTCTGCAGACTTAAATGTCCCTGTCTGACAGCTTTGAAGAGAGCAGTGGTTCTCCCAGCAGGCAGCTGGAGATCTGAGAACGGGCAGACTGCCTCCTCAAGTGGGTCCCTGACCCCTGACACCGGAGCAGCCTAACTGGGAGGCACCCCCGAGTAGGGGCAGACTGACATCTCACACGGCCGGGTACTCCTCTGAGACAAAACTTCCAGAGGAATGATCAGAAAGCAGCATTTTCGGTTCACGAAAATCCGCTATTCTGCAGCCACCGCTGCTGGTACCCAGGCAAACAGGGTCTGGATTGCACCTCTAGCAAACTCCAACACACCTGCAGCTGAGGGTCCTGTCTGTTAGAAGGAAAACTAACAAACAGAGAGGACATCCACACCAAAAACCCATCTGTACATCACCATCATCAAAGACCAAAAGTAGATAAAACCACAAAGATGGGGAAAAAACAGACCAGAAAAACTGGAAACTCTAAAAAGCAGAGTGCCTCTCCTCCTCCAGAGAAACGCAGTTACTCACCAGAAACGGAACAAAGCTGGACAGAGAGTGACTTTGACGAGCTGAGAGAAGAAGGCTTCAGACGATCAAACTACTCCGAGCTACAGGAGGAAATTCAAACCAAAGGCAAAGAAGTTAAAAACTTTGAAAAAAATTTAGACGAATGTATAACTAGAATAACCAATACAGAGAAGTGCTTAAAGGAGCTGATGGAGCTGAAAGCCAAGGCTCGAGAACTACGTGAAGAATACAGAAGCCTCAGGAGCTGATGCGATCAACTGGAAGAAACAGTATGAGTGATGGAAGATGAAATGAATGAAATGAAGCAAGAAGGGAAGTTTAGAGAAAAAAGAATAAAAAGAAACGAACAACGCCTCCAACAAATATGGGACTATGTGAAAAGACCAAATCTGCGTCTGACTGGTGTACCTGAAAATGACAGGGAGAATGGAACCAAGTTGGAAAACACTCTGCAGGATATTATCCAGGAGAACTTCCCCAATGTAGCAAGGCAGGCCAACATTCAGATTCAGGAAATACAGAGAACGCCACAAAGATACTCCTCGAGAAGAGCAACTCCAAGACACATAGTTGTCAGATTCACCAAAGTTGAAATGAAGGAAAAAATGTTAAGGGCAGCCAGAGAGAAAGGTCGGGTTACCCACAAAGGGAAGCCCATCAGACTAACAGCTGATCTCTCGGCAGAAACTCTACAAGCCAGAAGAGAGTGGGGGCCAATATTCAACATTCTTAAAGAAAAGAATTTTCAACCCAGAATTTCATATCCGGCCAAAATAAGCTTCGTAAGTGAAGGAGAAATAAAATCCTTTACAGACAAGCAAATGCTGAGAGATTTTGTCACCACCAGGCCTGCCCTAAAAGAGCTCCTGAAGGAAGCACTAAACATGGAAAGGAACGAGTGGTACCAGCTGCTGCAAAATCATGCCAAATTGTAAAGACCATCGAGGCTAGGGAGAAACTCCATCAACTAACGTGCAAAATAACCACCTAACATGATAATGACAGGATCAAATTCACACATAACAATATTAACTTTAAATGTAAATGGACTAAATGCTCCAATTAAAAGATACAGACTGGCAAATTGGATAAAGAGTCAAGACCCATCAGTGTGCTGTATTCAGGAAACCCATCTCACGTGCAGAGACACACATAGGCTCAAAATAAAAGGATGGAGGAAGATCTACCAAGCAAATGGAAAACAAAAAAAGGTAGGGGTTGCAATCCTAGTCTCTGATAAAACAGACTTTAAACCAACAAAGATCAAAAGAGACAAAGAAGGCCATTACATAATGGTAAAGGGATCAATTCAACAAGAAGAGCTAACTATCCTAAACATATATGCACCCAATACAGAAGCACCCAGATTCATAAAGCAAGTCCTGAGTGACCTACAAAGAGACTTAGACTCCCACACAATAATAATGGGAGACATTGACACCCCACTATCAACATTAGACAGATCAACGAGACAGAAAGTTAACAAGGATACCCAGGAATTGAACTCAGCTCTGCACCAAGCGGACCTAATAGACATCTACACAACTCTCCACCCCAATCAACAGAATATACATTTTTTTCAGCACCACACCACATCTATTCCAAAATTGACCACATAGTTGGAAGTAAAGCTCTCCTCAGCAAATGTAAAAGAACAGAAATTATAACAAACTGTCTCTCAGACCACAGTGCAATCAAAGTAAAACTCAGGATTAAGAAACTCACTCAAAACTGCTCAACTACATCGAAACAGACCAACCTGCTCCTGAATGACTACTGTGTACATAACAAAATGAAGGCAGAAAAAAAGATGTTCTTTGAAACCAACGACAACAAAGACACAACATACCAGAATCTCTGGGACACATTCAAAGCAGTGTGAGGGAAATTTATAGCACTAAATGCCCACAAGAGAAAGCAGGAAAGATCCAAAATTGACACCCTAACATCACAGTTAAAAGAACTAGAGAAGCAAGAGCAAACACATTCAAAAGCTAGCAGAAGGCAAGAAATAACTGAAATCAGAGCAGAACTGAAGGAAATAGAGACACAAAAAACCCTTCAAAACATTAATGAATCCAGGAGCTACTTTTTTGAAAGGATCAACAAAATTGATAGACTGCTAGCAAGACTAATAAAGAAGAAAAGAGAGAAGAATCAAATAGATGCAATAAAAAATGATAAAGGGGATATCACCACCAATCCCACAGAAATACAAACCACCATCAGAGAATACTACAAAAACCTCTATGCAAATAAACTAGAAAATCTAGAGGAAATGGATAAATTCCTCGACACATACACCCTCCCAAGACTAAACCAGGAAGAAGTTGAATCTCTGAATAGACCAACAACAGGCTCTGAAAGTGGCAATAATCGATAGCTTACCAACCAAAAACAGTTCAGGACCAGATGGATTCACAGCCGAATTCTACCATAGGTACAAGCAGGAACTGGTACCATTCCTTCTGAAACTATTCCAATCAATAGAAAAAGAGGGAATCCTCCCTAACTCATTTTATGAGGCCAGCATCATCCTGATACCAAAGCCAGGCAGAGACACAACCAAAAAAGAGAATTTTAGACCAATATCCTTGATGAACATTGATGCAAAAATCGTCAGTAAAATACTGGCAAACCAAATCCAGCAACACATCAAAAAGCTTATCCACCATGATCAAGTGGGCTTCATCCCTGGGATGCAAGGCTGGTTCAACATACGCAAATCAATAAATGTAAGCCAGCATATAAACAGAACCAAAGACAAAAACCACATGATTCTCTCATTAGATGCAGAAAAGGCCTTTGACAAAATTCAGCATCCCTTCATGCTAAAAACTCTCAATAAATTAGGTATTGATGGGACGTATCTCAAAATAATAAGAGCTATCTATGACAAACCCACAGCCAATATCATACTGAATGGGCAAAAACTGGAAGCATTCCCTTTCAAAACTGGCACAAGACAGGGATGCCCTCTCTCACCACTGCTATTCAACATAGTGTTGGAAGTTCTGGCCAGGGCAGTTAGGCAGGAGAAGGAAATAAAGGGCATTCAATTAGGAAAAGAGGAAGTCAAACTGTCCCTGTTTGCAGATGACATGATTGTGTATCTAGAAAACCCCATTGTCTCAGCCCAAAATCTCCTGAAGCTGATAAGCAACTTCAGCAAAGTCTCAGGATAAAAAATCAATGTACAAAAATCACAAGCATTCTTATACACCAATAACAGACAGAGAGCCAAATCATGAGTGAACTCCCATTCACAATTGCTTCAAAGAGAATAAAATACCTAGGAATCCAACTTACAAGGGATGTGAAGGACCTCTTCAAGGAGAACTACAAACCACTGCTCAATGAAATAAAAGAGGATACAAAGAAATGGAAGAACATTCCATGCTCATTGGTAGGAAGAATCAGTATTGTGAAAATGGCCATACTGCCCAAGGTAATTTATAGATTCAATGCCATCCCCATCAAGCTACCAGTGACTTTCTTCACAGAATTGGAAAAAACTACTTTAAAGTTCATATGGAACCAAAAAAGAACCCGCATTGCCAAGTCAATCCTAAGCCAAAAGGACAAAGGTGGAGGCATCACACTACCTGACTTCAAACTATACTACAAGGCTACAGTAACCAAAACAGCATGGTACTGGTACCAAAACAGAGATATAGACCAATGGAACAGAACAGAGCCCTCAGAAATAACGCCACATACCTACAACTATCTGATCTTTGACAAACCTGAGAAAAACAAGAAATGGGGAAAGGAATCCCTATTTAATAAATGGTGCTGGGAAAACTGGCTAGCCATATGTAGAAAGCTGAAACTGAATCCCTTCCTTACACCTTATACAAAAGTTAATTCAAGATGGATTAAAGACTTAAATGTTAGACCTAAAACCATAAAAACCCTAGAAGAAAACCTAGGCATCACCATTCAGGACATAGGCATGGGCAAGGACTTCATGTCTAAAACACCAAAAGCAATGGCAACAAAAGCCAAAATTGACAAATCAGATCTAATTAAACTAAAGAGCTTCTGCACAGCAAAAGAAACTACCATCAGAGTGAACAGGCAACCTACACAATGGGAGAAAATTTTCACAACCTACTCATCTGACAAGGGTTAATATCCAGAATCTACAATGAGCTCAAACAGATTTACAAGACAAAAGCAAACAACCCCATCAAAAAGTGGGTGAAGGACATGCACAAACACTTCTCAAAAGAAGGCATTTATGCAGCCAAAAGACACATGAAAAAATGCTCATCATCACTGGCTATCAGAGAAATGCAAATCAAAACCACAATGAGATACCATCTCACACCAGTTAGAATGGCCATCATTAAAAAGTCAGGAAACAACAGGTGCTGGAGAGGATGTGGAGAAACAGGAACACTTTGACACTGTTGGTGGGACTGTAAACTAGTTCAACCACTGTGGAAGTCAGTGTGGCGATTCCTCAGGGATCTAGAACTAGAAATACCATTTGACCCAGCCATCCCATTACTGGGTATATACCCAAAGGATTAGAAATCATGCTGCTATAAAGGCACATGCATACGTATGTTTATTGTGGCACTATTCACAATAGCAAAGACTTGGAATGAACCCAAATATTCTACGATAGACTGGATTAAGAAAATGTGGCACATATACACCATGGAATACTATGCAGCCATAAAAAAGGATGGGTTCATGTCCTTTGTAGTGACATGGATGAAATTGGAAGTCATCATTCTCAGTAATCTATTACAAGAACAAAAAACCAAACACCGCATGTTCTCACTCATAGGTGGGAATTGAACAATGGGAACACATGGACACAGGAAGGGGAACATCACACTCTGGGGACTGTTGTGGGGTGGGGGGAGGGGGGAGGGATAGCATTAGGAGATACACCTAATGCTAAATGGCGAGTAATTGGGTGCAGCACATCAGCATGGCACATGTATACATATGTAACTAACCTGCACATTGTGCACATGTACCCTAAAACTTAAAGTATAATAATAATAAAATAAAATAAAAAAAGAAAATGGTGAACTCAAGGATTCTGTCTCCCGGCTTCAGAAGCAGATACTCAGTCTCAAATCTGCTAAGATTGCCCTGAGTGAGAGTTTTACTTCAGAGGGAGGAATGCTGCCACCAGCAGGCACAACAAGGATTCCATTAAACAGGAAGTTATGATTGCCACCTGGACATTTTGGGCTCCTCCTACCTTTAAGTCAACAGGCTAAGAATGGAGTTACAGTGTTGACTTGGGTGATTGACCCAGACTATCAAGATGAAATCAGTCTACTACTGCACAATGGATGTAAGGAAGAGTATGCATGGAATACAGGAGATCCATTAGGGCGTCTGTTAGTATTACCATGCCCTGTGATTATGGTCAATGGGTAACTACAACAGCACAATCCAGGCAGGACTACAAATGACCCAGACCCTTCAGGAATGAAGGTTTGTGTCACTTTATCAGAAAAAAAAAACACGACCTGCTGAAGTACTTGCTGAAGGCAAAGGGAATACAGAATGGATAGTAGAAGAAGGTAGTCGTCAGTACCAGCTACAACCACGTGACCAGCTGGAGAAATGAAGACTGTAATTGTCATGAGTATTTCCTCCTTCTTTTGTTAAGAAAACATGTTTATGCATATATACACTTGTACTAAGAAAATATCTTCATTTTATTTCCTTTCTCCTTTATCATGTGACATAAGATTTATTGACTTCACATCGACATTTAAGTATTGTTAACTTTATGTAACAGTATTTGTGTTGGGGATTGGTGCAGTTGCAGTTGTACAAAGGATAGTTGTATTATGTTTGGTGTAATTATGACCTTATTATCATCTATATTTGAATATTATGTATGATCTCAGGAGATGTGTATGGGTTCAAGTTGACAAAAGGTAGACTTGTGATGGTTAATACTGGTCAACTTGATTGGACTGAAGAATACAAGGTATTGATCCTGGGTGTTTCTGTGACAGTGTTGCCAATGGAGATTAACATTTGAGTCAGTGGGCTGGGAAAGGCCGACCCACCCTTAATCTGAGTAGGCACAATCTAATCACCTGTCAGTGTGACTAGAATATAAGCAGACAGAAAAATGTGAAAAGAGAGATGGCCTAGCCTCCTAGCCTACATCTTTCTCTAGTGCTGGATGCTTTCTGTCCTTGAACGTTGGACTCCAAGTTCTTCAGTTTTGGAACTCGGACTGGCTCTCCTTGCTCCTCAGCCTGCAGACAGCCTATTTTGAGACCCTGTGATCATGTGAGTTAATACTTAATAAATTCCCCTATAGATATATTCCATTAGTTCTGTCCCTCTAGGGAATCCTGACTAATACAAACTGTAAGGCTTGCAATAATATAAACCATTATTTTAAACTGATGACAACACTAATTGCATAAACAAAGATAAAACTAATAAAAACTGCCAATGAACTTCATCCTCATGCTTTTAATTTTTTTGTCTATTTGTATCTTATTGTACTGCCTATGCCTTCAAAAGTTGTTATAGTTATTTTTGATCAGTTCATCTTTTAGCCTTTCTTTTATTATTATTATTATTATTATTATTATTATTATTATTATACTTTAAGTTTTAGGGTACATGTGCACAATGTGCAGGTTAGTTACATATATATACATGTGCCATGCTGGTGTGCTGCACCCATTAACTCGCCATTTAGCATTAGGTATATCTTCTAATGTGATTCCTCCCCCCTTCCCCCACCCCACAACAGTCCCCAGAGTGTGATGTTCCCCTTCCTGTGTCCATGTGTTCTCATTGTTCAATTCCCATCTATGAGTGAGAACATGCAGTGTTTGGTTTTTTGTCCTTGTGATAGTTTACTGAGAATGATGATTTCCAATTTCATCCATGTCCCTATGAAGGACATGAACTCATCATTTTTTATGGCTGCATAGTATTCCATGGTGTATATGTGCCACATTTTCTTAATCCAGTCTATCATTGTTGGACATTTGAGTTGGTTCCAAGTCTTTGCTATTGTGAATAGTGCCGCAATAAACATACTTGTGCATGTGTCTTTATAGCAGTATGATTTATAGTCCTTTGGGTATATACCCAGTAATGGGATGGCTGGGTCAAATGGTATTTCTAGTTCTAGATCCCTGAGGAATTGCCACACTGACTTCCACAAGGGTTGAACTCGTTTACAGTCCCACCAACAGTGTCAAAGTGTTCCTATTTCTCCACATCCTCTCCAGCACCTGTTGTTTCCTGACTTTTTAATGATGGCCATTCTAACTGATGTGAGATGGTATCTCATTGTGGTTTTGATTTGCATTTCTCTGATGGCCAGTGATGATGAGCATTTTTTAATGTGTATTTTGGCTGCATAAATGTCTTCTTTCGAGAAGTGTCTGTTCATATCCTTCGCCCACTTTTTGATGGGGTTGTTTGTTTTTTTCTTGTAAATTTGTTTGTGTTCATTGTAGATTCTGGATATTAGCCCTTTAAAAACTGCTAATGAACTTCATCCTCATGCTTTTAATTTTTTTTGTCTATTTGTATCTTATTGTACTGCCAGTGCCTTCAAAAGTTGTTATAGTTATTTTTGATCAGTTCATCTTGTAGTCTTTCTACTCAAGATATGAGTAGTTTACATATCACACCTACAATGTTAAAATATTCTGTGTTTTCTTTGTGCTATTACCAGTGAGTTTTGTACCTTCAAATTATTTATTTTTGCTCATTAACATTCTTTTCTTTCACATCAAAGAACTTTTAGCGTTTCTTATAGAACACTTCTGCTGTTGATGTAATTCTTCAGTTTTTGTTTTTCTGAGAAAGTCTTTATTTCTCCTACATGTTTGAAGAATATTTTTTGCTATATATACCATTCTAGGGTAAAAAGGGATTTTATTCCTTCAACACTTTAAATATGTCATGCCAGTCTCTCCTGGCCTGTGAGGTTTCCACTGAAAAGTCTGCTGCGAGATATATTGAAGTGCCATTGTATGTTATTTGTTTCTTGCTGCTTTTAGGATCCTTTCTTTGTCACCTTTGGAAGTTTTATTATCAAATGTCTCGATGTAGTCTGATTTGGCTTAAATCTGTTTGGTCTTCTATCACCTTCTTGTAATTGAATATTAATGTCATTCTCTGGGTTTGGGAAGTTCTGTCATTATTCCTTTGAATAAACTTTCTACCCCTATCTTTCTCTCTACCTCCTCTTTAAGGCCAATAACTCTTAGATTTGCCAGTTTTAGGCTATTTTCTAGATCTTGTGAGTGTGCTTTTTTCTTTATTCCTTTTTTTGTCTCTTCTCTGTGTGTATTTTCAAGTAGCCTGTCCTCAAGCTCACTAATTCTTTCTTCTGTTTAGTCAATTCTGCTGTTAAGAAACCTTTTGCATTCTTCAATATTCAATTGAATTTTTCAGCTCAAGAATTTCTGCTTGGTTCCTTTTAATTATTTCCATCCCATTTTAAAATTTATCTGGTAAGATTCTGAATTCCTTCTCTGTGTTATCTTGATTTTCATTGAGCTTCCTCAAAACAGCTATTTTGAGTTCTCCTGTCTGAAATGTTTACTATCTCAGTCTCTCTGAGATTGGTCATTATGCTTAATTTACTTTGTTTGGTGAAGGCACCTTTTTGTGGATGGTCTTGATACTGTGGCTGTTCATCAGTGTCTAGGCATTGAAGAGTTAGATATTTATTGTTGTCTTCACAGTCTGTGCCTGTTTATGCTTGTCCTCCCTGGGAAGGCTTTCCGAATATTCACAGGGACTTGGGTGTTGTTATCTAAGTCTTTGATCATTGCATTATATGTACATTTGGTGGCTCCTCAAGCCCAGTAATGCTGTGGCTCTTGCATACTCATATAAATACCATCTTGGTAGTGTTGGATAAGATCCTGAAGAATTCCATGGATTACCAGACAGAGGCTCTCGTTCTCTTCCCTTTCCCCCAAACAAACAAAGTCTCTTTCTGTGCTGAGCTGCCTGGAGCTAGGAGAGGGGTAACACAAGTGCCCCTGTGGCCACCACCACTAGGGCTGTGCTTGGTCAGCCCTGAAGCCTGTACAGCCCTGATTCTCACTCAAGGCCTATCATAACTACTGCCTATATTCTGTCAAGGCCCTAGGGCTCTACAATCAGCAGGTTGCAAAGCCAGCCAGGTTTCTATTCTTCCCTTCTGGGTGGCGAATTCCTCCAGGTTCCAGGCAGTTCCACAGATGCCATCTGGGAGTCAGCACTTAGATTCAGAAATCTTAAGTATCAACCTGGTGCTCTGTTCCAATGTGGCTGAGCAGGCACCAAAGCCAGAAGACAAAGTCCTTTTCACTCTTCCCTCCCCTTTCCACAAATACACAGTTATCTCCCTGTGGCCACTACTGCCCCAGGCCCACAGCACCTAGTGCCTGGCTACTAGCAATGTTCACTCAAGGCCCAAGGGCTCTTCAGTAAGGGTATGGTGAATCCTGTCTGATCTGGGACTCACCCTTCAGGGCAGTGAGTTCCACTCTGGCCCTGGGTAGGTATAGAAGTGCCATTCAAGAGTCAAGGCCTGGAATTGGGGAACCCAGGAGCCCGCTTGGTGCTCTTTCTCACTGTGGCCAAGCTGGTACCTAACCTGCAAGTCAAAGTCTCCTTTATCTTCCCTTTGCTTTTATCAAGCAGAATGAGTCTCTGCTCACAGTCACCATAGCTGTGCATATGTTGGGTGACACCTGAAGGTAGCATATCTCTGAATCTCACCCAAGGCCCATGGTAAGTACTGCCTGGCTACCACTGGTGACTATTCGGGGCCCAAGGGCTCTTTAGTTAGCAGGTGATAAATCCTGCAGGACTGGGTCTTTCACTTTAATACAGCATGTTCCCTTCTGGCACAGGGTGTGTCTAGTAATGTCACCCATCAGCTAGGACCTAAAATTGAGGCCTCAGGACTCTTCCTGGTACCCTATCCTACTGTGGCTAAGTTGTTATTCAAGTTACAAGACAAAGTCCTCTATTTTCCCTTCTCCCCTCCTCAAGCAGAAGGAAGGAGTCTCTCCTAGAGCTGCAAGCTGCACTGCCTGACATTGTGGGAGGGGTTACACAAGCACTCCCTTGACCACCCTGGCTGGTATCTCACTAGGTCATGTGTACCCCACATTCACTGGCTCTGAGCCCAGCAAAGCACCAGGATTTGCTCAAGAATTGCAGTCCTTGTGCCCTAGACTGCTTTTCAAGTTTATTTAGGACCCCAGAGCCTCAGCTTGCAGTAGTGGTACTTTCTAGAACTCAGGTTCTGACCACTGGGATTGGCATTTCTTATCTGATTAGGGTTTGTCTAAATGTTCCCTCTGTGGGCACCAGCTAAGTTCTGCCCAGTATTGCTTTCTGCTGTGACAGGGCAGCCCTGAGTTCCAACACAAACTACCACAGTCACTGCACTCTCCCTCTCCCAAATTCACAGAGTCTCTCTCCATACCATGCAACCGCTGCTAGGAGATGGGAGAAGACAGATCAAGACTGTCTTCCCTACCCTCTTCAGTGCCTCTTTCCTTAAAATGATGTTGAAACCAGGTACTGTGATCTCTCACATGATTTTTGGTTCTTATGAAGGTGCTTTTTGTGTAAGTAGTTGCTCAATTTGGTGTTGCTGTGGGGAGGATGATTGGTGGAGGCATCTATTCAGCCATCTTGCTCCACCCAGTCTCTTGTATGACTTTTAATTGGAGAATTGAACCCATTTACATTCAATGTTGTTATTGGCAAGTAAAGACTTTCTACTGCCCTTTTTTGCTTGTTTTCTGGTTGTTTTGCAGCTCCTCTCTTCCCTTCTTTCTTTCTTCCTTTGTAGCTGTGTTATTTTCTCTGGCATTAAATTTTAATTGCTTTTTATTTTTAGTGAATCTATTACAGGTTTTTGCATTCTGGCTACCATGAGGCTTACCAAAAAATATGTCATAGATGTAACAAGTTATTTTAAAGAGAGGACAGCTTATCTTAAATCACAAAGAAAATAATAGAAACAAAGAAAAAAATTCTACAATTTAACTTCTTCCCCTCTACGTTTTGATTTTAATCATCTCTACTTATGTATTTGTATACTACCTATCTTTTAACAGGTTTCTTCAGTGATTATTGTTTTTGATAGATTTGTCTTCTGGGCTTCATACCAGAGTTTTGAGTTGATTACACAATTACAGTAGTAGAGTACTCTGGGTTTGTCCATGTACTTAATTTTGCCAGTGGATTGTATACCTTCAAATGTTTTCTTTTTGCATTCTTTCAAATTGAAGAGCTCCTTTACCATTTCTTGTAAGATTGGTCTGGTGATGGTTAATTCTCTCAACTTTTGTTTATCTGGGAAAGACTTTATCTCTGCTTTATTTTTGAAGGATAACTTTGCTGGATACAGTATTCTTGGATGACAGCTTCCTGCTCCCTGCCCCTCAGTAGTTTGAAAATGTCATCCTACTCCCTCCTGGCCTGTATGGTTTCCATTGAGAAGTCTGTTGCCAAATAAATTGAAGCTCCTTTATATGTTATGCACATCTTTTCTCTTGCTGTATTTAGGATCTTCTGTTTGACCTTGACCTTTGAGAGTTTGACTATTATATGCCTTGGGGTGGTTTGACTATTATATGCCTTTAGGGTAGATGATTTTGGTTGAATCTGTTTGGTGTGCTCTGACCTTCCTATACCTGGATATTTATCTTTCTCAAGTTTTGGAAAGTTTTTGTTATTATTTATTGAATTATGCTTTTGATCCCCTTGCTCAACTCCCTCTTGTACACAAATAATTCTTACATTTGATGTTTTGAGGCAGTTTTCTGTATCTTATAGGTGATCTCTTTTCCTTTTCATTCTTTTTCTCTCCTTTATTTTCAAAAAGCTTTTCTTTGAGCTCACTGATTCTTTCTTCAGCTCCATTTTGTTATTGAAAGCCTCTAATGATTTTTTTCAGATTAGCAAATGTATTTCTAAGTTTCATGATTTCTGATTTTTTCTATTTAAAATTTTTATTAACTTTTTCTGATAAATTTCTGAATTGCTTCTCTGTGTTGTCTTGGAAATCACTGAGTTTCCATAATATTGCCATTTTGAATTGCTGATCAGAGGGCTCAAATATTGCTGTCTCATTAGGTTCAGTCACTGGTTCCTTGCTTTGTCCATTTGGGAAGGTTATGGTTCCCTGTTCAGTATTACTTCTTGTGGATACATGTCTGTTTTTGCATTGAGGAATTATTTATTCCAGTCTTCTCTGTCTGTCTTGTTTTGGTTTTTATTCATTATGTTTGCTTAGAGATTCTTTATAATTTGCCTGTTGGGTTTCAGGTTTTTTTCCTCACTAGGTCACTGTCTTCTTTTCAGTAGTAGATGGTGCCTTAAGCTCTGTTTTTCCTAGGCTCTAGTAAACAATGGGAGCTCTGCCCATCCCAAATGTGGAAACTTCCAAAGAGGAACTGTCAATTTTAATTATATGACCTCTATCCATTAGGTGTAGTTCCTTTATTTCCTAGTAAGGAAGGTAAAGTCAGTTTCTCTCCTCACTGAGCTCTTCTGTCAGCCTGGTTTGAAAATCCAGTAGAGAGCTCCAGGTCACAATCAAGCCCCGGGGTACATGATAATTATGCATAGCTTATTCCAGTTACTCTCTATCAGTATAGTAATCATGACAAGAAAAATAATTTAAAAAGAATCCAGCTGGCCAGGTGCAGTGGTTCATGCCTGTAATCCCAGCACTGTGGGAGACTGAGGCTGGCAGACTGCTTGAGCCCAGGAGTTTGAGACCAGCCTGGGCAACATGGTGAAACCTCTTCTCTTTGAAAAACTGCAAAAATTAACTGGGTGTCATGGTGTGCATCTGTAGTCCCAGCTACTCAGGAGGCTGAGAGGTGGGAGGATCGCTTGAGCCCAAGAGGTCAAGGCTGGAGTAAACTGACCACACAACTGCACTCCAGCCTGGGCAACAGAGTGAGACCCTGTCTCAAAAAAAATCTAGCAATAAAAGAACTGAACTTTTCTTAACTAAACAGTGGCTTTTCCCTTGAGCTAATGTGACTATAAATTGCCTCTTTATTTTGATAATTTTTATAGACTATATCCTAGAAGGCATATTTTTATCAAGTAAAGGTATAATACAAAAACAAAAATTTTCTTGAGTGTGCTAATACAACCTTCCAGTGTTAATGATAATCAGGACTGGGGGGAATTAATCTCCTTCCTGTGAAATGCTGAACACTTGTCCTGAAAAAATACTGACATCAGACTCTAGTATATTCAATGTTTTATATATTATAGCCTATTTCCTCTTTCTTTCTTTATTTGGATAAAACTTTCTTTATATGACACCCATTAATACTACCCACAGTAGAAGAAATTTCTGATTTATTTTCAATCTGGTACTTTCTGCTGCCGTGACAAATAACCTGTTAGAAAGAATAACAGAAAAAATAAACTAATATTTATTGAGAGAATATTAAAGTTATGATATTGGACCCCGAAGGGGTGTTCAGGCAATACAACATATTGTCTCAGCTCAAGGGTCTTTTATTTATTTGGGGAGATAAGATACATAAAGTTCCCTAACAGAACACAATACAAAATACATTATTTGCCAAATGATTAAAACCGTAAAATGTGTGCTATAAGAATTCAAAGGAAAGGTGATTTGCTGTGGGCCAGGGTGGTCAGAAAAGGCTTTACATAGGTAGAATTTGGACCTTGAAGATTAGATAGGATCTAGATTGGTGGCAATGAATGCAGAGGCCAAAGGTAAAAGGAAAGTCACAGGTTGTAATGCACAACACCCCAAGCTAAGTGAGGGGGACATGAAGAAAGTAGCCTGACTCCAGTAGAAATTTTGGGCAGTAAGGGAATAGATGGGAACTCATTAAGAGAACTCATCATCTTTATTTCAGTATTCTCTGCACCTCTTTCAAAACAGAGTTATGTATAAAAAATGATTATTAGATTAATTCAGCAGGTAAATTGGTATCAGTTTGGGTGGGACCTTATAATAAGACTAATAAGTTTATTCTGTGAGTGATGGGGACTACTGAAGGTTTTTGAGCTAGGGCATGATGTGAAGAAAATGTTTCAGGAAGATGAGGAAGTGATTCTCCTATCAAAGCACACTTTCATCTTATGCCAGAGATTGCTGTAATCCCTGGACCTTCTGAGAGGATTGGTGAGAGCCATTCTCCTCATCAGAATTCAGACTCTCCAAGTACATCCTATATACAAGAGCTCTAGTTCAGAGATGAGAGGCCTTTCACATCAAGAATTTTGTTGTTTAGAAGCATCTGTGGGTGACATTCTGTGCAATCACCTCCCAGTCAGAGACAATGATTAACTCTTGCTTGAAGAAAAAATTACTTTATCACTTAGTTCTTCAGACCTAACCAGACCTGTATGATTATTCCTAGGAATTTCAAAACTGCCACAGGACTTAGACAGAGTCACAAGTTAAATTCATGCCTTCTACCTCAAAGAAAGTACTTCTTCAAGGGTACCAAATTGCCCTTATGTATTTCCATGCATATTGGCGATAGACAGTGCCAATGATGGAAGAGTCTTTAATCTTAGTCAATTATTTACCTTTTTTTTTTTTTTTTTACAGCCCAGAGGTCTTTTATTATTATTTTTTTTAACACCTATTATGCCATGAATTCATAGAGAATAGGTTCCAGCAGCTCTGGCTCCTTCCCATTGGTTCTCACAAAGTGTGCTTCTCTGGGTGAAGCAGGCTGGCACTTTAGTTGAACCCACGTACCTTTCTCTTTGGCTTCATTCTTTTTCTGATCATTTTCCTTCATGCGTTTCAGGAAGCTATCTCGGCTCTTAGAGTGCTTAATGTGCTCAATACGCACATTAATTCTCTTGGCAAGAATCTTGCCCTTAACTTGTTTGTTTACAACAATGCCAACAGCATGCTGGGTAACACTGTAGACTCTTCCAGTTTTGCCATGGTAACACTTGTGGGGCATTCCTTTTTGAACAGTACCCATTCCCTTGATGTGTACAATATCACCTTTCTTATAGATTCACATATACATGACCAAAGGAACAACTCCATGTTTTCTAAAAGGCCTAGAGAACATATATCGGGTGCCTCTCCTCTTTCCCTTTGTGTTCGTCATTTTGGCGAATTACTGGAAGATGGTGGTTCCGGCCGAAAGGGCATTTACCAGCTTTCTATATAGGAATTCAAGATACCTTGGCCTATACTAACATTTTACCAGTGTAGTCTTCACATGAGTTGTATACTTTTGATTACATATTTGGGATGATTAGATAAGTGGATGTTTTCCAAAAGCTTTTTTCTCTTTTATTCCCTCATATGAGGAATGAAGAGGCATTACCATTCTGGGGTAGGATGGCTGTCTGGTTGACCAAGTATATAATAGGAAAAAGGAGAGAGAATAGGGAAAAACTAACATTTCTGGCCGGGTGCGGTGGTTCACGCCTGTAATCCCAACACTTTGGGAGGCCAAGGTGGGCAGATCACGAGGCCAGGAGATCAAGACCATCCTGGTTAACACAGTGAAACCCCATCTCTACTAAAAATACAAAAAAAAAAATTAGCTGGGTGTGGTGGCAGATGTCTGTAGTCCCAGCTAATCGGGAGGCTGAGGCAGGAGAATGGCGTGAACTCGGGAGGCAGAGCTTGCAGTGAGCCGAGATCACACCACTGCATTCCAGCCTGGGTGACAGAGTGGGACTCCATCTCAAAAAAAAAAAAAAAAAAAAACTAACATTTCTGAAATTTGGGGTAGTGAGGGTGATAAAATACATACGTGAAAAGCTGCCTAACAAAACATAATACAGGATATGTTATTGGTCAAATGAATAGAACTATAAAGTTTGTGCTATCAAAATTCAAAGGATACAATGATTTCCTGTGAGTTGGTTTGGTCAGAAAAGGCTTCACAGAGGAGGTAGAATTTGGGCCTTGAAGACTAGATAGGATCTGGATTGTCCGCGAGCAGTGCAGAAGCAGAAGATATAAGGAAAGTCACAGGTTGTAGTGAACAAGACCCCAAGCTAAGTGAAGAGGACATGAAGAAAGTAGCCTGGCTCCAGTAAAGAATTTGGGGGCTATATGGGAACTCACTGGAGTCAGAGACATCATCATCTTTATTTCAGTATTCTCTGCAACTCTTGGAAAATAAGGTTGCATATAGAAAATGATTGTTAGATTATTTCAAAGTGTGCAACTAACATTTGTTGAACGCCAATTATGTGCCAGGTATAACCACTTTGTGAGTTGTAAACATTAAATAACCCCATTTTATAGATGAGGAAACTTAAGCTCAAAGAAACCCAAAGTCACACAGCTAGCAAGTGACAGATCCTGGCTCAAAAGTCCAAACTCTTTTAACAACTATACCACCCAGTATCTCTCCTTTGTTCCTGTTTACCTTTCAGTTTATAGATCTTTTAAGGACCACTTGAAAGAAAATTATTTTAGTTCCTGTACCTCTTTCACCAGAAAGAGAAAGTGGAAAAATATGGATAGAGCTCTAGCATGGGAAGCATCTCCCACTTCTGCCACTAAGTTCAATGCATGACTTTTGGAAAGCCTCTTCTCTCTGGACCTGTTTAAATTCCATGATCTTTAAGCTATCTTCAGCTATAATATCACATTTTGATACCACCTTACACTGATGGGACAGATGTCAAGCTGACTAACCTCAACCTGATATCTTTCACCAAATGGCTCCAAGCTCAACCTGATATCTTTCACCAAATGGCTCCTTTCCTTTTTCAGAAGGAATGCTATTATAATCTAGAGGCCACTGTAAACCTGCATAATTGATACATCTTCCACATTCTGGAACCAAATTTCTTTCTTCATGTATTCTCTCCATATACACTTACTTGTTCCCTCTTAACACATCTACCCTAACATTTTGGCCACATGCCTATAAACAACCTGTTCATACACTTGTCATTTGCCTTTTTATGAGAGTAGGAATCCTAGGCCTCATTTCTGAAAACATCAAACACAATACACTGGGTTATAGAAGGGTACTCCTTTGGGTAGCGAGGTGTTTTCCAAGTAACTTTTTCCCCGTGTTTCTAGATAAGAATGTATCCATACTCTCAGCTCTTGGAAAACTTACTTCATGCAGTAATATTATGGATGTTCATTTTATTCCTTTACCTTTGTCGTCAAACCCTAAGCTCTAAATTGGTGTGTGTTCCTGAAATAAGGCAAGTCTCTAATCAATTAGTTCAATTCATAAAGCATTTCCTGAAGGTACACATCAAAAGGTCATGTGGAGGGACATAAAGATAAATAAATGGTGGCCTCTGTCCTCAAGGAGTTTGCAATTGCAGGGAAAGACAATCTAACACAAGACATGGTGTGCTCATTGCCATAAAAATGATGCTACTAATTACATACCTAATATAGGCTTAGTTCTGCGTTAAGCAATGTGTGATACATGTGGAAATTGTGTGATTGTTAGTGATGTTTAAACCTGAGTATATCAGTAAAGGGGGGAAGTGGGCTATTCTGGTGAGAGTTTTGAGAATGAGGCAGGACTTAAGCTAGATGTTATTGGAATGAGAAATATAAGGATAGATGCTAGGAAGAAGGAATTCGCATTCCAGGAAAGTGGGCTATGCTGGTGAAAGTTTTGAAGATGAGGCAGGACTTAAGCTAGGTGTTATTAGGATGGGAAACATCAGGATAGATGCTAGAAGAAGGAATTAGCATTCCAGGTCAGAGTTACAACATGAATGTGGTAAGAACACTGAAGCATAGGGTGGACATTGTGGTTGTGGGCTACAGTCTTAGAGAGGTAAGATATGGCCAGATGGTAGAGGGTTTTATAGACTTGATACAATAGAAAATAGCTATTAAGTTTATGATCTTGAGTGATATATTGATATAAGGAAAGATTAATTTTAGAAAGATTACTTGGGTGCTAGTGTGCAGGATGGATTGGAATTTGGAGAGACAAGAACTGGAAAGAACAGCAAAAAACTGTGCATGTGTTGCAATGGATTCATAAGTGGTAGTAACACTATAAATTGAGAGGAATGATCAAAGCCGAGAGACATTTTAAGTATCTGGAAATAGTCCCACTAACTAGAGAGATCTGGGTCATTTGTATAGAGATGGCAGTTAAATCCATGGAGGTAAAGAGGAATCAACAAGGAGAGAATAAAACTAGGGAAAGAAGATAAAATGTAAAACTAGTAATCACCTAAGCAGTGTTGACATGCATCCACATGGACAAGGAAATAAATGGGGAAGAGAAAGCCAGAGGGTCAAGAATAGAACATTACACAATGCTCATAGTTTGGGGTAGAGTATCCCAAAAATACTATGAATGAAAGAGTATTGCCCCTATTTTACAGATGAAAAAGCTGAGGCTGGGGAGGTAATGCGATGTATATAAAGTCATAAAGCAGTGGTGACTCAACCTAAGTTTTCCCAGACTCCATTGTGTCATTTGCTCTGCTCTTCCCAATCTCTGAGAACCAATGGCTAGAAAGAAGTGCACATATACTGCCAAAGTCACTTCACATAGCATCAAGGGTTTATGTGAGAACCTAGAGTTTTAAAGTAAAGGAGATCTAGGAAAAGACAGGAAGAGAGACCGAGCTTAACCAGCACACACTAAGACTAAAATAACATCATTCTTGGTTCAAGTAGACATATATTGAGTAAGTGAAATCACTACTACATAGGCAGCAAGGGCAGGTGTAGTTGGGGGAAGCAGTATAGGTGCAGATGGTAGGAGGTGAAGGTGAATTGACTCCCTAAATTATGTGTTTGTCTTCTATTACCCAGAGCCTGATTTTTTTTAGGTATCTTCCTTTTTTAATTTAGTCCTCACCCGGTGAGCTACCTTTGCAGCCTTAGCTTAATCTTATCCCAGAGTGAAACCAAAGTTGATAATTGGGTTTTCAGCTCAAGCCTCAGTGTCTACAAGAGCAGGATTTTAATTCAAATAATTGCTTGGAGGAAAACTTTTCTGTGCCAAATAAGAGTGTACATTGCAGTAGGAAAAGGTAAAATCATCCTAAAAGCAGAATCCAAACAGCCAACTTTTGGAAAGGTTCATCACCAAACCACACCTAAAAATTCTGAAATAGCCAACCATCAGCAAGGAGTGAACATTGAAAGAATTAGCATCACTTCTTTGGAACAGCAAGGCAAGGAAATTTATTGCACTTTCAGAATTGTCTTTCACTATTTTTCAGTTGCCTTCTTAGTAGAAATGTTGGGTAGGTGAGATGAGATATATGCTTAAGCACTTGCAACCTCTTTTTCTCTGTATTTGATAAACATAAAGTTATTTTCTGTATATCTTTCACTGAAGACCTAGGCCAATACATTTGCTTTCTGCCCAAACTTAAAGGGAAGAATACCCTAAGGCTAGGATTCCAGACAAGACAGAATGTTGGGCCTACCATGGGGTCATGATTCCAAAGAGACATTCTCAGAGCCACTTTTATTTTTCCAGTTTTCCTGGAAGAAAGTAACCTGGTGTCTGGAATCTGCCTGTTTAACTCAGTGGCATGAGAGCTTGCAGCCTTCTGTGACAAGGATAACTCACACTGACTGGCTGGCCTCTGTCTTTGGGAATCTAGATTTCATACTTAAGAAAGCACTCTGAATGGCACATAAAAGACACTGTACTGTGCAGAAACTGTAGGGGATGGCTACTGTCAACTTTTTCATCTCAAAATGCCAAGTATATTATTATGCTGTGAGTATGAGAAAAGTGATTACCTGTACATTCAGCAAGCTGATTCAGAGTGTGCTCTCCCAAAAGGCTGGAGGTCAGAAACAAAAACATTTGTACCATAAATGTCGTTGCTTGTTAATCCCAAAGCCTCTTATTTTCTAGATACCTCATTCCTTTTTTAGAAACACACCATCACCTAAAGTACTGTAATAGCTATCTCAATTATGTCTGGTGGAATAACAGCAAAACAGGGTAGCAAGATACAAAACATTCCATTAAAGTCAGATTATGTTGAGCTGTCATCATAGCTATTTAAGTCAAATACCAGCCATTATTATAGATCAGATAATGCTGATAAATAATCTTAGTTCATAGTATAGCAGGCTGACTATTCTTAAAATGTGAATGTCTGGTTACAAATGCTTCTGTGTTACACATCAGTCTTTAGAGGTTTGCAGGTATCTGTTGCCTGCAGAGATTGAACAAGAAGGAAAACTGCCAGTGAATGAATACCCACCCATATAAGGCATGGGGGCATTTGATCATCTTCACGTTTCAACCTTGCAGATTATCCAGAAGGCTCATCATCTCTTGCTGTGGAAACGGAAACATAGCAGTTTTCACATTTCCTGCATCTCTCAGACAGGTCAGTATTCTGAGGGAGACACATACAGTGGCACCTGGACTGCTAAGAAGAAGGCTTGGGAGAAGAACTAGAAAATAAATAAGTTCTTATCCTGGGTGAAAAAGATTTTAAATTCTTCACTCTTGTAATGCATGCATAAGCAGAAGTTCTATACATAATTTCCCTTGGCAGTGTACTGAAAAAAAAAGACGCCCTTATTCCCTGCAAACTCACACTTATGTCACTTGTGCTGAAAAAAACTCCGGGGATCCAGACACCCAAACATTCCATTAAGGTTATTTACTCTCATACTGTGAATTATAAGCCTCCTCCTGTTTCATTCCAGGTCTCTGAAATGGTACAGATTACAAATAGCTTTCTTTTGCCTGACTCCATTATGTCAGTTAATAACCTACTCTTACCCACTAAGGGCAAAAAAGCATCCTTCCTACACTGTAACCCTCCTAAAATGCTATGAGTTTGTTAAGTAGTGGCAGACAACTTTACACATGGGATTCTCTTTGGCCTGGTGAAAAGCTCAACGACTTTCTTTTTGCAACACTCACGGGTATAAACCCAGTGTAATTAAATATTAAAAGAATGTTAGTAATAGAAATACCATGGAGCTTATAGCTCTGATCTGATGAAACTTCTAATCCTAGTCTCATGAAAAAAGCTAGCAATTATTCAGAAGCTTATCAGTCTGTTTGTGGGTTCCCAGGTCTTCAGTTCTTTCCCTTACAGAAATTCTGCTGTGTACAAGTGTACATATTGTATAAAACTTTGTATATGCCAGCCACTTTGGTGTGTACTTGATATATATGATCTTATTTAATCCTCACATCAACTGTTCCCATTTTACTTATAAGAAAACTGATATGCAGAGAGGTTAAATCACTTATCCAAGGCTGCATATGTAGTAAGTGGCCAACCTAGGGTTGTAACTCAGGTCTATCTGACCTCAAAGCATGCTATTTCCACCATGGCACTACATTTCAAAATCTGAGTTATTTGTGATGTGTCTTTATTTATTATCAAAGATTTAAAAAGGAGAGAACTAAGTCTGTTTCCTTATCCAAAGCCCTGATGAAATGTTTGATATTTAGGTAAGACAACTTATATGATAGTAGTATCTAGATTTGGGTTATCTGTGGTGCTAATCTGTCTATTTTATTTTAGTATTTTCCTAGGGGAAACACTACTACTTTGGCATGGTAACAGATGTTAAAGGGAAGAAAAATTATCTGGTAAATAAATTTATAAAACCCTATATAAGCAAAATTAAGAAAGTTGGCTTTAGTGTAGGAATTCTCAGGGGTTTTACTACACTATTGAGTTTTGTGGCTCACCAAAAGGAGGTTGTAGTGGTCCCTTAAATTTTATTTAACTGTTGGATCCTTTCTTTTTTGTGCCTATCATGGAACCTAGTATTTCGTGCAGTACTTATCAGGACCTTTAATATGCTAAGGAACTTTGAAATGCATTTTTTATATGCTTCCCTAGATAAACAAAATTGCCTTCAAGCAATGCCTTATGCCTTTTACAGGGCACTCTGTCCAAATATATTAATAAAGTGATTCATTTTGTGGAAATAACAAACTCTCTCTCTCTATATATATATATATATATATTTTTTTTTTTTTTTTTTGAGATGCAGTCTCACTCTGTCGCCCAGGTTGGAGTGCAGTGGAGTGATCTCGGCTCACTGCAACCTCCACCTCCCAGGTTCAAGTGATTCTTCTGCCTCAGAACCCAAGTAGCTGGGATTACAGGTGTGTGCCACCACGCCTGGCTACTTTTTGTATTTTTGGTAGAGATGGGGTTTCTCCCCGTTGGCCAGGCTGTTGTCTAACTCCTGACCTCAAGTGATCTGCCCACCTCGGCCTCCCAAAGTGTTGGGATTAGCCACCATGCTGGGCCTCATATTCTGATAATAATAGAAAAGTACTTGGGAACACAGGAGGGAAGAGTGAGAGAAACCTTTTAAAACTTATTAAGATATGAAGAATTTTTTAAACTGTATGTAGATAATTACTACAGTGATATTTGTAAAAACCTCCAAACTGAAAACAACCTGAATGTCTATCAGTAGAAGAATGCATTAATACATTATATATGTCCAAGTAATTAGATATTTAATATATATTTCCCTTCATTTTCTTTTGAAGTTTTTTAAATAAAAAAGGATGAAAGAAAACATGAATCCCATGTGTTTAAAATGTAGAATCAATGCTAATTTTTTCATTTTGCCTCTAAATTTTGTATATAAAAAATTATTGCCATAATTTTTACCCCAAAAATGTACTTATTCTAGATTATATTTTCTTCAAAATGAAAAGACAAACTTGAAAAATATTTGCAAACTATACAACACACAAAATTTAATATGCTTAATTTACAAAGCTCTTGCAAATCAGTAAACAAAAGAAAAACACAACAGTTAGAAAATGGGCAAAGCAACAAAAGCAAGCAATGAGGAAAGAACTCTCTATTCAATTAATGGTGCTGGGATAACTGGCTAGCCATATGCAGAAGACTGAAACTGGACCCTTACTTTTCTCCATATGCAAACATTAACTCAAGATGGATTAAAGACTTAAATGTAAGACTTCAAACTATAAAAATCCTAGAAGCAACCCTAGGAAATACCCTTCTCAACATTGGCCTTGGCAAAGAATTTTTGGCCAAGTCCCCAAAAGCAATTGCAACAGAAACAAAAATTGACAAGTGGGATCTAATTAAACTAAAGAGCTTCTGCACAGCAAAAGAAATTATCAGTAGCAAAAACAATCTACAGAACGGAAGAAAATATTTGCAAACAATGCATCTGACAAAAGTTTAATAGTTTAATATCCAGAATCTATAGGGAACTTAACAAGCAAAAAAAAAAAAAAAAAAAACAAATAACCCCATTAAAAATGGGCAAAGGACATGATGAACAGACGTTTCTCAAATGAAGACATACAAGCAGCCAACAAACATATGAAAAAAATGCTCATCATCACTAATCATCAGAGAAATGCAAATCCAAACCACAATGAGGTACTATCTCACACCAGTCAGAATGGCTATTATTAAAAAGTCAAAAAATAGATGCTAGTGAAGCTCCAGAGAAAAGGGTATGCTTATACACTGTTGATGGGAATGTAAATTAGTCCAGCCACTGTGGAAAGCAGTTTCAAGAGTTCTCAAAAATACTTAAAACAGAACTGCCATGCCACCCAGCAATCCCATTACTGGGTATATACCCAAGGAAAATAAATCCTTCTAACAAAAAGACTTATGTACATATATGTTCATCACAGCACTATTCACAGCAGCGAAGACATGCAATCAACCTAGGTGTCCATCAACAGATGACTAGACAAAGAAAATGTGGTACATATATATGATGGATACTACACAGCCATAAAAAATAATGAAATCTTATCCTTTTCCGCAACATGGATGCAGCTGGAGGCCATAATCCTAAGAAAATTAACACAGAGGCCGGGCGCGGTAGCTCACGCCTGTAATCCCAGCACTTTGGGAGACCGAGGCAGGCGGATCACGAGGTCAGGAGATCGAGACCATCTTAGCTAATACTGTGAAACCCCGTCTCTACTAAAAATACAAAAAATTAGCCGGGCGCGGTGGCGGGCGCCTGTAGTCCCAGCTACTCGGGAGGCTGAGGCAGGAGAATGGCGTGAACCCGGGAGGCGGAGCTTGCAGTGAGCGGAGAGAGCGCCACGGCAGTCCGGCCTGGGCGACAGAGCGAGACTCCGTCTCAAAAAAAAAAAAAAATTAACACAGAAACAGGAAACCAAATAATGCATGTTCTCACTCATAAATGGGAGCTAAACATTGAGTACACATGAAAACAAAGATGGCAACAATAGACACTGCGGACTACTAGTTGGGGAAGGACAGAAGGGGGTGGGTTGAAAAACTACCCATTGGGTACTATGCTCACTACCTAGGTGATGGGATCTATACCCCAAACCTCAGCATCACAAAATATACCCATCTAATGACCTGCACATGTACCCCAAATCTAAAATAAAAGATGAAATTATTTTAAAATTTTGTAAAAAGAAAATGGGCAAAGGATGCAAACAATCAACAAAATAGAAATTAAAATGAAAAACGTTAAACTTGTTCAACTTCACTGTAAAGAAATGCAGATTAAAATAACCTGAAATACTAATTTTTATCTATTAAGTCAGCCAATTTTTACAAATTACAGTACCTATTGTAGGCAAGGACATGCTGAAACAGATGTTCTTATACAATGCTGATGTAAGTTTAAATTCATAGATCATTTTTTGAGTGCAACTTGGAAACGTATAAAAACATTAAAATCTCATACTTTTTTAATTCAAAGAAACTTGTACTTTAATTTTATTGTTCTGCATTTTTGTGCCTTTATACTACAAAAAAACTATATACTTTTATAATATGTAATCTGGTGAGTTTTGAAATACGTTTACATCTGTGAAACCATCGCTACAATCAAAATAATGAATATATCCATCTCTCCCAAAAGTTTTCTTCTGAGCTTTTATAAATAACCCCTGCGCCATCACCAGGCAATCACTGATTTATTTCGTTACTATCAGTTCTCATTTTCTAGAATTTTAAACAAGTAGATCTGTACAAATGTATTTTTTTGTTTTGTCTGGCTTCTTCCACTCAGCATAATTGAGATTCACCTTTGTTGCTGTGTGTAAGAATAATTCATTTCTTTTTATTGATGAGTAGTATTCCACTGGATATATATACACATACACACACACACACACACACAAATTTATTTTTCCATCTATTAATGGATATCAGAAGTGTTTCTAGTTTTTTGCTCATACACATAAAGCTGCTATAAACATTTGTGACCAAGACTTTGTGTGAACCTGTGCTTGGGTAAATACCAAGGAGTAGGATGGCTAAGTCATACGGTAGGCATAGAATTTTTTTTTTTTTTTTAATGAACCATTTTTCTATCCTGTCCCTGTGTGTGGTAGATGCTCACTCTCTCATTCTTTCTAGATAGCTTTATCAGATTAAGGAAGTTCCCTTTTGTTAAATTATACTTTAACTTCTGGGATACATGTGCAGAACGTGCAGGTTTGATACATAGGTATACATGTGCCATGGTGGTTTGCTGCACCCATCAACCCGTGGTATATCTACATTAGGTATTTCTCCTAATGCCATCCCAAACCTAGCCCCCCAGCCCCTGACAGGCCCTGGTGTGTGATGTTCCCCTCCCTGTGTCCATGTGTTCTCATTGTTCAACTCCCACTTATGAGTGAGAACATGTGGTGTTTGGTTTTCTGTTCCTGTGTTAGTTTGCTGAGAATGATGGTTTCCAGCTTCATCCATGTCCACTTATCTGTGGGAGCTAAAAATTAAAACAATTGAACGCATGGAATTAGAGAGTAGAATGATGATTACCAGAAGCTGGGAAGGGTAGTGGAGGGGTGAGTGCTGGAGGGGAATTGGGGATTGTTAATGGCTACAAAAAAAAAAAAAAAACAAAAAACAAAGAATGAATAAGACCTAGTATTTGCTAGGGCAATAGGGTAACTATAGTCAAAAATAATTTAATTGTACATTTTAAAATAACTATAAAAGTATAACTGGATTGTTGGTAACACAAAGGATAAATGCTTGAGGTGATGGATACCTCATTTACCAAAATGTGATGATTATGCATTGCATGCATGTATCAAAATACCTCATGTAATACATAAATATATATATACCTACTATGTACCCATAAAAATTAAAAATAAAAATAAATTTAATAAGATGTTATCCAATTTCCCATCATTATAAGGTTGTGAATAATATCACTAAACATAAATCTTTCTCCTCATTTATAATAATTTCCATAGGATAGAATCCGGGAAGCAAAATTACTGGTGTGAATTTTTTAAAGGGTCAATGGATAAGGCCAAATCATTTTCCGGAAAGCTTAAACAGATAGCTACTTGACGGCCTACTATATGCCAGATATTGTTTCAGGCAGATTATATTATACCAGTTTTACAGATGAGCAAACTAAGATCCACTGACATTATTTTTCTAGAGTTATGGAGATAAGAGGCAAAGCTAGAATTCAGATTCATAATTGCCCAATTTCAAAGCTCTTGTTATTTCCATGTGGATTTCAAAAATAGTATTTTTGAAGTATCAAATTATATATTTACTAAAGAAAATGTGGAAAATGCAAGTAGCAGGTAGAGAAATGAAAACAAATTACCCATGAATCCACCACTTTCATTAGTTCAGTGTATTTCCTCAGTCTCTTATTCCAAATATAATTTTGGGGGTTAAAAATATAGCATTGTATATGTAATTTTATATCCTACCTTTTTCACTTACCATTTTTCAGTGCTGATCTATACTCTTCATAAATGTAATTTTAATGGTTGCATATTATTGTCAAGTGGGTGTTATCACATGAATATTTACAGTTGTTCAGCTCATCTGTGAATTTCTTCTCTTCATTCCCAGGACTCACCATCTCTGCCTCCCATGAGGCTTACAGAGTTCAATGTTGGAAATCATTGTAATCTTCAAAATAAGTCACCGTGTTGGATTGAAAGCTTCAAAATTTGAAAGAATTCCATCAAATACTTGCTGTGTAAATGTTTCTGGACTTTATGTTATTTAATTTACTGACTGAAATCCAATTTGGAATTTGGTAGCAGTTAATTCAAGCCAATTTTTTTGTTTCTTCATTTCCCCTCCCCCAATCCATGAAAGCCTAAATGTAAAATATATCTTTTCATTCATCTTATCAGGTAAAACGAAATTCAGAAAATTTCCTTAGAGTCTTTAATTCCCCCACAAAGATTATTAATCACATATATAGGGCCTTTTTGGTGTTGAAGGTAATCAAACTACATTTGCTGCTTGTGTGCATGTGCATTTGTGAACATGTACAGCTTATCTATACAAAATTCTGCTATAGTGTGAAAATCAAGGCTAAAAACCTGAAGCCTTTGTTTAATTATGCTTTTCCTCTAAATAGCAACTTAAATATTTGCTAGACTTTGAACCATAGCTATATCAAGTATCAAAAATTTGGGAGGGTGAATCAGTACACTGTGACCAAGGTCCTCAAATTGGAACTTGAACAACAATGTAAAACCTGTTCTGTCACAAATGTTCCTGAAAGCACCACAGCTACTCAAGAAGATCAAATTCAGGACATAAACTTTATTAAACATAATAACCAGTGTTTTTTAAAGACTTTTTTGTCAGGGTGCAGTAAAATTCTCCAATTACTTTTATTCATTTATCTGCTACCTAGTTTTATTTTAGCCTTTATGAGTTATTTTATGATGAAAGAAAATCTATAAGCCTAAGTTATGGCCCATAGGTTTTGTTAAGGGTTTTCAGAGTGATTTTCAGGTTTAATTTCACTGCCTTTCATAAGGGTAAAGTTTCACAGCTGACATTAGCCTGAGGACTAGCACTAAAGAGCTGTGTTTTCATAGCAGGGGCTATTGTACAGACAGTGATAACCAAATAGTAATATGCCAATTCTTTCTTCTTTTTTTAGCTTCAGTAGTAGCTAAGCCGTTAATACAGTTTGCATCAATTTCCCCATTTATTTATAATCAGCCTTTCTTTTAGTCCTAGTGCCTGAATCAATGAGTGAGAATATTAGTACTGCTTCTTTACAATAATAATATCTTAAGAGTATTGATGTCTTTCATTTTTTCATCCAGCAGTCTAGTGCCCAGCTGCTGAAAATAAAAGCTCCAACTCTTTTAGAGATCAGTGGAATTTAGAAGCATCTTACAGGTATCAAGGAATTGGGCTTCTAGAGGGATGGTTTGGCTTACTAATTTATCTTCCCTGAAATATGTTTGAGTAAAAAAGAGTTGCCTGCCACAATTTAGTGTTGGGGTTCCAGTGGAGCTGAGACAGTGAACAATCCAGCTACTTAAAGCAACAACAAAACCTGTTCATCTGGACCCCTAGGTAATTTTGACCAAGGTGAGACTTTTGGCATAAATTAAATGGATTGTGGTCAGCATTAATTTGAGAGAATACTAGACATGACTACACTTATTAGGGCTAGTGACTTTCTCAAACTCAGAAGCTAAAAAGCAGCCTAGATGACTATGCACACACTGGGTTTCATGATGAAATCTTATATATTCAGATGGAAAAAAATTTCCCCTTACACTCTTTCTCAAAATAATACTCTCTTGTTTGGGTTTTTCTTGAAAGCTTATTTGGCCATTCCCATGGTTTTATGACAGACAAGCCTTGTCTTCTATTCATATAGATATGCACCTTTTTCCACATGTATGGCCTTTACTTACTACACAGCAAGTAGGCCTCAAAGTAATCTTCCTCTTTCCCATCAATCATCTTCTGCCAAGCATTCAGGCAGAGCAGCTGTTAACTATGATTCAAAGTCAGAAAAACAACAAGAACTTCTTTGATGCATAGGGTGTATCAGCACTCAGCTCCCACAGAAGTCAAGTCACAAAATATAGTGTCAGTTAACTATAAGGAAGTTCCGGAGAGGTAAAGCTCAGGAAAGCTATAATGCAAAGCTAATTGTTTAATGTCTTACAGATTTACACTGTCTTTAAAAGGCCAAATAAGGCTGGGTGCAGTGGCTCACACCTGTAATCCCAACACTTTGGGAGCCCAAGGTGGCCGGATCACCTGAGGTCGGGAGTTAAAGACCAGCCTGACCAACATGGAGAAACCCCGTTTCTACTAAAAATACAAAAATTAGCCAAGAGTGGTGGTGCATGACTGTAATCCCAGCTACTCAGGAGGCTGAGGCAGGAGAATCGCTTGAATCTGGGAGGTGGAGGTTGTGGTGAGCTGAGATCGTGCCATTGCACTCCAGCCTGGGCAATAAGAGTGAAACTCTGTCTCAAACAAAACAAACAAACAAACAAAAAAAAAAGCCAAATAAATCAGGGTTTTACCAGGGGGCTCAGAGATAAAAAGAAACCCTATTCCTATCTTAGCATTTTGGTCTCATTGGTTTATAGACTCTGATAATATCTCTATCCATGGATCATTTGAGTATTGACTAATGTACATAGGTACCCAACTGGTTGATTATTAATCAAGAATACAGAGTTTTGTTTAATAATTAGTACACCCTGATCTGGCTTCTTTGCTTGGTTTTCTTTGGATCCCTGTCCAATAACCTCTGTGGAATCTCATTCCCTAATCGTTGATACTCATTTTCTCCATTTGCAAAATGAAGATACTCATTGTTAGGATCCTACTGCTGAAGGGTGCTATGTAACTTTCTAGTGCTCTTATATGTCTTTAATTATAGGACTGGAATGAAAAGTTTAACCATACAGTATTTCTAAGCAAAATAATGTAATCCATTCTTTTGTCCATGCTCTCATTGCTGATTTGTTCTTGCAGGACTTAGAGCACTTTGTTAATGTTCTTCCATTCACTCCAACAGTGTCCTCAGAAAGAGACAGAATAAAAAAAATTGTTCCCCATGGTACAGCTAGAAAAATTAAGGGGAAAAGAGATTAAGTAGTCCCCAATGGAACACAGCTGTCTTATGCAGGGCTCATAGTTACCATGTTCAGCACACTGTTAAAGTAACTTGGCTTCCCAGGACTGGAATTATCATGGAGCAGTTAGAATTTTGAGAGTAATTACAACAGGATCACATTCTGAAAGAGTCACATTTTGTCAAAAATCTGAAAAGTATGCAATTTGTACAACTCTTACTTTCTATGTGATAATGCAATATGTGCCTCTTTCCCCTACTAGCGCCATGTGACACATATTTTTCACACTATGTGGCATTAACCAGTGCCATTACCTCCTGTGGCACCATAGAGCCCAATCTCAGGGCAGACATTGCCAAGGTAAAGAATGCACTCCATGTTTATGCCAAATTGCACAAAGTATAGACATTGAGGTTAATGGAGATTTAAGCACAATCCTAGCAAGTAAGTTTTAAGAATATTGAATATTATACATTATTGTAACATGAACCTAAAATTTAACAGGGCCTAAATCCATAGGAATGTAACAGTCATTGAAAGCTTATTCTTTTCACCTCTCATCACACATATCTACATAGATGTATGCACATGTACACACACACACACACATTTTCTCCAAAGCAGGCTGCCTGTTCAGCAGGAGCAAATACTTTAATTTAGAAGAATGATTATCTGTTTTCTCCTTTTAGAAAAAGAGTCTAAGAATCACAGCATGTGAAGAACATTCAATTTATACATTCCAGAATCTCTGCTCTCAGAGTAGCTAAGAGATTCGGTACAGAAGACGTTCTATGGAGAAGCACAGGGGGCATCTAATGAGATTGTCAGGCCCTTGGACAAGATCCATATTCTTAGAAAATTAATGAGTTCCATCTCATTAGGAATTGGTTGATGAGGTATGGTACATCTGCATTTCTTTAACCATAGCTGTAATGTACCATATTAAATTGTAGCCTTTTGCATGCGGGTATTATATAATATAATAATTAATGGGTGGCTCCTAGTAGCATGCAACCCATGACTGTTTACTTCCCTAAAAGGGCTAGGTCTGTGTCCTGCACAGTGTTCAAAACCATTAAATGTGTTCTTTGTAGCAGGATGGTACACAGCCATCAGCAGAATGAGTTAAAACCAACAATGAATTCAATATATCAGGAAATAGATTGTTAGTAGGGAATGGCATTAAAGGAAAAAAAATTAAGTAAGATGCATTCAAGGAATAATTACTTTCACTCTGCTGGCTTAATCAGTGAAGGAACACAGAAGGAAATCTGGCAGTGGGTCTTGGTAATATATGAACTATATTAGAGTGCCAGAAAAGGAGACCTCAGTAGTTAAGCGCAAGTTGCCAATCTGCTACAATTATTTTTCCCACCAATCTGCTCAAAATGATTGTATATAGTATTCTTAAAACCATGTTTCTTGGTGCAGAAATATTGACAAATGCTGGCCAGCTTTATCTTCCTATATCCTTCATTAAAAGTATATGCATATAATTGTTGTTTTTTTTTCCTAAATTGTGGCTTTGTTAAACAATGTTGACAAACCCTAAAGTTTCAGACTACTCTAAGGAAGTTTCTATACATCTAATTTCATAGGGGTATAGTGACGTTTATTCAGTCAGGTTGATTGGTATGTGTGGTATGTAGACTCCTCTGTAACATCTCACCTTCTGAACAGCTCCTTCCATGCGTTCAGTATTTCTGTCTTATGTTACTACATGAATATGAATTGGGAAATTAGCCACAATGGCTTTTAGATAGAAAGCTGACCAGTCTAGTGACACTTAATCACGTTCAGTCTCTACTCAGCCTCACACATCTTTTGCCTTTCACTCTGCCACTGTGATGAAAGGAAAAAGAAAGAACTTTTCTTATGTGCCTAAGGGTGAAGTGAACTCTGGTTTGCTTTTTCTTACACTGAAGGCTATGTGTACTATTCTCCAGATGCATGTCACCTGAAAAAAGATACATAGAGGGGAACAACAGACACTGGGACCTATCAGAGGGTGAAGGGTGGGAAGAGGGAGAGGACCAGAAAAAATAACTAATGGGTACTAGGCTTAATACCTGGGTGATGAAATAATCTGTACAATGAACTCCCATGACACAAGTTTACCTGTATAACAAACCTGCACATGTACCTCTGAACTTAAAATAAAAGTCACAATAAGTATAAAGAAAACACACTAAAAAAGAAACACAGTAGCCCACTTACTCCTAAATCATACATTACCCTCAGAGAAATATTTGAGGAGACCCTTATTGAGGTAAGCCCCAAATAAGGTTTCCCTCAATTGATGCACCATTTGCAGGAATAGTCCTTTTTCAGACAGAATGAAGAAAGCCCCCAATTAGCCAACCAGGAAGGCAGAAGTCATTCAAAATGCAGAGCACTGAAAACTGAAGTTTGGAACAGTCATTGCTGACTTTCTGACCAATTAATAATGGAGAACTTGAATCACTTAAAAGAAGCCCAACCCATAGAGGTCAGGCTTAACACAAAACCAGAAAAAAATCTTTTATTCCAGCCAAGCTTATTTTTTTTAAAAAGTACTTACTTTGTCCTAGGTAAAGACCTCAAATATCTCTGTAGAAAATCCCATGTCATTTATTCTAGTGAATCAGTTACAAACAGCTCATATTACAAAGTGTTACTGGAAAGGGGTCTGGACCCAGACCCCAAAAGAGGGTTTTGGATCTCATACAAGAAAGAATTTGAGGTGAATCCATAAAATGAAAGCAAGTTTATCAGAGAAGTAAAGAAACAGAAGAATGACTCCTCCATATGCAGAGGAGCCCAGAGGGCTGCTGGCTGGCCACTTTTATGGTCATTTCCTGATTATATGCTAAATGAGGGGTGGATTATCCATGAGTTTTCCAGAAAAGGGGTGGGCAATTCCAGGAACTGAGGATTCCTCCCATTTTTAGGCCATATAGTGTAACTTCCTGATATTGCCATGGCATTTGTAAACTGTAGTGGTGCTGGTGAGAGTGTCTTTTAGAGTGCTAAGGCATTATAATTAGCATATAGTGAGCAGTGAGGATAATCAAGTCATTTCCATTACCATCTTGGTTTCGGTGGGATTTGCCTGGCTTCCTTACCACATGCTATTTTATCAGCAAGGTCTTTGTGACCTATATCTTGTGCTGACCTCCTACTCATCCTGTGACTTAGAATTCCTAACCACCTGGGAATGCAGCCCAGTAGGTCTCAGGACTCATTTTACCCAGCCCCTATTCAAGATGGAGTCACTCTGATTCAAATGCCTCTGACATATCTTTCCCCTCCTTTTTATAAGAGAACATTTAATCCTAAGGTTTGTAGAGGGATGAAGATCCATCTTCTATAACTTTTTCAGGCTGAATAAGGGTGATGATAGTCCTGCCTAATTATTAGGGTCTCCTGTAGTTGGAGTAGAGAGGAGCTTAGTCAGAAAGTGTCAGTATGGTAAGGGCCATTTATAACTCTGACACAAGGTGATATCTGGAATATTAAAAAGTGTTCCATTTAAAGAAAACATTTAGTAAGCTTATCCTGTATTCCTACAAAAGGGTACAACAGCAATATATTCCACAACAATAAAGCAAAATAAGTAATACTATCCCAAGTAAACTAAATAAGAAGGTTTTCCATGAACTGGGCAACTGTTGGAACCAAGCTGATATGGGGTTGCCAACTGATTCCAATGTGCCGAGAATTAGAATATAGATCCAGATTTTTGACTACCCATCCCTCTTGTTTCTTCTGTGCAGCAGTCAGAGATTACAAATTGGTTCACAGGAATAAGTAGGGTTAGTCTAAATTGCAGGAAAAAAACTCAAAAACAACCAATGAGACTAGAATCTAAGAACAGGTGTACCATAGTTCTTGAAACATAATTGTTCTCTCTCCAGTTTCCCATTTTTACTAAAGACAAATTATAATAGGACCAATTCATTTGCAAAAATAAGCCTTAGTCTTATAATTGGCTTGAATATTTGTATAAAGTGCAGCAAGAACAATTTTTTTTTCACATAGTAGGCATTTTAAATTGGCTTTCATGAAACTCTGTTTCATAAGGAATCTCAGATATGAATTTTTTTAAGCTGAGCCCAGCCATGGGTTTGTACCCTCAAATACCAATGAGTCGAGTAAATTTCTCTCCTCTTGAAGTCCCAAGATAACTTGAACCTGCTGAGCCTATCAGAAAGTTACATTCTTTACTTAGCACAGGTTAGAAACCCTCAACAAGGACTTTGAAGAAAAGGCATGAGGCCAATTTTCCCAAGGGGCTTTTATTGGATCTACGAGTTGTTTGATTCCTTAAAAAGAAGCATGCCATTCTAGTCAAAGCCTTGGTAAAACAAGATTCTCCAATTGTGTCCTGCTGCAAAAGAAAACATTCCTATTGCACTTATGCAAATAACTATATTTCCATAAATTAAGAATACTCACAAATAGTTTCCAAATTCTAGAGAAATTAGGTAGAGAGAATCAAATATGCTCCAAATTTTGTTCACAGGAGTATATTTTATTCAATTGTTAAAAGCCATAAAGGGCTCAAAAAAACTTTCCTTGACTCTGAAAAACAAAACAAATGATCAGCAACATTTTAAGCAAAAAGTTTAAAAAGATTACTTCAGACTTTTAGTTTAGTCCATGCAGTTAACTCCCGTTCTGCTTGATATTTATGAACATTTCAGCTCTCCATGAGAGTCTTGAAAGTTTTTTCAAGGTTACCATAACTTATGATAACCTGGGATTCCATTTTGTTATTTAGCCAAATTGATAACTTAAAAATTTTAAAAAGGCAAAAACCTTTACTCATAAAGAGGGAAGACTTAGCTTTCCAAACAACCTGTCTCTTTTCTTTCCCTTCTTTTTCCTGCAGTTTATTCAAAAGGCAAACAAAAATTTTTATTATCCTTTAATATTATATAAAAATCTTGTTCAAGAGAGAAATTCAAATTTCACCTTTTGCATTAGTGTACTATTAATGTAAACCCCAATTTTTAATAAAACCTGATAGACAAATCTACCCAATTTTAATGTTTGACCATAAGGTTAAGATTTTCATTAACCTTTTACAACCCTTTACAAATTTTTGTTAAAAAAATGATCAGTGCTCTAAGAAAAACGTGTTATGCTTTTACTCCAATCTTCACTTTATGGAAGACCTAAGCAATTCCCCTTTAATTTTAGCCAATATGTTCACACACAATTTCCTTCACAAAATTAATTTTTCACAAACCTTCCACAACTTGCTCAAACCTTCAGCTTTATCCTATCTAACTTAAAATAATCCTTTAACCCTTTAAGCAGAAAAATCCACATTCCCATGCCTTTTTATAATTTTTTATCAAAAACATATTTCACTATCCTTAACACACCTTGCATATAAAATATTTTATTTCCCAACAATTACTAAAGTCATGTAAACTAAAGGCATAATGGTTTTTATTTTTCTGATAAAATATTTAAGCTCTTTTTTAAAAAACCAATTAGCTAATGCTCTTTCACATTAGACACACATCACATATAAATACACAGACACACAGAAGATTCAATAGTTGTAAGGGTTTTCATTTTCCCATTTCTTAATTAGATTACTACCTTCTGGGTGGAGCCCTTGGAGGAACAGGGCCAGGAAAGCATTACAGTTTCTACAGCCTAATAAGCAGGCACAGCTGGAAGGCAAAAACAAATCCCAAAAATTAAGGGTCCCATTTTTATACTGGATCCCCAAAAGAAATGCTGCAGAAAAAAACAATGCAATGATTTTATCATGTATTTTTTTGCAAAGCAATCCAAAGCCAATTAGCCTATTCTCTGATTAGCCCATCCCCCATGGGAGGTTTATCTCTCAGTGGGCAGGGGAACATCTCCATACCTTCTGGGTGGCCAAGAGCATACTACTTTGATCCAAACGTGCAAGGAGCTGAGTATCCCCCCATAACTTTCATTAGCTAGCTCCAAAACTATATTTCCTACCTAGTTATTACACACCAAAGCTCTCTCATAATGTAAAGTAACTTCTGATACCCCCAAAAGTAAAAAATGTCAGATAATGCAATGCAAAATAGAACAGAGCCTTAGATTTTGAGAGGGATCTATTTGCTTTTAATTCCTGGGGTTGCATGATGAAAACAGAGGATTTTCCCAAAACGGGGACTGTGGCACCTCCTCTGTTTTCCCAAGGAGTCCCAGGCTTGAATAAGCAGACTTTTATATATAGCACTTTAAAAAAAAGTTTTAAAAATTTCTTATTACCCAACTTTTGCCAGGCCAAACAGCCAATATTTCTGGCTTTTAAACTTTACCAAAGGCAACCTCCCAGGTGCTCAGAGAAAGGAAAATTCAAAATGGTCCATGGAGGGGAAGATAATCAACAAATGATAAAGGTTACACAGATATCAAATGAGAAAGGACTCAGTCCCTAAGCCAGGATTGAACCCTGAACCAAGGCCACCATTGTGAAAAGACAAAGCCTTAGTTACTAAGCTACAGCACTGGGCAGTTTCCATTGCCCTTCCCAGAAGGAGCCTAGAGCAGCCAATTTTGAGCTTGCAATGGTTGTTAACTGCTCAAGATAATTTTTATAGCTAGTTATGACAGGCACCCCAAAATTTCTGTCTGCTGGATGGCAGAGACCAAGAGAAAGTACCACCATGTGGCTACAAGGTCAAGCTCCCAAGGACATAAAACAAGACTAAAAGGAAATTTCATCCAGTTTTTCCCCAACAGGGACCCGCAGCAAAGTTGATAACTGATGAGTTTGCTGGACTGTCTTGAACAGCAGGCTTATGGAGGCCTAAGCCTGTGTTCTATCCTAAGGTATTCCTCTTTATGACAGAGTAATACAGAAAGACAAATTTATAACACAAAGTACACAAGATTCGCTACAGCAGCCACTCTGCTTAGCACCCAATGTCGAACTGGCAAAGCTCAAACTTGTCCCCGGATTGGCCCTGTCATCTTTAATTCAACAAACAACCAGAAGTTAACATATGGTCTTTGGGCAAGATGGTCACCCTGAGTAACAGAAAATATAGGAAAGGGAAAGAAGAGAAAGAGACAGAGAAAAAAGTATTGCCTGTGGCAGAGTGGGACAGGTGAAAAGAGCTCAGGGAGGCGAGAGAAAGACCTACCCATTGCAGCGACATGGAATCAAAAGTTCAGGTGGCCACTTGTCAGTGGCAAAGGGATCTTTTCCAGCAGTCCCATCAGCTCTCAAATTTCCCCTTTTGGGGAGATAAGAGCTTCCCATGTCCCAAGATCCTGTACATACCTAACCCTGTCACCTGTAGCCATTGGCAAAGAGTGCAAGACAGATTAATCCAAAGAGAATAGTGGTTAACATTCCATAATGCCAAATCCATTTTTAGTTGAGAGGAACTTTCCTAAGCAGGATCTCTAACCCCCTAAATCTTAGGAAGGACTAATCTTCGTAAGTTTGGTCTCGAACACAAGTTGGTTTAAGCATGCTTGCCTTTTTCCTAAGAGGGTCCTTTAACCCACTCCATCTTAGGAGAGAGTCTAAATCCCCTAAATTGGGCCTCTAACCCAATCCCACCCTTTACCCAGGTAAAATGCACCCCACTTACCCAAAGTCACCAATTGGTGTTGCAGTTTATTTCCTCTGGGTCAGGGGTCTCCTCAATATCATCCTTTCATGGTTACCAGGAAGATGTTACTGAAAAGGGGCCCCAATCCAGACCGCAAGAGAGAGGTCTTGGATCTCACACAAATAAAAATTCAAAGTGATTCCATAAAGTGAAAGCAAGTTTATTAGAGGAGTAAAGAAACAAAAGAATGGCTACTCCATAGGCAGAGCAGACCCAAGAGCTGCTGACTGGCCACTTTTATGGTCATTTCCTGATTATGTGCTAAACAAGGGGTGAATTATTCATGAGCTTTCCAGGAAAGGAGTGGGCAATTCACAGGACTGAGGATTCCTCCCCTTGTTAAGCCATATAAGGTAACTTCCTAGTGTTGCCATGGCATTTATAACCTGTCAAGGCACTGGTGGGAGTGTCTTTTAGCATGCTAATCATTATAATTAGCATATAACAAGAATGACCAGGTCACTTTCATTGCCATCTTAGTTTTGGTGGAATTTGGCCAGCTTCTTTACCACATGCTGTTTTGTAAGGTCTCTGTGACCTGTATCTTGTGCTGATGTCCTACTCATCCCGTGACATAGAATGCCAACCACCTGGGAATGCAGCCCAGTAGGTCTCAGTCTCCTTTTACCCAGCCCCTATTCAAGATGGAGTCACTCTGGTTCAAATGCCTCTGACAAAAGGACGACTGATATCTTTCTAGATTTAAGAAAGGCATAAAAGAGGAAACTTCTATACAAGAACCTTATTTAAGTAAAGGTTACTGAGGAAATTTAAGGCATAAATGTCTAAAAGGAAACTTTAATTTATAGATATAAATAAAAATATATGTATAATGTCTTATACAGGAATGTGCAAATATATTGACGTGCATTTTCTTTACGATATAAGCAATATTTTTCAAATCTAATATTCTCACTATGTGCAGTGATATTGAACAATTAGTTTCTCTTTTAATATTACAATATTCATTTTTGCACAGTAGCAAAATATGTCAGTGTTTAGACTGCCAAATCTAGAGGGGTAAAATAATTGTGACAACAAAAAGTACATTTTAAGCAAACATTTTTGAAAGAAAGAATCTGAATGTTTATGGTTTTGAAAAAAATCTTCTCATAAACTTTCACTGAAGTACTCATATCAATTTTGCACATTAGCACAGTCTCAAACCCAGATCCTGACAACGTTGGCAAACTCTAAAATAAATCTGGATATAGAATATAAGGTCAATGAAAATAAAACACAATTCACTACACAGGCAAAGCAAAAGTTTTGTTATTGGAACATTAAAGAATGTAGTAATAATTAGTCAAAAATTATGATTAGGTTATACTTACCAATCCATTGTCAAGCTATACATAAATCACCCTGGGCAATTAGAAAACACTTATTAGAATAATGTGGTTCAGACGAACCCAATACAAATGTAAATCTGAAGCTACCTCTGAATCACAAAAAGTCTCTGTGTGTTTGGCAGGGCTACCACATTCTGAATATTGAAGGTCCTATAAAATATAAAAGATCAAAGGGGAATACTGGGGAAATGAGGCAAGATGAGATAGGAAACACTAACATTTTTAACCCACTTTCCACTTGTCATTTTCCCTAAACTTTGAGGCCTTCTATTTTCTACTTATGTATTTTCAATCTATAAAAATTATGGTTTTGTTGAGGGTAAAATTAATTTACCTCTTCTATGTCTATCTTATTAGCTGAATAATAACCAAGAGACAACTTCAGACATGCATTTCCACCATTGCCTCACTCTGATTATCTTAACAGAACCACCTGGAGCACCTATTACTGAACATTATTTTTAAATACTTTCATTTGTCATGAACTTATAAGGTTTCTACTCTTTATTCACCTGTAAGTTTTGGAAAACCTCAGTTCAGCCAAAGTAATCAGAAACCAGTTTGCATCTATGTGGCTATTTACAAGGGGTGTAGACACTACAGTCCCAGTTTCTAAATTGAAAACTGTATATAATATGGAGTCTCTCTCATGTTGCACAATCTAGATTTTAAGTCTACTTCTTCATAATAATTCTCACTGCCATAAGCTATCATCTTTGTTAACACTGTTAACAAGAAAGAAAGGGAAGATAGTAGAAAAAGAGAGAAAGGGAGAGTGCCTGAACTCATTTGAGGTTGCCTAAAACATTATTTTGGTAATGCACCCCTTTCGGAATCTGAAAAAAGCTACGGACACCCTCCACATAAAAATACAAGCATATGCAGGCACACATACACAAACGCACATGTGCACACATAATTTTGCAATTTCAGAGTGTTTTAAATGACTCTCAAATTACATAACTTACTTAACTTAGTTGAGAATTCCTACCTTAAATTGTGTCCCATCTTTATAGAATCATCAAATCAAATAAGTGCACTCGAATGTGACCCTGTGCTACATGATGAAACTGGGCTACAAGTTACCAATTAATGCAAATGCTATTACTGAGTTTATTATATTTTCATAATTTGTTATTTCCACAATCTTCCACTCCATTACCTGAGGCTTTGGAGCAGTTAGATGAGCAGCAGTATGGCCGTTGCTAAGGATATCAGAGAGATGGGCTATGTACACAACAGGAACTATATAAAGTCCTCTCTTCAAACAAGGGACCAAATGTTTTTCATCACATTAAAGGAGCCTTAAGATGATAGATGTTGGCATATTTAGCTCATGACAGTGTTATTTTTAGTAACATTGCCATTGGTTTTTAAATGTCAGAAATGGGTTTTCAAAGAAAATTTTATATTATAAGCATTATGTTCATTTTTACTCTGAACCCCTCTGTTATTCATTGGATCTTGGAAGGTGCATGCTGAAAGTTTTAATAGCTCTTTTAATTGTGTTTTAATTAATACTACATGGCAGTGGCTCTCAAAAGTGGGGACCCTAAAGAACCACCGAAAAGCAGTATGGGAAACAACCTCTGTACCTCATACAGTGCCAAAAACAGTTCATTTTGCCCTCCACCAGAGGGTAAAAACCTGGTAATACATGGACAATGGGCTAGAAAATTCACAAGGGTTTTATGTAGTGAGCAGTAGGGAAATTTTATGCCTAAGCTAAAGAGTGTTCTAAACATGCCCAGAAAAGCTTAGAAACAAATCTTACAAGGATCAAATTGTTCACAAGTAACTTCACTACATCTCAGAACAAAACTCAACATTAATTATAACAAACATATCTAGCACCCAACGTGATAAATTTCACACTATCTGGCATACAATAAAAAATTACCAGGCATTCAAAGGAGCAGTAAAATACAACCAATGAAGAAGAGAAAAGTAAATCAGTAAAATCAGACCCAGAAGTAATAGGGACAATGGAATTTGTAGAAAAAGTAAAGAAAAAGTATTAAAACAGTTATTATATCAATATTCCATTTTTCATATGTTCAAAAAGGTAGAAGAAGATATAAATATGTTAAGGAGGAAGATGAAGGATTAAAAAAATGACAGAGGTGAAAAAACATGCCAGATGGTATTAACAGATGATTAGACACTGCAGAAAAATAATTTAGTGCTTCATCACATAGCAAGTTTAAATAGTTTAGAAACTACCTAAAATTAAACAGAAAAAAGGACAAACAACCGATAATCAGTGAGCTGTGGCACAACCTCAAGCTGTTTAATATAAGTGTAATTGTAGTCCTCAAGAAAAGGGGGCAGAAAAATATTTTGAATAAATAATGGCCAAAGGAGATTAGTTCTAGAATGGTGATGTAAGGAACTCCACAGATACTCCCCCCAGCAAAAGCATCATAACTGGTAAAACAATATTTTTAAAGTAAACGTTTTAAGTCTCTGAAAATTGTCTTAAGAGCACATAGCAAATGAAACAATGATTCAAGAAAATCTATCAAATCTCACTATGAACAGTGAGACTGTAGCACTTGAAACACAGCCTGCTCCCTCCATTTTCCCTCCGCTCCACCAGCTCAGCCTGATCCAAGCTCTACTCCAAGTGGGTGCAGCCAAAAACACAGACTCTTTCTCCCTACTTCTTACCAGTGAAGACTTCACTATCTGCTCTGGAGTGGCAGGCCACCAACATTTTTGACCCCTCTCTAGTTCCACATGACAGAAGCTCTATCCTGGGCAGGAGCGACTTAGAACTTTGAGATTCTTCATTCACCAGCCCACAACCATAGGGGAGAGTTCTACCCAAGGCAAGACAGGCTAAGAATTACCAGTGCCCCAACAACTTTCATGATAACACTCAAAACATTAGGAATGGAAGGAAACTTCCTAAACATAAAGTACATTTATGAAAAACTCACAACTAACCTCATACTTAATGAAAGACTGACAATTTTTCCCATAAGATTAGGCACAGGATTCCCGATTTCACCACTGCTATTCAACACCATACTGGAAATTCTAGCCATAGAAGTTAGACAAAAAAGAAATAAAAGTCATCCAAATTACAAAGGAAGAAGCGATACTATCACAGATAGTGAAGTGAAACTACTCACAGATGATATGTTCCTATATAAAGAAAATCCGAAGGATTCCACAAGAAAGCAACTAGAGCCAGAAGTGTTGGCTCATGCCTGTAATCCCAGCACATTGGGAGGCCAAGGCAGAAAGATCACTTGAGGCCAATTCAAGACCAGCTTGGGAAACATAGCAAGACCTCATCTCTACAAAAAAAGATTTTTTTTTTTTTAAATTAGCTGGGCATGGCGGTGTGTGGCTAAAGTCCCAGCTACTTGGGAGGCTTAGGCAGGAGCATCACATAAACACCCAGGAGTAAAAGGCTATGATCATACCACTGCACTCCAGCCTGGGTGACAGAGTGAGACTCTGTCTCAAAAAATAAAAATGAAAAACAAGGAAATAATAGCTAATAAATAAATTTAGCAAAGCTATAGGGTATAAGATAAATACACAGGAAATTAAGAAAGCAATTTTATTTATGATAAAGAGTACCTAGAAATAAATTTAACTAATGAAGTAAAAGACTTACACACTGAAAACTACAAAACCTTGTTGAAAGAAATTAAAGAAAACCTAAATAAACAGAGATATCCGGTGCTCATGGATGGAAATATTTAATATTGTTAGGGTGTCAACATTACCCAAAGTGATTTACAGATTCAACACGATTTCAATATTCCAATAGCATTTTTGCATTTATGAAAAAAGCTGATCTTCAAATTCATATGAAACTGCAAGGGGCCCTAAATAGCCAAAATAATCTTGAAGAAGCAGAACAAATTAAGATTCACATTTCTCAGTATCAGACCCTGCTACTAAACTACAGTGATTAAAACAGTGTGCTACTAGCATAAGGGCAGACACATAGACAATGCAACAGAAATAAGAAGCCTGAAATAAACACATATATCTATGGCCAAATAATTTTTTACTAGGGTGCCGTGTTCAACCAATGGGAGAAAAGTCTCTTCAACAGATGGTGCTGGTACAACTGGATCTCCACATACAAAAGAATGAACTTGAACCCCTACTTTACACCATATAATAGGGAACTTCAAATAATTCATGGAAAATGCATATTATAATAAAACTAACCACAGCATTCAAAATTCTTTTACACCAAAATAAACCCATACTGTTATAACGTGTCTGAACAGGATTTAGCTTGAGGCACTCAGAATGATAAGTCCCTATCACAGCAACATGAAGTCTGCTAAATTTGAAACAAGAACAAATATCAATATTATAGTGAAGCTTGAGTGGAAGAACAGTGAAATCACTGATGCTTTATGAAAAGATTATGGGAACAATGGCACCAAAAAAATAGATATTTGCAAATGAATAACTCATTTTAAGAAGAGACGAGCAGAAACAATAGCCAACACCACAGACATCTCAATTGTTTCAGCATACACATTTCTGACTAAAAATTAAAGTTTAGCAAACTTTACACTTGATGAGTGCCATAACCATTGCACCAAGATCAGCTGCAGACAAGAGAAGAGTTTTCAATGGAAATTTTTAAAAAGTGGGATCAACATCCTAAAGCATTGCTTCAAAGACTTGTAACAGGAGACAAAATGAGGCTTTACCAGAACTATCCTGAAGACAAACACAGTCAAAACAATGGCAACAAAGAGGTCGAAGTGGACCAGTCAAGAGCAAGGGTCATGGACACAGTTTTTTGGGTTGCTCAAGGCATTTTGCTTCTTGACTTTATGGAAGGCCAAAGCACAATAATATCTGTTTATTATTAGAGTATTTAGGGTTAGCCAAATCTTTAGCAGAAAAATGCCTGGGAAATCATCACCAGAAAAATACTTCTTCACCACAACAATGCTCCCACTCATTCTTACCAAACAAGGGGAATTTTGTGAGAGTTTCAGTGGGAAATCATTAGGCATCCACTTTACAGTCCTGACTTGGTTCTTTCTGACTTCTTTTATTTCAGAATCTTAAAAAGTCTGTAAGGGCATCAATTTTTCTTCAGTTAATAATGAAATAAAAGAATGCATTGACATGCTTAAACCCCCAGGACCCTAAGTTCTTTAGGAATGGACTAAATTATATCACAATTCCCGAGTCCTTTCAACTATCTGGAGAGACTTCTGAAGAGGGACAGGTGCAAACAAAGCCAGACTGCAAAGACTAAAATAAATATCTAACTCTTCACTACCAAGACATAGGCAAACACCTAAAAGTATCAAGACAATCAAGGAAAGCATGACTACACAGAATTAACTAAATAACCAGGGAGCAATCCTGAAAAAATAGAGATATATGACCTTTCAGACAGAGAATTCAAAATACCTGTTTTGAGGAAACTCAAAGATATTCAAGAGAACACAAAGAAAGAAATCAGACTTCTATCAAATAAATTTAATAAAGAGATTGAAATAATTAAAATGAATCAAGTAGAAATTATGGATGTGAAAAATGCAATTGGAATACTGAAGAATGCATCAAAGTCTTTCAATAGCAAAACTGATAAAGCAGTAGAAAGAATTAATGAGCTTGAAGACAGGCTATTTGAAAATACAGTCATGACCAGGCATGGTGGCTCACATCTGTAATCTCAGCACTTTGGGAGGCCGAGGTGAGAGGATCACTTGAAGTCAGAAGTTTAAGATCAGCCTGGCCAACACGGTGAAGCCCTGTCTCTACTAAAAATACAAAAAAAAAAAAAAAAAAATAGCCAGGCATGGTGGCAGGCACTTGTAATCCCAGCTACTCAGGAGGCTGAGGCAGGAGAATCACTTGAACCCGGGAGGTGGAGGTTGCAGGGAGCCAAGATCACACCACTGCACTCCAGCCTGGGTGACACAGTGAGACTCCATAAAAAAAAAAAAAAAAAAAGAAAAAGAAAGAGAGGGAAAAAAGAAAACACAGTCAGAAATGACCCAAAAAAAAGGATAAAAAATAATTAAGCACACCTACAGGATGTAGAAAATACTCTAAAAAGGCCAAATCTAAGCATTATTGGCCTTAAAGAGGAAGTGGGGGGGGGGGTGGTTGAAAGTTTATTCAAAGAAATAATAAAAGAGAACTTTCCTAACCTAAAGAAATATATCAATATTAAGGTATAAGAAGGTTATAGAAGACCAAACATATTTACCTCAAAGGAGACTACCTCAAGGCATTTAATAAACTCCCAAAGATCAGGGACAAAGAAAGGATACTAAAAGCAGCATGCAAAAAGAAACAAATAGCAAACAAAGGAGGAGCAGACCTTTCAGTGGAAACCTTACAGGCCAGAAGAGAGTGGCATGACATATTTAAAGTGCTGAAGCATAAAAAAGCTTTTACCCAAGGACAATATATCTGGTGAAAATATCCTTCAAACATGACTGAGAAAAAAGTTTCCCAGACAAACAAAAGCTTAGGGATTTCTTTTTAGATTTATTTTTATTTATTTTAATTATTCTATTTTATTTTTTCATAATTCTAAGTACATTCTGAAGCAAAGAGATTTCATTATCACCAGATGTGTCCTACAAAAAATGCTGAAGGGAGTACTTCAATAAGAAAATAGAACACTTATGAGCAATAAGTAATTACCTGAAGGTGCAAAACTCACTGGTAATAGTAAGTACACAGAAAAACACAAAATATTATAATACTGTAACTGTCATGTGTAAACTATTATCCTAAGTAGTAAGACTAAATTATGAACCAATCAAAAATAATACCTACAACAACTTTTCAAGACATATGCAGTAAAATAAAATAGAAATAGAAACAATAAAAGCTTAAAAATTAGGAGGACAAAGTTAAGGCATAGAGATTTTATTAGACTTCTTTTTGCTTCTTTGTTTATTTATGCAAACAGTGTTAAATTGCTATCCACTTAAAATAATCCCATGTAAGATGGTATTTGCAAGCTTCCTAATGACTTCAAAAAAACAATAAAAACAACAGATACAATAAAAAATTAAAAGCAAGAAAATAAATCATATCACCAGAGAAGACCACCTTCACTAAATAAAAGACAAGACAAGATAAGAAAACAACAAAACAACCAGAAAACAAATAACAAAATGGCAGGAGAAAATCCTTACTTATCAATAATAACATTGAATGTAAATGGACTGAACTCTCCAATCAAAACACAGAGATAGGGCTGGGCATGGTGGCTCACACCTGTAATCCTAACACTGGGAGGCTGAGGCAGGTGGATCACCTGAGCTCAGGAGTTTGAGAGCAGCCTAGCCAAAATAGTGAAACTCCATCACCCCTAAAAATACAAAAATTAGCCAAATGTGGTGATGCATCTCTATAGTCCCAACTACTCAGGAGGCTGACACAGGAGAATCACTAGAACCAGGGAGGTAGAGGTTGCAGTGAGCCAAGATTTCACCACTGCACTCCAGTCTGAGTGACACAGCAAGACTCAATCTCAAAAAACAAAAAAGACAGAGAGAGGCTGAATGGACTAAAAAGACAGACACATTGATCTGTGATCTGTTGCCTGCAAGAAACATGCTTCACCTATAAAGACAAACATAGACTGAAAATAAAGGGAGGGAAAAGGATATTTTATGCCTATGGTAACAAAAAAAAAGAGCAGGAGTCACTATGTTTTTATCAAACCAACTAGATTTCAAGACAAACTATAAGAAACAAAGAAGGTCAATATATAATGATAAAGGGGTCAATTCAGCAAAAGAATATAACAATTGCAAATATATATGCCCAACACTGGAGCACTCAGATATATAAAGCAAACATTATTACAACTAAGGAGAGAGATAGACCCCAATAAAAAGAAAATAGCTGGACATTTCAACACATCACTTTCAGCATTGAACAGGTCTTCCAGAAAGAAAATCAAAAAAGAAAATCAGACTTCATCTGCACTATAGACCAAATGGTTCTAATAGATATTTACAAAATATTTCATCCAATGGCTATAAAATAAATATTTTTTCCTTAGCATATTAATCATTCTCAAGAATAGAAGATATATTAAATCACAAAACAAGTCTTAAAATATTCAAAAACATTGAAATAATATGAAGCATCTTCTCTGAAGACACTGGAAGAAAATTAGAAATCAATAACGAGGAATTTTAGAAACTACACAAATAGATGGAAATTAAACAATATGCTCTTGAATGACAAGTGGATCAATAAAAGCTACAGAAAAGTGGTCAGACTGTTAAAAGAAAAACCAATCCAAAGGTTAGCAACCTCAAAGACTGAAGGTAGATAATCCCACAAAGATGAGAAGAAAAAAAACAGTGTAAGAACATTGAAAACAGAAACCCAGAGTACCCTCCTTCCTCCAAATTACCACATCACCTCTCCAGCAAGGGTTTGGAATGGGGCTGAGGCTGAGATGGCTTTAATGACAGAAGTAGATTTCAGACGATGGATAGGAATGAAGTCCACTGGCAAAAGGAGCATGTTGTAACCCAATGAAAAGAAACTAAAAATCATGATAAACATTGCAGGAGTTGACAGACAAAATAGCCAGTATAGAGAACAACAACAACAACAAAAAAAAAAAACCGTCCTGGTATAGCTGAAAAACACTACATGAATTTCATAATGTACTCACAAGTATTAATAGGACAACAGACCAATAGAAGGAAAGAATCTCAGAGCTCGAAGACTGCCTTTCTGAAATAAACACTCCCCAGCAAATGCAAAAGAACAGAACTCATAACAGTCTGTCAGACCACAGTGCAATCAAATTAGAACTCGGGATTAAGAAATTCACTCAAAGCTGCACAACTACATGGAAACTGAACAAACTGCTCCAGAATGACTACGGGGTACATAACAAAATTAAGGCAGAAATAAATAAGTTCTTTGAAACCAATGAGAACAAAGACACAACGTACCAGAATCTCTGGGACACAGCTAAAGCAGGGCTTAGAGGGAAACATATACCACTAAATGCCCACAGGAGAAAGCAAAAAAGATCTAAAATTGACACCCGAACATCACAATTGAAAGACCTAGAGAGGGAAGAGAAAACAAATTCAAAAGATAGCAGAAGACAAGAAATAACTTAGATCAGAGCAGATCTGAAGGAGACAGAGACGTGAAAAACCTTTCAAAAAATCGATTAGTCCAGGAGCTGATTTTCTGAAAAGGTTAACAAAATACATAGACTTCTAGACAGACTAATATAGAAGAAAAGAGATGAATAAAATAGACCAAAAAAAAAGGATAAACAGGATATCAGCACTGATCCCACAGAAATGCAAACTACCATCAAAGAACACTATCAACATCTCTACACAAATAAACTAGAAAATCCAGAAAAAATGGAAAAATTCCTGGACACATACACCCTTCCAAGACTAAACCAGGAAGAAGTTGAATCCCTGAATATACCAATAACAAGTTCTGAAATTGAGGCAGTAATTAAGAACCTACCAACCAAAAAAAGCCCAGGACCAGATGGATTCACAGCCGAATTCTACCAAAGGTACAAAAAGGAGCTGGAACTATTCCTTCTGAAACTATTCCAAACAATAGAAAAAGACAGACTCCTCCCTAACTCATTCTATGAGGCCAGTATCATCCTGATACCAAAACCAGGCAGAGACAAAACAAAAAAAGAAAATTTCAGGCCAATATCCCTGATGAACATCGAAGCAAAAATCCTCAATAAAATAATGGCAAACAGAATCCAGCAGCTCATCAAAAAGCTTATCTACCACGATCAAGTTGGCATAATCCCTGGGATGCAAGGCTGGTTCAACATAAGCAAATCAATAAATGTATTCCATTACATAAACAGAACCAATGACAAAAACCACATGATTATCTCAATAGATGCAGAAAAGGCCTTTGATAAAATTCAACAACCCTTCATGCTAAAAACTCTCAATAAAGTAGGTACTGATGAAACTTATCTCAAAATAATAAGAGCTACTTATGGTAAACCTACAACCAATATCATAGTGAATGGGCAAAAGCTGGAAGCATTCACTTTGAAAAGCAGTACTACCCAAGGATGCCCTCTCTCACCACTCCTATTCAACATAGTATTGGAAGTTCTGGCCAGGGCAATCAGGCAAGAGAAAGAAATAGAGGGTATTCAAATAGGAAAAGAGAAAGTCAAATTTTCTCTTTGCAGATGACATGATTGTATATTTAGAAAGCCCCATCATCTCAACCCAAAATCTCCTTAAGCTGATAAGCAACTTCAGGAAAGTCTCAGAATATAAAATCAGTGTGCAAAAATCACAAGCATTTCTATACACCAATAACGGAGAGCCAAATCAGAGTGAACTCCCATTGACAACTGATACAAAGAGAATAAAATACCTAGAAATACAACTTACAAGGGATGTGAAGATCTCTTCAAGGAGAACTAGAAACCATTACTCAAGGAAATAAGAGACAACACAAACAAATGAAAAAACATTCCATGCTCATGGATAGGAAGAATCAATATCATGAAAATGGTCATATTGCCCAAAGTAATTTACAGATTCAATGTTATCCCCATCATGCTACAATTGACTTTCTTTACAGAATTAGAAATAACTACTTTAAATTTCATATGGAACCAAAAAAGAGCCCATATAGCCAAGACAATCCTAAGAAAAAGAACAAAGCTGGAGGCATCACACTACCTGACTTCAAACTATACTACAAGGCTATGGTAACCAAAACAGCATGGTACTGGTACCAAAACAGATATATAGACCAATGGAACAGAACAGGGACTTCAGAAATAACACCACACATCTACAACCATCAGATCTTTGAAAAACCTAACAAAAACAAGCAATGGGGAAAGGATTCCCTATTGAACAAATGGTGTTGGGGATACTGGCTAGCCATATGCAAAAAACTGAAACTGAACCCCTTCCTTACACCTTATACAAAAGTTAACTCAAGATGGATTAAAGACTTAACCATAAGACGTAAAACCATATAAACCCTAGAAGAAAACCTAGGCAATACCATTCAGGACATAGGCATGGGCAAAGATTTCATGACTAAAACACCAAAAGCAATGGCAACAAAAGCCAAAACTGACAAATGGGATCTAATTAAACTAAAGCACTTCTGCACAGCAAAAGAAACTATCATCAGAGTGAACAGGCAACCTACAGAATGGGAGAAAATTTTTGCAATCTATCCATCTGACAAAGGGCCAATATCCAGAATCTACAAAGAACTAAAACAAATTTACAAGAAAAAAAACAACCCCATCAAAAAGTGGGTAAAGGATATGAACAGACGTTTCTCCGAAGAAGACATTTATGGAGCCACCAAACATACGGAAAGGAGCTCACCATCACTGGTCACTAGAGAAATACAAATCAAAACCACAATGAGATACCGTCTCACACCAGTTAGAATGGCAATGATTAAAAAGTCAGGAAACAACAGATGCTGGAGAGGATGTGGAGAAATTGGAATGCTTTTACACTGTTGGTGGGAGTGTAAATTAGTTCAACCATTGTGGAAGACAGTGTGGTGATTCCTCAAGGATCTAGAACCAGAAATATCATTTGACCTAGCAATCCCATTACTGGGTATATACCCAAAGGATTATAAATCATGCTGCTATAAAGACACATGCACACGTATGTTTACTGCAGCACTGTTCACAATAGCAAAGACTTGGAACCAACCCAAATACCCATCAATCATACACTGGATAAAGAAAATGTGGCATATATACACCATGGAATACTATGCAGCCACCAAAAAGGATGAGTTCATGTCCTTTGCAGGGACATAGATGAAGGTGGAAACCATAATTCTCAGCAAACTAACACAGGAACAAAAAACCAAACACCACATGTTCTCACTCATAATTGGGGGTTGAACAATGAGAACACATTGACACAGGGAGGGGAACATCACACATCAGGGCCTGTTGGGGGGAGGAGGATAGGAGAGGGATAGCATTAGGAGAAATACTTAATGTAGATGATGGGTTAATGGGTGCAGCAAACCACCATGGCATGTGTATACCTATGTAACAAACCTGCACGTTCTGCACATGTATCCCAGAACTTAAAGTATAATTTTAAAAAAAAAGAGAGAGAGAGAATTATGGGAGCTACAAGATGAGATTTGGGTGGTGGGGACACAGAGCCAAACCATATCATTCTGCCCCTGGCCCCCTCCCAAATCTCATGTCTTCATGTTCCAAAACCAATCTTGCCTTCCTGACAGTCCCCCAAAGTCCTAAGTCATTTCAGCATTAACACATATGTCCACAAAGTCTCAGCTGAGAAAAGGTATGTCCCTTCTGCCCATGAGCCTATAAAGTCAAAAGCAAGTTAGTTACTCCCTAGATACAATAGGGGTACAGCCATTGGGTAAATACGGCCACTCCAAATTGGAGAAATTGGCCAAAATAAAGGGGCTACAAGCTCCATGCAAGTCCAAAATCCAGTGGGGCAGTCAAATCTTAAAGCTCCAAAATGATATCCTCTGACTCAGTGTCTCGCATCTGGGTTACACTGATGCAAAAGGTGGGTTCCTATTGTCTTAGGCAGCTCTGCCCTTGTGGCTTTCAGGATATAGCTGCCTTCCTGGCTGCTTTCACAGGCCAGCATTGAGTGTCTGTGGCTTTTCCAGGTTCAAGGTGCAAGCTATTGGTGGATCTGCCATTCTGGGGTCTGGAGGATGGTGCCCTCTTCTCACAGCTCCACTATGTTGGTGCCCCAGTAGGGACTCTGCATGGGGGCTCCAACCCCACATTTCCCTTCTGCACTGCCCTAGCAGAGATTCTCCATGAGGGCCCCACCCCTGCAGCAAACTTCTGTCTGGGCATCCAAGCATTTTCATACATCCTCTGAAATACAGGTGAAGGTTCCCAAACCTCAGTTTTTGACTTCTGTGGACCTGCAGGCTCAACACCACATGGAAGCTGCCAAGGCTTGGGGCTTCCACCCTCTGAAGCAACAGCCCAAACTGTACCTTGGCCCCTTTTAGTCACAGCTGGAGTGGCTGGGATTCAGGTCATCAAGTCCCTATATTGCACACAGCAGAGGGACCCTGGGCCTGGCGCATGAAACCAATTTTTCCTCCTAAACCTCCAGGCCTGTGATGGGAGGGGCTACTGCAAAGATCTCTGACATGCCCTGGAGACATTTTCCCCATTGTCCTGGAGATTAACATTTGGCTCCGCGTTACTTATGCAAATTTCTGAAGCCAGCCTGAATTTCTCCTCAGAAACTGAGATTTTCTTTTCTATCACATTGTCAGGCTGCAAATTTTCTGAACTGTTATGCTCTGTTTCCTGTTTAAAAGTGAATGCCTATAACAGCACCAAGGTCACCTCTTGAATGCTTTGCTGCTTAGAAATTTCTTCCACCAGATACCCTAAATCATCTCTTTCAAGTTCAAAGCTCCACAAATCTCTAGGGCAGGGGCAAAATGCTGCCAGTCTCTTTGCTAAAACGTAACAAGAGTCACCTTTGCTCCAGTACCCAACAAATTCTTCATCTTCATCTGAGATCACCTCAGCCTGGATTTCATTGTCCATATCATTATCAGCATTTTGTCAAAGCCATTCAACTAGTCTCTAGTGAGTTCAAAACTTTCCCACATTTTCCTGTCTTCTTCTGAGCCCTCCAAACTGTTCCAACCTCTGCGTCTTACCCACTTCCAAAGTCACTTCCACATTTTCAGGTATCTTCAGCAATGCCCCACTCTACTAGTACCAATTTACTGTATCAGTCTGTTTTCATGCTGCTGATAAAGACATACCTGAGACTAGGAAGAAAAAGAGGTTTAATGGACTTACAGTTCCACATGGCTGGAGAGGCCTCACAATCATGGTGGAAGGCAAGGAGGAGCAAGTCATGTCTTACATGAATGATGGCAGGCAAAAAAAGAACTTGTGCAGGGAAACTTCTGTTTATAAAACCATCAGATCTCGTGAGAATTATTCACTATCACGAGAACAGCATGAAAAAAACCCACATGGTTCAATTATCTCCCACTGGGTCCCTCCCACAACATGTGGGAATTATGGGAACTACAAGATAAGATTTGTGTGGGGACACAGTGCCAAACCATACCAAACTCCCACACAGTAAGAGTGGGAGACTTTAACAACCCACTGAAAATATTAGATGGATAATTGAGAGAGAAAATTAACAAAGATATTCAGGACCTGAACTCAGCACTGCATCAAAAGGACCTGATGTATATACACACACACACACACACACATTTATATATATATACATAAATATATATATACACATAAATATATATAAATATATATATACACATAAATATATATAAATATATATATACATAAATATATATATAAATATATATATATAAATATATATATATACATAAATATATATATAAATATATATATATAAATATATATATATACACACAAATACATATATATTTGTCTGGAGCATTCTGTGTGTATACATGTATGTGTATATATATATATATACACATACATGTATACACACACACACACACACACACACACGTACACAGAATGCTCCAGCCAAAAACAACAGAATATACATTTGTGTCAATGCCACATGTCACTTACTCTAAAACTGATCACATTATCAGAAGCAAAACACTCCCCAGCAAATGCAAAAGATGTGAAATGTTTGTGGTATCTCAAACCACAGAGCAATCAAATTTTATATTGAGACTAATAAATTCACTCAAAACCATGCAATTACATGGAAATTAAATAGCCTGCTCCTGAGTGACTTTTAGGTAAATAGTGAAATTAAGGCAAAAATCAAGAAGTTCTCTGAAACTAATAAGTACAAAATACTACATACCCGCAACTTTGGGACACAGATAAGGGAGTGTTAAGAGGGAAATTTATAGCACTAAATGCCTACATCAAAAATCTAGAAAGATGTTAAATTAACAACCTAATTCACAACTGAACTAGAGAAGCAAGAACAAATCAACCCTGAAGCTAGCAGAAGATAAAAAATAACCAAAATCAGAGCTGAAATGAAGGAGATAGTGACATGAAAAACCACTCAAAATATCAACAATGCCAGGAGTTGGTTTTCTGAAAAAAACAATAAAATAGATAGACATCGAGCTAGACTAATAAAAAAGAAAAGAGAAGATTCAAATAAACACAATCAGAAATGAAAAGGGGAATATTACCACTGAACCCACAGAAATACAAACAACCATCAGAAAATATTATTAATACCTCTATGCACACAAACTAGCAAACGTAGAAGAGACAAATAAATTTCTGAACACATACACCCTCTCAAGATTGAACCAACAAAAAATTAAATCTCTGATCAGACCAATATCAAAATCTAAAATTGAGGCAGTAGTAGCATAGTAACCGAAAAAAAAAAAAAAAAAAAAAAGCCCAGAACCAGATATATTCACAGCTGAATTCCACCAGATGTACAAAGAAGAGCTGGTACCATTCCTACTGAAACTATACCAAAGAATTGAGGACGGACTCCTCCCTAACTCATTCTATAAGGTCAGCATCATCCTGAAAACAAAACCTGGCAGACAAAAAAAAAAAAAAACTTCAGGCCAACATACTAGAACATTGACGCGAAAATCCTCAATAAAATATTGGCAAACCAAATCCAGCAGCACATCAAAAAGCTTATCCACCACAATCAAGTAGGCTTTATCCCTGGGATGCAAGTTTGGCTCAACATACACAAATCAATAAATGTAATTCATCTCATAAAGAGCACTAATGACAAAAACCACATTATTATCTTAATAGATGCAGAAAAGGCTTTCAGTAAAATTCAACACCCCTTTATGTTAAAAACTCAATAAACTAGGTATTGATGGAACATACCTCAAAATAATAAGAGCCACATATGACAAACCCAGAGCCAATATCATACTAAATGGGTAAAAGCTGGAAGGCTTCCCCTTGAAAACAGGCAAAAGACAAAAAATGCCCTTTCTCTGCTTTTACACCGTTGGTGGGAATGTAAATTAATTCAACCATTGTGGAAGACAGTGTGGTGATTCCTCAAAGATCTAGAACCAGAAAAAACCATTTGACCCAGCAATCCCATTACTGAATATATACCCAATGGATTATAAATCATTCTACTACAAAGACACATGCACATGTATGTTTACTGCAGCACTATTTACAATAGCAAAGACTTGGAACCAAAACAAATGCCCATCAATGATAGACTGGATAAAGAAAATGTAGAACATGTACACCATGGAATACTATGAGCTCATGTTCTTCGCAGGGACATGGATGAAGCTGGAAGCCATCATTCTCAGCTAACTAACACAGGAACAAAAAACCAAACACCACATGTTCTCACTCATAAGTGGGAGTTGAACAGTGAGAACACATGGACACAGGGAGGGAAACATCACACACTGGGGCCTGTCAGGGGTTGGGGGACAAGTGGAGGGAGAGCATTAGCACAAATACCTAATGCATGCGGGACTTAAAACCTAGATGACGGGTTGATAGGTACAGAAAACCACCACGTCACATGTAAAACTATGTATCAAACCTGCACATTCTGCACATGTATCCTGCAACTTAAAGTAGGATTTTTACAAAATACCTTCTCATCACTCCTATTTAACATACTATTAGAACACAGAAGCAGAGCATAGAAAGTTCTGGCCAGGAAAATCAAGCAAAAGAAAGAAATAAAAGGCATGCAAATACAAATAGAGGAAGCCAAACTATGTCTGTTTGGAGATGACATGATCCTATATCTAGAAAACCCATGGTCTCAGCCCAAAAGCTTCTCAAGCTGATAAACAACTTCAGCAAAGTCTCAGGATACAAAATCAATGTACAAAAGTCACTAGCATTCTTATACACCAACAACAGTAAAGCCAAGAGCCAAATCAGGAGCAAACTCTCATTCACAATTGCCACAAAAGAATAAAATACCTAGGAATACAGCTTATGAGGGAGGCAAAATATCTCTACAAGGAGAACTACAGACTACTGCTCAAAGAAATCAGAGATAACACAAACAAATGGAAAATCATTTCATGTTCATGGACAGGAAGAATCAATACCATTAAAATGGCCATGCTGCCCAAAGCAATTTACAGATTCAATGTTATTCTTATTAAACTACCTATTAAACTACCATTGAGATTCTAAACAGAACTAGAGAAAACTATTTTAAAATTCATATCAAACCAACAAGGAGCCAGAATTACAAAGGCAATCCAAAGCAAAAAGAACAAAGCTGGAGGCATCATGCTACTCAAACCTAAACTCGACTACAGGGCTGCAGTAACCAAAATAGCATGGTATTGGTACAAAAACAGACACATAGACCAAAGAAACAGAATACAGAAGCTAGAAATAAGACTGCACACCTGCAACTATCTGATCTTTGAGAAATCTGAGAAAAACAAGCAATGGGGAAAGCATTCCTTATTCAATAAATGGTGCTGGGATAACAGGCTACACATATGCAGAAGATTGAAACTGGACCCCTTCCTTACACCACATACAAAAATTAGCTCAAGATGGATTAAAGACTTAAATGTAAAACCCAAAACTATAAAATCACGGAAAACAACCTATGCAATACCATTCAGGACATATGCCCAGGCAAAGATTTCATGATGAAAATGCCAAAAGCAATTGCAACAAAATCAAAGATAGAAAAATGAAATCTAATTAAACTAAAGAGTTTCTGCACAGCAAAAGAAACTATCAACAGAGTAAACAGAAAACCGAATGGGAGAAAATTTTTTGAAACTATGCATTTGACAAAAGCCTAATATCCAGCGTCTATAAGAACTTAAACAAATTTACAAGGAAAAAACCAAACAACCCCATTAAAAAGTGGGCAAAGGACATGAACAGACACTTTTCAAAAGAAGACATACGTCCAACCAACAATCATATGAAAAAAAGCAGCCGGGCGCGGTGGCTCAAACCTGTAATCCCAGCACTTTGGGAGGCCAAGGCAGGTGGATCACGAGGTCAGGAGATCAAGACCATCCTGGCTGAGGAGCCACGATGACCGAATAGGAACAGCTCCGGTCTACAGCTGCCAGTGTGAGCTACGCAGAAGACAGGTGATTTCTGCATTTCCATCTGAGGTACCGTGTTCATCTCACTAGGCAGTGCCAGACAGTGGGCGCAGGTCAGTGGGTGAGCGCACCGTGCGCCAGCCGAAGCAGGGGCGAGGCATTGCCTCACTCGGGAAGCGCAAGGGGTCAGGGAGTTCCCCTTCCAGGGGTGACAGACAGCACCTGGAAAATCGGGCCACTCCCACCCGAATACTGTGCTTTTCCGACGGGCTTAGGAAACGGTGCCCCAGGAGAGTATAGCCCGCACCTGGCTCAGAGGGTCCTACGCCCACGGAGTCTCGCTGATTGCTAGCACAGCAGTCTGAGATAAAACAGCAAGTCGGCAGCGAGGCTGGGGGAGGGGCGCCCGCCATTGCCCAGGCTTGCTTAGTTAACAAAGCAGCCTGGAAGCTTGAACTGGGTGGGGCCCACCACAGCTCAAGGAGGCCTGCCTGCCTCTGTAGGCTCCACCTCTGGGGGCAGGGCACACACAAACAAAAAGACAGCAGTAACCTCTGCAGACTTAAATGTCCCTGTCTGACAGCTGTGAGGAGAGCAGTGGTTCTCCCAGCACGCAGCTGGAGATCTGAGAACGGGCTGACTGCCTCCTCAAGTGGGTCCCTGACCCCTCACACCCGAGCAGCCTAACTGGGAGGCACCCCCCAGCAGGGGCAGACTGACACCTCACACGGCCGGCCAGGTACTCCAACAGACCTGCAGCTGAGGGTTCTGTCTGTTAGAAGGAAAACTAACAGAAAGGACATCCACACCAAAAACCCATCTGTACATCACCATCATCAAAGACCGAAAGTAGATAAAACCACAAAGATGGGGAAAAAACAGAGCAGAAAAACTGGAAACTCTAAAAACCAGAGTACCTCTCCTCCTCCAAAGGAACGCAGTTCCTCACCAGCAACGGAACAAAGCTGGACGGAGAATGACTTTGACGAGCTGAGAGAAGAAGGCTTCAGACGATCAAATTACTCTGAGCTACGGGAGGATATTCAAACCAAAGGCAAAGAAGTTGAAAACTTTGAAAAAAATTTAGAAGAATGTATAACTAGAATAACCAATAAAGAGAAGTGCTTAAAGGAGGTGATGGAGCTGAAAACCAAGGCTCGAGAACTACGTGAAGAATGCAGAAGCCTCAGGAGCCGATGCGATCAAATGGAAGAAAGGGTATCAGCCCTGGAAGATGAAATGAATGAAATGAAGCGAGAAGGGAAGTTTAGAGAAAAAAGAATAAAAAGAAACGAGCAAAGCCTCCAAGAAATGTGGGACTATGTGAAAACACCAAATCTATGTCTGATTGGTGTACCTGAAAGTGATGGGGAGAATGGAAACAAGTTGGAAAACACTCTGCAGGATATTATCCAGGAGAACTTCCCCAATCTAGCAAGGCAGGCCAACATTCAGATTCAGGAAATACAAAGAACGCCACAAAGATACTCCTTGAGAAGAGCAACTCCAAGACACATAATTGTCAGATTCACCAAAGTTGAAATGAAGGAAAAAATGTTAAGGGCAGCCAGAGAGAAAGGTCGGGTTACCATCAAAGGGAAGCCCATCAGACTAACAGCGGATCTCTCGGCAGAAACTCTACAAGCCAGAAGAGAGTGGGGGCCAATATTCAACATTCTTAAAGAAAAGAATTTTCAACCCAGAATTTCATATCCTGCCAAACAAAGCTTCATAAGTGAAGGAGAAACAAAATACTTTACAGACAAGCAAATGCTGAGAGATTTTGTCACCACCAGGCCTGCCCTAAAAGAGCTCCTGAAGGAAGCGCTAAACATGGAAAGGCATAACCGGTACCAGCCACTGCAAAATCATACCGAAATCTAAAGACCATCGAGACTAGGAAGAGACTGCATCAACTAACGAGCAAAATATCCAGCTAACATCATAATGACAGGATCAAATTCACACATAACAATATTAACTTTAAATGTAAATGGACTAAACGCTCCAATTAAAAGACACAGACTGGCAAATTGGATAAAGACTGAAGACCCATCAGTGTGCTGTATTCAGGAAACCCATCTCACGTGCAGAGACACACATAGGCTCAAAATAAAAGGATGGAGGAAGATCTACCAAGCAAATGGAAAACAAAAAAAGGCAGGGGTTGCAATCCTAGTCTCTGGTAAAACAGACTTTAAACCAACAAAGATCAAAAGAGACAAAGAAGGCCATTACATAATGGTAAAGGGATTAATTCAACAAGAAGAGCTAACTATCCTAAATATATATGCACCCAATACAGGAGCACCCAGATTCATAAAGCAAGTCCTGACTGACCTACAAAGAGACTTAGACTCCCACACATTAATAATGGGAGACTTTAACACCCCACTGTCAATATTAGACAGATCAACGAGACAGAAAGTCAACAAGGGTACCCAGGAATTGAACTCAGCTCTGCACCAAGTGGACCTAATAGACATCTACAGAACTCTCCACCCCAAATCAACAGAATATACATTTTTTTCAGAACCACACCACACCTATTCCAAAATTGACCATATACTTGGAAGTAAAGCTCTCCTCAATAAATGTAAAAGAACAGAAATTTTAACAAACTGTCTCTCAGATCACAGTGCAATCAAGCTAGAACTCAGGATTAAGAATCTCACTCAAAACCGCTCAACTACGTGGAAACTGAACAACCTGCTCCTGAATGACTACTGGGTACATAACGAAATGAAGGCAGAAATAAAGATGTTCTTTGAAACCAACGAGAACCAAGACACAACATACCACAATCTCTGGGATGCATTCAAAGCAGTGTGTAGAGGGAAATTTATAGCACTAAATGCCCACAAGAGAAAGCAGGAAAGATCCAGAATTGACACCCTAACATCACAATTAAAAGAACTAGAAAAGCAAGGACAAACACATTCAAAAGCTAGCAGAAGGCAAGAAATAACTAAAATCAGAGCAGAACTAAAGGAAATAGAGACACAAAAAACCCTTCAAAAAATAAATGAATCCAGGAGCTGGTTTTTTGAAAGGATCAACAAAATTGATAGACCGCTAGCAAGATTAATAAAGAAAAAAAGAGAGAAGAATCAAATAGATGCAATAAAAAATGATAAAGGGGATATCACCACCGATCCCACAGAAATACAAACTACCATCAGAGAATATTACAAACACCTCTATGCAAATAAACTAGAAAATCTAGAAGAAATGGATAAATTCCTCAACACATACACCCTCCCAAGACTAAACCAGGAAGAAGTTGAATCTCTGAATAGACCAATAACAGGAGCTGACATTGTGGCAATAATCAATAGCTTACCAACCAAAAAAAGTCCAGGACCAGATGGGTTCACAACCGAATTCTACCAGAGGTACAAGGAGGAGCTGGTACCATTCCTTCTGAAACTATTCCAATCAATAGAAAAAGAGGGAATCCTCCCTAACTCATTTTATGAGGCCAGCATCATCCTGATACCAAAGCCTGGCAGAGACACAACCAAAAAAGAGAATTGTAGACCAATATCCTTGATGAACATTGATGCAAAAATCCTCAATAAAATACTGGCAAACAGAATCCAGCAGCACATCAAAAAGCTTATCCACCATGATCAAGTGGGCTTCATCCCTGGGATGCAAGGCTGGTTCAATATACGCAAATCAATAAATGTAATCCAGCATATAAACAGAACCAAAGACAAAAACCACATGATTATCTCAATAGATGCAGAAAAGGCCTTTGACAAAATTCAACAACCCTGTCCCTCTCCCTCTCCCTCTCCCTCTCCCTCTCCCTCTCCCTCTCCCTCTCCCTCTCCCTCTTTTCGGTCTCCCTCTCCTTCTTTTTTCGGTCTCCCTCTGTTGCCGAAGCTGGACTGTACTGCCGGGATCTCGGCTCGCTGCAACCTCCCTGCCTCGGGCTCCTGTGCCGAGTGCCTGGGATTGCAGTCGCGCGCCGCCACGCCTGAATGGTTTTTGTATTTTTGGTGGAGACGGGGTTTCGCCGTGTTGACCGGGCTGGTCTCCAGCTCCTGGCCTCGAGTGATCTGCTTGCCTCGGCCTCCCGAGGTGCTGGGATTGCAGACGGAGTCTCGCTAACTCAATGCTCAATGGTGCTCAGGCTGGAGTGCAGTGGTGTGATCTCGGCTCTCTGCAACCTCCACCTACCAGCCTCCTGCCTTGGCCTCTTAAAGTGCTAAGATTACAGCCTCTGCCCCACCGCCACCCCGTCTAGGAAGTGAGGAGCGTCTCTGCCCGGCCGCCCATCATCTGGGATGTGAGGAGCGCCTCTGCCCGGCTGCCACCCCGTCTGGGAGCAAGTGAGGAGCGCCTCTGCCCGGGTGCCCCGTCTGGGAGATGAGGAGCACCTCTGCCCGGCCGCCCCGTCTGGGAGGAAGTGAGGAGCGCCTCTGCCCTGTTGCCCTATCTGGGAAGTGAGGAGCGCCTCTGCCTGGCCACCACCCCGTCTGGGAAGTGAGGAGCGCCTCTGCCCGGCTGCCACCCCATATGGGAAGTGAGGAGCGCCTCTGCCCAGCCGCCCCTTCTGGGAGGTGAGGAGCGCCTCTGCCCAGCCGCCCCGTCTGGGAGGTGAGGAGTGCCTCTGCCCGGCCGCCCCGTCTGGGAGGTGAGGAGCGCCTCTGCCTGGCCGCCACCCCGTCTGGGAGGAAGTGAGGAGCACCTCTGCCCAGCTGCCCCATCTGGGAAGTGAGGAGCGCCTCTGCCCGGCTGCCACCCCCTATGGGAAGTGAGGAGCGCCTCTGCCCGGCCGCCCACTCTGGGAAGTGAGGAGCGCCTCTGCCCGGCCGCCCACTCTGGGAGGTGAGGAGTGCCTCTGCCCGGCCGCCCCGTCTGGGAGGTGAGGAGCGCCTCTGCCTGGCCGCCACCCCGTCTGGGAGGAAGTGAGGAGCACCTCTGCCCGGCCGCCCACTCTGGGAGGTGAGGAGCGCCTCTGCCTGGCCACTCCGTCTGGGAAGGGAGGAGCGCCTCTGCCCGGCCACCCCGTCTGGGAGGTGAGGAGCGCCTCTGCCCGGCTGCCACCCCGTCTGGGAGGAAGTGAGGAGCACCTCTGCCCGGCTGCCCCATCTGGGAAGTGAGGAGCGCCTCTGCCCGGCCGCCACCCCATATGGGAAGTGAGGAGCGCCTCTGCCTGACCACTCCGTCTGGGAGGTGAGGAGCGCCTCTGCCCGGCCGCCCCGTCTGGGAGGTGAGGAGCGCCTCTGCCCGGCTGTCACCCCGTCTGGGAGGAAGTGAGGAGCACCTCTGCCCGGCTGCCCCGTCTGGGAGATGAGGAGCACCTCTGCCCGGCCGCCCCGTCTGGGAGATGAGGAGCACCTCTGCCCGGCCACCCCGTCTGGGAGGTGAGGAGTGCCTCTGCCCGGCTGCCACCCCATCTGGGAGGAAGTGAGGAGCACCTCTGCCCGGCCGCCCCCTCTGGGAAGTGAGGAGCGCCTCTGCCTGGCTGCCACCCCATCTGGGAGGAAGTGAGGAGCGCCTCTGCCTGGCTGCCCCATCTGGGAAGGGAGGAGCACCTCTGCCCGGCCGCCACACCGTCTGGGAAGTGAGGAGCGCCTCTGCCTGGCTGCCCCATCTGGGAAGGGAGGAGCACCTCTGCCCAGCCGCCACACCGTCTGGGAAGTGAGGAGCGCCTCTGCCTGGTCGCCCCGTCTAGGAGGTGAGGAGCGCCTCTGCCCGGCCGCCCAGTCTGGGAAGTGAAGAGCGCCTCTGCCTGGCCGCCACCCCATCTGGGAGGAAGTGAGGAGCGTCTCTGCCCGGCCGCCCCGTCTGGGAAGTGAGGAGCGCCTCTGCCCGGCCGCCCCCTCTGGGAAGTGAGGAGCGCCTCTGCTCGGCCGCCCCGTCGGGGAAGTGAGGAGCGCCTCTGCCCGGCCGCCCCGTCTGGGAGGTGAGGAGCGCCTCTGCCCGGCTGCCACCCGGTCTGGGAGGAACTGAGGAGCGCCTCTGCCCGGGCGGCCCCGTCTGGGAAGCGAGGAGCGCCTCTGCCCGGGCGGCCCCGTCGGGGAAGTGAGGAGCGCCTCTGCCCGGCCGCCCCGTCTGGGAGGAGAGGAGCGCCTCTGCCCGGGCGGCCCCGTCTGGGAAGCGAGGGGCGCCTCTGCCCAGCCGCCCTGTCTGGGAGGTGAGGAGCGCCTCTGCCCGGCTGCCCTGTCTGGGAGGTGTACCCAACAGCTCCTAAGAGACAGCGACCATCGGGAGCGGGCCATGAGGACGATGGCGGTTTTGTTGAAGAGAAGGGGAGGAAGTGTGGGGAAAGGAAGGAGAGATCAGATTGTTGCTGTGTCTGTGTAGAAAGAGGTGGGCATAGGAGACTCCATTTTGTTCTGACTAGGAGAAATTCTTCTGCCTTGGGATGCTGTTGATCTATGGCCTTTCCCCCAGCCCCCTGCTCTCTGAAACATGTGCTGTGTCAACTCAGGGTTAAATGGATTAAGGGTGGTGCAAGATGTGCTTTGTTAAACAGATGCTTGAAGGCAGCATGCTCTTTAAGAGTCATCACCACTCCCTAATCTCAAGAACTCAGGGGCACAAACACTGCAGAAGGCCGCAGGGTCCTCTGCCTAGGAAAACCAGAGACCTTTGTTCATGTGTTTATCTCCTGACCTTCTCTCCACTATTATCCTATGACCCTGCTATATCCCCCTCTCCGAGAAACACCCAAGAATGATCAATAAATACTTCAGAAAAAAAAAAAAAAAAAAAAAAAAAAATTCAACAACCCTTCATGCTAAAAACTCTCAATAAATTAGGAATTGATGGGACGTATCTCAAAATAATAAGAGCTATTTATGACAAACCCACAGCCAATATCATACTGAATGGGCAAAAACTGGAAGCATTCCCTTTGAAAACTGGCACAAGACAGGGATGCCCTCTCTCACCACTTCTATTCAACGTAGTGTTGGAAGTTCTGGCCAGGGCAATTAGGCAGGAGAAGGAAATCAAGGGTATTCAATTAGGAAAAGAGGAAGTCAAATTGTCCCTGTTTGCAGATGACATGATAATATATCTAGAAAACCCCATTGTCTCAGCCCAAAATCTCCTTAAGCTGATAAGCAACTTCAGCAAAGTCTCAGGATACAAAATCAATGTGCAAAAATCACAAGCATTCTTATACATCAATAACAGACAGACAGACAGCCAAATCATGAGTGAACTCCCATTCACAATTGCTTCAAAGAGAATAAAATACCTAGGAATCCAACTTACAAGGGATGTGAAAGACCTCTTCAAGGAGAACTACAAACCACTGCTCAAGGAAATAATAGAGGATACAAACAAATGGAAGAACATTCCATGCTCATGGGTAGGAAGAATCAATATCATGAAAATGGCCATCCTTCCCAAGGTAATTTACAGATTCAATGCCATCCCCATCAAGCTACCAATGACTTTCTTCACAGAATTGGAAAAAACTACTTTAAAGTTCATATGGAACCAAAAAAGAGCCCGCATCGCCAAGTCAATCCTAAGCCAAAAGAACAAAGCTGGAGGCATCAAGCTACCTGACTTCAAACTATACTACAAGGCTACAGTAACCAAAACAGCATGGTACTGGTACCAAAACAGAGATATAGATCAATGGAAGAGAACAGAGCCGTCAGAAATAATGCCACATATCTACAAGTATCTGATCTTTGACAAACCTGACAAAAACAAGAAATGGGGAAAGGATTCCCTATTTAATAAATGGTGCTGGGAAAACTGGCTAGCCATATGTAGAAAGCTGAAACTGGATCCCTTCCTTACACCTTATACAAAAATCAATTCAAGATGGATTAAAGACTTAAATGTTAGACCTGAAACCATAAAAACCCTAGAAGAAAACCTAGGCATTACCATTCAGGACATAGGCATGGGCAAGGACTTCATGTCTAAAACACCAAAAGCAATGGCAACAAAAGCCAAAATTGACAAATGAGATCTAATTAAACTCAAGAGCTTCTGCACAACAAAAGAAACTACCATCAGAGTGAATAGGCAACCTACAAAATGGGAGAAAATTTTCGCAACCTACTCATCTGACAAAGGGCTAGTATCCAGAATCTACAATGAACTCCAACAAATTTACAAGAAAAAAACAAACAACCCCATCAAAAAGTGGGTGAAGGACATGAACAGACACTTCTCAAAAGAAGACATTTATGCAGCCAAAAAACACATGAAAAAATGCTCACCATCACTGGCCATCAGAGAAATGCAAATCAGAACCACAATGAGATACCATCTCACACCAGTTAGAATGGCAATCATTAAAAAGTCAGGAAACAACAGGTGCTGGAGAGGATGTGGAGAAATAAGAACACTTTTACACTGTTGGTGGGATTGTAAACTAGTTCAACCCTTGTGGAAGTCAGTGTGGCGATTCCTCAGGGATCTAGAACTAGAAATTCCAGTCGACCCAGCCATCCCTTTACTGGGTATATACCCAAAGGACTATAAATCATGCTGCTATAAAGACACATGCACACATATGTTTATTGCGGCATTATTCACGATAGCAAAGACTTGGAACCAACCCAAATGTCCAACAACGATAGACTGGATTAAGAAAATGTGGCACATATACACCATGGAATACTATGCAGCCATAAAAAATGATGAGTTCATGTCCTTTGTAGGGACATGGATGAAATTGGAAATCATCATTCTCAGTAAACTATCGCAAGAACAAAAAACCAAACACCGCATATTCTCACTCATAGGTGGGAATTGAACAATGAGAACACGTGGACACAGGAAGGGGAACATCACACTTCGGGGACTGTTGTGGGGTGGGGGGGAGGGGGGAGGGATAGCATTGAGAGATATACCTAATGCTAGATGACGAGTTGGTGGGTGCAGCGCACCAGCATGGCACATGTATACATATGTAAGTTACCTGCACATTGCGCACATGTACCATAAAACCTAAAGTATAATAATAATAATAATAATAATAATAAAAGAAAAAAAAAAAAAAAAAAAAGACCATCCTGGCTAACATGGTGAAACCCCATCTCTACTAAAAATACAAAAAATTAGCTGGGTGAGGTGGTGGGCGCCTGTAGTCCCAGCTACTCAGGAGGCTGAGGCAGGAGAATGGTGTGAACCGGGGGGGCGGAGCCTGCAGTGAGCAGAGATCACACCACTGCACTCCAGCCTGGGTGACAGCAAGACTCCGTCTTAAAAAAAAAAAAAAAAAAAAAAAAAAGCTCAACGTCACTGATCATTAGAGAAATGCAAAGCAAGACCACAATGAGATACCATCTCACACCAGTCAGAATAGCTGTTATTAAAATGTCAGAATATAACAGATGCTGGCAAGGTTGTGGCATAAAAGGAATGCTTACACACCATTGGTGGGAATGTAAATTATTTCAGCAATTGTGGAAGACAGTGTGGTGATTCCTCAAAGACCTAAAGACAAAAATACCATTCAACATAGCAATCCCATTACTGGGTATATACCCAAAGGAATATAAATAATTCTATTATAAAGACACATGCACGTGTATGTTCATTGCAGCACTATTCACAATAGCAAAGACATGGAATCAACCTAACTGCCCATCAATAATAGAATAAAGAAAATGTGGTATATATGCACCATGGAATACTATGTAGCCATAAGAAATAATGAGATAATATCCTTTGCAGAGATGTGGATGGAACTAAAGGCCATTATCCTTAGCAAACTAACACAGGAATAGAAAACCAAATAACACATGTTCTCACTTTTAAGTGGGAGCTAAATGATGAGAACACATGGACACGTAGAGGGGAACAACATTGGGGCCTTTCAGGAGGTGGCGGGTGGGAAGAAGGAGAGGATTAGGATAAATAACTAATGGGTACTAGGCTTAATACCTGGGTGATGAAATAATCTGTACAACAAATTCCTATGACATAAGTTTACCTATGTAACAAACCTATACTTGTACCCCCGAACTTAAAATAAAAGTTAAGAAAAGTACATATACAAAATGAACTACTATTAAGCCATGAAAATGAATGAGATCTAGTCATTTGCAACAACATGGATGGAACTGGAGGTCATTAAGTTAAATGAGCCAGGCACAGAAAGACAAACTTTGTATGTTCTCACTTATTTGTGGGATCTAAAATCAATAGAGTTGTACCGTGGAGATAGGGAGTAAAAGGTTAGTTAGCAGAGGCTGGGAAAGGCAGTGGGGCTGGTGAGGGGATTTGATGATGTTTAATGGGTGTAAAATTATAGTCAGAAAGAATGAATAAGGCCCACTATTTGATAGCACGACAGGGTGACTATAGTCAATAATTACTTTAGTGTACATTTTTAAATATCTAAAAGAGTATAATTGGATTGTTTGTAACACAAAAGATAAATGGTTAAGGGGGTGGATACCCCATTCTCCATGATGTGATTATTATGCATCACACCTATATCAAAACATCTCATGTACCCCATAAATGTATATACCTACTATGTACCCACAAAAATTACAAATTAAAATTTTGTATAAAAAATATGATATAGCTGGTTGGTCATAAACACAGGTAAAACCACTTGGGCAAGTCACTGGCATGTGAAGTAAGAGGCAGTCTTGTGAGACTGAGCACTTAACCTGTGAGATCTGACATTATCTCCAGGTTGATAGTGTTAGAATTGAATTGAATTGATGTGTGTGCTGGTGTATGCTGGACAACTGATTGCTTGGTGTGTGGAGAGAAATTCCTACACATCTGGTATCATACATGTGTGTTAAGTGTGTGAGAGTAGAAAAAACCTGGCTTTTCCTATCTCTAATAGAATATTTAGCAGATTCTGGTAAGTTGAGATGTATAGGGAGAGTCTAAAGTAACCAACAAGAAACTAACAAAAAATGTAGTAAAAAATAGAATAAATTCTAACGTTATAAAATATTCACTTAATGCAAAAGAAAGTAGACAAAAGGGAACAGAGGAACAAGAAAGGCACAACATATGCAGAAAAGAAAAAGTAAATTTGCAGACACAAATCCAACTATATTAATAATAATATTAAATGTGAATGGATTAAGCAATCCAATCAAAAGTCAGAGATTGCAAGAATGGATGAAATAATATCCAACCATATCTTATCTAAGGAGAGATACTTCAGGTTCAAAGATAAAAGTGGATAGAAAGTAAAACGATGGAAAAATGTATATCACACAAAGATAAACCATAAGAAAACTGGAGAGACTATACTATTATCAGCCAAAGTAGGCTTTAAACAAAACATGTTAATAGAGATGAAGAGGTACATTTTATAATGATACTCAATGGTGAGAGTCTGAATTGTTTTCTCTAAGACCTGTAACAGTACAAGGCTGTTTGCTTTCACCAATTTTATTAAACATTGTAATGGAAGTTCTAGCTACATCAATTAGAAAAGAAACAGAAAGCATCCAAATTGGAAAGGAAGAAGTAAAACTATCTCTATATGTTAATGACATGATCTTATATGTGGAAAATCCTAAAGAATACACACACCTAAAAAAATAGGTAAAGCTAATAAATGAATTCAGCAAAGTTGCAGGATACAAAATCAACACACAAAAGCATGCTACATCTATACTAGCAATAACAAAATGAAATGAAGAAAACAATTCCATTTACAATAGCATCAAAAAGAAGAAAATATTTAGGAATAAATTTAACACAGGAGGTGCAAGGCTTGTACACTGAAAACTACAAAGCATTATTGAAATAAATTAAAGACCTAAATAAAAAGGCATTCCATGTTTATAGACTGAAAGACTTACTGTTAAGATGTCAATACTACTCAAAATGACTTACAGATTCAATGCAATCCCTATCAAAATCCAAATGACCCATTTTGTAGAAATTGAAACGTTCATCCTAAAATTAATAATGAATTTCAAGGCCCAAATAGCCAAAACAATCCTGATAAAGAAAAACTAAGCAGGAGGACTCACAGCCCCTGATTTAAAAACTTACTACAAAACTACAGCAATCAAAACTGGCATAACAATAGATAGAGCAATAAAATAAAATTGAGAATCCAGCAATAAACCCTTACATTTGTGGACAACTGATTCTTGACAAGGGTGCTAAGACAATTTAATGGAGAATGAAAGGTCTTTTCAACAACTGGTGCTGGGACAACTAAATAACCACAGGCAAAAGAGTAAAGTCACCTTCTTTCCTTATATCATACATGAAAATTAACTGAAATAGATCAAATATTACATGATTCCATTTATACCAAATGTTCAGAATAGCTAAATTCATAAAGATAGCAAATTAGTAGGTTAAGAGTAATTTACATTGGTATACTCTGCCTGCCCTCACTCCAAGAATAGTTCAAAATAAGTTGTACCCTGTAATGCAGTTCACAGAAATACGAACCATTGTGAATTACACAGACTTACCATGAGAAAGAGATGGTACATAACAGTATACAATGGAACATTTCAGTAAAATCATGACAATATGACTAGTTTTGTCTTCATATATTAATGGGCTGAATTGTGTCCCTGCCCAAAATTCCTATGTTGAAGCCCTAACTCCTAGTACCTCAGAATGTGACTATATTTGGAAATAGGGCCTTTAAAGAGGTGATTTAGTAAAAATGAGGCCTTTTAGGATGGGCCCTAATCCAATCTGACTGGTGTCCTTATATGAAGAGAAAATTTGAATATACAAAGAAAAACCAGAGTCACATACACAGAGGAAAGATCCTGTAAGGACAACCAAGAAGGTGGGTACCTGCAAGCCAAAGAGAGATCTCAGAAGACACTAAGCCTGTCAACACCTTAATATTGGACTTCTAGCCTCCAGAACTATGAGAAAATAAATTTCTGCTGTTAAATCCACCCAGTCTGTGTTAAAGCCATCAGTTACCATCTTACTTGGAACCTGGAAATAAAGGAATCCTGGTCCCTTGTGATGACATCTGTCCCTAAGAACATCTGCTAAGTGGTCAAGAGCCAATTATGTTGGGTAAGGTATAATAACTCTTACTGACTTGCGGAATGAAACAGAACTGTACTACTACCATTGCACGATATGGTATAACATTAGCATTGCTGGTAAGGTTCTATTACCTTATGTTAATAAGTCATATAATACAGATAATGGTAATTATATGTATTGTGAAATTTAATTAAAGCTTCCTCAGGATCTGATATCAGTGAAAAATTATTGGCTTGAGGAGGAACTAAATCTAGTTAACCACCAGCTAATTAATATGCTAAATAACTGTAGGTAAGTTTATCATAAAGCACAAATATCATTAGACCAAGGGAAGAAGCAATCAAATTACTACAAAAATATGAAGAAAATATGAAGATGTATACAATGGCTTTATCGATGAATTAATTGCTTCTTCAGGTCTATATCTTGCACCAGCTCCTCCAAATGTTGGACATTCTCATGCTAATATTATTAATATATCTATTATAAAATACAATAGTTTTCCTTTAAGAGAGCCTGAGCCTAGGGCCAGGAAGGTAGACTGTACAGGAAACAGTTGACTCAGCAGGTGTGAGTTGCTCAAACTTGTACATTTTCAGAAGGGTCTATTGTCATGAATGGTCCTTGTCCAGCTACTGGGAATTCAGGTCTTGGAATGTTCTAACTAATAAGATTGTTTTGCATACTTGGAACTTTTACAACCACAGTGTACCAATTTGTCTACATATTCTGTGAGGTCCACTGCTTGCCCAGCATGTGGAAGACAGAGCACAGACCAGTATGATGTAGCCTACACCTGCTTTTGCCCCTCCACCAGCTTAACACAAAATGCAGAAACTTTTGGGAGCTCTATGGTCCCACCATTGCCTGAGACACCAAAGTACCTCCTCTGGGTAATGTAAAGCAAGCACAAATCCCACCACTACCACCACAGCTGGTGCTCTCTTGAAATCGCCATCTCTTGGCTGGAGGCCAACCAATACAGTCCACTACAGCATCTCCAGGTAGAATAACAGTGTCTAGAAAGGAAAAAACTTGTGTGTGACCTCAGCTATCACCACTGCCTGGAGCACCCTGGCTAACCAGGAGGTCCTGAGTCTGTCCACATGACCAGATAATTACTACTGCAACTGGCATTACAGAAAGCTGTCATACTTAGGCTATTTATAACCGAGGAATCTCAAAGAGTGGACATCACCCCCATGTCACCCCCATCAGTGCTGGTGTTGGTACCCACTGCTGGGAGACTTGAAGGCAGGCGATATCACTGGATCCCCTGCAGACATTCCCCAGCACCAGCCTGGAATGTGTCAGCTCCACTGCGCAGCTAGACCCAGAGAAGCGGCAGCACTCAGAGTAGTCTGGCTCTCAGGGACTCCTACTCCTAGGGGAAGTGGCAGCGTACCACATCAAAGTAGCACCCTTGTAGGACCAAAAAAAAAAAAAAAAATCAGATGGAAGGCCTTGCATTCCAGAAATTTCTACTATTTCTACTTGTGGGAAGTTTCCTTCAGCAGAGGCACAGGTAAGGTGCTGGGCTCAGCAGGGAGAGTCTGTGGCTTTACCTTAACAGTCAGGCAGCCCTGGTGCTTGTGAAGGGTCTTGGAGAAGGGGACTTCTTTTCCCACTCGTCCACCATTGAAGACAAAGCTTGGGCTTCCACCATGGGAGCTCAGCATGGGTGCATCTATAGACAGCCTTTCTGGAACACTTCAAGGTGATTGTATCCCCACAGAAGTAGTGCCCTCCAGGTTCAGGCTTACATGAGGAGTAGAGTCACAATACTTCTCTACTTGGACTATCAATATTCTTTCAGATAAAAAGAGGTACCTGTCTGATCTGAATAGCTGAAACACTGAGTCAGGAGTGTGACTGGCAATGGGATTGCTTTCTGGCTAGCCTAGCAGGGGAGCTGACATGGCTCCCACACTTCCTCCTGATAAGACCTTAGTGCATTAACACTGAGAGCTCCTCCAACCACTGTTTTCAAGGCTGGGACCTCTTCCCAACATGGGGTATTCTATTTATCCACCTGTTTTAGCCACAGCCAGTTTCTATCTGGGGACACCCCCTCTACTGACCTGAAGCGTAAACTATTCAACCCAATAAATAAAATACAGAAGAAAAATAAATACATAAAAAAGTGCGGACTACAGGGGAAAGAGACAAGTTTCAAAAGATACCTCTGCCACTCCAACCCCACAGGAAACAGTGAACTTACTCATATACCAAGCACACTGCTACTAAAACAAGCATCTGGGGAAGTTAACATACAAAGACTCTCTATAACCAAGGAACTCATACAGAGTCTTCAGCCTTGAAAGCACCAAAAACGGAATAGGCTACAATAAACTGTAAACATTAAACTCAAATCCTTAAGGGGGGAAAGAAATTTTTAAAACACAGTTTAATAAAAAATCAATTCAAGAATAATTAGAAAAAATAATCTAGCCAAATTAGAAGGAACCAAAAAAGTAATTTTGGCAATGTGGCAAAATAGGGTTCTATAACACCCTCAAAAATTCACACTAACTCTCCAAGAATGGATCCAAACCAAGAAGAAATCATTGAAAAACCAGATAAAAAATTCAAAAGGTTGATTGTTAAGCTACTCAAGGAGATACGAAAGAAATGTAAAAACCAATATGAAGAAATGTTAAAAAAAATTCAGAATGTGAATGAAAAATTTTCTAAAAGATGGATATTTTAAAGAAAAAACAATCAGAACTTTTGCAAATGAATTACACATTTAGGGAATTACAAAATATAGTGGAAAGTTTTAAGAATACACTAGACGTGGTAGAAGAACGAATTTCACAGTTCAAAGACAAGGCTTTTGAATTAACTCAATCAGACAATTTTTTTAAATATCAAAATAAATGAACAAAGTCTCCAAAAAACATGGGATTGTGTAAAAGGGCCAAACCTAAAAAGGAATGGTATTCCTGAGGGAGAAAAGGGAGCAAAAAGTTTGGAAAACTTATTTTAGGGAATAATTGAGGAAAAGCTCCCGGACCTTGATAGAGATTTAGATATCCAAATACAAGAAGCCTGAGAGAAATCCTGAGAGATTCATTGCAAAAAGGGAATCACCAAGGCAAACAGTCATTAGGCTTTCTAAACTCAAAGAGAAGTGAGATAAAAGCATCAGGTAACCTAAGAAGGAAAACCTATCAGACTAACAGCAGGCTTCTAAGCAGAAACTTTACAAGCCAGAAGGGAATGGGGTCCTATCTTTAGCCTCCTTAAACAGAATGACTGTCAGTCAAGAATTTTGTATCCAGCAAAACTAAGTTTCATAAATGGAAGATAAATAGTCTTTTTCTGACAAACGCTGAGAGAATTTATCACTACCAGACCAGCTCTACAAGAAATGCTAAAATTAGTTCTAAATCTTGAAACAAAAGGTCAATATCCAACAGAATAGAACCTCTTGAAAGCATAAAACTCACAGGGCCTATGAAACAATAACACAATGAAGAAAACAAAGCATAGGTATCAACTAATATGATGAATAGAACAGCACCTCACACTCCAACATTAACCTTGAATATAAATGGCCTAAATGCTCCACTTAAAAGATAACAGATAGGCAGAATAGAGTTTAAAAATCACAAACCAAATGTATGCTACCTTCAAGAGACTTGCCTAATATGTAAGGACTCATATAGACTCAAGGTACAAGGGATAGAATATATACTAAATACAAATGGAAACCAAAAGAGAGCAGGAGTATCTATTCTTATATCAGATAAAACAAACTTTAAAGCATCAACAATAAAAAAATACAAGGAAAGTCATGATGAAATGATAAAGGGATCGATCCCACAAAAAAAATTACAATCCTAAATATACATGCACCTAACTCTGGAGCTCCTAGATTCATAAAACAATTACTACTAGTCCTAAGAAAAGACATAGACAGCAGCACAATAATAGTGGGGAACTTCAGCACTCCACTGACAGCACTGGACAGATCCTCAAGGCAGAAAGTCAACAAAGAAACACTGAATTTAAGCTGCACTCTAGAACAAATGGACCTAACAGATATTTACAGAACTTCTACCCAAGAACAACAGAATATACTTTATTTTCATCAGCACATAAAACATTGTCCAAAATAGAGCATATAATAGGCCACAAGTCTCAAAACATTTTAATAAACTGAAATCATACCCAGTAACTTTTCAGACCACAGTGGAATAAAACTAGCAATCCACTCTGAAAGGAACCCTCAAAACTATACAAATACATGAAAATTAAACAATCTGCTCCTGACTGACTTTTGGGTTAACAATGGAATCAAGATGGAAATTTAAATATTATTCAAAATGATTAATAATAATGACACAACTTATCAAAATCCCTGAGTTACAGCAAAAGCAGTGCTAAGAGGAAAGTCTATAGTACTAAATGCCTACATTAAAAAGTCTGAAACGTCACAAATTGACGACCTAAGGTCACACCTCAAGGAACTAGAAAAACAAGAACAAACCAAACTAAAAGCTAGCAGAAGAAAAGAAATAACAAAGATCAGAACACAACTAATGACACTGAAACAAAAATAAAATGAAATCAAAAAGATCAATGAAATGAAAACTTGATTATTTGGAAAGATTAAAAAAATTGATAGACCATTAGGTAGATTAACTAAGAAAAGAAGAGAGAAGATTCAAATAAGCTCAATTAGAAATGAAAATGGAGACATTAAAACTGACACCAAAGAAATACAAAAGATCATTTGAAACTACTGTGAACACCTCTATGCACATAAACTAGAAAATCTAGAGGAAACAAATAAATTCCTTGAAACATATGGCCTTCCCAGATTAAATCAGGAAGAAACATATACCCTGAACAGACCATTAACAAGCAGCAAGACTGAATCAGTAAGTTAAAAATTGCCAAAAATAAAGCCCAGTTCCAGATGATTCACAGCTGAATTATACCAGACATTCAAAGAAGAATTGGTACCAATCCTACTGAAACTATTACAAAAGATTAACAGGGAAACTTCCCTAACTCATTTGATGAAACCAGTATCACCCTGATACAAAAACCAGTAAAGGACACAAAAACAACAACAAAAAAAATGACAGACCAATATCCCTGATGAACACAGATGCAAACAACCTCACAAAAATACTAGCAAACTGAATCCAACAGCACCTCAAAAAAGATAATACACTATGATAAAGTGGGTTTCATCCTAGGGATGCAGGAATGGTTTAACACAAGTCAGTCAATAAATGTGATACATCACATAAACAGAATTAAAACAAAAACCATATGATCATCTTAATAGATTCAGAGAAAGCATTCAATAAATTCCAGCATAACTGTAAGATAAAAATCCTTAACAAACTAAGTATAGAAGGGACATACCTCAAAATAATAAAAGCCATATATGACAAACCCACAGACTTTATCATAGTAAATCAGGAAAAGTTGAAAGCATTCCCACTGAGAACTGGAACAAGTCAAGGATGGCCACTTTCACTACTTCTATTTAACATAGTACTGAAAGTCATAGCCAGAGCAATCGGGCAGGAGAAAGAAATAAAGGGTATTCAAATTGGAAAAGAAGGAGTGAAAATATTGCTGTTTGCCAATGATAGGATTTTATACGTAGAAATACCTAAAGACTCCTCCAAAAGACAACTATATTTGATAAACGAACTCAGTAAAGTCTCAAGTTACAAAATCAGTATACACAAATCAGTAGCCCTGCTATAACCAATGACCAAGCTGAGAAGGAAATCAGGGACTCAATCCCTGTTACAATAGCTACAAAAAAAAAAAAAAAAAAAACCTAGGAATATACTTAACCAATGAGGTAAAAGATCTCTACAATGACAACTACAAAAGTACTAAAAGAAATCGTAGATGACACAAACGAAACCACATCCCATGCTCATGGATTGAAAGAATCAATATAGTGGAAATGAGAATACAGCTCAAAGCAATCTACAGATTCAATGTAATTCCTAACAAAATACCAACATTATTTTTTAGAGATTTAAAAAGTTAATCCTAAAATTCGTAGGGAACCACAAAAGAGTACAAATAGCCAAAGCAATCCTTAGCAAAAATAGCCAATCTGGAACCATAACATTACCTGACTTCAAATTATACTACAAGACTACAGTTACCAAAACATCACAGTACTGGCATAAAAGTAGATACACAAATGGAATAGAATAGAGAACCCAGAAATAAAGCCAAACATCTACAACCTACTGATTTCCAACAAAGCATACAAAAACATAAATTGAGAAAAAGACACTCTATTTAATAAATTGTGCTGGGTAAACTGGATATCCACATGTAGAAGAATGACACTGGATCCCTATATCTCACCTTTTATAAAAATCAACCCAAGATGGATCAAATACTTAAATCTAAGACGTGAAAACATTTAAAATTCTAGTAGAAAACCTATGAAAAATTCTTCTGGACATTGGCTCAGGCAAATAATTTATGAATATGTGTTGAGACCAGCTCGGTCAGGGAGACCCTAACCCAGTGGTGCTACAGGAATTAAAGACACACACACAGAAATATAGGTTGTGGAGTGGGAAATCAGGGGTCTCACAGCCTTCAGAGCTGAGAGCCTTGAACAGAGATTTACTTACATATTTATTGACAGCAAGCCAGTGATAAGCATTGTTTCTATAGATTAACTAAAAGTATTCCTTATGTCAAATAAAGGGATGGGCCGAGGTAAAGGGATGGGCTCTGGCTAGTTATCTGCATCATGAACATGTCCTTAAGGCACAGATTGCTTATGCTATTGTTTGTGGTTTAAGAATGCCTTAAGTGGTTTTCCGCCCTGGGTGGGCCAGGTGTTCCTTGCCCTCATTGCGGTAAACTGACAGCCTTCCAGCGTGGGCATCAGGCTATCACAAGCATGTCACGGTGCTGCAGAGATTTTGTTTATGACCAGTTTTGGGGCCAGTTTATGACCAGATTTTGGGGCCTGTTCCCAACTTGTCTCCCTTCTTTGTTTTGCAAAGCGATAAAAGCAAAGGCAGCTTTGTCAAGTTGAGCTACTTCTCACAGGAGTCAGGATCCGCATCTGCAGACTATATAAAGACAAACAACACAGATTAAAAGCACAATCATTGAAATCACAGAGCTTCTAAGTGTTTTTATCCATTTTAATGGGTTACTAGCTGCTAATCTGTCTGTAGCTCCTTCGAGCACTCCAGTTCTGGCATTAAGGTCAGGTGTGCCTGGGATGCTTTAAATATTTTTCTTTTTTTTGCAATATCCAAAGACAAGTTTGCAGAGTGTCCTTTTAGATGCTTTTTTATTCTTTCCCAAATTTTGATCTTATTAAGAGGTATTAATAGTTGCCACAAATCCTTATGTTTAGCTCCTACAATGGGCCATATCATTTGAGGTTGAGGTGCCACTATACTGCCATGGTTCCAGAGAATAAGAACTCTTGCCATATATCTTACCATTTGTACCATCTGGCCATTTTGTTCAGACCAGTTGAACACAGTGTGGCTGTGACATGTAGACTGAGAGGTACAATTCAAGCTAAACATCCCCTTAGGGGACCAATCAATAATGATTCCATAGGAATCGTTGTGCAGCACCTCTGCCTGTTATGCAATGCAATCTTCTTAAAAAAGTATGTTCATTTTTTCTGGCCAGGTTCAATTTTGTTTACAAATAGATTTTTGAGGGCGGTATGCCTCAATTATAGGAGCATATTTATTATGGTAAATATTGAGATCAGAAAGCACGTGTAACTGTGTCATAAAGTGATTATATCCAGGCATTATTACCAGCCAAGATTGACAAATATGCCCAATAAGTATAACTGATCTCTGTGTCAGCCCTTGTTGAAGGAATACTCACGGCAATGGTGATCACTGCTATCATAGCTACCATTAAATTACTCATTGTGACTGGTTGTCCCGCTTTCCTCAGGTTTTCTTCCACCATCTGTGACAGCTTCTTGATCTGTTCCCAGGTGGATGGCTGTGTTCGATGGATGTTGCTCATGACAGTTGGGGTCCTCCTCAGCATCAGTCTTGACATGACTGCAACTGGGGGGTCCTCGGCATCCTCCCAGAATCTCTTCCTCAGCATCTGGCTCATGATAAGGTTTCAGGTGTCCTGATGGTATCCAAATCAGTGTTGATTTTGGCCTAGAGAAACACAAGCATAACCTCTACCCCAAGTTATTATTTTACCTATTTCTCAACTTTTTGGTATTGGATATCTCCACCAAACCAGTTGTTCTGCTTCTGTCTTTGCAGCTGGTTTCTGTAGATGCTGTTCAGCTGCTGCTAACATCTGGCCTTTAGGCAGGCTCAAAAAATTTAAAGCTGGACCCCGAGCCCACGGGGCTGTGCGGATGGTAGGGATGCTGACCCTACTGAGGAGCAGATGGCAGAAACAGAGAGAAACGATGAGGCGCAGTTCAAGTGCCAGGAACTGCTCGAGTGCCAGGTGCAGGTGGGGGCCCCCGAGGAGGAGGAGGAGGACGTGGGCCTGGTGGCCGAGGCCAAGGCTGTGGCTGCTGGCTAGATGCTCGATTTCCTCTGCCTCTCTCTTTGCCAAGCTTTCTGCGACGACCACCCCGAGGACTTCCGCTGGACCCTCAACAGCACAGAGGCTATTATTCATGGACTATCCAGTCTAACAGCTTACCAGCTGAGAACGATATACGAATGTCAGTTTTTGACAAGAATTGCAGCAGGAAAAACCCTTGATGCACAGTTTGAAAATGATGAACGAATTACACCCTTGGAATCAGCCCTGATGATTTGGGGTTCAATTGAAAAGGAACATGACAACTTCACGAAGAAATACAGAATTTAATTAAAATTCAGGCTATAGCTGTTTGTATGGAAAATGGCAACTTTACAGAAGCAGAAGAAGTCTTTGAAAGAATATTTGGTGATCCAAATTCTTATATGCCTCTCAAAAGCAAATTGCTTATGATAATCTCTCAGAAAGATACATTTCATTCCTTTTTTCAACACTTCAGCTACAACCACATGATGGAGAAAATTAAGAGTTATGTGAATTATGTGCTAAGTGAAAAATCATCAACCTTTCTAATGAAGGCAGCAGCAAAAGTAGTAGAAAATAAAAGAACAAGAACAATAACTTCTCAAGATAAACCTAATGGTAATGATGTTGAAATGGAAACTGAAGCTAATTTGGATACAAGAAAAAGGTCTCACAAGAATCTTTTCTTATCTAAGTTGCAACATGGAACCCAGCAACAAGACCTTAATAAGAAAGAAAGAAGAGTAGGAACTCTTCAAAGTACAAAAAAGAAAAAAGAAAGCAGAAGAGCCACTGAAAGCAGAATACATGTTTCAAAGAGTCAACCGGTAACTCCTGAAAAACAGTGAGCTAGAAAAAGACAGGCATGGCTTTGGGAAGAAGACAAGAATTTGAGATCTGGCATGAGGAAACATGGAGAGGGAAACTGGTCTAAAATACTATTGCATTATAAATTCAACAACCGGACAAGTGTCATGTTAAAAGACAGATAGAGGACCATGAAGAAACTAAAACTGATTTGCTCAGACAGCGAAGACTGATTGTGTTTGTAAAAGCTTGATGAAAGGACAGTTAAGTATTTTGATCACTGCATTTTGTTTGAAACTTGTGTCACTGATGTATTTTAAAACTTTTGTTTAAACCATTACAGTATTTTTCTGTGACCATCAATTAATATGTGGGTTTGTGCTATAAGAGTTAAAGCATATGCTATCATTGTATTCTTTAAGAACCTTATTTTGATAAAATGTAAATTTGTTGAACCCTGCCACATTTAGTATCCCCACCCCCAAATCCTGTTCCAATGAAAAAATTAAAACCTGATACAAAAAAAAAAATTTCAGTTAACCTATTTTGTGTCTGTAGGCTGACCTCAACCCTGTAACATAACCCATTAAAATGAATTTTTTTTTTTTTTAAGACAGAGTTTCTCTCTGTCACCCAGGCTGGAGTGCAATGGCACAATTTCAGCTCACTGCAACCTCTGCCTCCTGGGTTCAAGCGATTCACCTGCCTCAGCCTCCTGAGTAGCTGGGATTACAGGCACACACCATCACGCCCAGCTAATTTTTGTATTTTTAGTAGAGATGGGGTTTCACCATGATGGTCAGGATGGTCTCGAACTCCTGACTTCATGATCCACCCACCTCAGCCTCCCAAAGTGCTAAGATTACAGACGTGAGCCACTGAGTCCTGCCTAAAATGAATTTTCTAGATGATTGAATAACAGTAGTCCTTTGATAGGAGATAATGACTTGGTTTATGGCCTTAATATACTACATAATTAGTTAAGATGTTTATTAATAGAATGATAAATGTACAGAGTAACCTATAAGCATGACATACTTTTGCTTTCAGTAGTTTCATGTAAAGAAAAAAACTTGAAAATAGTAATACCTGAGGACCCATGGGGATAACAGACACTGGAGAGGTAGGTTGGGGAGCGGGAGCAAGAGCTGAAAAACTACCTACTGGGGACTCTGCTCACTACCTGGGTGACAGGATCATCTGTACCCCAAACCTCAACATCACACAGTATACCCAGCTAACAGACCTGCCCATGTGTTCCCTGAATCTAAAATAAAAATCAAAATAATTTTTTTTAAAAAAGAAAAATACAATAGTATTACCCATGGGACAAAATTTGTACTATTAGCAAGAATCATTTTGTGTCTCATTTAGAAACAATTTGACTTTTGTTCCAGTGTTTAAACTTTGACAAAAATGGTTTTGAATAGATCTTTGTAACCTGATGCCATAAATACAAGATTCTCTGATACCTTCATTTAACATATCAATATTGGGCCTAAAACAGTATTCTGTAAAGCTTAAATTGGTATTAACTATGATCATCTTCATGTCTATGATAGATAATAAACAAGGTCATACATACCTTACTAAACAATTTTGGTTTTTCACCAACATTTTATTCTTTAAAAGATTTAGACTAACAGAATTATTTAGCATTTCGAGTCATGTGCTTTATTTAGCAAGTGAGTAAAAATATTGGAATACTGAAGTATTTGCATAAAAAATCAAATGGTAGTGTTTTGTAATCTCTATTGTATTTCCTATTAAGGTTTCATATATTACTTTCCCATTGTTCCTGAATTTGTTATCCTGTATATAAACAGAAACAAGGATGAGTAAAAAAAAAAAAAAAAAAAAAAAAATTTGAAGCTAATAATGTTAGATTCAATTATATATGGGCTGTCCTGCAATCCCTGTTTCTCCCTCTTTTTTTGTTTTTGTCATCAGTTGTTCATCTGTATGAAATCCTAACTGAGCATTGTAATAAATCTCTTCCCCATAAATTTATAGGTATAGAAGTTATAATTGGTTGAATAGTCCCAGGTTGTTCATCGGGCCCTTCACAAGGCAAAATATAACTACTTGGATATACTTCAGGGCCTTTACCAACTCCAACTATGTTAAATTGAGTGGGTTGAACAGGCCAAGTGGATGGCCAGTGCTGTAGAGAAATAATTGAAATGTCCGCTCCTGTATCTACCAAACCTTTAAATTTCTTTCCCTGAATAGTTATTTCACAGATAGGATATTTATCAGTAACTTGATTCACCCAGTAAGCTGCTTTGCCTTGTTTATTTGTGCTTCCAAATCCTCCTGTTAGTTTAATTTCACTTTTCCTCATTTCCACATACGGCACAATCAGGAGCTGTGCTATATGCTTTCCTGGCTCTGCTTTCCAGGGAACAGAAGTAGATATAACAATTTGAATTTCCCCATTGTAATCTGAATCAATGACTCCTGTTTGTATTTGTGCCCCTTTTAAATTTAAACTAGACCTTCCTAGAAGTAATCCTATCGTCCCCCCTAGCAAGGGTCCACAGACCCCTGTTGGAACTTTTTGTGGGAGTTCCCCAGGCAGAAGGCTCACAGCTTTTGTGCAGCAAAAATCTACTGCAGCACTACTGGCTGTGGTGGTGGACAGACATTGTACAGAGGTGAGGGAATGGCCTGAGCCGGAAATGCCTCAGTTTGGAACAGGGCCAGGGACGGGCCCCTCATGGGTTTCCCGAATTTAAAAGGAAAAGGCTCAAATGTAGCTATAATATTTCTCTGTTGATCTAGGGGGTGTATTCTAACAGGGAACTGCCAAGCCTCTAAATCACCCTCTCATCTAGCTTGCTGAATTCCTGCCTGAATAGAACTGAGACCAGTCGCTCGAGGCTCTGCTCGAACAGTCACTGGGGCAACTACTTTTCACCCAGTATCCTCTGGAAAAGAAAGATCTGGAGGGCCAGGCCACTCTTTTTCTTCAAAATAAGGAGGGGGTGCAGAAGGGTAGGGATGAACCTCTCCCTCCTTTGCCACTATAGCTTTAGCTGGCAAACAAACCTGCTCTGTCACCTCTTCTGTTACTCATTACACTTTCCTTCCTCCTCATCATTAGTGTGAAAAGGTTCCAAGGTGGAACGAACCAGAGCCCACACTTGTCCCATTGTTACCCTGATGCTTCCAAGCTCCCCTTCTTACTCACCACGGGGATTGCTTTAAGAGTACTGGAGTGTCCTCCAGCTTAGTTCCACGTTCTCCAACCGTCGCTCTGGCAACCCTTCGACCTGGGTTCAAGCCCCATGTATGGGCACCACCTGCCAAGACCAGCTCGGTCGGGGAGACCCTAACCCAGCGGCGCTAAAGGAATTAAAGACACACATACAGAAATATAGATTGTGGAGTGGGAAATCAGGGGTCTCACAGCCTTCAGAGCTGAGAGCCTTGAACAGAGATTTACCCACATATTTACTGACAGAAAGCCAGTGATAAGCATTGTTTCTATAGATTATAAATTAACTAAAAGTATTCCTTATGGGAAATAAAGGGATGGGCCAAGGTAAAGGGATGGGCTCTGGCTAGTTATCTGCAGCATGAACATGTCCTTAAGGCACAGATTGCTCATGCTATTGCTTGTTGTTTAAGAATGCCTTAAGTGGTTTTCTGCTCTGGGTGGGCCAGGTGTTCCTTGCCCTCATTCCGGTAAACCAACAACCTTCTAGCGTGGGTGTCAAGGTCATCATGAGCATGTCACAGTGCTGCAGAGATTTTGTTTATGGCCAGTTTTGGCACCAGTTTATAGCCAGATTTTGGGGCGTGTTCCCAACAGATATGACCTCAAAAGCAAATGCAACAAAAACAAAAATAAATAAATGGGACCTAATTAAACTAAAAAGCTTCTGCACAGCAAAAGTAATAATCAGAGTAAACAGACAATGAATACAATGAAAGAAAATATTTGCAAACTATGCATCCAACAAAGGTCCAATATCCAGAATATACAAGGAACTCAAACAAATCAGCAAAAAAAAAAAAAGTCCCATCAAAAACTGGGCAAATGACATGGATAGACATTTCTCAAAAGAAGATACACAAATGGCCAAAAAACATGAAAAAATACTCAACATCACTAATCATCAGGAAAATGCAAATTAAAACCACAATCTGATACCACCTTACCCCTAATAAGAAAGGCCATTAAAAAGTCAAAAAATAAGAGATGTTGATGAGGATGTGGTGAAGAGGGAATGCTTAAACACTGCTGGTGACAATGTAAATTAGTACAACCTCTATGGAAAATAGTATGGAGAATTCTTAAAGAACTAAAAGTAGTAGATCTACCATTCAATGAAGCGATCCCACTACTGCATATCTACCCAAAGAAAAAGAAGTAATTATATCAAAAATACACTTGTATGCATATGTTTATTGTAGCACAATTCACAATTGCAAAACTATGGAACCAACCTAAATGTCCATCAACTAATGAGTGGATCAAGAAAATGTAGTAGGCTAGGTGCAGTGGCTCATGTCTGTAATCCCAGCACTTTTGAAGGCCAAGATGGGAGGATCACTTGAGTCCAGGAGTTCAAGACTAGCCTAGGCAACATAGCGAGACCTCATCTCTATTAAAATTCCACAAAAAAAAAAAAAAAAAAAATAGCCAGGTGTGAGGTGCATGCTACTCCAGGGGCTGAGATGATCACTTTATGGGGGATAGCGGCTGCAGTGAGGCCTGATCATGCCACTGCATTCCAGCCTGTGCAACAGAGTGAGACCCTGTCTCAAACAAAAATGTGGTACATATACAACACCATGGAATACTACTCAGCCATAAAAAAGAATGAAATAATGTCTGTTGCAGCAACTTGAATGGAGCCAGAGGCCATTATTCTAAGTGAAATAACTCAGGAATGGAAAACCAAAACTGTATGTTCTCAGTTATAAGTGGGAGCTAAGCTATGGGTACGCAAAGGCATACACACTGGAATAATGGACTTTGGACACTGAGAAGGGGGAGGGTGGAAGGGGAGTAAGGGATTAAAAAAACTACGTATTCAGTACAATGTACACTACTCGAATGATGGGTTTACTAAAATCTCAGACTTCAACACTATACAATTTATCTATGTAGCCAACAATGACTTGTACACCAAAATATATTTAAATTAAAAAATTAAAAAAAAAAAACATAGTCTGTCAAATAATGTGACTTATGGAGAACACCTGCTTTCTTTCTGGTGGTCTGTTTTGGTAACTGCAATCAACCATGCAGGCACTGTGTGCCTATGTGACCAAACCCCAGTAAAAAAACTTGAATCTTAGGCTCAAATGAGCTCTCAGGTAGACCACACTTCACATGTGTTCCTATAAATTGTAGATAGAGGAATTAAGTGAATCCTGTACAATTCCACTGGAAAAGGACCCTTGGAAGCTTGCACCTGCCTGGTTTCCTCCAGACTGTGCCATATGTGCCTATTCCCTGTGCTGATATTGCCTTGCATCGTTTTGCTGTAATAAGCTATAACCATAAATATAATGACTTCTGGGTACTATGAGTCCTAGAGTTGGTCTTGGGGATCACCAAAACAGGTACAACAGAAAATAATCTAAGTAACATAAAAGAAGGCAGTAATAGAAATAAAAGACATATAGAAAACAGCAAAATGGCAGATGTAAATCCTACCTAGGCAGTAATTATATTAAATATAAATGGAAGAATAACAGCAGATTTATCATCAAAGAAATCCAACAAAGACAGTGAAGAAACATTTTTAAAGTACTGAAAGAAAAAATGCTGCCAACCTAGGATTCTATAACAGTGAAATGTCTTTCAAAAGTATAGGTGAACTTTTGCAACTTTTCAGACACAAAAAAGCTGAAATAATTCATTACTGGGAGATGTGCACTACAAGAAATAGGAAGTCCTTCAGGTATAAGAAAAATAATACCTAATGAAAATCTAAATCTACAGAAACAGAAAACACCAAAAGTGGTAAATATGTAGGTAAATAAAAAAGACATTTTGAGATCTAGCAAGATGGCTGAATAGGAACAGCTCTGGTCTGCAGCTCCCAGCCAGTCCAACACAGAAGGTGGGTGATTTCTGCATTTCCAACTGAGGTATCCACTTCATCTCATTGGGAGTGTTCAGACAGTGGGTGAAGCCCATGGGGGGCAAGCAGAAGCAGTGTGGAGTGTTGCCTCACCCATGAAGTGCAAGGGGTCAGGGACCTTCCCTCAAATGAAGCCGTGAGGGATTGTGCTATCTGGCCCAGATACTACACTTTTCCCACGGTTTTTGCAACCCACAAACAAGGAGATTCCCTCGTGTGTCCACACCACCAGGGCCCTGGGTTTCAAGCACAAAACTGGACAGCTGTTTGGGCACACACCAAGCTAGCTGCAGGAGTTTTCTTTTATACCCCAGTGGCACCTGGAACCCCAGTGAGACAGAACCATTCACTCCTCTGGAAAGGCGGCTGAAGCCAGGGAGCCAAGTGGTCTTGTTCAGCAGGTCCCACCCTCATGGAGCCCAACAAGCTAAAACCCACACACTTGAAATTCTCACTGCCAGCGCAGCAATCTGAACTCAACCTGGAACACTTGAGCTTGGTGAGGGGAGGGGCGTTTATCATTACTGAGGCTTGAATAGGCTGTTTTCCCTCACAGTGTAAACAAAGCTGCCAGGAAGTTCAGAATGGGTGGAAGCCACCACAGCACGGCAAACCCACTATGGCCAGACTGCCTCTCTAGATTCCTCCTCACCGGGCAGAGCATGTCTAAAAGAAAGGCAGCAGCCCCAGTCAGGGGCTTATAGATAAAATTCCCATCTCCCTGGGACAGAACACCTGGTGGAAGGAGTGGCTGTTGGCACAGCTTCGGCAGACTAAATGTTCCTGCTTGCCGGCTCTGAAGGGAACAGCAGATCTCCCAGCACAGTGCTTGAGCTCTGCTAAGGGAAAGACTGCCCCTCAAGTGGGCCCCTGACCCCCATGGCTCCTGACTGGGAGATAACTCCCAGCAGGGGTCTACAGACACCTCACACAGGAGCACTCTGACTGGCATCTGGCAGATGCCCCACCGGGATAAAGCTTCCAGAAAAAAAAAGCAGGCAACAATCTTTGCTGTTCTGCAGCCTCTGCTGGTGACACACAAGAAAACAGGGTCTGGAGTGGACCTCCAGCAAACTGCAGCAGACCTGCAGAAGAGGGACCTGATTGTTACAAGGAAAACTAACAAACAGAAAGGGATATCATCAACATCAACAAAAAGGACACCCATGCAAAAACCTCATCCAAAGGTCATCAGTATCAAAGATCAAAGGTACATAAATCGAACAAGATGAGAAAAAAACAGTGCAGGGGGGTGGAGCCCAGATGGCCAAATAGGAACAGCTCCATTCTAGAGCTCCCAGAGTGAGCGATGCAGAAGATGGGTGATTTCTGCATTTCTAACTGAGGTACTGGGCTCATCTCACAGGGGAGTGTCGGACAGTGGGTGCAGGACAGTGGGTGCAGCGCACCATGCGTGAGCTGAAGCAGGGCAAGGCGTCGCCTCAACCAGGAAGAGCAAGAGGTCAGGGAATTCCCTTTCCTAGTCAAAGAAAGGGGTGACAGACAGCACCTGGAAAATCAGGTCACTCCCACCCTAATACTGCACTTTTCCAATGGTCATAGCAAACGGCACACCAGGAGATTATATCCCTCGTCTGGCTCGGAGGGTGCTATGCCCACGGAGCCTCGTTCACTGCTAGCACAGCAGACTGAGATCAAACTGCAAGGTGGCAGTGAGAGAGGGCTTCCCGCCATTGCACAGGATTGAGCAGGTAAACAAAGGAGCCAGGAAGCTCGAACTGCGTGGAGCCCAACACAGCTCAAGGAGGCCTGCCTGCCTCTGTAGACTCCACCTCTAGGGGCAGGGAATAGCCGAACAAAAGGCAGCAGAATCCTCTGCAGACTTAAATGTCCCTGTCTGACAGCTTTGAAGAGAGCAGTGGTTCTCCCAGCACACAGCTGGAGATCTGAGAACTGACAGACTGTCCCCTCAAGTGGGTCTCTGACCCCCGAGTAGCCTAAATAGGAGGCACCCTCCAGTAGGGGCAGACTGACACCTCACAGGGCCGGGTACTCCTCTGAGACAAAACTTCCAGAGGAACAATCAGGCAGCAACATTCCCTGATCACCAGTATCCACTGTTCTGCAGCCTCCACTCCTGATACCCAGGCAAACAGGGTGTGGAGTGGACTTCCAGCAAACACCAACAGACCTGCCGCTGAGGGTCCTGACTGTTAGAAGGAAAACTAACAAACAGAAAGGACATCCACACCAAAACCCTACCTGTACATCACCATCATCAAAGACCAAAGGTAGATAAAACCACAAAGATGGGGGAAAAACAGAGCACAAAAACTGGAAACTCTAAAAATCAGAGAGCTTCTACTCCTCCAAAGCAACGCAGCTCCTAACCAGCAACGGAACAAAGCTGGACACAGAATGACTTTGATGAGTTGAGAGAAGAAGGCTTCAGACAATCAAACTACTCTGAGCTAAAGGAAGAAGTTCGAACCCATGGCAAAGAAGTTAAAAAACTTGAAAAAAGTGGGGAGGAGCCAAGATGGCCGAATAGGAACAGCTCCGGTCTACACCTACCAGCTTGAGCGATGCAGAAGATGGGTGATTTCTGCATTTCCATCTGAGGTACTGGGTTCATCTCACTAGGGAGTGCCAGACAGTGGGCGCAGGTCAGTGGGTGCATGCACCGTGCGCGAGCCGAAGAAGGGCGAGGCATTGCCTCACTTGGGAAGCACAAGAGATCAGGGAGTTCCACTTCCTAGTCAAAGAAAGGGGTGACAGACGGCACCTGGAAAATTGGGTCACTCCCACCCGAATACTGCGCTTTTCCGACGGGCTTAAAAAACGGCACACCAGGAGATTCTAACCTGCACCTGGCTCAGAGGGTCCTACGCCCACGGAGTCTCGCTGATTGCTAGCACAGCAGTCTGAGATCAAACTGCAAGGCAGCAGCGAGGCTGGGGGAGGGGCGCCCAACATTGCCCAGGCTTGCTTAGGTAAACAAAGCAGCTGGGAAGCTCCAACTGCATGGAGACCACCACAGCTCAAGGAGGCTCCACCTCTGGGGGCAGGGCACAGACAAACAAAAAGACAGCAGTAACATCTGCAGACTTAAATGTCCCTGTCTGACAGCTTTGAAGAGAGCAGTGGTTCTCCCAGCACGCAGCTGGAGATCTGAGAAGGGGCTGACTGCCTCCTCAAGTGGGTCCCTGACCCCTGACTCCCGAGCAGCCTAACTGGGAGGCACCCCCAGCAGGGGCAGACTGACACCTCCTCACACGGCCGGCCGGGTACTCCAACAGACCTGCAGCTGAGGGTCCTGTCTCTTAGAAGGAAAACTAACAAACAGAAAGGACATCCACACCAAAAACCCATCTGTACATCACCATCATCAAAGACTAAAAGTAGATAAAACCACAAAGATGGGGAAAAAACAGAGCAGAAAAACTGGAAACTCTAAAAAGCAGAGCACCTCTCCTCCTCAAAAGGAAACGCAGTTCCTCACCAGCAACGGATCAAAGCTGGACGGAGAATGACTTTGACGAGCTGAGAGAAGAAGGCTTCAGACGATCAAATTACTCCGAGCTACGGGAGGATATTCAAACCAAAGGCAAAGAAGTTGAAAACTTTCAAAAAAATTTAGAAGAATGTATAACTAGAATAACCAATACAGAGAAGTGCTTAAAGGAGCTGATGGAGCTGAAAACCAAGGCTCGAGAACTATGTGAAGAATGCAGAAGCCTCAGGAGCCGATGTGATCAAATGGAAGAAAGCGTATCAGCGATGGAAGATGAAATGAATGAAATGAAGCGAGAAGGGAAGTTTAGAGAAAAAAGAATAAAAAGAAACAATCAAAGCCTCCAAGAAATATGGGACTATGTGAAAAGACCAAATCTACGTCTGATTGGTGTACCTGAAAGTGACGGGGACAATGGAACCAAGTTGGAAAACACTCTGCAGGATATTATCCAGGAGAACTTCCCCAATCTAGCAAGGCAGGCCAACATTCAGATTCAGGAAATACAGGGAACGCCACAAAGATACTCCTCGAAAAGAGCAACTCCAAGACACATAATTGTCAGATTCACCAAAGTTGAAATGAAGGAAAAAATGTTAAGGGCAGCCAGAGAGAAAGGTCGGGTTACCCTCAAAGGGAAGCCCATCAGACTAACAGCGGATCTCTCGGCAGAAACTCTACAAGCCAGAAGAGAGTGGGGGCCAATATTCAACATTCTTAAAGAAAAGAATTTTCAACCCAGAATTTCATATCCAGCCAAACAAAGCTTCATAAGTAAAGGAGAAATAAAATACTTTACAGACAAGCAAATGCTGACAGATTTTGTCACCACCAGGCCTGCCTTAAAAGAGTTCCTGAAGGAAGTGCTAAACATGGAAATGCACAATCGGTACCAGCCGCTGCAAAATCATGTCAAAATGTAAAGACCATCGAGACTAGGAAGAGACTGCATCAACTAACGAGCAAAATAACCAGCTAACATCATAATGACAGGATCAAATTCACACATAACAATATTAACTTTAAATGTAAATGGACTAAATGCTCCAATTAAAAGACACAGACTGGCAAATTGGATAAAGAGTCAAGACCCATCAGTGTGCTGTATTCAGGAAACCCATCTCACATGCAGAGACACACATAGGCTCAAAATAAAAGGATGGAGGAAGATCTATCAAGCAAATGGAAAACAAAAAAAGGCAAGGGTTGCAATCCTAGTCTCTGATAAAACAGATTTTAAACCAACAAAGATCAAAAGAGACAAAGAAGGCCATTACATAATGGTAAAGGGATTAATTCAACAAGAAGAGCTAACTATCCTAAATATATATGCACCCAATACAGGAGCACCCAGATTCATAAAGCAAGTCCTGAGTGACCTACAAAGAGACTTTGATTCCCACACATTAATAATGGGAGACTTTAACACCCCACTGTCAACATTAGACAGATCAACGAGACAGAAAGTCAACAAGCATACCCAGGAATTGAACTCAGCTCTGCACCAAGCAGACCTAATAGACATCTACACAACTCTCCACCTCAAATCAACAGAATATACATTTTTTTCAGCACTGCACCATACCTATTCCAAAATTGACCACATAGTTGGAAGCAAAGCTCTCTTCAGTAAATGTAAAAGAACAGAAATTATAACAAACTATCTCTCAGATCACAGTGCAATCAAGGTAGAACTCAGGATTAAGAATCTCACTCAAAACCTCTCAACTACATGGAAACTGAACAAACTGCTCCTGAATGACTACTGGGTACATAACGAAATGAAGGCAGAAATAAAGATGTTCTTTGAAACCAACGAGAACAAAGAGACAACATACCAGAATCTCTGGGATGCATTCAAAGCAGTGTGTAGAGGGAAATTTATAGCACTAAATGCCCACAAGAGAAAGCAGGAAAGATCCAAAAGTGACAACTTAACATCACAATTAAAAGAACTAGAAAAGCAAGAGCAAACAACACATTCAAAAGCTAGCAGAAGGCAAGAAATAACTAAAATCAGAGCAGAACTGAAGGAAATAGAGACACAAAAAACCCTTCAAAAAATTAATCAATCCAGGAGCTAGTTTTTTGAAAGGATCAACAAAATTGATAGACCGCTAGCAAGATTAATAAAGAAAAAAAGAGAGAAGAATCAAATAGATGCAATAAAAAATGATAAAGGGGATATCACCACCAATCCCACAGAAATACAAACTACCATCAGAGAATACTACAAACACCTCTATTCAAATAAACTAGAAAATCTAGAAGAAATGGATAAATTCCTCAACACATACACTCTGCCAAGACTAAACCAGGAAGAAGTTGAATCTCTGAATAGACCAATAACAGGAGCTGAAATTGTGGCAATAATCAATAGCTTACCAACCAAAAAAAGTCCAGGACCACATGGATTCACAGCCGAATTCTATCAGAGGTACAAGGAGGAACTGGTACCATTCCTTCTGAAACTATTCCAATCAATAGAAAAAGAGGGAATCCTCCCTAACTCATTTTATGAGGCCAGCATCATCCTGATACCAAAGCCGGGCAGAGACACAACCAAAAAAGAGAATTGTAGACCAATATCCTTGATGAACATTGATGCAAAAATCCTCAATAAAATACTGGCAAACCGAATCCAGCAGCACATCAAAAAGCTTATCCACCATGATCAAGTGGGCTTCATCCCTGGGATGCAAGGCTGGTTCAATATACGCAAATCAATAAATGTAATCCAGCATATGAACAGAACCAAAGACAAAAACCACATGATTATCTCAATAGATGCACAAAAGGCCTTTGACAAAATTCAACAACCCTTCATGCTAAAAACTCTCAATAAATTAGGTATTCATGGGACGTATCTCAAAATAATAAGAGCTATCTATGACAAACCCACAGCCCATATCATACTGAATGGCCAAAAACTGGAAGCATCCCCTTTGAAAACTGGAACAAGACAGGGATGCCCTCTCTCACCACTCCTATTCAGCATAGTGTTGGAAGTTCTTGACAGGGCAATTAGGCAGAAGAAGGAAATCAAGGGTATTCAATTAGGAAAAGAGGAAGTCAAATTGTCCCTGTTTGCAGACGACATGATTGTATATCTAGAAAACCCCATCGTCTCAGCCCAAAATCTCCTTAAGCTGATAAGCAACTTCAGCAAAGTCTCAGGATACAAAATCAATGTACAAAAATCACAAGCATTCTTATACACCAACAACAGACAAACAGAAAGCCAAATCATGAGTGAACTCCCATTCATAATTGCTTCAAAGAGAATAAAATACCTAGGAATCCAACTTACAAGGGATGTGAAGGACCTCCTCAAGGAGAACTACAAACCACTGCTCAAGGAAATAAGAGAGGACACAAACAAATGGAAGAACATTCCATGCTCATGGATAGGAGGAATCAATATCATGAAAACGGCCATACTACCCAAAGTAATTTATAGATTCAATGCTATCCCCTTCAAGCTGCCATTGACTTTCTTCACAGAATTAGAAAAAAACAAATTTCATATGGAACCAAAAAAGAGCCTGCATAGCCAAGACAATCCTAACCAAAAAGAACAAAGCTGGAAGCATCACCCTACCTGACTTCAAACTATATACAAGGCTACAGTAACCAAAACAGCATGGTACTGGTACCAAAACAGAGATATAGACCAATGGAACAGAACAGAGACTTCAGAAATAGTACCACACAACTACAGCCATCAGATCTTTGACAAACCTGACAAAAATAAGCAATGGGGAATGGATTCCCTATTTAATAAATGGTGTTAGGAAAACTGGCTAGCCATATGCAGAAAACTGAAACTGGACCCGTTCCTTACACCTTATATAAAAATTAACTCAAGATGGATCAAAGACGAAAATGTAAGACCTAAAACCATAAAAACCCTAGAAGAAAACCTAGGTAATACCATTCAGGACATATGCATGGGCAAAGACTTCATGACTAAAACACCAAAAGCAATGGCAACAAAGGCAAAATTGACAAATGGGATCTAATTAAACTAAAGAGCTTCTGCACAGAAAAAAAAAAAAAAAAAAAAAAAAAAACCTATCATTAGAGTGAACAGGCTACCTTTTGAATGGGCAAAAATTTTTGCAATCTATCTATCTGACCAAATGTCTAATATCCAGAATCTACAAGGAACTTAAACAAATTTACAAGAAAAAAACAGCCCCATCAAAAAGTGGGCAAAGGATATGAACAGACACTTCTCAAAAGAAGACATTTATGCAACCAGCAAACATTGGGAAAAAAGCTCATCATCACTGGTCATTACAGAAATGCAAATCAAAACCACAATGAGATACCATCTCACACCAATTAGAATGGCAATCATTAAAAAGTCAGGAAACAACAGATGCTGGAGAGGATGTGGAGAAATAGGAATGCTTTTACACTGTTGGTGGGACTGTAAACTAGTTCAACCATTGTGGAAGACAGTGTGGCCATTCCTCAAGGATCTAGAACCAGAAATACCATTTGACCCACAATCCCATTACTGGGTATATCCCAAAGATTATAAATCATGCTACTATAAAGACACATGCACACGTATGTTTATTGCAGCACTATTTACAATAGCAAAGACTTGGAACCAACCCAAATGCCCATCAATGATAGACTGGATAAAGAAAATGTGTCACATATACACCATGGAATACTATGCAGCCACAAAAAAGAATGAGTTCATGTCCTTTGCAGGGACATGGATGAAGCCATCATTCTCAGCAAACTAACACAGGAACAGAAAACCAGACACCACATGTTCTCACTCACAAGTGGGAGTTAAACAATGAGAATACATGGACAAAGGGAGGGTAACATCACACACTGGGCCTGTTGGGGCATGGGGAGCAAGGGGAAGGATAGTATTAGGACAAATACCTAATGCATGCGGGGCTCAAAACCTAGATGACAGGTTGATGGGTGCAGCAATCCACCATGGCACATGTATACCTATGTAACAAACCTGCACGTTCTGCACATGTATCCCAGAACTTAAAGTATATTTAAAAGAATGAAAATACCTTTTTTCTTATTTCTTTTTATATCACTTTAAAAGTATTGAAAACAAACAAAAACCCACAATGTATTATAAGGTTTAACATGTGTAGAAGTAAAACATGACAATAATAGGAAACAGACTTGAGTGGGGGAATAGAAGTACATGAAGTTCTTATCTTACGCTTGACGTGGGCTGTGATAAATTAAAGTTATATACTATAAACCCTAAAGGAACCACTAAAAGAACAAAGTATTGCATCTAATATAATCCAAATAGATAAAATGGAATAATAAATAATGATGCAAAAGAAGGTAGAAAAAGAGGAAAAAGTGAATAATGAACAAATAGAAGGCAAATAGCAAGATGGTAGATTTTAAACCAATCATATCAATAATCACATTAAATAAAAATGGTCTAAACATCCTGATTAGAAGGCAGAGACTGTCAAATTGGAAAAAGAAAGCAAGACCCAAATCTAGGTTACCTATAAGAAACCCAGATTAAATTGGAAAAATAAAGCAAGACCCAAATCTAGGTTACCTATAAGAAACCCAGATTAAATATAGAAACAATTCAGGTGTGGTGGCACATGCTTGTCATCCCAGCTACTCAGGAAACAGGAGTTGAAGTCCAACATGGGCAATATTGCAAGACTCTGTCTCTAGAAATAAAATTTTGAAATGTTTAATTAAAAAAATCTATAAAAACACAAATAGGGCTGGGTGTGATGGCTCAAACATGTGATCTCATGGCTTTGGGAAGCTAAAGTGGGAGGATCCCTTGATGCCAAGAGTTCAAGATCAGCCTGGACAACATAGCAAGACCCCATCTCTACAAAAAAATTAAAAATTAGCCAGGTGTAGTGACACATGCCTGTAGTCCTGGCTACTTGGGAGGCTGGGGCAGGAGGATCACTTTAACCTAGGAGTTCAAGGTTACAGTGAGCTACGATCATGCCATTGCATTCCGGCCGGGGTGATGGACTGAGACCCCGTCTCAAAAAAACCCCACACATAAGTTAAAAGTAAAAGGATGAGGCCCCGCATGGTGGCTCACACCTGTAATGCCAGCACTTTGAAAAGTTGAGGCGGGCAGATCACTTGAGGTCAGGAGTTCGAGTCCAGCCTGGCCAATGTGGTGAAACCCTATCTCTACTAAGAATACATAAATTAGCCAGGCATAGCGGTATACATCTGTAGTCCCAGCTACTGGGGAGGCTCAGACAGGAGCATCACTTGAACCCAGGAGGCAGAGGTTGCAGTGAGCCAAGATCACACCATTGCACTCCAATGTGGGTGACAGAGTGAATGAGACTCCATCTCAAAAAAAAAAAGTAAAAGGATGAATAAAGATATGCCATGTTAGTATTATTCAAAAGAAAGCCAGAATATTTACATTAACATCAGGCAAAGTAGATTTCAGAAGAATAACAGGGATAAAAGGGAATATTTCATGATAAAGAGTCAGCTTATCAAGAGAACATAACAATCCTAAAAGTTTACACTCCTAACAACAAAGTTTCAAAATACATAAAGCAAAAACTGATAAAACTGAAAGGAGAAACAAACAAATGTAAATTTTTGTCAGAGATTTCATCAATCCTCTCCCAACAACTGATAGAATAAGTAGACAGAAAGTCAGTAAAGTTGCCTCAGAAGGAGCAGACGAAAAAAGAGAAAATCGGTAAAGTAGAAGACTTGAACAACACTATCAACCAACTTAACCTAATTGACATAGAACACTCTATCCAAAAACGGCAGGATAAAACATAGTTTTCAAGCACCCATGGAAGATTTATCAAAAGAGACTATATTCTGGGCCATAAAACAAGTCTCCATAAATTTAAAAGGATTCAAATAATAAAAAGTATATTCTCTCACCACAATGGGATTAAATTAGAAAGCAATAACAGAAAGAAATCTGGAAAATCCCATATTTGGAAATTAAATGACATGTTTCTAAATAACCCTGGGTCAAAGAAGAAATGAAAAGTGAGCAATTATTTTAATATAAATGAAAACGAAACATACCATACAGTAGTTGTGAGGTACAGCTAAATCAATATTTATAGGAAAACTTATAACATTAAATGCTTCTATTATAAAAGAAATGTCTTAAATCAAAATGTGATCTCCAAAACAATGTTAGCATCTCGTAGGAACCTGTTAGGCCACAGCAATCTGTGGCCCTCTAGGTGATTCTGATGCACATTCAAGTTTTGAGAACCACTGCATATACGACTGGACTGTTGTTTTTATTGTGCTAGGGTGTGTTCTTCAGCAAGGAATATACACAATTTATACTACTCTGAAGTTCATATTACTTAAAAACAATCTTGTTTTGAATAGTCTGTTAATCTTGTGTTAAATTTAGAATACTTAAAAAATGTCCCACGCTCAAAGAGTCCTGCAAGTGATTAACCCTACAAATAATGCCTCATTTGCTAAAAAGACCCAAACTTTAAAACCCATAGGTATAATTTTCTTGAAATCTAAAGAGGGATAGAAGACAAACATCAGGGGGGACTATGACCTCATTGAATACTTCCTACTGTTCATTCTAGGCCCTTCATGTGGGAACCAAATGTAGTCAACTAAATATCAATCGAGTAACAAAGATGTTAAATCTAAATGGCTGGTAATACAAAAATAATTTGCTTAAAATATGGTTTTATATCTACACTTGAATATAAATTTGTCTGCTGTCTTCGAAAGTCACCTCAAATGAAATACTGAAGCCCTAACATAAGCACTAACTTAGAAGCATTAACTCCTGTAGTGGTAGGCATCATCTTTTCAACTAGCTTGATGCACCAATCTCAAGCATATCTGTTCTCCATCTAAATTTGCTGGTTCACACCTGTGCTGGGAGAGGTAGATAGAAATGCTAGCTTTAATGGGCTTTAGTTATAACTTCTGCTAGTCAGGAGTAAACAAAATCCACATTGTATCAAGACAGTTAACTGACAAGTATAGATGAGAATTTCAGTGACAACTTGAAAGCAACATTTGCCATGGAAGAACTGTAATATGAGTAATCTATTAATCTCAATTTATTATATGACAGTCTTCAAAAATAAAGGGAAAAATATGCTGAAGTTCTTCTAGTATTCTAGTCTCCAAAGGAAAAATATAATCCAGTCTACACCAGGCTTCCTTCCTTTCCCCCAATCTTTGCTGATTTCATCAGCTTTGATTCTTTCTAAGACATTTCCTTCTGCTCTTTTCTGTGCTTTTGAACAGAGGCCCACAACAGCTGCCTATGGGGCCATGGGAGTATAATTAATCAAGTAATCATCTAGCCAACACTGTTAAAATGTTTTAATATCAATGTAAAATGAGATCAGAGTTTTACAAGCAGATTTCAGAACACCAACATTGATTTCCAAAATGGTTTCTCTCCCTTTCAGAAGCCTAAAGAAGAACATATACAAATCTTAGGGGTTTTTATAAAAAGCATGGGTTTTTTTCTATTTTAATACATACACAGTTGACAAACATGCAAAATAACTAATTTCCAAATCAAAGGTCTCTAGCAGAAACATCCAAATTAAAAATGAAGCATTTAAATTTACTTACTGGCCATGAAATCCAGCAAGAAACCACCCTTTCCCCCACACTTCAGAAAAACCACCAATTCCTTCCTAGAGGATTGATGGCATTAACAGTACTTGGCTCTCCCTTGTCAGCATCCAGACATCCCCAGTTCAGTCTTGTAAATTAATGTTACAGTTCCAATTACTAAAAATGCCCCACCATCTTCTTCACTGCATTACAGCTTAGCAAGGCACCTACCAACAATGCAGTTTGGGAAATGAGCCATGAAGAACATAATGGCCTGAGAGTTAACCATACATCCTAGGTCTGCCAATTGAATGAGGACATTAATGGGAATGTAAAATTCCAGGAGACATTCTTTTATTTGCCTCTCCAAGTTACTAGCATGTCCAGTATCAGAAAGAAAACAGTAGAGAAATGTGGCAATAGCCACATATATGAAACCTTACTAGAGCTAAAACCAAACTAAACAAAATGCAAACTACAGTGGGACAAAGAACTGACTCTCATTTGAGTTTTATTTGTGGCTACAAGCAACCTCCAAACTAAGAGGCTCATAAATTAGGAAATAATTTTAATGCACTGAGGGTTCAGTAATTTGCATTAGAATATTATTAAAATTTATGTTTTGTAAGAGTTGCATATACTTCATTGTTGAATTCGGTGCCAACAGTAAACAAATAACTACATGAGATATAACCTCAAATATACCCACTTCCAAAACTAAAAAGCATTTTAACACATTTTTCTCTGCCATCCTCAATTGAATCAGTAAAACAAATAGAAAATCAAAACATGATTGTAATATTACACAAGATAATTATTTTACTTAAATAACTTAGTCTGTTCCAAAGTATTTCTGTCCAAAATGTGTAGGTGCAACAGGATGAACTTCAGTAGTTAAAATTGTGATCTCTGGAAACTCCTGAATGATTGATTTGGCACCTTCAAAAAAAAAAAAGTTATTATGGTAGGATGTTTACACCAGTTGTAATTCAGGAATTTTGTAGTTATTGCCACTAGGTCTAAAACTGACAGAAGACAGAGAGCAATGATCTTTGGATACCTCATCAGACTTGGTTAATCTCTTCCTTTTTATAAAGTCTGAAAAGCTTTGACAGTAGTCAGACTATGCCCCCTCCATCTCACTAATACAATCTTAGAATTATTATTTTATACTCAAGTTGAAAAATATAATTATTCAGTTATAGAAACTTTCCCCCTAAAGAGTATTTTTTATTTTGTTTTATTTTAAAGGTGACTGTAATAGAGTGAATACAGTCCTTTTTAAAATGAGGATCACAGGCCAGGCACAGTGGCTCAAGCCTGTAATCTCAGAGCTTTAGAAGGCTGAGGCAGGAGGATCACTCAAGGCCAGGAGTTTGAGACCAGCCAGGGCCACACGGCAATACCCTATCTCTATTAAAAAAAAATTAAAGAGGATCACACATAAGATGATGGTTTCCCAACTGAAACACTGTGAAACAAGAGTAGTGTTTCACAGTGTACTTGTTTTTCACAGAAAAAGCTGGTGTGTCAGAGTACGCCAGCTTTTTAGAAGTTAGGACTCTAGCTTATGGGGAGGGGAATAGGTAGGGAAAGGTAACAAGGACTAGGATATTCATTGTAGAGTGATTTGGCATAAGAAAAAATGTGGAAGTATGTAAATAACTCACAATAAGGAAATGGTTAAATAAATAACATATATTCAAAGGATGCAATATATAACTGTTAAATCATATTTTTGGAAAATATTGAATGGCATCAAAAAATGCACATGGTAAATGTAAAAATGTAAAAAATGTATAAATAACAGCATTAGAATCACATAAAATGTTATCACCAAGCTTAAGAGATGACCAATATAAATTATGACTATTACCCTGTCAAACTAAAAATCCATAGCAAAGTTGCCACAGAATAAAATTTTTCAGCTATAAATGTCAAAGAATAGTACACCATTCTCATGTATACTATTAGAACTAAAAAGAGTGCTTTTCTATTCCCAAAGGCAAAAATTTTAATAATTATTGGATTCTCTCAATATTTTCAATGCCACCTGTGTTTTATATATATAAATGATAACTAAGCAAATCACCTTTTGTTACCACCAACATCTTAACTACAAGTAATATTTGGTTATGAAACAGCAAAGTAATCAAACAGGCCATAACTCCTATCAATAACCTACTGAAACCAGCTCTCCCAACTAGATATACTGTAGCCTCTTCAGAACTGGCTAAGACTTAGAAATTTTGGAAATGAGAAAACACCTGACTAGAGAAGCCATATATTGCCCTTTTTAAAAATTATGAAGCAAATACAAATTAATTGTAGAACATTTGAAAAATACCAACTTAAAGCTTAAAAATAAAATGAAAAGCACTTAGAATCCCACCAGCCTAAAATAACCACTATTAATATTGTGTATGCATTTTGAAACCAAAATTGAAACAACATTGTGTGTCTGTCTAGCCTCTCATGCTAAGGAAAGATTTATTAGGTTCCATATTAAATCCAACTCTGATTTTTGTAATTACAATAGTCATAATTTGTACTGGTCATCTCCAAGCTTGGTGATAACAATTTACCCTATTCTAATGCTGTTATTTTTATACTGCTTTTTTACATTTACCATGTACATTTTTGGATGCCATTCAATATTTTCCAAAAACATGATTTAACAGTTACATAATAGTATATCCTTTGAATATATATTATTTAACCATTTCCTTATTGTGAGTCATTTGTATACTTTCACATTTTTTCTTATACGAAATAACTCTACAATAAACATCCTAGAAGCTAAATTTCTACATGCACCAATACTTATTTTCTTAAAATATATTCCCAATTGTTCTATAATGTATGGCAAAAAACACTAGGATCTTAAGTCAGGTACACCTCCTTCAGGAAATGGAGAACACACAGTCCTCTCTGCCCTTTGAGCAGAAGTCTAACTTTAAAAACTTCTGCTCTTCACTTCACACTGCAAAGATTACTTCAGTAAGACTACAGGGCTAGCTAGAACCTTAGGTTTCTTGCTGTTTGTGAGCAGTTCTTAGGCTCAGGTGGCAAGCCAAGGGAAATAGGAACCTTTGAGTCATTTGCAGGCCAAACTAGGAAAACAATTGCAATTCTTTTAAATGGGGTTAGTTCATACTTCTCCATTTGCATTTGAACATTAGAATGGTATAAAATGTTATCACTAAGCTTACAGATGACAAACACAAGTTATAATTACCCAAATTAGATTCACATTTAATGTGAAAGCAGATAAACTTTTCCTCAGGTTTAGAAGCTAGAAAATGCATACTTACCCACCTCAGGACTATATGGAGCCCTAGTTACTGCCTCATGCTGAACTCACCATGAGGAGTGGAGAACAGACTGAGTAGGATGATAACACTGGGTTGAACTCCATGTTCTATAAGAACCTTTACAGCTTCAATTACAGTATTTCCAGTGCCTGAAATCAAAAGATAACCAAATGGATTAGCAACCTTAACATTCATTTTTAAATGTCTTTTTTTTGGGGGGGGGAGGACAGGGACTCACTCTGTCACTCAGGCTGGAGTGCAGTGGCATGATCTCGGCCCACTGCAGCCTTGACCTCCCAGGCTCAAGCCATCCTCCCACCTCAACCTCCCAAGTAGCTGGGACTATAAGCACATGCCACCACACCCAGCTACTTTTTCTATTTATTGCAGAAATGGGTTCTCCATATGTTGCCCAGGCTGGTCATAAACTCCTGGGCTCAAGCGATCCTTCCACCTCGACCTCCCAAAGTGCTGGGATTACAGGTGTGAGCCACAGCACCCGGCCATAAAATGTCTTTGAAGTAAGAGCAATATAGCAATCTAACATAAGAAATCACTTCATACGAAGGTACTTGTTCTTTATCCATGCTATCTTCAATAATGAACATGACACATACACTTTTCAGTTATCAAATACCAAGCCCTAAATTCATTTAGTATATGAGGTATCAAATTTAACATATTCCCTCTCACCTCCCTTAAAGACCATGCCAAGTGTGGTCTGAGTAAGCTTAAGAAAGAGAACAGAATAGCAGGAAAAAATATTACCTCCAGAGAGAATAAATTATTGAGGAAAATCACTGCTGTACTCATTAGGCTAAAGAGGAGATATGTTTCAATAAGTTTTCTGTATTCCATATATTTTGCCTCATTAAATCCTTTGTTTCAATGTGTTCAAGACAGAAGTTTGTTGGGGCTAATAAGGTCTAACTACTGTATATTCTCTTATTATGCAATAAAAACTCTCCAGTGAACTGCCCAGGGCAGTTTTCCCAACTGAGAAAAAAACATTTAGAAACTATTTTTGCGTTTTATATAAGGGTACCTAGGAGGCAGGCACTAAGGTGAATTTAAACCCTAACCAAAGGTTACAAATAAATGGAAGCCACTCACTGAGAATTGGATACATGAGAAGGACTTTTCTCCGGTAAATGTCTGGGGGGAATTTGGCATAATATACTTTGGCTCTTTGTGTCTCCTCATCACTCTGAATCAGGATCTTTCCAATTCGTATGGATCGACAGCAGTCTCGTAAACCTTGTTCCATTGCCTCACCTTGAAGAAGAAAAAAGAAAGAAAAAAGATTAGGGGAAAGAGAGAGAAAGTCCAAGAACAGGCCAAAGTATAGTTTGTCACTGTTATTAATACAAAAAGGAAGGAAGATGAAAATAATTATTTTGAAGCTGACAGCTTTTATTTCTGATATGCTCATATTTCATACTTAGTGGAGGTTAATGAAACCAGGTTAACGGCTGGTTAATGAAACTAGAATACGCTAGTTTTATTGCTGGCTTACAAGTTTTAGAGCTGTCATGCTTCCATGATTATAGGAAATAAAGCATTTTGTTGAGCAGCTCCCTGAGCTTTTTTAATATCAGGAATATTTTTATCTCTATTATTTTAAAGAAGCCTTTAAACCACCTAAATTTGTGACTTTTGTCTGAGAATATGCAAAAGATTTATGGAAGAATAAAGGCTGTAGATCAAAAAGTCTCCTTTTAGGTCAAGGTAGCATCAGGGGACATCACTTAGCTCAACAATGACTTCTCAACAGCAAAGATTTTGCTGCAAGTAGTGAAAAAGTTGTATATTGTTCCCCCTCTCCCAGGTAACAATAACTAGCACTACCACCATTGATTTCTGAACACAGAGCTATTTTTGAGTCTGAACTCCTTTAAAGAAGTGTTTGCCAAAAGGCAGTCATTCTCATGCCATCTTCAAGATTTTAGGCCATATCAGAATTCTACCTATACTGGCATTTACTTAACATTTTTCTTAAATTTATTGTTTTCAGTTAAATTTATTTTAAGAGGAAACTATATCACTAGTGTAAACATAAAACAAGTTTCTTTCTAATATATATGAAAATCAACAAATGGCTATTAAGGTTATAAGCAATGCTGTACATCACCACAAGTCATCTAGTACATACTAAGGGTGCAAGGACCATGCTTGTGCCTTTAGAGAAGAAGCTGAACTGAAACAGAAGAAACTGCACCTTAAAAGTCCATTGTCTTTACCAGTTTTTAAAAGTTGAACATCATTGTCCTGAAATGTCCTGAAATGCTATCAGTGCTTAAGAGCTTCCTCCTAGAAAAAAGGAGCTTAAAGTTCCTAGTTTACTTGAGGCATTTAATTGTTCACAAACAGAACTTCATAACCAGAAGAGAAAAGTGAATGTTTATATGTTAAAAATTAAACTATATGTATTCAGTGCAAACAAGTGGAGCTTCTACCACTTATGCAAAAAAATATAAATCTTATGCAAAACAATTAAGTTTGCTGAATGGAAAAAACCCCATGTAACAGGTAAAGGTTCTAATCACAGGCAAGTGATTTTGCTATACAAAGGTTGGTTTAGAAGGGTAATCAGTTGGACTCAAACACAAATACAACATTCATAAGACCAGCAGATGGAAATACCTAGAATTAATGACAGTCAAGCACTTTTGCCTATGTGGTCATGTAGTCATCATATATAAAGTTTAAAAGTATTAGGCTGGGTATGGTGGCTCATGCCCATAATCCCAGCACTTTCGGAGGCTGAGGCAGGAGCATCACTGGAGGCCAGGAGTTTTAGACCAGTCTGGGCAACATAGCAAGACTTCATCTCTACCAAAAAAAAAAAATTGTTTTTTAATTTGCTAGGTATAGTGGCACGTGCCTATAGTCCTAGCTGCTCAGGAGGCTGAGGTGGGAGGATTACTTGAACTCAGGAGTCTGAGGTTACAGTGAGCTATGATCACGCCACCATACTCCAGCCTGGACAATAGAGTGAGACCCTGTCTCTAAAAAAAAAAAAAATTAAAAATATCAAACAAGTCATTTAGCCCAAGAACAGAAATAAAAACAGAAGAAATATTTTCTCCAGTCAGGTATTCAAAGTTCTTCAAGACCGAATTTACACCATATTCCCTCAGTCTTCAAACTGCCCTGTTCTCCCCAAGATAGCATCACCACATCCTCCTATCCTCCCATCCTCCTCTGAATCTCTTTGAAAGCTGGCTTGCCCATGGGAGCACTTTATTAGGGAATATGCTCTGTAGTTAAAATTAGCCAAACCTAGCCTCACACAGGCCATGACTCCACAGCACCATGAGGCTAGATAACACAGGTGGTGAGATTTAACTAAAGGCAGGCTGCAATTATGACAGACAAGCCTGCCTCTCTTCTGGAAAACAGCAACAATTTCTATGCATACAAAGAGACAAAAATCACACACACGTGAACCTACCGCTTCTCATTATGCTGACCCCACAATTTCCCTTCTCAAACTTCACTCCTTCATACTTGTACCCTGTTAGGAAATAAAACCAAATAATTTATCTTTCATCACTGGAGTAACCTACGTATTTTATAAAGTGTCTATGGTTTAAGGTAGATGGGCACAAAGCAACCCTTGTTCAGACACTGTATAATGCCTGAGATTCCCTGTGGAAATAATGAGATGAGTCATGATTTTTCAGTTATTTCTTAATTCTTCATAAGAAACCTGTGGGGATAATTGGGAGAGGCAGACTTCATCGAATGGGAATAGGACTTATTATAACATGATATTCACATACACATTCCTCAAACTGAATTCAAAGGAGAATCACTGCACTCTGAGAATGCTATATACCCCATCAATTCAAACTGGGACCCCACTGTGAGCCACAGCAGAAAGCTTCCTCATTCCATTCTTCTTTATGAGCCTCCATTCTTCTTTATGAGCCTCCATTCTGCCTTAAAAGCAGAAGAAAGTGGCTGAAATAGTTATTAAGACATGCTCAACTCTTGGTCTCATCCTGAATTTGTGTCGATTATGATGCTACAAACTCAGTCCCCAAGTTTCATAAAGTCGACCCTTTGAATAGAACAGTTTTACATTATTTACTAAACCAAATCATAATTTCAAATCCCTGAAACAGGGATCTTTGGTTACTTTCTATTAAAGGATAGAACAAAGCACCTTCTCCAATTCTTATCATTTTTAGTTTTCTTTTTTACTTTCTATCCTTTTTTAACATGTAATTTCAGTGCCAAAACAGACTTGACCATTTGTGCTCACCAGCAGCTTTCCCATAGAGATGAAGATAAGCTACCAGCAATTCTTAACTATGGTCTCAATGGGCCATCATCAGAGGCAACACCTGCATGCTGAAGAGTATTTGTTAACCTTTAACTTGAATTGACAAGCAAGCCATTAACAAAAAGTCATCTACACAGATTTCTTTCCTAAATGCTTGAGTTTTTTTTAAGATTTTAAAAGAATAGCTCCACCTAGCCTCTTCATTTCACATTTTTATTTTACTTAGACTGCTTTACTTACATCTTTCCCCATTCTAGCTCAGAATTTTTATGAGGAAAATTTGAGAATAACAGCCCTAGTTACCTGTTGGAGTGGTCACCATGCATTCTTTATATGGCAGCTGATTCAATCCCTCTTCCACAACAAGTCTGATCTAGAGAGTCAAAGGAAGAAGAAGTTGAGAACCTGCTGGGAATCTCCTGTTAGCTGTTAGCTTCAGGAGCTGAACAGTAGGCAGAGTCATGAACAAACTAGGCAAAGGTTTCACTTATGGAGGCAGTAAGGGGCCCCCTACCATGTGTTAGATACAGGGATAGATCCAAATGCCATACTACTTTCTGCTAGGTATCCAACCTCAGATAGGCACATGATTGCCACCAAAAGGCTCCAATATGCCTTCTGATTCTCATTCTGTTAGTCCAGACTATGAGGAACACAAAACTCCAGCAAGTGACAACAGTCATGGCAAGCACTCTTGGAAGTAATATACTTCTTATTATTCTGGAAATAGTGCTCACTGGGAATTTCTCTGCTTTATTCAGTACCTTGGAAATCATTAAGTCAGATTATTTTTAACAAAGGCCCACCATAATGTAAATAAAGCCTGAAACTTCTTCAGAGGAAATAAATGAGTGCATTGACTGAACCAATTTACTGAGCTTGAAGGAGGATCCAGTAAAATGCACTGGGGCTTCTCAGCTAAAGAAAAGGCTCATATCAATCGTAATGTGTGGTACAAAGGAAAGCGTCACTCAGAACTACTAGAAGAGCCTCCAAAAACAAGATATGGTAATTCCATGAACAACCAAAGCCAACTACAATAAAAGTAATGCTGAGTCTGCAATGCACATTTTATCCAATCAATATTACATTACTGATTGAGAATCTGCAACAGCAGGGAGAAGCACCAGGCCCTATGCTCTGTTATCACAACATATAATAACACCCTGCTGCCATTAAAACAATCAATTCTAAATAAGCCAGGATTTTGTCAGCCTGCAGCATCAGACAGAGGGCCCAGGCACCTCATGAATACTGCATATGTGTGCATACTCACCTCCAGCCACCATCTTCTGTGGAGATCTTTTTTTTATGAACAAATTACAAGGGTAAAAGAGGATTCTCTTCTTTGAAGAGCCTAGATCTTTTCCTCCTAGTAACAGTCCTCTAATGAGTCTTACCTCCTATCCCCATCCCCTCCAACATTGGGACAGAAATTAGTGTGCCCAACTCTTACAGGAGAGCATAAAATCAGAAGAGTGACTAAAATATAAAGAACCCAAAGATCTGAGGGCCAAGGAAGCCAACCCTGACAAATTCAGGATAAAATTAATATATATATAATAATATATATTAATGACATGTGCTGCAGGAGATAGTGTACTAGAAATCCTCAAGAAGATAAACCTAAATAGCTCCAGTCTCTACCACAACCACAACAGACCCTTTCTCACCACGTATCAGGACCTTCAAAGCCACCTGCAGAGAACAGAGAGAGATCCAAATCATCATCCCCTCAGGCGAATTATGCCATAGGTCCTTACTATCTCACTGGGCGAAGATTATGCTTGCCCTTTCAGAGAAGCATCTTACAATAACCATGAACTTAACTCCTACTTTCTATAGAAAAAGAACATAAGAACAGCAAAAGAGGAACCATTTTCTACCAGTAAACACCAAAACAGCAGCCATTAAGATACAAGTTCTTCAAGCCTGTTCTTTTGGTTTGATAAAAGCATAAAAGACAGAACGACCTAACTATTGCTCCAGGAATGTCAACCACATTTATCTTGTTACTATCCAAGAGTTATTACTGCCACTGAAAACTCAAATAATTTTAAATAAAATTGGTCTCTGAACCAAGAATACTTACGACGAAAAGCAGAACAGGAGTTGTCTATGCTCTTTTGGAATAAATTCCTCAGGCAAAACCTAAACGAAAAGTTTCATGCCTTTTTTTCACATTCCTTTTAATCATCTACCTTAATCTAATTATAACTTTGGGGCTAAGAAGCCACGTTCATTCCTTTCTTTCCCAAACTAAATTGGTACTTAGTTTGCAAATCTAGTATTTAGATCATAAACACCATGAGATTAGGGACCATGCCTACATTCTTCACTATTGTATCTCATCTCTCTGGACACAGCCTGGCACAATGCCTGATTCACACAAGTTTAGTGAAATACATTCATGAAATATACACTAAACTTCATGAATATATACTAAATATAAATATACATTAAACTATATATAAATATAAATATACACTAAACTTTCCTGAATGTAATGTATTTTCTGCTGTGGATTAAAACTAATAGCCACAGCAGAAAACATGTCAACCTCACTTCAAGCACTGAGCATGCTTAGATATTAACACAAGAAGAAAACACAGTGCTTACCCTGAAGACAAACCAATTTGGACTGAGATCCTCTCAGATCACACTAGCTAAACAGAATTGGGCTTGGTCAATTCTTAATAGGAAGTGCCTGAGGAAAGCATAGACAGTCAAATGTACTATTTCACATGTGAAGGCTAGTACAGGAAAGAAGAGGCAAAATAAGCCTCCCCCCGCCGCCACTGTAAACTACAAGAAATATATATTTTTGTACATTTGTTGGATACCACAAGTGTAACTATGAGGTCTCCTTACATTTTTGGTTTTCTTTTAATGCACTTCACTGCCCTAAGAGGAGGCACTTAAGAATTGCTGAGACTCAAGTTACCAAGATCCATTTGAGAGGTAGTGGTATCTCAGAAATACAGGGAATTAGTTCATGGGCAATGCTTTGTGGTGAAAAGTATTGAAGTAGATCTTTAATGCAACAGTGAAACAACACTTCATTAGCCTAGCAAGATGATGGTTACTTAGTACAATCTCTTTCAGCCCCAGAATGCTCTAGAACAAAAATATCCCTTGGTCTACCATGGTTATATCACTAGGCAAAACAAGGAAATGAAAATGAAAAGTCCCCACCTACCAAACGATCCGCAGAAAACATGAAGTCACCTCTACTGGCTGTCCTAAAAAAAGATAATACAAGTTTTAGTCTAAATTAGAGCTTTAAGGCAAAATACTATTTAATACGTACAGTAACACTGATATTAAGACCTATAACATACTAAAAGCTTAAATGCTTACATGTACAGACTATTACTGAGGCAAGATACTTTTTACTAGGATACAGGCACCTAAATGAGATGACTTGATCAATAATGAAAATGCTTATTTGATACCAACATTAGAGACTGGAACTGAAAAGATCATGCAGTCCCCCAATGAGCTGCCCAAGTACATATTAGTCAACCGGGAGATGAACAAGTTACCCCTGGAGGGTGAGAGGAAGCCCAGAGCTAAAGTTGAGAGGAAACTTTGCAGTAAGAAAAGCAGTTTCTCCCCATTCTCCCCCTCAACTCACCTTATCTAAAACCCATATTACCAAGATAAGTAACCCATCTACTTTGTAATCCTTTTTGGAACTAGAATGGTACCAATAAATAAATCCTCTACTTTTGCTACTGCTTTCAAAAACATATAAACTAATTTCTGAGAACTCATTCTCAAATAATTGATAATTTGTTCCTTTTGACTGTTTTTTCAAATGAGTACTTCATTCCCTAGATCTTTCTGCCATTTTCCTGTCCATTTCCTCTGGTCAATATCCTAAGGTAACCAAGTAATAATAATCCAGGGCTACGTCTACCCACAAGCTGTTAACGAGCCAAAAAGGGAATGTTAAATAACTGATGTTATTTCTGTACATAAAAATGTAGTATTGTTCCTCATCCTTCTTCCATATAAGTTAAATGATCTGACTGAATGGATTGATTTACAGCTTATGTACTTAAAAATCCCCATCTGCCTATCTATGGACTACCTAAAGTATTCTCCAAAACAGCCTCGAAATGATATATGCAAACACATATTATCTCAGTATATCATTAATTTCCACTCTTTTGCCTCAAGTTGCATTTGATTTCTCTGAGATGGAAAAAGCAATGAAATAGCCCTGACACAAATGGCATTAGGTTTCTTAGAGTAACCACAGTTCTATCATACTACAGCTATTAGCTCTCTAAAATATAAACCACAATTGAGCAACAGCAAGAATATAGGTCTGTGTTGTTTATTTACAAAAAATCCTTAAACTCAGAAAACTCTATCCACACATACCTACACACACACAGAGCCCCTTTAAAACAGGCTCAATTTCATGTACTGTGGTTTTCAAATAAGACTATACAATTACACCAGCACCTTTCATTTATATAATTAATCTTCACTACCGTGAACTACAAAAAATACTGAAACCTACTGCTCTGTTTGCTACGTCTATACAAACTTACCTAGGCAGCCAGAACATAGCTTTTCAACAAGAAAGAAGTCTGGATTTGACTTAAAGACATATGTGGTGTTATATATTATAGGAGACACCTGAAATGTCAGTTTTAATTTCTGAACAGTTAGATATCACTTTATTACAGAGAAACAGTATATTGGGTTAAGTGATCAGAGTCACCCAAATCTGTTATTTTACTTTGGAATCAAACATTTTACCACCTTTCACACCCTCCCCCACAAAAAAATCAGCCTCAGCTGATAACTTTTGCATAATAAGCACCTACTTTCTCTATATTCCAAAAAAGGTACACACTATGAGAACCCAATATGAGCTGTTATCTCTTGACAGCTATTTGACCTCCAATAAAATCATTTACCACTCCAAGTAACTCTACTGCAAGCTGTAATTACTTACCTGGTTCCAGCTGTATAGACAGGCTTCAGATCCATACTATTCATTTTAAATCCATTTAGAAATTAAAGTATATCTAGAATACAATAAGTTGACCTCGTTTTTTTTTTTTTTTTAAATTCCACAATGGCCTTCAATATCATATTTAAATCTTTAACATTGTTAAGACTAGAGCTTCATAAAGCAGGTATTTACTTGTTGTATCAATGAAGCTGCATGTATTCTCTGAGGCTCTATTTTAGACACAACACTAGGCTGAATTATTTGTTAATAGGGATGTTTTAATATGAACCAGACTCCAGATCTTCTTCATTCCACACACTTCATTTTAAATCATAACCGTAATCTCTCCTACTGGAAAAAAAGCTTTGAAAGACACATTAATTATCTTCTATTTGATAATAGTTCCAAATAAAGTCTAATGTAAAATTATCACAATGTAAAAAACACACAGACACACATCCCTGGAATATTTTTAAATATATCTAAATAACCAAATATCAAATATTTAAACAGATAATGATATCCAGGCACTTGTAATCCAAAGTATAGATATCTAATTAATGTTAAGCTGAGCATATTTTAAATTGTACAAACCCCAAGCAGGTTTAGTGATGCAGATTTAACCATATCTGAGAACCCACTTTTCTTGACACCTCCTCACATAAACAAATGTGTCACACACCTGTAGCAATAAGACAAACGCCAAAGGCAGTCATTTTAAAAAGTGATCTTCACACTGAAACAACAAAAGAATGGGATTCATACTGGAAGCCAAATCCTCATTTTTTAATTTACTTTTTTTCAACTTTTATTTTACATTCGGGGGTACATGTGCAGGTTTTTTACCTGGGTGTATTGCATGATGCTGAGGTTTGGGGTACAAATGATCCTATCACCCAGGTACTTAGTATAGTACACAACAGTTTCCCAACTCTTGTCCCCCTCCATCCTTCCCCCATTTAGTAGTCCCCAGTGTCTACTGTTGCCATCTTCATGTCCATGAGTATCCAGTGTTTAGCTCCCATTTATAAGTGAGAACATGCAGTATTTGATTTTCTGTTCCTGCATTAATTCACTTAGGATAATGGCCTCCAGCTGCATCCATGTTACTGCAAAGGACATGATTTCATTCTTTTCTATGGCTACATAGGATTCCATCATATATATTTACCACACTTTCTTTATCCAATCCACTGTTGATGGGCACCTACATGGATTCCATGTCGTTGCTATTGTAAATACTGTTGTGATGAACATACAAGTGCGTGTGGTTTTTTGGTAGAACAATTTGTTTTCATTTGAATATATACCCAGTAATGGAATTCTTGGGTCGAATGGTTTCTAATAATTTGAGAAATCTTGAAACAGCTTTCCACACTGGCTGAACTAATTTACATTCTCACCAACAGTGTATAAGCATCTCCTTTTCTACACAGCCTTGCCAAGATCTGTTGTTTTTTGACTTTTTAATAATCACCATTCTAATGGGTGTGAGATGGTATTTCATTGTGGTTTTGATTTGCATTTACCTGATGATTAGTGATGATAAGCATTTTTTCATGTTTGTTGGCTGCTTGTATGTCTTCTTTTGAAAAGTGTCTGTTTATGTCTTTTGCACCTTTTTAAGGGTGTTGTTTTTTGCTTGTTCAATGTGTTTAAGTTCCTTACAGATTTCTGGATATTACACCTTTGTCAGATTCAGAGTTTGTGAATATTTTCTCCCATTCTGTAGGTTGCCTGTTTACTCTGTTGATAGCTTCTTTTGCTGTGCAGAAGCTCTTCAGTTTAATTAGGTCTCACTTGTCAATTTTTGTTTTTGCTGCAATTGCTTTTGAGGACTTTGTCATAAATTCCCAAGGCCAATGGTAAGAAGGGTAATTACTAGGTTTTCTTCTATGATTCTTGTAGTTTGAGGTCTTACATGTAAATATTTAATCCATCTTAAGTTTTCTACCTGGTGAAAAGTGGGGGTCCAGTTTCACTCTTCTGCATATGGATAGCCAGCTATCCCCAAACCATTTATTGAATAGGTAATCCTTTCCCTATTCTTTATTTTTGTTGGCTTTGTCGAAGATTAAATAGCTGTAAGTCTGTGGCTTTATTTCTGGGTTCTCTATTCTGTTCTATCAGTCTGTGTGTCTGTTTTTTCACCAGTACCATGCTGTTTTGGTTACTGTGGCCTTGTAGTATAGTTTGAAGTCAGGTAATGTGATGCCTCCAGCTTTGTTCTTTTTGCTTAGGATTGCTTTGGCTATTCTGGCTCTTTTGGGGCTCCATGTGAATTTCAGAATAGTTTTTTTTTTCCAATTCTGAGAAAAATAATGTTGGTAGTTTAAGAGGAATAGCATTGGATCTATAGATTGCTTTGGGCAGTGTGTCCATTTTACCAAAATTGATTCTTCCAATCCATGCGCATGAAATGTTTTTCTACTGTGTCACCTATGATTTCTTTTAGCTGTGTTTTGTAGATCTCTTTGTAGAGATATTTTGCCCCCTTGGTTAGATGTATTCCCAGGTATTTTTTTGCAGCTATTATAAATGGAACTTTTTTTTCATTTATTTACGTTATAGATATGGGGTCTCACTATATTGCCCAGGCTGGTCTTGAACTCTTCAGCTCAAGTGATCCTCCTGCTTTGGCCTCCCAGTGTGCTTGGATTACTGGCATGAGCCACCGTGCCCAGCCCTGTAAATATGATTGTGTTCTTGATTTGGCTCTCAGCTTGAATATCATTGGTGTATATAAATGCTACTGATTTTGGTACATTGATTTTGTATTCTGAAATATTACTGAAGTCATTTATCAGTTCCAGGAGCCTTTTGGTGGAATCTACAGGGTTTTCTATGTATAGAATCATATTTTCCATGAAGAGAGATAGTTTGATGACTTCTTTTCCTATTTGGTTGCCTTTTACTTATTTATCTTGCCTGATAGCTCTTGCTAGCACTTCCAGTACTGTGTTGAATAGGAGTGGTGAGAGTGAGTATCCTTGTCTTGTTCCAGTTTTCAAGGGAAATGCTTCCAGTTTTTGCCCATTCAGTACAGTGTTGGCTGTGGGTGTGTTATAGATATATGGCTGTTATTATTTTCAGGTATTTTCCTTTGATAACTAGGAAATGATTTTTTGAGGGGTTTTATGATAAATGGATGGTATACTTTATCAAAAGCTTTTTCTGCAGCTGTTGAGATGATCATATATTTTAAAATTCTTTTTATGTGTTGAATCACATTTAGTGATTTGCATATGTTGAATTATCCTTGCATCCCAGTAATGGCACCTACTTGATCATGTCGAATTAACTTTTTGATGTGCTGTTGAATTTGTTTCACTAGTATTTTGTTGAGGACTTTTGCATCTATGTTCATCATAAGTGGTGTGAAGTTTTCTTTTTTCATTGTTTCTTTGCCAGGTTTTGTTATCATGGTGATGCTGGATTCATTGGATTCATAGAATAAGTTAGGGAGGAGCCCTTCCTCCTTGATTTTTTGGAATAGTTTCAGTAGAATTGGTATAAGCTCTTCTTGTATGTCTGGTAAAATTCAACTGTGACTCTATCTGGTCCAGGTCTTCTTTAGGTTGGTAGGTTTTTCACTACTTATTCAATTTTGGAACTTAATGTTGGTCTGTTCAGGGTTTCAATTTCTTCCTAATTCAATTTTAGGAGAATGTTTGTTTCCAGGAATGTATCCATTTCCTCTAGATCTTCTAGTTTTTGCATCTAGAGTTGTTCATAATAGTCTCTGAGGATCTTTTGTATTTACATGGGATTATTTGTAATGTCACCTTTGCCTTTTCAGATTGTGCTTATTTGGATCTTCTCTCTTTTTTTCCTTTGTTAATCTAGCTAATGGTCTATCAATTTTGTTTATCCTTTCAAAGAAGTAACTTTTGACTTTGTTGATCCTCTGTATGAATTTTTGTGTTTCAATTTCATTCGCTTCCACTCCGACTTTAATTATGTATTTTCTTCTGCTAGCTTTGGGGTTAGTTTTTTCTTGTTTTTCTAGTTCCTCTAGGTGTGACATTAGATTGTTAATGAGATCTTTTTAACTTTTTGAGGTGTTTAGCACTATAAACTCCTCTTAATGCTGCTTTTGCTGCATCCCAGAGATTTTGGTATGTTGTGTCTCTGTTTTATTTCAAAGAATTTTTTGCAAATCCTCAATTTAATGTGGACTTGTTAAACCTGACTGTTTCCTAAATATTAAGTGAGACTGTCTATAAAGCACTTTAACATTTCCTGGGGCTGTAGCAATTGTATATATTTAAAAATATCTATATCTCATAGTAGACCCAAACCAACATGAAACCTTTTAAGAGTCTCACTGATCTTTCTTTCAATAAACTAATATTTACTTATCCACAAGATATAGAAATATGAAAAAGATGAATATTTTTATAATATTAAAATGTTAAGATGGGGAGCTTCTCCCATCTTCTCACTAGGCCTCACTACTACTAGTACTATTACTATTACTACAACTTCTAAATGGAGGGATTCTCCCCTGGGATAATGACAACTTCAATTCTCACAGCAGATATTGACATTTTATCACTCATTCTGTTTCTTCTCTCTATTCAGAATACACTTTAACAACCCTCATCTTTTTTTTACAAAAATCAATTTAACAACTACATATACATACGTATGTGTGTGTGTGTGACATATATATATATATCCTAAATCACAAAGACTTAAGTATATAACTCTTCTTAAAAAACGTCCATAAATTACAGGAGGTACCTAATGCTATACACATATTACTACCTTCTTTTCCAGAGGCCACCATTTATTAAAAGCTTCCTTGGTGCCCAGTAATAACCACTTTTGGTATATTATCTCATCTAATCCTCATACAATTTAAGAAGTAGATTTTATTATCACTACCACTTTAGCAATGAGAACAGTGAGGCTTCCAAAAGTAAAGTCAGATTCTTCACAGCTTGGAGCTCTCCAATTCCAAGTCTCTGAGAAAAGCAATGACTTATATTTTGCCCTAATAAGGGAATGCTTACTACTAAAAGGTAGCCAATTTTTTAGATGTCCTTTTATGATACTTCTCTCCCTGTGAATCAGATTGATATGTATATACAATGCAAACAACAAAACAATGAAAGAGTTTGGGAGGCAAATAAAACATCATTAAAATATTCCTTCTGAAGAGGGAAAAGTTTTTATAACATGGCTTGTAAAATATGTACTAAGGTTACCACATACAAGAATACACCCTTTCCAACAATGACTAAAGCAAAATCTTGTGACTTATCACCCAAAAACAACTTAATTTAAATAAAATGTTAGTAGCACTGAATTACTTGTCATTTCAAAAATTTAAATATACCACTCTCTCTGGGAGGATTATATACAAAGTTTGCTTGTAGCATATGGGGTGAGGGGCAGGTTGGGTGTTGTAGTTGGGCATAGGTTTGTCAGATTAAGTAAATCAAAATCAGGACCCACCCCCCCCCACCCAAGTAAATTTGTATTTCAGAAATCCCATGAAATATTTAGGACATACTTAACATAAAAAATTATTCATTGTTTATTTGAATTCAGATTTAACTGAGCATCCTGTACTTTGCCAGGCAATCTAAGTTGAGGAGGAAGAATTAAATGGACTCAAATTCAGCTCTAATGTGCTTTTTTTGGTTTTGAGCAACAAGTTAAAGGAAAGTACAACAAAAAAGCTTTTCTGGCAGGTTTTAACCAAAGGGATGCTTCATTTAAAGTTAATGTTTAGTGAAAACATGAGCTTTACATCCATAACTACTTTATTATTATGTGATCACTAAAATATAGTCCCAAAGCTTGTCATAGTATACAGATGATTTATGAATGGTTTTCCTTCTCCTTTCTTTACTTTCACAAAAACAAACCCCCAATGAAGAATTTGGAGCAAACTTAACCAAAAGCAAAAAGTTTTAAAAAAATAATATTATGTTACTATTTTTTTTTTTTTTGCCAGGTGCAAGTCATTAAGGCCACAGCACTTTAGCGCCTTCTTAATAAACTCATAGAGTGTCAATAACTATTTACCTGCACCTCAAAGCTGCGTTCAATGTGACCATTCAAAATAGGACAGAGGAGAGGACCCACAGACCCTCTTAAAGTGGATTGCTCCTGCAGGACCTGGGAGACACCCCAAATACTGTGAGTGCCCCAACTGCGGAAGTGAGAAAGGGAGACCCTCCCCTCCCAAACACACACCCCCACTGAAGAATCTGAAGGTCTGTTTGAGGGAGAAATGTATGACCTTACCTGGAGCTGAGTCAATTTAGAGAGCCGAGTAAAATACAGGGGTAGAGGAAGCAGCAGAAAGGCCCTGGAAGCTTGCTGGGTCCCCAAGCAGCCCATTCCTGCCTGACAAAACAGGGATCCATCAGGAGGGAGGCCAGAGGAGCAGGGGGTAAATCTCCACAGGGAGAAGGAAATCTCTAGCTGAACTTTGTAACAATTTCAACAGGGCGAGAAGCCTCCTGGCCAGAACTAGGGGGAGGGCACAAATCCAGTGTGCAGACTCCACAGGCAGGGGAGAAGTTTTCTTTCTCAACTTGGAGGCCGGTAGCCTGGGCAATTTTTCAAGCCAGTCATGCCCACCGCCTGGAAACAGACTTGGGGCTGTTGGAGGGGGCATGGTAGGAGTGAGACCAGCACTTCGGTTTACATGGGAGCTGGGTGAGGCCTGTGACTCCTGGCTTTCCTCCACTTCCCTGACAACCTGCAGAACTCAGCAGAGGCAGCCATAATCCTCCTAGGTACACAACTCCAGTGACCTGGGCATCTCAACCCCATCCCCTATGGCAGCCACAGCAAGACCAGCCCAAGGAGAGTCTGAGCTCAGACACACCTAGCCCTGCCCCCACCTCATGTTCCTTCCCTACCCACCCTGGTAGCAGAAGACAAAGGGCATATAATCTTAGGATTTCTAGGGCCCCACCTACCACCAGTCCCTCTCCATACTACTACAGGTGATGCTCTGGAAAGTGCCACCTCCTGGCAGGAGGCCAACCAGCAAAAAAATAGAACATTAAACCACCAAAGCTAAAAACCATAATGGAGTCCACTGCACCCCTCTGCCACCTCCACTGGAACAGGCACTGGTATCCATGGCTGACAGACCCATAGACGGTTCACATCACAGAACTCCATGCAGACAACATCCAGTACCAGTCAAGAGCTGAACAGACTCTCTGGGTGGCTGGATCCAGAAGAGAGACAACAATCACAGCAGTTCAGCTCACAGGAAGCCACATCCGTAGGAAACGGAGGAGAGTACTACATCAAGGGAACACGCCATGGGACAAAAGAATCTGAACAACAGCCTTTGGCCCTAGATCTTCCCTCTGACAGAGCATACCCAAATGAGAAGGAATCAGAAAACAAACCCTGGTAATATGACATAACAAGGCTCTTTAACAGCCCCCAAAAATCACACTAGTTCACCAGCAATGGATCCAAACCAAGAAGAAATCCCTGATTTACCTGAAGAAGAATTCAGGAGGTTAGTTATTAAGCTAATCAGGGAGGCACAAGAGAAAGGCAAAGCCCAATGCAAGGAAATCCAAAAACGATACAAGAAGTGAATGGAGAAATATTCAAGGAAACAGATAGCTCGAAGAAAAAACAGTCAAAAATTCAGGAAACTTTGGACACACTTTTAGATATGGGAAATGCTCTGGAAAGTCTCAGCAACCGAATTGAACTAGTAGAAGACAGAAATTGACAGCTTGAAGACAAGGTATTTGAATTAACCCAATCCAACAAAGACAAAGAAAAAAGAAAAAGAAAATATGAACAAAGCCTCCAAGAATTCTAGGATTATGTTAAACAACTAAACCTAAGAATAATCCGTGTTCCTGAGGAAGAAGAGAATTCTAAAAGTTGGAAAACACATTAGGGGGAATAATTTGAGGAAAATTTCCCTAGCCTTGCTAGAGACATAGACATCCAAATACGAGAAGCAGAAAGAACGCCTGGAAAATTCATCACAAAAAGGTCATAGCCTAGGCACATTTTCATCAGGCTATCCAAAGTTAAGATGAAGGAAAGAATCTTAAGAGCTGTGAGACAAAAACACCAGGTAACCTATGAAAACCTATCAGATTAACAGCAGATTTGTCAGCAGAAACCCTACAAGCTATGAGCTATCTATCTTCAGCCTTCTCAAACAAACAAACAAACAAACAAAAAATCAGCCAAGAATTTTGTGTGCAGCAGAACTAAGCATCATACATGAAGGAAAGATATAGCCTTTTTCAGACAAAGGCTAAGAGAATTCACCATTATCAAAACTACAGAAACCACTACAAAAACTGCTAAAAGGAGCTCTAACTCTTGAAACAAATCCTGGAAACACACTAAAACAGAAACTCTTTAAAGCATAAATCATGCAGGACCCATATAACAAAAATACAAGTAAAAGGCCAAAACTAAAAACAAAACAAAAAAAAGTACACAGACAACAAAGAGCACAATCAATGCAACAGAACCTCACTTTTCAATACAACATTGACTGTAAATGGCCTAAATGCTCCACTTAAAAGATACAAAACCGCAGAATGGATAAGAACTCACCAACCAATTATCTGCTGCCTTCAGAAGACTCGCCTAACACATGAGGACTCACACAAACGTAAGGTAAAGAAGTGGAAAGAGACATTTCATGCAAATGGACACCAAAACCGAGCTGGAATAGCTGTTGTTATATCAGACAAAACAAACTTGAAAGCAATAGTAGTTAACAAAGACAAAGAGGGACATTATATAATGGTGAAAAGCCTTGTCCAATGGAAAACTATCACAATCCTAAACATATATGCACCTAACACGGGACCTCCCAAATTTATAAAACAATTACTAACAGACCTAAGAAATGAGTTAGACAACAACACAATAACAGTAGGGGACTTCAATACTCCACTGACAGCACTAGACAGGTCATCAAGACAGAAGGTCAACAAAGAAACAATGGATTTAAACTATACCTCGGAACAAATTGACTTAACAGATACATACAGAACATTTCATCCAACAACTGCAGAATACATATTCTATTTAACAGTGCATGGAACTTTCTCCAAGACAGACCATATGATAGGCCATAAAACAAGTCTGAATAAATTTAAGAAAACTGAAATTATATCAAGCACTCTCTCAGACCGCAGTGGAATAAAACTGGAAATCAACTCCAAAAGTAACCTTCAAAATCATGCAAATATATGAAATTAAATAACCTGTTCCTGAATGATCACTGGGTCAAAAACAAAATCAAGATGGAAATTTAAAAATTCTTCAAACTGAATGACACATACCTCCCAAATAATGACACAACCTCCCAAAACCTCTGGGATACAGCAAAGGCAGTGCTAAGAGGGAAGTTCACAGCCCTAAACACCTACATCAAAAAGACTGAAAGAACACAAACTGACATTCTAAGGTCACACCTCAAGGAACTAGAGAAACAAGAACAAACCAAACCCAAATCCAGCAGAAGAAAGGAAATAACCAAGATCAGAGCAGAACTAAGTGAAATTGAAGCAAAAAAATATATATATATAAGATAAATGAAACAAAAAGCTGGTTCTTTGAAAAGATAAATTAAATTAATAGACTATTAGCAAGATTAACCAAGAAGAGAGAAAATCCAAATGACCTCACTAAGAAATGAAACAGGAGATATTACAACTGACACCAGAGAAATACAAAAGATCATTCAAGGCTACTGTGAACACCCTTACACACATAAACTAGAAAACCCAGAAGAGATGGATAAATTCCTGAAAAAATACAACCCTCCTAGCTTAAATCAGGAAGAATTTGATACCCTGAACAGACCAATAACAACCAGCAAGACTGAAATGGTAATTTAAAAATTACCAACAAAAAAAAGTCCAGGATCAGATAGATTCACAGCAGACTTCTACGAGACATTCAAAGAAGAATTGATAACATTCCTCTTGACACTATTCCACAAGACAGAGAAAGAGGGAACACTCCCTAATTCATTCTATGAAGCCAGCATCACCCTGATACCAAAACCAGGGAAGGATATGACGAAAAAAGAAAACTACAGACCAATATCCTTGATGAACATAGATGCTAAAATCCTTAACAAAATACTAGCTAACCAATTCCAACAGCACATCAAAAAGATAATCCACCATGATCAAGTGGGTTTCATACCAGGGATGCAGGGATGGTTTAACATATGCAAGTCAATAAATGTGACACACCACATAAACAGAATTAAAAACAAACATCACAGGATCATCTCAATAGATGCAGAAAAAGCATTCAACAAAATGCAGCATACCTCCACGATTAAAACTCTCAGCAAAATCAGCATAAAAAGGACACAACTTAATGTAATAAAAGCCATCTATGACAAACCCACAGACAACATAATACTAAATGGGGAAAAGTTCAAAGCATTCCCTCTAAGAACTGGAACAAGACAAGGATGCTCACCCTCACCATTCCTCTTCAACATAGTACTGGAGGTCCTAGCCAGAGCAATCAGACAAGAGAAAGAAATAAGGGGCATCCAAATTGATAAAGTGGAAGTCAAACTGTCACTGTTTGCTGATGATATGATCTTCCACCTTGAAAACCCTAAAGACTCCTCCAGAAAGCTGCTAGAACTGATAAAAGAATTCAGCAGTTTCTGGATAAAGATTAATGTACACAAATCAGTAGCTCTTCTATACACAAACAGTACCCAAGCTGAGAATCAAATCAAGAACTCAATCCTCTACAATAGCTGCCAAAAAAAATAAAATCCTTAGGAATTTACCTATCTAAGGAGTTGAAAGACCTCTACAAGTAAAACTTCAAAACACTGCTGAAAGAAATAATGGATGACACAAATGAATGGAAACACATCCCATGCTCATGGATGGGTAGAGTCAATATTGTGAAAATGATCATACTGCCAAAAGCAATCTACAAATTCAATGCAATTCCCATCAAAATACCACCATCATTCTTCACAGAATTAGAAAAAACAATTCTAAAATTCATATGGAACCAAAAAAGACCCCACACAGTCAAAGCAAGACTAAGCAGAAAGAACAAACCTGGAAGTGTCATGCTACCTGATTTCAAACTATACTATAAGGCCACAGTCATCAAAACAGCATGGCACTGGTATAAAAATAGGCACAAAGACCAATGCAACAGAATAGGGAACCCAGAAATAAACCCAAATACTTATAGCCAACTGATCTTCAACAAAGCAAACAAAAATATGAAGTGGGGAAAGGACACCCTTTTCAACTAATGGTGCTGGGATAATTGGCTAACCACATGTAGGAGAATGAAACTGGATCCTCATCTCTCACCTTATACAAAAATCAACTCAAGATGGATTAAGGACTGAAATCTAAGACCTGAAACTCTAAAAATTCTAGAAGATAACACTGGAAAAACCCTTATAGACATTGGCTTAGCCAAAGATTTCATGACCAGGAACACAAAAGCAAATGCAATAAAAACAAAGATAAATAGCTGGGACTTAATTAAACTAAAGATCTTTTGCACAGCAAAAGGAACAGTCAGCAGAGTAAACAGACAACCCATACGGTGGGAGAAAATCTTCACAATCTATACATCTGACAAAGGACTAATATCCTGAATCTACAAGGAACTCAAACAAATCAGCAAGAAAAAAACAACAAACAATCCCATCAAAAAGTAGGCTAAGGACATGAATAGACAATTCTCAAAAGAAGATATACAAATGGCCAACAAATATATATATGATGGAATATATATGAAATATATATATGGTGGAATACTAGTCAGCCATTAAAAAAATGAATTCACAGCATTTGCAGTGACCTGGATGAGATTAGAGACTACTATTCTAAGTGATGTAACTCATGAATGGAAAACTAAACATCGTATGTTCTCACTAGTATGTGGCAGCTAAGCTATGAGGATGCAAAGACATAAGAATAATATAATGGACTTTAGCAACTTGGGAGGAAAGGGTGGGAGGGGGTCGAGGGATAAAAGACTACAAATATGATGCAGTGTATACTGCTTGGGTGATGGGTGCACCAAAATCTCACAAATCTCCACTAAAGAACTTACTCATGTAATCAAATACCACCTGTACCCCAATAACTTATGGGAAAAAATAAATAAGTGAAACCTGAAAGCTTTAAAAAAATAAAATAAATGTTGAAATTATTGCAAAAAAAATGGGACAGAAAAACAAGAGAAACTATCATTTTATCTGATTACAATTGCTACATTAATTATCCTTTGTGTCAGGGACTGTGCCAGGTCAGACCCCCTTTCTGCCTCCTTTGAGTCCAGTCTAGTTAGGTATACCAGGATATGCCCAGTAAATATTATAACAGAGGTCCATATAGCTTAGTGGTGACTTCCTCCTTCCTGCTCTAAAAGTCAGAGGAGTCATATGGGAAACACACAAAAACCGAAAATATGTCCATGTTTTAAACAATTTGCACGTCACAGTTTTTTTCTGCAGTGGGCATTTTGGTTTTGTGCAAGTTGGAAGGAAATGTTGGGAGATTCCTCCAGTGTTGATGTAATGCTAGGTAAGGCTCTCTAGCCTAGTTCTGTTTAGTATGTAGAATCCCTGGATCACCCTATCTATAGCCCAAATCAGCAGGCTAGCAAATCAGCACACAAGGGAGACTGGCCATTCTCCCAGGGGCAATGGCCCAGTCTAAACACAGCACAGTTACCTGTGGTCAGGTTTTACTCAAGACTATACAAACAACTGCTAAGGATGGGAGTCAGGTACTTGTATTTTAAAAAAGAGAGAGAGAGAGAGACTCCACAGGCAATTCTGATGCACACAGCTTTGGTTAAGGACAATACATTACTTAGTCACATAACTCAAATCACATTAGACTGCACTCATATTAGGGTTACATAGGATGTTCATTCACCCTAAGGATAATTTTCTCCCCTCCAGGTGACTAAAGAGAGTCACAGGCTGAATGTGCTCCTTTTTTTGTCCTATGTCACATACTGACATACTCTAACATTGCTAAACTTTTATCCAAGCAGCTTGCTGAGGCCATGCCAAAGCCCCACCTAGGACAAATATACAGGAAGCATTCAACAGCTCACACAACAGCTTTAATGTTTCAAGAAACAAAAACTAAAAAATAAAAAACTGGACAGGGAGGATGATCTTTTAAATACACTACATTGCCTTAAATATGAGGTCATGAACTATATTCACAGGAAAAGCACATTACTCAGATTTTGCCGGGTTTAGTATATAAAGGAGGCAGAAGAGAAGGATGTGTGGTTTAATCCATTGCAACAACAACAACAAAATGACATAAATGAAGGAATCTTTTCTTATCCCAAGTTCACCAGCAACCCACATACGTATGGCTGAGCAAATAATCTACTCAGTGTTTATTGCACTTTCAAAGAGAGAAATTTATTTCCTTGAAATTCAATAATACAACCAACATATTATGTTTCAAATATTGCACATTTCAAAAACTAAAAAGACATTTTAAATCAATACAGACAATGTTCTCAATCTTGCCTGTTTCACATATATACAACAACATGCAGTCCTGCTGGCTCAGTCCCGATTTCCCCATACCAAAGTCAATTCACAAAGCAATCCCTTCACTATATAGATGCTAAGGACTAGAAACAATAAAAGAAAAAATATGTACTCCAGTGGCTTCTATTATCGGACAGCTCCACAGTGCACATTTATGCTGTCACATCAAAATAGAGAAGAGAATAAGCCCCAAAGAGAACAGGTTATGATAACTGATGGCACCTTCCATAACTAGACCTACGTAAATATAGCTCCTCTTACCACAGGCACCTTAAACCAGCCTCCTAGAGGGGCTAAAACAGGTCTTGTGAGAGAGGATGACAATTTTTTAAAGATAAAGAAAGGGAATATAAAGCCTCTAATTTGGTTAACAAAAACAAAACTAAAAACAATGTCCCCAGGCTAAATAAGCATCAATACATTACTAAAAATTGTGGTGGGTCTTTCCATACTATATCAAAACAAGATAAAAATTATCTACGATATCCCAGTATTCATTTTCAAAATAAAAATGTGAATTCCACATAGAGTTAAATTCATTTTACTGTCTTCTGACAAATCAAGAAGACAGCACTTATGAATGCAATTAGAAGCATGCACAAATCCAAACATGAGGCTTGAAATTCCTTAAATGTGAACAGCTCTTCACAGTTCATAATGAATATTCATGAACAGTATCTTGCTTTAGCCTCCCAGGGGCTCCATGTGATATTTACCAACATCTTCATTTTACAAATGATAAAGGTGAAGCACAGAGATGCTAAACATATTGCCTAAATCACTCCTCTGGATCCTGCTGTCTCCTTCCAAACTCAGCGGGAAAAAAAAAAAGGATTCCACTTACACCCAGGTTTACTACATAATCCAGGTTTTTCTGACTAATGAAGTATAATCAGGTATTATTTTGTCATATGTGAATGCTAAATGCCATTCCCTCTCCGAGCTCCATAGCAAGGGCACTTCACCTTTACATTATCATGACACTTTGTGAAATCTAAAAAGCTAAGGAATCCTCACCCTCTAAAAAAAAAAAGCACATATGTGAATGTTCATAGCAGCATTACTCATAATAGCCAAAGAGTGGTAAACCACCCAAATGTTCACCAACTGATGGATAAACAAATTGTGGTATATTCATATAATGGAGTATCATTTAACCATAAAAAGGAATGATCCCACACGGATGAACCTTGAAAACATGCTAAATGAAACGAGTCACAAAATGACCACATATTGTATGATATGAAATATCCAGAATATACATTTTTTATATGTAATGTGCAGAATGGGCAAACCATTAGAAATAGAAAGTAGATTAATGATTGTCTGGGGCTTTGGGTGGGTTGGGTGAAAATGGGGAGTGACTGTTTAATGGGCATGGGGTTTCTTGCTGGGGTGATGACAAATGTTCTAAAACTGTGGTGATGAATGCACAGCTGTGAACATACTTAAAACCACTGAATTATACACTTTAAATTCTTGAACTGTATGGTCTGTGAATTATATCTCAATAAAGATGTTATTTAAAAACAACTATTAAAAATCCTCATATGAGTAAAATTTCCCAGATAATTTATGAGGGTTTGTTAAAGCCCTGAACCCATCTACTGGTATGAGGGAGTCCAAGACCCAAGCTTAGTAACTTCTGCTCTATAGAAACAAGAATCATCATCTATTTTTCTTTGTTGTACATGTAAGATTTATTTTGGCTGCCCCTACCCTACCACAACTACAGCAAACCTATGCCTCCTATTTTTTAGGATCACTATTTTGTCTATTAGATAACATAACCACAGTAGTTTTCAATATTGATTCATTAAAAAGAGTAAAATAGTATAGTTTCATAAATATAATTTTAAGAGCTACAAAAAACCTTTAGCAATTGAGCATCTATTATTTGCAAGGCATGGCTAGCATTCAAAAATGTAAAAGATTTCTGCCCTCAAGATGTCATAGGCAGGATAAGATCCATACAAAAATAACAATATACAAAATAGGTGAATCTTGCATTAAAAAGACCGGGAAGATTAGCCAGGAATAATGATTAAAGGGAAGCTTCTTGGCAGACATGGACAATTATTTAATGCTGTGTTTCACCCTGAAGAATAAGTATCCCGAACGTGCATAAAGGAGACATAGGGAACTCCAGATGAGAGCAGAAACAGATATGTTTCAGAATTGATACTAGGAACTATGAAGAAGGGCCTTCATCCCAAGCTAAGGGGACCAGGCATGGTGGCTCACACCTGCAAACCCAACACTTTAGGAGGCCGAGGCAGGAGGATTGCTTGAGGCCAGGAGTTCAAAACCATCGTGGGCAATACAGCAAGACCTCCATCTCCACAAAAAAATAAAAAATTAGCCAGGGGCAGTGACATGTGCCTGTAGTCCCAGCTAATCAGAGGCTAAGGCAGGAGGATTACTTGAGCCCAGAAGTATGAGGGTACAGTAAGCTATGATCTCACCACTGCACTCCAGCCTGGGCGACAGAGAGAGATCCTGTCTCAAAAAATATCAATCAAGCTAAGGATCCTGGACTTTATTTGGTAGGCTCTGAGAAGCCAAAGAAGGTTGCTGAGTAGGGCAATCACTGAATCAAAGATGTGTGTTATGAAGATTGATTGTACAGTAATGTATGGGTGCATGTGGAAGAGAGGAAAAACTGCAAGCAGGGAAACAGTATTATTACAATAGTGTAAGACAAGGTTTCTAGAGTCTGGTTTAGGGAGTGGCATCTGTCATTCGGTAGCCATTTTTAAAAGATCAAGGCATGCCCCCCCAACCCCTGCCACTAAAAAAGGGGTGTTTTGACATGCTGCTCATTTAAAGTGCGGCCAATAAACAAAACAGCTGTAGTTCATCATGGTACATATTTCCCTGGAGAAAACCCATTTACAACGCAAGTTTAGAAATTTCAAAATTACATTTTAACATGAAGTTCTGGCTACATTGGTTTGTGGGATTAGGAGCGGCCAAAGGCTCCTTTAGGCTCCCTTTGATCCATTAACTATGTTCTGTGAGTTTACAGTGAAAAATGATAAGAGCTGGACGATAAGCTTTCATGTGATCAAGTAAACCTGAACTCCAAGACTAAAAGACCTTGTTTGCAGTAGCAAATACCAAAGGGTCAGGGCCTGAATAGAATTTCCTTGAAATTGCTTTATTTCTATTTATGAACCTGAGGTGATTGGTGGTAGTGCATAACCTTGGATAGTAACCATTTCTGGGTTATAGGTTTACCATGTGGACAAGCACTGGGCGCATAGTATAGGGGAGTTTACTTGCCTGGAATGGCCAAGGAGTTGTCTTCCCTGGGAGAGACAAAGAGCCCAGAGGCTACATAAAGTCTTCCTCCCCACCCAAAGTGATGTTAAACACCGGAACTTGGAAAGAGAAGGTTGGCGTTCGAGTCACACGACACAAACACACACACACACACTCCCCAAATAAAAGGTCTTACCCCAATCTCCAAAGTTTGCCAAGACCAAGAACACTGTCTCTTAGCCCTTTTACTTCCAATCCCCGCCCACAGCCTGCAAGACCCTCCACTTCCCCTTCCCCTTCCGCTCTCGGCTTACTTGTCCCGGATGATGGTCTGCAGCTCCCGGATCTGATCATTCATAGGCAGCAGCTTAAGCTGCGCCCCGATCTGCCGGGAGAGTTCGCAGTCCTCTAGGAAGGAGTTGCCAGCTGGTGCGTCATAGCTGCTACTGTCACCACTACCACTGTTGCCCTCTGAGTTGAGGCTGGAGCCGCCGCAGGCCCCAGAGTCCAGCTCGGCCGGCAGGCTAGAATGGGCGTGCCCCGTGAGGAGAATCACCTTGGCCCTGGAGGCTCTGTTTCCCCCTGCGTGGTCCAGGATCGGATCTCCAGGTCGCAGCTGCTCGGGACTTGGGGTTGAGGCAGAGTTTACTTGCTGGTTGTGACAGGGCATGGAGTCCGGACACTGTAACTCCGTGGCCATACACCGGGCCCCGGGCTATCCCCGCTGCTACCGAACACTAAAGATAAAGAGGAACGGCTAGAAAGGACAGATGCTCACGTGCTCTCTCGGTTGCTCCCGCCTCCTCAGAACATCTAACCCTGGCTGTCCTTTCACCCCTACGCCACTGTTGGTTTCCTTTAGCACACTTTGGCTCACTCCCGCCCACACCAGACGTACTGCTGCCTAGACACCCTATTGGCTGCACTCCCCGCCACTCTGCGGTGCCACTACTTGTTAACCCTTTGAGTCACCCTTGCTAGATGGATTCCCACAGGTAGCTAAGCCCCGGCAGCGAGGCCAAGGATGCCAGCTTGAAGGATCTTCCGGGGGCCCCTGGGGCTTCTGCATTCAGAACTTTGGGTGATTGGTAGAGCCAGGAAAAACTGGGGGTTGCAGGTGATGATACACAGTTACACACGTAAGGCCCATGTTTTCAGACTTTGTGATCTAGCAGAGAAATTATATCTCAGTAACCGCATCTTCAGTTAGCTTGTCTGCATAACAGAAGGTAGAAGTAAAAAAATGCCTAGCAGGCTGCTGAAGAGCCTGTCCTCTACTAGACTGTTCTAGAAACTGCAGCTTCCCAAGTATGTTTGACCGCCAAAGCTTCTCTTATCTTTATTGGTTGGGCCCTACAGTGTACACGTTGTCATGGGGATTCAGGCGGCATTTCAGATCCACTATCATTTTGAATCTTTTAAGTACTTGGAAAGACGCTTATTTTTAAGTGTATGGACTCACTATGACGGCCTGAGGTAAGAGTGTCTAGGGCAGTACTTTTCAAACATCAGTATGTACCACAATAATTGTAGAGCTTGTTAAAATGCGGCTCATTTTTGAGATTCTGATTCTGTAGATCCGAGATGGGACACAAGAATCTTTTTTTTTTCAACTTTTAAGTTCAGGGATATATGTGCAGGTTTGTTACATAGGTTAACTTCTGTCATGGGGGTTTGTTGTAAAGATTATTTCATCGCCCAGGTATTAAGCCTAGTAGTACCCACTAGTTATCCTTCCTGATCCTCTCCTTTCTCACACTATGCACTCTGCAGTAGGCTCCAGTGTGTGTTGTTCCCCACTATGTGTCCATGTGTTCTCATCATTTAGCTCCCACTTATAAGTGAGAACATGCAGCATTTGGTTTTCTGTTCCTGTGTTAGTTTGCTAAGGATAATAGGCTCCAGCTCCATCCATGTCCCTGCAAAGGACATGATCTCATTATTTTTTATGGTTGCATAGTATTCCATGGTGTATATGTACCACATTTTCTTTATCCATTCTATCATTGATGGGTAGTTAGGTTGATTCCATGTCTTTGTTATTGTAAATAGTGCTGGAGTTAACATATGTGTGCATGTGTCTTTAATAAAACAATAATTTATGTTCCTTTGGGTATATACCCAGTAATGGGATTGCTGAATTGAATGGTATTTCTGTCCTTCCTTTTTTTTAACATGCCTATACAGATTTTTTTATAATTTTTTTTTTATTTCCATGGGTTATTGGGGAACAGGTGCTGTTTGGTTAGATGACTAAGTTCTTTAGTGGTGATTTGAGAGATTTTGGTGCATCTATCACTCGAGCAGTATACACTGCACCCTATTTGTAGTCTTTTATCTCTCAAGCCCTTCCCACCCTTTTCCTCCAAGACCCCAAAGTTCATTGTACCACTCATATGCCTTTGTATCTATCCATCATAGCTAAGCTCCCACTTATGAGTGAGAACATACAATGTTTGGTTTTCCATTCCTGAGTTACTTCACTTAGAATAATAGTCTCCAATCTCATCCAGGTCGCTGCAAAAGCCATTAATTCATTCCTTTTTATGGCTGAGTAGTATTCCATATATATATATATCTCACAGCTTCTTTATCCACTCATTGATTGTTGGGCATTTGGGTTGGTTCCACGTTTTTCCAATTGCGAATTATGCTGCTATAAACATGCGTGTGCAACTATCTTTTCTGTATAATGACTTCTTTTCCTCTGGGTAGATACCCAGTAGTGGGATTGCTGGATCAAATGGTAGTTCTACTTTTAGTTCTTTAAGCAATCTCCACACTGTTTCCATTAGTTGACATTCCCACCAGCAGTGTAGCAGTGTTCCCTGTTCACCACATCCATGCCAACATCTACTATTTTTTTATTTCTTTGATTATGGCCAGTCTTGCAAGAGTAAGGTGGTATTAAATTGTGGTTTTAATTTGCATCTCTCTGATAATTAGTGATGTTGAGCATTTTTTAATACGTTTGTTGGCCATTTGTATATCTTCTTTTGAGAATTGTCTATTCATGTCCTTAGCCCACTTTTTGATGGGATTGTTTGTTTTTGTCTTTCTGATTTGAGTTCCTTGTACATCCTGGATATTAGTCCTTTGTCAGATGTATAGATTGTGAAGATTTTCTCCCACCGTATGGGTTGTCTGTTTACTCTGCTGACTGTTCCTTTTGCTGTGCAAAAGCTCTTTAGTTTAGTTAAGTCCCAGCTATTTATCTTTGTTTTTATTGCATTTGCTTTTGTGTTCCTGGTCATGAAATCTTTGGCTAAGCCAATGTCTATAAGGGTTTTTCCAATGTTATCTTCTAGAATTTTTATAGTGTCAGGTCTTAGATTTCAGTCCTTAATCCATCTTGAGTTGATTTTTGTATAAGGTGAGAGATGAGGATCCAGTTTCATTCTCCTACATGTGGTTAGCCAATTATTCCAGCACCATTAGTTGAAAAGGGTGTCCTCTCCCCACTTTATATTTTTGTTTGCTTTGTCGAAGATCAGTTGGCTGTATATGGATTTATTTCTGATTTTGTGTTTTGTTCCATTGGTCTATGGGTATATTTTAATACCAGTACCATGCTGTATTCGTAACTATTGCCTTATAGTATTGAAACCAGGTATTGTGATGCCTCCAGATTTATTCTTTTTGGCTATATGGGCTATTTTGCTTCAATATGAATTTTAAAATTGTTTTTCCTAATTCTGTGAAGAATGATATTAGTATTTTGATGGGAATTGCATTGAATGTGTAGATTGCTTTTGGCATTACGATCATGTTCACAATATTGATTCTACTCATCCATGACATTGGATATGTTTCCATTTGTTCGTGTCATCTATGATTACTTTCAGAAGTGTTTTGAATTTTCCTTGTAGAGGTCTTTCACCTTCTTGGTTAGGTATATTCCTAAGGATTTTTTTTTCACGTAAAGTGTTTATTTTTTCCTTATTATACTTTAAGTTCTGGGGTATTTGTGCAAAACATCCAGATTTGTTACATAGGTATACACGTGCCATGGAGGTTTTCTGCACCCATCAACCCGTCACCTACGTTAGGTATTTTTCCTAATGCTATCCCTCCCCTAGCCTCCCAACCCTGAAAGGCCACAGCGTGTGATGTTCCCCTCCGTGTATCCATGTGTTCTCATTGTTCAACTCGCACTTATGAGTGAGAATATGAGGTGTTTGGTTTTCTGTTCTTGTGTTAGTTTGCTGAGAATGATGGTTCCCAGCTTCATCCATGTCCCTGCAAAGGACATGAACTCATCCTTTTTTTATAGCTGCATGGTAATCCATGGTATCTATGTGCCACATTTTCTTTATCCAGTCTAAAATTGATGGGCGCTTGGGTTGGTTCCAAGTCTTTGCTATTGTGAAAAGTGATACAATAAACACATGTGTGCATGTGTCTTTATAGTAGAATGATTTATAATCCTTTGGGTATATACCCAGTAATGGGATTACTGGGTCAAATGGTATTTCTGGTTCTAGATCCTTAAGGAACCCCCACACTGTCTTCCACAATGGTTGAACTAATTTACACTCCCACCAACAGTGTAAAAGCGTTGCTATTTCTCCACATCCTCTCCAGCATCCATTGTTTCCTGACTTTTTAATGATCACCATTCTAATTGGCGTGGGATGGTATGTTATTGTGGTTTCAATTTGAATTTCTCTAATGACCAGTGATGATGAGCTTTTTTTCATATGTTCGTTGGCTGCATAAATGTTTTCTTTGGAGATGCGTCTGTTCATATCCTTCACCACTTTTTGATGGGGCTGTTTGTTTTTTTCTTGTAAATATATTTACGTTTTTATAGATTCTGGATATTAGCCCTTTGTCAGATGGGTAGATTGCAAAAATTTTCTCCCATTCTGTAGGTTGCCTGTTCACCCTTATGATAGTTTCTTTTGCTGTGCAGAAGCTCTGTTGTATAATTAGATCTCATTTGTCCATTTTGGCTTTTGCTGCCATTGCTTTTGGTGTTTTAGTCAAGAAGTCTTTGCCCATGCCTATGTCCTGAATGGTATTGCCTAGGTTTTCTTTTAGGGTTTTTATGATTTTAGGTCTTGTGTTTAAGTCTTTATTCCATCTTGAGTTACTTTGTGTATAAAGTATTAGAAAGGGGTCCAGTTTCAGTTTTCTGCATATGGCTAGCCTGTTTTCCCAACACCATTTATTAAATAGGAAATCATTTTCCAATTGCTTATTTTTGTCAGATTTGTCAAAAATCAGATGGTTGTAGATGTGTGGTGTTATTTCTGAGGCCTCTGTTCTGTTCCATTGGACTATATATCTGTTTTGGTACCAGTACCATGCTGTTTTGGCTACTGTAGCCTGGTAGTTGAGTTTGAAGTCAGGTAGCATGATGTCTCCAATATTGTTCTTTTTGCTTAGGATTGTCTTGGCAATGTGGGCTATTTTTTGGTTTCATATGAAATGTAAAGTGGATTTTCCAGTTCTATGAAGAAAGTCAGTGGTAGCTTGACGGGAATAGAATTGAATCTATAAATTCATTTGGGCAGTATGGCCATTTTCACAATATTGATTCTTCCTATCCATAAGCATGGAATGTTTTTCCATTTGTTTGTGTTCTCTCTTATTTCCTTGAGCAGTGGTTTGTAGTTCTCCTTGAAGAGGTCCTTCACACCCCTTGTAAGTTTTATTCCTAGGTATTTAATTCTCTTTGTAGCAATTGTGAATAGGAGTTCACTCAGGATTTCGTTCTCTGTCTGTTATTGGTGTATAGGAATGCTAGTGATTGTTGCACATTGATTTTGTATCCTGAGACTTTGCTGAAGTTGCTTATCAGCTTAAGGAGATTTTGGGCTGAGATGATGGGGTTTTCTAAATGTAAAATCATGTCATCTTCAAACAGAGACAATTTGACTTCATCTGTTCCTATTTGAATACCCTTTATTTCTTTCTCTTGCCTGATTGCCCTGGCCAGAACTTCCAATACTATGTTGAATAGGAGTGGTGAGAGAGGCCATCCTTGTCTTGTGCTGGTTTTCAAAGGGAATGCTTCCAGCATTTGCCCATTCTGTATGATATTGGTTGTGGGTTTGTCATAAATAGCTCTTATTATATTGACATATGTTCCATCAATACCTAGTTTATTGAGAGTTTTTAGCATGAAGGGCTGTTGAATTTTATCAAAGGCCTTCCCTGCATCTGTTGAGATAATCATGTGGTTTTTGTCATTGGTTCTGTTTATCTGATGAATTACATTTATTGATTTGCATATGTTGAACCAGCCATGCATCCCAGGGACGAAGCCAACTTGATCGTGACAGACAAGCTTTTTGATGTGCTGCTGGATTTGGTTTGCTAGTATTTTATTGAGGATTTTCACATTGATGTTCATCAGGGGTATTGGCCTGAAATTTTCTGTTTTTGTTGTGTCTCTGCCAGGTTGTGGTATCAGGATGATGCTGGCATCACATAATGAATTAGGGAGCAGTCCCTCTTTTTCTATTGTTTGGAGTAGTTTCAAAAGGAATGGTACAAGCTCCTCCTTGTACCTCTGGTAGATTTTGGCTGTGAATCTGTCTGGTCCTGGACTTATTTTTGGTTGGTGGGCTATTAATTACTGCCTCAATTTCAGAATTTGTTATTGCTATATTCAGGGATTAGACTTCTTCCTGGGTTAGATTTGGGAAGGTCTATCTGTACAGGAATTTATTCATTTCTTCTAGATTTTCTAGTTTATTTGGGTAGAGGTGTTTATAGTTTTCACTGATGGTCATTTGTATTTCTGTCGGACCAGTTGTGATATCCCATTTATCATTTCTCATTGTGTCTATTTTATTCTTCTCTCTTTTCTTCTTTATTACTCTGGCTAGCGGTCTATTTTGTTGATCTTTTCAAAAAACCAGCATCTGGATTCATTGACTTTTTTTGAGGTTTTTTTTTTGGTGTCTCTATCTCTTTCTGTTCTGCTGTGATCTTAGTTATTTCTTGTCTTCTGCTAGCTTTTGAATTTGTTTGCTCTTTCGTCTCTAGTTCTTTTAATTGTGATGTTAGGGTGTCGATTTTAGATCTTTCCTGCTTTCTCTTATGGGCATTTAGTGCTATAAATTTCCCTCTAAACAATGCTCTAAATGTGTCCCAGAGATTCTGCTATGTTGTCTTTGTTCTCATTGGTTTCAAAGAAAATCTTTATTCCTACCTTAATTTTGTTATTTACCCAGTAGTCATTCAGGAGCAGGTTGTTCAGTTTCCATGTAGTTGTGTGGTTTTGAGTGAGCTTCTAAGTCCGGAGTTCTTTTTCTTTTTTTTCATACTTCAAGTTCCAGGGTACACGTGCACAACATGCAGATTTGTTACATATGTATACATGTACCATATTGGTGTGCTGCACCCATTAACTCGTCATTTACATTAGGTATATCTCCTAATGCTATCCCTCCCCACTCCACTCACCCCACAACAGACCTCAAACTGTGATATTCCCCTTCCTGTGTCCAAGTGTTCTCACTGTTCAATTCCCACCTATGAATGAGAACATATGATGTTTGGTTTTTTGTCCCTGCGATAGTTTGCTGAGAATGATGGTTTCCAGCTTCATCCATGTCCCTACAGAGGTCATGAGCTTATCCTTTCTTATGGCTGCATAGAATATATGCCACATTTTCTTAATCCAGTCTAATATTGATGGACATTTGGGTTGGCTCCAAGGCTTTGCTATTGTTAATAGTGCCTCAATAAAAATACATGCACATGTGTCTTTATAGCAGCATGATTTATAATCCTTTGGGTATATGCCCAGTAATGGGATGGCTGGGTCAAATGGTATGCCTAGTTCTAGATCCTTGAGGAATCGCCATACTGTCTTCCACAATGATTGAACCAGTTTACAGTCCCAACAAAAGTGTAAAAGTGTTCCTATTTCTCCACATCCTCTCCAGCACCTGTTGTTTCCTGACTTTTTAATGATCGCCATTTTAACTGGTATGAGATGATATCTCACTGTAGTTTTGATTTGCATTTCTCTGATGGCCAGTGATGATGAGCATTTTTTCATGTGGCTGTTAGCTGCATAAATCTCTTCTTTTGAGAAGTATCTGTTCATATCCTTTGCCCACTTTTTGATGGGGTTTTTTTTTTCTTGTAAATTTGTTTCAGTTATTAGTAGATTCTGGATATTAACCCTTTGTCAGATGAGTAGATTGCAAACATTTTCTCTCATTCTGTAGGTTGCCTGTTCACTCTGATGGTAGTTTCTTTTACTGTGCAGAAGCTCTTTAGTTTAATTAGATCCCAATTGTCAATTTTGGCTTTTGTTGTCATTGCTTTTGGTGTTTTAGACATGAAGTCCTTTCCAATGCCTATGTCCTGAATGGTAATGCCTAGGTTTTCTTCTAGGGTTTTTATGGTTTTAGGTCTAATATTTAAATCTTTAATCCATTTTGAATTAATTTTAAAATAAGGTATAAGGAAGGGATCCAGTTTCAGCTTTCTACATATGGCTAGCCAGTTTTCCCAGCACCATTTATTAAATAGGGAATCCTTTCCCCATTGCTAGTTTTTGTCAGGTTTGTCAAAGATCAGATGGTTGTAGATATGCAGCATTATTTCTCAGGGCTCCGTTCTGTTCTATTGGTCCATATCTCTGTTTTGGTACCAGTACCATGCTGTTTTGGTTACTGTAGCCTTGTAGTATAGTTCGAAGTCAAGTAGTGTGATGCCTACAGCTTTGTTCTTTTGGCTTAGGATTGACTTGGCGATGCGGGCTCTTTTTGGGTTCCATATGAACTTTAAAGTAGTTTTCAATTCTGTGAAGAAAGTCATTGGTAGCTTGATGGGGATGGCATTGAATCTATAAATTACCTTGGGCACTATGGCCATTTTCACAATATTGATTCTTCCTACCCATGAGCATGGAATGTTCTTCCATTTCTTTCTATCCTCTTTTATTTCATTGAGCAGTGGTTTGAAGTTCTCCTTGAAGAGGTGCTTCACATCCCTAACAAACAAAAAGGACATCCACACCAAAACCCCATCTGTATGTCACAATCATCAAAGACCAAAGGTAGATAAAACCACAAAGATGGGGGAAAAACAGAGCAGAAAAACTGGAAACTCTAAAAATCACAGTGCCTCTTCTCCTCCAAAGGAACACAGCTCCTCACGAGCAATGGAACAAAGCTGGACGCAGAATGACTTTGACTAGTTGAGAGAAGAAGGATTCAGATGATCCTACTACTCAGAGCTAAAGGAGGAATTTCGAACCCGTGGCAAAGAAGTTAAAAACCTTGAAAAAAGATTAGACAAATGGTTAACTAGAATAACCAATGCAGAGAAGTCCTTAAAGGACCTGTTAGAGCTGAAAACCAGCACGAGAACTACCTGACAAATGCACAAGCCTCAGTAGCCGATTCGATCAACTTGAAGAAAGGATATAAGTGATGGAAGATCAAATGAATGAAATGAAACGAGAAGAGAAGTTTAGAGAAAAAAGAATAGAAAGAAACGAACAAAGCCTCCAAGAAATATGGAACTATGTGAAAAGACCAAATCTAGGTCTGATTGGTGTACCTGAAAGTGATGGAAAGAATGGAACCAAGTTGGAAAACACTCTGCAGGATATTATCCAGGAGAACTTCCCGAACCTACCAAGGAAGGCCAACATTCAAATTCAGGAAATACAGAGAATACCACAAAGATACTCCTCGAGAAGAGCAACTCAAAGACACATAATTGTCAGATTCACCAAAGTTGAAATGAAGGAAAAAATGTTAAGGGCAGCCAGAGAGAAAGGTCGGGTCACCCACAAAGGGAAGCCCATCAGAATAACAGCTGATCTCTCGGCAGAAACTCTACAAGCCGCAAGAGAGTGTGGACCAATATTCAACATTCTTAAAGAAAATAATTTTCAACCCAGAATTTCATATCAGCCAAACTAAGCTTTGTAAGTGAAGGAGAAATAAAATCCTTTACAGACAAGCAAATGCTGAGAGATTTTGTCACCACCAGGCCTGCGCTAAAAGAGCTCCTGAAGGAAGCACTAAACATGGAAAGGAACAACCGGTACCAGCCACTGCAAAAACATGCCAAATTGTAGAGACCATTGAGGCTAGGAAGAAACTGCATCAACTAATGAGCAAAATAACCAGCTAACATCATAATGACAGGATCAAATTCACACATAACAATATTAACCTTAAATGTAAATAGGCTAAATGCTCCAATTAAAAGAAACAGACTGGCAAATTGGATAAAGAGTCAAGACCCATCAGTGTGCTGTATTCAGGAAACCCATCTCACGTGCAGAGACACACAGGCTCAAAATAAAATGATGGAGGAAGATCTACCAAGCAAATAGAAAACAAAAAAAGGCAGGGGTTGCAATCCTAGTCTCTGATAAAACAGACTTTAAAGCAACAAAGATCAAAAGAGACAAAGAAGGCCATTACAAAATGGTAAAGGGATCAATTCAATAAGAAGAGCTAACTATTTTAAATATATATGCACTGAATACAGGAACATCCAGATTCATAAAGCAAGTCCTTAGAGACCTACAAGGAGACTTAGACTCCCACATAATAATAATGGGAGACTTTGACACCCCACTGTCAGCATTAGACAGATCAATGAGATAGAAGGTCAACAAAGATATCCAGGACTTGAACTCAGCTCTGCACCAAGCAGACCTAATAGACATCTACAGAACTCTCCACCCCAAATCAGCAGAATATACATTCTTCTCAGCACCACATCACATGTATTCTAAAATTGACCACATAATTGGAAGTAAAGCACTCCTCAGCAAATGTAAAAGAACGGAAATCACAACAAACTGTCTCTCAGACCACAGTGCAATCAAAGTAGAACTCAGGATTAAGAAACTCACTCAAAACCAATCAACTACATGGAAACTGAACAACCTGCTCCTGAATGACTACTAGGTAAATAACGAAATGAAAGCAGAAATAAAGATGTTCTTTGAAACCAATGAGAACAAAGATAGAACATACCAGAATCTCTGGGACACATTTAAAGCAGTGTGTAGAGGGAAATTTATAGCACTAAATGCCCACAAGAGAAAGCAGGAAAGATCGAAAATCGACACCCTAACATCACAATTAAAAGAACTAGAGAAGCAAGAGCAAACAAACTCAAAAGCTAGCAGAAGGCAAGAAATAACTAAGATCAGAGCAGAACTGAAAGAGATAGAGATGCAAAAAACCCTTCAAAAAAAATCAATGAATCCAGGAGCTGGTTTCTTGAAAAGACCAAAAAATTGATAGACTGCTAGCAACACTAATAAAGAAGAAAAGAGAGAAGAATCAAATAGACACAGTAAAAAATGATAAAGGGGATATCACCACCGATCCCAAAGAAATAAAAACTATCATCAGAGAATACTATAAACACCTCTATGCAAATAAACTAGAAAATCTAGAAGAAATAGATAAATTCCTGGACAAATACACTCTCCCAAGACTAAACCAGGAAGAAGTTGAATCTCTGAATAGACCAATAACAGGCTCTGAAATTGAGGCAATAATTAATAGCTTACCAACCAAAAAAAGTCCAGGACCAGATGGATTCACAGCCGAATTCTACCAGAGGTACAAGGAGGAGCTGGTACCATTCCTTCTGAAACTATTCCAATCAACAGAAAAAGAGGAAATCCTCCCTAACTCATTCTATGAGGCCAGCATCATCCTGATACCAAAGCCTGGCAGAGACAAAACAAAAAAAGAGAATTTTAGACCAATACCCCTGATGAACATCGATGCAAAAATCCTCAATAAAATACTGACAAACCGAACCCAGCAGCACATCAAAAAGCTTATCCACCATGATCAAGTGGGCTTCATCCCTGGGATGCAAGGCTGGTTCAACATATGCAAATCAATAAACATAATCCAGCATATAAACAGAACCAATGACAAAAACCACATGATCATCTCTATAGATGCAGAAAAGGCCTTTGACAAAATTCAACAGCGCTTCATGCTAAAAACGCTCAATAAATTAGGTATTGATGAGACGTATCTCAAAATAATAAGAGCTGTTTATGACAAACCCACACCCAATTTTATACTGAATGGGCAAACCTGGAAGCATTCCCTTTGAAAATTGGCACAAGAAAGGGATGCCTTCACTCACCACTCCTATTCAACATAGTGTTGGAAGTTCTGGCCAGGGTAATCAGACAGGAGAAAGAAATAAAGGGTATTCAACTAGGAAAAGAGGAAGTCAAATTGTCCGTTTGCAATGACGTGATTGTATATCTAGAAAACCCCATCGTCTCAGCCCAAAATCTCCTTAAGCTGATAAGCAACTTCAGCAAAGTCTCAGGATACAAAATCAATGTGCAAAAATCACAAGCATTCTTATACACCAATAACAGACAAAGAGCCAAATCATTAGTGAACTCCCATTCACAATTGCTTCAAAGAGAATAAAATACTAGGAATAAATAGCTCTTATTATTTTGAGATACATCCCATCAATACCGAATTTATTGAGAGTTTTTAGCATGAAGGGCTGTTGAATGTTGTCAAAGGCCTATTCTGCATCTATTGAGATGATCATCTGTTTTTTGTCGTTGGTTCTGTTTATATGCTGGGTTACATTTATTGATATGCATATGTTGAACCAGCCTTGCATCCCAGGGATGAAGCCCACTTGATCATGGTGGATAAGCTTTTTGATGTGCTCCTGGATTTGGTTTGCCAGTATAAATCCAGGAGCTGGTTTTTGGAAAATATCAACAAAATTGATAGACTGCTAGCAAGACTAATAAAGAAGAAAAGAGAGAAGAATCAAATAGGTGCAATAAAAAATGATAAAGGATATATCACCACCGATCCCACAGAAATACAAACTACCATCAGAGAATACTATAAACACCTCTATGCAAATAAACTAGAAAATCTAGAAGAAATGGATAAATTCCTTAACACATATACCCTCCCAAGACTAAACCAGGAAGAAGTTGAATCCATGAATAGACCAATAACAGGCTCTGAAATTGAGGCAATAATTAATAGCCTACCAACCAAAAAAAGTCCAGGGCCAGATGGATTCACAGCTGAATTCTACCAGAGGTACAAGGAGGAGCTGATACCATTCTTTCTGAAACTATTCCAATCAATAGAACAAGAGGGAATCCTCCCTAACTCCTTTTATGAGGCCAGTATCATCGTGGTACCAAAGCCTGGCAGAGACACAACAAAAAAAAGAGAATTTTAGACCAATATCCCTGACTAACATCAATAGTCCTGAGTTCTAATTTGATTGCACTGTGGTCTGAGAGGCTGTTTGTTATGATTTCTGTTCTTCTGCATTTGCTGAGGAGTGTTTTACTTCCAATTGTATGGTCAATTTCAGAATAAGTGCAATGACGTGCAGAGAAGAATGCATATTCTGTTGATTTGGGGTGGAGAGTTCTGTAGATGTGTATTAGGTCTGCTTGGTCTGGAGCTGAGTTCAAGTCCTCAATATCCTTGTTTATTTTCTGTCTCATTGATCTGTCAAATATTGACAGTGGCATGTTAAAGTCTCCCACTATTTTTGTGTGGGAATCTAAGTCTCTTTGTAGGTCTTTTAGAACTTACTTTATGAATCTGGTGCTCCTGTATTGATTCATATATATTTAGGATAGTTAACTCTTCTTGTTGCCTTGATTCTTTTACCATTATGTAATGCCCTGTTCTGTCTCTTTTGATCTTTGTTAGTTTAAAGTCTGTTTTATCAGAAACTAAGATTGCAACCCCTGCGGTTTTTTGTTTGTTTGTTTTGCTTTCCATTTGCTTGGTAAATATTCCTCCATTTCTTTATTTTGAGCCTTTGTGTGTCTTTGCACGTGAGATGGGTCTCCTGAATACAGCACTCCGATGGGTCTTGAATCTTCATCCAATTTGCCAGTCTGTGTCTTTTAATTGGATCATTTACGCCATTTACATTTAAGTTTAATATTGTCATGTGTAAATTTGATCCTGTCATTATGATGCTAGCTGGTTATTTTGCCCATTAGTTGATGCACTTTTTTCATGGTGTTGATGGTCTTTACAATTTGGTATGTTTTTGCAGTGGCTGGCACTGGTTGTTCTTTCCATGTTTAGTGCTTCCTTCAGGAGCTCTTATAAGGCAAGTCTGGTGGTGACAAAATCCATCAGCATTTGCTTGTCTGTAAAGGATTTTATTTCTCCTCTTATGAAGCTTAGTTTGGCTGGATATGAAATTCTGGGTTGAAAATTCTTTTCTTTAAGAATGTTGAATATTGGCCCCCACTCTCTTCTGGCTTGTATCATTTCTGCTGAAGCATCTGTTGTTAGTCTGATGGGCTTCTTTTTGAGGGTAAGCTGACCTTTCTCTCTGGCTGCCCTTAACATTTTTTCCTTCATTTCAACCTTGATGAATCTGAATATTATGTGTCTTGAGGTTTCTCTTCTCGAGGAGTATCCTTCTGGTGTTCTCCGTATTTCCTGAATCTGAATGGTTCTGTTTATGTGATGGATTATGTTTATTGATTTGCATATGTTGAACCAGCCTTGCATCCCAGGGATGAAGCCCACCTGATCGTGGTGGGTACGCTTTTTGATGTGCTGCTGGATTCGATTTGCCAGTATTTTACTGAGGATTTTTGCATCAATGTTCATCAGAGATGTTGGTCTAAAATTCTCTTTTGTTTATTGTGTCTCTGCCAGGCTTTGGTATCAGGATGATGCTGGCCTCATAAAATGAGTTAGGGAGGATTCCCTCTTTTTCTATTGATTGGAATAGTTTCAGAAGGATAGGTACCAGCTCCTCTTTGTACCTCTGGTCGAATTTGGCTGTGAATTGTTCTGGTCCCAGACTTTGTTTGGTTGGTAAGCTATTAATTATTGCCTCAATTTCAGAGCCTGTTATTGGTCTATTCAGCAATTCAATTTCTTCCTGCTTTAGTCTTGGGAGGGTGTATGTGTCCAGGAATTTATCCATTTCTTCTAGACTTTCTAGTTTATTTGGGTAGAGGTGTTTATGGTATTCTCTGATGGTAGTTTGTATTTCTTTGGGATCTTTGGTGATATCCCCTTTATCATTTTTTACTGTGTCTATTTGATTCTTCTCTCTTTTCTTCTTTATTAGTGTTGCTAGCAGTCTATCAATTTTTTGGTCTTTTCAAGAAACCAGCTCCTGGATTCATTGATTTTTTTTGAAGGGTTTTTTGCATCTCTATCTCTTTCAGTTCTGCTCTGATCTTAGTTATTTCTTGCCTTCTGCTAGCTTTTGAGTTTGTTTGCTCTTGCTTCTCTAGTTCTTTTAATTGTGATGTTAGGGTGTCGATTTTCAATCTTTCCTGCTTTCTCTTGTGGGCATTTAGTGCTATAAATTTCCCTCTACACACTGCTTTAAATGTGTCCCAGAGATTCTGGTATGTTCTATCTTTGTTCTCATTGGTTTCAAAGAACATCTTTATTTCTGCTTTCATTTCGTTATTTACCTAGTAGTCATTCAGGAGCAGGTTGTTCAGTTTCCATGTAGTTGATTGGTTTTGAGTGAGTTTCTTAATCCTGAGTTCTACTTTGATTGCACTGTGGTCTGAGAGACAGTTTGTTGTGATTTCCGTTCTTTTACATTTGCTGAGGAGTGCTTTACTTCCAATTATGTGGTCAATTTTAGAATACATGTGATGTGGTGCTGAGAAGAATGTATATTCTGCTGATTTGGGGTGGAGAGTTCTGTAGATGTCTATTAGGTCTGCTTGGTGCAGAGCTGAGTTCAAGTCCTGGATATCTTTGTTGACCTTCTATCTCATTGATCTGTCTAATGTTGACAGTGCGGTGTCAAAGTCTCCCATTATTATTATGTGGGAGTCTAAGTCTCCTTGTAGGTCTCTAAGGACTTGCTTTATGAATCTGGATGTTCCTGTATTCAGTGCATATATATTTAAAATAGTTAGCTCTTCTTATTGAATTGATCCCTTTACCATTATGTAATATCCTTCTTTGTCTCTTTTGATCTTTGTTGGTTTAAAGTCTGTTTTATCAGAGATTAGGATTGCAACCTCTGCTTTTTTTTTTTTTTTTGCTTTCCATTTGTTTGGTAGATCTTCCTCCATCCCTTTATTTTTAACCTATGTGCATCTTCACGTGAGATGGTCTCCTGATGGGAACACACTGATGGGTCTTGACTCTTTGTCCAATTTGCCAGTATGTGTCTTTTAATTGGAGCATTTAGCCTATTTACATTTAAGGTTAATATTGTTATGTGTGAATCTGATCCTGTCATTATGATGTTAGCTGGGTATTTTGCACATTAATTGATGCAGTTTCTTCCTAGCATCAATGGTCTTTACAATTTGGCATGTTTTTGCAGTGGCTGCTACCAGTTGTTTCTTTTCATGTTTAGTGCTTCCTTCAGGAGCTCTTGTTAGGCAGGCCTGGTAGTGATAAAATCTCTCAGCATTTGCTTGGCTGTAAAGTATTTTATTTCTCCTTCACTTATGAAGCTTAATTTGGCTGGATATGAAATTCTGGGTTGAAAATTCTTTTCTTTAAGAATGTTGAATATTGGCCCCCACTCTCTTCTGGTTTGTAGGGTTTCTGCAGAGAGATCTGCTGTTAGTCTGATGGGCTTCCCCTTTGTGGGTAACTCGACCTTTCTCTCTGGCCGCCCTTAACATTTTTTGCCTTCATTTCAACCTTGGTGAATCTATTATGTGTCTTGTGGTTGCTCTTCTAGAGGAGTATCTTTATGGTGTTCTCCGTAATTCCTGAATTTGAATGTTGGCCTGTCTTGCTATGTTGGGGAAGTTCTCCTGGATAATATCCTGCAGTGTTTTCGAACTTGTTTCCATTCTCCCTATCACTTTCCGGTACATCAATTAAATGTAGATTTGGTCTTTTCACAGAGTGCCATATTTCTCAGAGGCTTTGTTTGTTACTTTTCATTCTTTTTTCTCTGATCTTCTTTTCTCGCTTTATTTCATTAAGTTGGTCTTCAATCTCTGATATCCTTTCTTCTGCTTGATTGATTCAGCTATTAATACTTGTGTATGCTTCAAAAGGTCTCGTTCTGTGTTTTTCAGCTCCATCTGGTCATTTCTGTTTGTCTCTAAACTGGTTATTCTAGTTAGCAATTCTTCTAACCATTAGCTTCCTTGCATTGGGTTAGAACATTCTCCTTTAGCTTGGAGGAGTTTGTTATTACCCACCTTCTAATGCCTACTTCTGTCAGTTCATCAAACTCATTGTCTATCCAGTTTTGTTCCCTTGCTGGTGAGGAGCTGTGATACTTTGGAGAAGAGGCGTTTTGGTTTTTGGAATTTTCAGGCTTTTTACGCTGGTTTCTCCCCATCTTCATGGATTTATCTCTTTTTGGTCTTTGATGTTGGTGACCTTTGGATGGGGTCTCTTAGTGGATATCCTCTTTGTTGATGTTGATGCTATCCCTTTCTGTTTGTTAATTTTCCTTCTAACAGTCAGGTCCCTCTGCTGCAGGTCTGCTGGAGTTTGCTGGAGGTCCACTCCAGATGCTGTTTGCCTGGGTATCACCAGCAGAGGCTGCAGAACAGCAAATATTGCTGCCTGTTCCTTCTTCTGGAAGCTTCATTCCAGAGGGACACCTGCCAGATGCCAGCCAGAGCTCTCCTGTATGAGGTGTCTGTTAGCCCCTACTGGGATGTGTCTCCCAATCAGGATACATAGGGGTCAGGGACCCTCTTGAGGAGGGAGTCTGTCCCTTAGCAGAACTCAAACGCTGTGCTGTGAGATCCGCTGCTCTTTTCAGAGCCATCATGCAGGGACATTTATTTCTGCTGAAGCTATGCCCACAGCCACCCCTTCCCCCAGGTGCTCTGTCCCAGGAAGACGGGGGTTTTATCTATAAGCCCCTGACTGGAGTTGCTGCCTTTCTTTCAGAGATGCCCTTCCCAGAGAGGAGGAATCTAGAGAGGCAGTCTGGCCACAGTGGCCTTGCTGAGCTGCCATTGGCTCCACCCAGTTTGAACTTCCTGGTGGCTTTGTTTACACTGTGAGAGTAAAACCTCCTACTCATGCCTCAGCAATGGCAGATGCCCCTCCCTAAACCAAGCTCAAGCATCCCAGGTCAACCTCAGACTGCTGTACTGGCAGCGAGAATTTCAAGCCAGTGGATCTTAGCTTGCTGGGCTCCATGGGGGTGGGACCCACCAAGCCAGACCAGTTGGCTCCCTGGCTTCAGCCCTCTTTCCAGGGGAGTGAATGGTCTTATCTCACTGGTGTTCCATGCGCCACTGGGGTATGGAAAAAAAAAAAACAAAAAACACCTGCAGCTAGCTTGGTGTCTGCCAAAATGGCCACGTAGTTTTGTGCTTGAAACCCAGGGCCGTGTTGGCATAGGCTCCATAGGGAATCTCCAGGTCTGCAGGTTGTAAAGACTGTGGGAAAAGCACAGTATCTGGGCCAGGGTGCACCATTCCTCAAGTCACAGTCCCTCATGGCTTCACTTGGGTAGGGGAGAGAATTCCCTGACCCATTTTGCTTCCTGGGTGAGGTGATGCCTCACCCTGCTTCAGCTCGCCCTCCGTGGGCTGCACCTACTGTCCAACCAGTCCCAATGAGAGGAACCGGGTACCTCAGTTGGAAATGCAAAAATCACCCTTCTTCTGCATCAATCTCATTGGGAGCTGCAGACTGGAGCTACTCCTATTTGGCCATCTTGCCAGCAAATCACTCAGATTTTTTTTAAGGGATCATAAAAGGGTTGAGTTCTTCATTTGATTCTCAGCTTAGTTGCTGTTGGTGTATATAAGAGCTACTGATTTTTGTACATTAATCTTGTATCCAGAAACTTTGCTGAATTCTTTTATCAGTTCTAGGAGCTTTCTGGAGGAAACTTTAGGGTTTTCTAGGTAAACAATCATATCATCAACAAACAGTGACAGTTTGACTTTCTTTTTATTGACTTGGATGACCTTTATTTCTTTCTCTTGTCTGATTGCTCTGGCTAGGACTTTTAGTACTATGTTGAAGAGGAGCAGTGAGAGTGGGCATTGTTGTCTTGTTCCAGTTCTCAGAGAGAATGTTTTCAACTTTTCCCTATTCAATATTATGTTGGCTGTGGGTTTGTCACAGATGGCTTTTATTACTTTGAGGTAGGTCCCCTTTATGCCAATTTTGGTGAGAGTTTCAATCATGAAGGGAGGCTGGATTTTGTTGAATGCTTTTTCTGCATCTATTGAGAAGATCATGTGATTTTTGATTTTGATTCTGTTTATGTGGTGTATCACAATTATCTACTTGCATATGTTAAACCATCCCTATGTCCCTGGTGTGAAACCCACTTGATCATAATGGATCATCTTTTTGATATGTTTTTGGATTCGGTTAGTTAGTATTTTGTTAAGGATTTTAGCATCTATGTACATCAGGGATACTGTCTGTAGTTTTCTTTTTTGGTTATGTTTTTTCCTGGCTTGGGCATTACAGTGATACTGGCTTCATAGAATTATTTAGGGAGGGCTCCCTCTTTCTCTATCTTGTGTAATAGTGTCAGTAGGATTGGTCGCAATTCTTTTCTGAATGTCTGGTAGAATTCTGCCATGAATCCTTCTTGTCCTGGACTTTTTTTTGTTGGTAACTGTTAAATTACCATTTCAATCTCACTGCTTGTTATTGTTCTTTTCAGGGTATCTAATTCTTCCTGATTCAAGCTGGGATGGTTATTTCTTTCCAGGAATTTATCCATCTCTTCTAGGTTTTCTAGTTTTTGCAAATACAAGTGTTCATAGTAGCCTTGAATGATCTTTTATATTTCTGTGGTGTCAGTTGTAGTATCTCCCATTTCATTTCTTAGTGAGGTGATTTGGATTTTCTCTTTTTTTTTCTTGGCTAATCTTGCTAATGATCAATCAATTTTATTTATCTTGTCAAAGAACCAGCTTTTTGTTTCATTTATCTTTTGTATTTGTTGTTGTTGTTGTTTCAATTTCATTTAGATCTGCTCTGATCTTGGTTATTTCCTTTCTTCTGCTGGGTTTGGGTTTGGTTGGTTCTTGTTTCTCTAGTTCCTTGAGGTGTGACCTTAGATTGTCTGTTTGTGCTCTTTTAGTCTTTCTGATATAGGTGTTTATGGCTATGAACTTTCCTCTTAGCACCAGCTTTGCTGTACCCAGAGGATTTCATATGTTTTGTCACTATGGTCATTCAATTTGAAGAATTTTTTAATTTCCATCTTGAATTCATTTTTGACCCAATGATCATTCAGGAGCAGATTATATAATTTTCATGTATTTGCATGGTTTTGAAGGTTACTTTTGGAGTTGATATCCAGTTTTATTCCACTGTGGTCTGAGAGAGTGCTTGATATAATTTCAATTTTCTTAAATGTATTGAGGCACCTTTTGTGGCTTATCATATGGTCTATCTTGGAGAAAGTTCCTCGCACTGTTGAATAGAATGTATTTTCTGTGGTTGTTGGATGGAATGTTCTGAATATATCTGTTAAGTCCATTTGTTCCAGAGTACAGTTTAAATCCATTGTTTATTTGTCAACTTTCTGTCTTGATGACCTGTCTAGTGCTGTCAGTGGAGTATTAAGTCCCCCACTATTATTGTGTTGCTGTCTAACTCATTTCTTAGGTCTATTAGTAATTCTTTTATAAATTTAAGAGCTCCAGTGTTAGATGCATATATGTTTAGGACTGTGATAGTTTCCTGTTGGACAAGGCCTTTTACCATTATATAATGTCCCTCTTTGTCTTTATTAACTGCTGTTGCTTTCAAGTTTGTTTTGTCTGATATAAGAATAGCTACTCCAGTTTGCTTTTGTTGTCCATTTGCATGAAATGTCTCTTTCCATCCCTTTACCTTAATTTTATGTGAGTCCTTGTGTGTTAGGTGAGTCTCTTGAAAGCAGCAGATACTTGGTTGGTGAGTTCTTATCCATCCTGCGGTTCTGTATCTTCTAAGTGGAGCATTTAGGTCACTCCCATTCCATGTTAGTATTGAGATGTGGGGTAGCATTCCTTTAATTGTGCTATCTGTTGCCTATATATTTTTTATTTTGTTTAATTGTATTTTTCTTGTATAGGACATGTGAGATTTATGCTTTAAAGAGGTTCTGTGTTGATCTGTTTCCGGGATTTGTTTCAAGATTTGGAGCTCCTTTTAGCAGTTCTTGTAGTGGTGGCTTGGTAGTGGTGAATTCTCTCAGCATTTATTTGTCTGAAAAAGACTGTATCTTTTTTCATATATAAAGCTTAGTTTCACTGCATACAAAATTCTTGGCTGATGATAATTTTTTTGTTTGAGGAGGCTTAAGATAGGTTCCCAATGCCTTCTAGCTTGCAGGGTTTCTTTTGAGAAATCTGCTATTAGTCTGACAGGTTTTCTTTTATAGGTTACCAGGTGCTTTTGTCTCACAGCTCTTAAGATTCTTTCCTTCATCTTAACTTTATATAACCTGATGAAAACATGCCTAGGCAATGATCTTTTTGAGGCGAATTTTCCACATGTTCTTTGTGCTTCTTGTATTTGGATGTCTAAGTCTCTAGCAAGGCTGGGGAAGTTTTCCTCAACTATTCCTCCAAATATGTTTTCCAAACTTTTAGATTTCTCTTCTTCTTCAAGAAGGCCAATTACTCTTAGGTTTGGTTGTTTAACATAATGCCAGACTTGTTGGAGGCTTTATGTTTTCTTAATTTTTTTGTTTTGTTGGATTGGATTAATTCAAAGACCTTATCTTCAAGCTCTGAATTTCTTTCTTCTACTTGTTTGATTCTATTGCTGAGACTTTTGAAATCATTTTTGCATTTTTTATTTATTTATTTATTTATTTGTTTGTTTATTTTTTTCTCCCCCCTACCCCCACCCCACAACAGACCCCAGAGTGTGATGTTCCCCTTCCTGTGTCCATGTGTTCTCACTGTTCAATTCCCACCTATGAGTGAGAATATGCGGTGTTTGGTTTTTGGTTCTTGCGATAGTTTACTGAGAATGATGATTTCCAATTTCATCCATGTCCCTACAAAGGACGTGAACTCATCATTTTTTATGGCTGCATAGTATTCCATGGTGTATATGTGCCACATTTTCTTAATCCAGTCTATCATTGTTGGACATTTGGGTTGGTTCCAAGTCTTTGCTATTGTGAATAATGCCGCAATAAACATACGTGTGCATGTGTCTTTATAGAAGCATGATTTATACTCCTTTGGGTATATACCCAGTAATGGGATGGCTGGGTCAAATGGAATTTCTAGTTCTAGATCCCTGAAGAATCGCCACACTGACTTCCACAAGAGTTGAACTAGTTTACAGTCCCACCAACAGTGTAAAAGTGTTCCTATTTCTCCACATCCTCTCCAGCACCTGTTGTTTCCTGACTTTTTAATGATAGCCATTCTAACTGGTGTGAGATGGTATCTCATTGTGATTTTGATTTGCATTTCTCTGATGGCCAGTGATGGTGAGCATTTTTTCATGTGTTTTTTGGGTGCATAAATGTCTTCTTTTGAGAAGTGTCTGTTCATGTCCTTCGCCCACTTTTTGATGGGGTTGTTTGTTTTTTTCTTGTAAATTTGTTGGAGTTCATTGTAGATTCTGGATATTAGCCCTTCGTCAGATGAGTAGGTTGCGAAAATTTTCTCCCATTTTATAGGCTGCCTGTTCACTCTGATGGTAGTTTCCTTTGCTGTGCAGAAGCTCTTGAGTTTAATTAGATCCCATTTGTCAATTTTGGCTTTTGTTGCCATTGCTTTTGGTGTTTTAGACATGAAGTCCTTGCCCATGCCTATGTCCTGAATGGTATTGCCTAGGTTTTCTTCTAGGGTTTTTATGGTTTTAGGTCTAACGTTTAAGTCTTTAATCCATCTTGAATTAATTTTTGTATAAGGTGTAAGGAAGGGATCCAGTTTCAGCTTTCTACATATGGCTAGCCAGTTTTCCCAGCACCATTTATTAAATAGGGAATCCTTTCCACATTTCTTGTTTTTATCAGGTTTGTCAAAGATCAGATAGTTGTAGATATGTGGCATTATTTCTGAGGGCTCTGTTCTGTTCCATTGATCTATATCTCTGTTTTGGTAACAGTACCATGCTGTTTTGGTTACTGTAGCCTTGTAGTATAGTTTGAAGTCAGGTAGCGTGATGCCTCCAGCTTTGTTCTTTTGGCTTAGGATTGACTTGGTGATGCGGGCTCTTTTTTGGTTCCATATGAACTTTAAAGTAGTTTTTTCCAATTCTGTGAAGAAAGTCATTGGTAACTTGATGGGGATGGCATTGAATCTGTAAATTACCTTGGGAAGGATGGCCATTTTCATGATATTGATTCTTCCTACCCATGAGCATGGAATGTTCTTCCATTTGTTTGTATCCTCTTTTATTTCCTTGAGCAGTGGTTTGTAGTTCTCCTTGAAGAGGTCCTTCACATCCCTTGTAAGTTGGATTCCTAGGTATTTTATTCTCTTTGAAGCAATTGTGAATGGGAGTTCACTCATGATTTGGCTCTCTGTTTGTGTGTTATTGATGTATAAGAATGCTTGTGATTTTTGTACATTGATTTTGTATCCTGAGACTTTGCTGAAGTTGCTAATCAGCTTAAGGAGATTTTGGGCTGAGACAATGGGGTTTTCTAGATATACTATCATGTCATCTGCAAACAGGGACAATTTGACTTCCTCTTTTCCTAATTGAATACCCTTGATTTCCTTCTCTTGCCTAATTGCCCTAGCCAGAACTTCCAACACTATGTTGAATAGAAAGTGGTGAGAGAGGGCATCCCTGTCTTGTGCCAGTTTTCAAAGGGAATGCTTCCAGTTTTTGCCCATTCAGTATGATATTGGCTGTGGGTTTGTCATAAATAGCTCTTATTATTTTGAGATACGACCCATCAATACCTAATTTATTGAGAGTTTTTAGCATGAAGGGTTGTTGAATTTTGTCAAAGGCCTTTTGTGCATCTATTGAGATAATCATGTGGTTTTTGACTTTGGTTCTGTTTATATGCTGAATTACATTTATTGATTTGCGTATATTGAACCAGCCTTGCATCCCAGGGATGAAGCCCACTTGATCATGGTGGATAAGCTTTTTGATGTGCTGCTGGATTCTGTTTGCCAGTATTTTATTGAGGATATTTGCATCAATGTTCATCAAGGATATTGGTCTAAAATTCTCTTTTTTTGTTGTGTCTCTGCCAGGCTTTGGTATCAGGATGATGCTGGCCTCATAAAATGAGTTAGGGAGGATTCCCTCTTTTTCTATTGACTGGAATAGTTTCAGAAGGAATGGTACCAGCTCCTCCTTGTACCTCTGGTAGAATTCAGCTGTGAACCCATCTGGTCCTGGACTTTTTTTGGTTGGTAAGCTATTGATTATTGCCACAATTTCAGCTCCTGTTATTGGTCTATTCAGAGATTCAACTTCTTCCTGGTTTAGTCTTGGGAGGGTGTATGTGTCGAGGAATTTATCCATTTCTTCTAGATTTTCTAGTTTATTTGCGTAGAGGTGTTTGTAATATTCTCTGATGGTAGTTTGTATTTCTGTGGGATCGGTGGTGATATCCCCTTTATCATTTTTTATTGCATCTATTTGATTCTTCTCTCTTTTTTCTTTATTAATTTTGCTAGCGGTCTATCAATTTTGTTGATCCTTTCAAAAAGCCAGCTCCTGGATTCATTGATTTTTTGAAGGGTTTTTTGTGTCTCTATTTCCTTCAGTTCTGCTCTGATTTTAGTTATTTCTTGCCTTCTGCTAGCTTTTGAATGTGTTTGCTCTTGCTTTTCTAGTTCTTTTAATTGTGATGTTAGGGTGTCAATTTTGGATCTTTCCTGCTTTCTCTTGTGGGCATTTAGTGCTATAAATTTCCCTCTACACACTGCTTTGAATGCATCCCAGAGATTCTGGTATGTTGTCTCTTTGTTCTCGTTGGTTTCAAAGAACATCTTTATTTCTGCCTTCATTTCGTTATGTACCCAGTAGTCATTCAGGAGCAGGTTGTTCAGTTTCCATGTAGTTGAGCGGTTTTGAGTGAGATTCTTAATCCTGAGTTCTACCTTGATTGCACTGTGATCTGAGAGATAGTTTGTTATAATTTCTGTTCTTTTACATTTATTAAGGAGAGCTTTACTTCCAAGTATATGGTCAATTTTGGAATAGGTGTGGTGTGGTGCTGAAAAAAATGTATATTCTGTTGATTTGGGGTGGAGAGTTCTGTAGATGTCTATTAGGTCCGCTTGGTGCAGAGCTGAGTTCAATTCCTGGGTATCCTTGTTGATTTTCTGTTTCGTTGATCTGTCTAATGTTGACAGTGGGGTGTTAAAGTCTCCCATTATTAATGTGTGGGAGTCTAAGTCTCTTTGTAGGTCAGTCAGGACTTGCTTTATGAATCTGGGTGCTCCTGTATTGGGTGCATATATATTTAGGATAGTTAGCTCTTCTTGTTGAATTAATCCCTTTACCATTATGTAATGGCCTTCTTTGTCTCTTTTGATCTTTGTTGGTTTAAAGTCTGTTTTATCAGAGACTAGGATTGCAACCCCTGCCTTTTTTTGTTTTCCATTTGCTTGGTAGATCTTCCTCCATCCTTTTATTTTGAGCCTATGTGTGTCTCTGAATGTGAGATGGGTTTCCTGAATACAGCACACTGATGGTTCTTGAGTCTTTATCCAATTTGCCAGTCTGTGTCTTTTAATTCGAGCATTTAGTCCATTTACATTTAAAGTTAATATTGTTATGTGTGAATCTGATCCTGTCATTATGATGTTAGCTGGTTATTTTGCTCATTAGTTGATGCAGTCTCTTCCTAGTCTCGATGGTCTTTACATTTCGGTATGATTTTGCAGTGGCTGGTACCGGTTGTGCCTTTCCATGTTTAGCGCTTCCTTCAGGAGCTCTTTTAGGGCAGGCCTGGTGGTGACAAAATCTCTCAGCATTTGCTTGTCTGTAAAGGATTTTATTTCTCCTTCACTTATGAAGCTTAGTTTGGCAGGATATGAAATTCTGGGTTGAAAATTCTTTTCTTTAAGAATGTTGAATATTGGCCCCCACTCTCTTCTGGCTTGTAGGGTTTCTGCTGAGAGATCCGCTGTTAGTCTGATGGGCTTCCCTTTGATGGTAACCCGACCTTTCTCTCTGGCTGCCCTTAACATTTTTTCCTTCATTTCAACTTTGGTGAATCTGACAATTATGTGTCTTGGAGTTGCTCTTCTCGAGGAGTATCTTTGTGGCGTTCCCTGTATTTCCTGAATCTGAATGTTGGCCTGCCTTGCTAGATTGGGGAAGTTCTCCTGGATAATATCCTGCAGTGTGTTTTCCAACTTGTTTCCATTCTCCCCGTCACTTTCAGGTACACCAATCAGACTTAGATTTGGTCTTTTCACATAGTCCCACATTTCTTGGAGGCTTTGCTCGTTTCTTTTTATTCTTTTTTCTCTAAACTTCCCTTCTCGCTTCATTTCATTCATTTCATCTTCCAGGGCTGATACCCTTTCTTCCATTTGATCGCATCGGCTCCTGAGGCTTCTGCATTCTTCACGTAGTTCTCGAGTCTTGGTTTTCAGCTCCATCAGCTCCTTTAAGCACTTCTCTGTATTGGTTATTCTAGTTATACATTCTTCTAAATTTTTTTCAAAGTTTTCAACTTCTTTGCCTTTGGATTGAATATCCTCCCGTAGCTCGGAGTAATTTGATCGTCTGAAGCCTTCTTCTCTCAGCTCGTCAAAGTCATTCTCCGTCCAGCTTTGTTCCGTTGCTGGTGAGGAACTGCGTTCTTTTGGAGGAGGAGCGGTACTCTGCTTTTTAGAGTTTCCAGTATTTCTGCTTTGTTTTTTCCCCATCTTTGTGGTTTTATCTACTTTTGGTCTTTGATGATGGTGATGTACAGATGGGCTTTTGGTGTGGATGTCCTTTCTGTTAGTTTTCCTTCTAACAGACAGGACCCTCAGCTGCAGGTCTGTTGGAGTACCTGGCCGGCCGTGTGAGGTATCAGTCTGCCCCTGCTGGCGGGTGCCTCCCAGTTAGGCTGCTCGGGGGTCAGGGGTCAGGGACCCACTTGAGGAGGCAGTCAGCCCGTTCTCAGATCTCCAGTTGCGTGCTGGGAGAACCACTGCTCTCCTCAAAGCTGTCAGGGACATTTAAGTCTGCAGAGGTTACTGCTGTCTTTTTGTTTGTGTGTGCCCTGCCCCCAGAGGTGGAGCCTACAGAGGCAGGCAGGCCTCCTTGAGCTGTGGTGGGCCCCACCCAGTTCAAGCTTCCAGGCTGCTTTGTTAACTAAGCAAGCCTGGGCAATGGCGGGCGCCCTCCCCCAGCCTCGCTGCGGACTTGCTGTTTGATCTCAGACTGCTGTGGTAGCAATCAGCGAGACTCCGTGGGCGTAGGACCCTCTGAGCCAGGTGCGGGCTATACTCTCCTGGGGCACCGTTTCCTAAGCCCGTCGGAAAAGCACAGTATTCGGGTGGGAGTGGCCCGATTTTCCAGGTGCTCTCTGTCACCCCTGGAAGGGGAACTCCCTGACCCCTTGCGCTTCCCGAGTGAGGCAATGCCTCGCCCCTGCTTCGGCTGGCGCACGGTGCGCTCACCCACTGACCTGCGCCCACTGTCTGGCACTCCCTAGTGAGATGAACACGGTACCTCAGATGGAAATGCAGAAATCACCTGTCTTCTGCGTAGCTCACACTGGGAGCTGTAGACCGGAGCTGTTCCTATTCGGCCATCTTGGCTCCTCTCTCATTTTTGCATTTCTATAAGGGTATTCATTGTTTCCTGAGGTTTTCATTGTTTTTTATTTATGCTATCTATTTCATTGACTATTTCTCCCTTCACCTCTTATATCATTTTTTAAATTTCCTTACATGAGCTTCATCTTTCTCTGGTGCCTTCCTGATTAGGTTAATAACTAACCTCCTGAAATCTTTTTCAGGCAAATCAGGGATTTCTTCTTGGTTTGGATCCATTGCTATTGAGCCTCCCAGGTGTGAAAGCAAGTATGGCTTTCCTTTTTCCCCTACTTGTGGAGTCCGCACACCAGATTCACAGCCTCCCCCAAGTTCTGGCTAGGAGACTTCTCAATGAGTTCAAGTTGTTACAAAGTTCAGCTGAAGATTTCTTTCTCCCAATGGCCTTTTCCCAGTGCCTCTGGCACCCTTCTGAAGGACCCCTGTGAGGCCAGGCAGAGCTGGGTTGCCAGTTTACACAGGGAGCTCACAGGGCATTCTCTGCTGCTTCCTCTACCCCTGTATTTTGCTCAGCTCTCTAAATTGACTCAGCTCCAGGTAAGGTCAGAATCTTCCATAACCTAGACCTTCAGTTTCCCCAGTGGGGGTTTGTGTTTGGGGATGGATAATCTCCCTTTTCCACATTCACAGTTTTGGCACTCAGAGTATTTGCATTGTCTCTCAGGTCCTGCAGGAGCAATCTGCTTCCTTCAGAGAGTCTCTGGGTCCTATTAAGTTTCCTGATTTATTCCTGCAGTGGTCCTCTAGCAAAATTTACGATCTGAGACTCCATACACTGCTCTGTCCATCGGAGTCAGCACTGCAATCTACTCTTGCCTCCCATCTGCCATGATCTTCTAAAGAGACTTTTCGGTTTTTCTGTTTTTAGTTATTTCAGGAATCACCACACTGTCTTCCACAATGGCTGAACTACTTTACACTTCCACTTACAGTGTATAAGCATTCAATTTCTTCCACAACCTTGCCAGCATCTGTTATTTTTTGACTTTTTATTAAAAGCCATTCTTACTGGTTGGAGATGCTATCTCATTGTGGTTTTCATTTGCATTTCTCAAATGACCAGTGATGTTGAATATTTTTTCATATACTTTTGGTTGCACGTATGTCCTCTTTTGAAAAGTATCTGCTCGTGTCCTCTGCCCACTTCTTAATTGGGTTGTCTGTTTTTATTCTTTTTTTAAAAAATTTATTATTATAATACTTTAAGTTTAAGGGTACATGTGCACAACGTGCAGATTTGTTACATATGTATACATGTGCCATGTTGGTGTGCTGCACCCATTAACTCGTCATTTAGCATTAGGTATATCCCCTAATGCTATCCCTCCCCCCTCCCCCCACCCCACAACAGTCTCCGGTGTGTGATGTTCCCCTTCCTGTGTCCATGTGTTCTCATTGATGAATTCCCACCTATGAGTTAAAACATGCGGTGTTTGGTTTTTTGTCCTTGTGATAGTTTGCTGAGAATGATGGTTTCCAGCTTCATCCATGTCCCTACAAAGGACATGAACTCATCATTTTTTATGGCTGCATAGTATTCCATGGTGTATATGTGCCACATTTTCTTAATCCACTCTGTCATTGTTGGACATTTGGGTTGGTTCCAAGTCTTTGCTATTGTGAATACTGCCGCCATAAACATACATGTGCATGTGTCTTTACAGCAGTATGATTTATAATCCTTTGGGTATATACCCAGTAATGGGATGGCTGGGTCAGATGGTATTTCTAGTTCTAGATCCCTGAGGAATCACCACAATGACTTCCACACTGGTTGAACTAGTTTACAGTCCCACCAACAGTGTAAAAGTGTTCCCATTTCTCCAAATCCTCTCCAGCACCTGTTGTTTCCTCACTTTTTAATGATCACCATTCTAACTGGTGTGAGATGGTATCTCATTGTGGTTTTGATTTGCATTTCTCTGATGGCCAGTGATGATGAGCATTTTTTCATCTGTTTTTTGGCTGCATAAATGTCTTCTTTTGAGAAGTGTCTCTTCATATCCTTCGCTCAATTTTTGATGGGGTTCTTTGTTTTTCTCTTGTAAATTTGTATGAGTTCATTTTTGTCAGATGAGTAGATGGCAAAAATTTTCTCCCATTCTGTACATTGCCTGTTCACTCTGATGGTAGTTTCTTTTGCTGTGCAGAAGCTCTTTAGTTTAATTAGATCCCATTTGTCAATTTTGGCTTTTGTTGCCATTGCTTTTGGTGTTTTAGACATGAAGTCCTTACACATGCCTATGTCCTGAATAGTACTGCCTAGGTTTTCTTCTAGGGTTTTTATGGTTTTAGGTCTAACATTTAAGTCTTTAGTCCATCTTGAATTAATTTTTGTATAAGGTGTAAGGAAGGGATCCAGTTTCAGCTTTCTACATATGGCTAGCCAGTTTCCCCAGCACCATTTATTAAACAGGGAATCCTTTCCCCATTGCTTGTTTTTGTCAGGTTTGTCAAATATCAGATAGTTGTAGATATGTGGCATTATTTCTCAGGGCTCTGTTCTGTTCCATTGGTCTATATCTCTGTTTTGGTACCAGTACCACGCTGTTTTGGTTACTGTAGCCTTGTAGTATAGTTTGAAGTCAGGTAGTGTGATGCCTCCAGCTTTGTTCTTTTGGCTTAGGATTGACTTGGCAATGAGGGCTCTTTTTGGTTCTATATGAACTTTAAAGTAGTTTTTTCCAATCTGTGAAGAAAGTCATTGGTAGCTTGATGGGGATGGCATTGAATCTATAAATTACCTTGGGCAGTATGACCATATTCACAATATTGATTCTTCCTACCCATGAGCATGGAATGTTCTTCCATTTGTTTGTATCCTCTTTTATTTCATTAAGCAGTGGTTTGTAGTTCTCCTTGAAGAGGTCCTTCACATCCCTTGTAAGTTGGATTCCTAGGTATTTTACTCTCTTTGAAGCCATTGTGAATGGGAGTTCACTCAGGATTTGGCTGTTTGTCTGTTATTGGCGTAGAAGAATGCTTGTGATTTTTGCACATTGATTTTGTGTCCTGAGACTTTGCTGAAGTTGCCTATCAGCTTAAGGAGATTTGGGGCTGAGACGATGGGGTTTTCTAGATATACAATCATGTCATCTGCAAACAGGGACAATTTGTCTTCCTCTTTTCCTAACTGAATTCCCTTTATTTCCTTCTCCTGCCCAATTTCCCTGGCCAGAACCTCCAACACTATGTTGAATAGGAGTAGTGAGAAAGTGCATCCCTGTCTTGTGACAGTTTTCAAAGGGAATGCTTCCAGTTTTTGTCCATTCAGTATGATATTGGCTGTGGGTTTGTCATAGACAGCCGTTATTATTTTGAGATACATCCGATCAATACCTAATTTATTGAGAGTTTTTAGCATGAAGGTTGTTGAATTTTTTCAAAGGCCTTTTCTGCATCTAATGAGAAAATCATGTGGTTTTTGTTTTTGGTTCTGTTTATATGCTGGATTACGTTTATTGATTTGTGTATGTTGAACCAACCTTGCATCCCAGGGATGAAGCCCACTTGATCATGGTGGATAAGCTTTTTGATGTGCTGCTGGCTTCGGTTTGCCAGTATTTTATTGAGGATTTTTGCATCAATGTTCATTAAGGATATTGGTCTAAAATTCTCTTTTTTTGTTGTGTTGCTGCCAGGCTTTGGTATCAGGATGATGCTGGCCTCATAAAATGAGTTAGGGAAGATTCCCTTTTTTTCTATTGATTGGAATCATTTCAGAAGGAATGGTCCCAGCTCTTCCTTTTACCTCTAGTAGAATTCGGCTGTCAATCCATGTGGTCCTGGACTTTTTTTGGTTGGTAAGCTATTCATTATTGCCTCAATTTCAGGGCCTCTTATTGGTCTATTCAGAGATTCAACTTCTTCCTGGTTTAGTCTTGGGAGGGTGTATGTGCTGAGGAATTTATTCATTTCTTCTAGATTTTCTAATTTTTTTGCGTAGAAGTGTTTATAGTATTCTCTGATGGTAGATTGTATTTCTGAGGGATCAGTAGTGATGTCCCCTTTGTCATTTTTTATTGTGTCTGTTTGATTCTTCTCTCTTTTCTTCTTCATTAGTCTTGCTAGCGGTCTATCAATTTTATTGATCTTTTCAAAAAACCAGTTCCTGGATTCATTGATTTTTTTTAAGGGTTTTTTGTGTCTCTATTTCCTTCAGTTCTGCTCTGATCTTAGTTATTTCTTGCCTTCTGCTAGCTTTTGAATGCGTTTCATCTTGCTTCTCTAGTTCTTTTATTTGTGATGTTAGGGTGTCAATTTCAGATCTTTCCTGCTTTCTTTGTGGGCATTTAGTGCTATGAATTTCCCTCTACACACTGCTTTGAATGTGTCCCAGAGATTCTGGTATGTTGTGTCTTTGTTCTCATTGGTTTCAAAGAACATCTTTATTTCTGCATTCATTTCGTTATGTACCCAGTAGTCATTTGGGAGCAGGTTGTTCAGTTTCCATGTAGTTGAGCAGTTTTGAGTGAGTTTCTTAATCCTGAGTTCCAGTTTGATTGCACTGTGGTCTGAGAGACAGTTTGTTATAATTTCTATTCTTTTACATTTGCTGAGGAGTGCTTTACGTCCAACTATGTGGTCAATTTTGGAATAGGTGTGGTGTGGTGCTGAAAAGAATGTATATTCTGTTGATTTGGGGTGGAGAGTTCTGTAGATGTCTATTAGGTCCACTTGGTGCAGAGCTGAGTTCAATTCCTGGATATCCTTTTTAACTTTCTGTCTCATTGATCTGTCTAATGTTGACAGTGGGGTGTTAAAGTCTCCCGTTATTATTGTGTAGGAGTCTAAGCCTCTTTGTAAGTCACTAAGGACTTGCTTTATGAATCTTGGTGCTCCTGTATTGGGTGCATATATATTTAGGATAGTCAGCACTTCTTGTTGAATTGATCCCTTTACCATTATGTAATGGCCTTCTTTGTCTCTTTTAATCTTAGTTGGTTTAAAATCTGTTTTATCAGAGACTAGGATTGCAACCCCTGCCTTTTTTTGTTTTCCATTTGCTTGGTAGATCTTTCTCCATCTCTTTATTTTGAGCCTATGTGTGTCTCTGCATGTGAGATGGGTTTCCTGAATACAGCACACTGATGGGTCTTGACTCTTTATCCAATTTGCCAGTCTGTGTCTTTTAATTGGAGCATTTAGTCCATTTGCATTTAAAGTTAATATTGTTATGTGTGAATTTGATCCTGTCATTATGATATTAGCTGGTTATTTTGCTCGTTAGTTGATGCAGTTCTTTCCTAGCCTTGACGGTCTTTACAATTTGGCATGTTTTTGCAGTGGCTGGTATCGGTTGTTCCTTTCCATGTTTAGTGCTTCCTTCAGGAGCTCTTTTAGGGCAGGCCTGGCGGTGACAAAGTCTCTCAGCATTTGCTTGTCTGTAAAGGATTTTATTTCTCCTTCACTTATGAAGCTTAGTTTGGCTGGATATGGAATTCTGGGTTGAAAATTATTTTCTTTAAGAATGTTGAATATTGGCCCCCACTCTCTTCTGGCTGTAGAGTTTCTGCTGAGAGATCAGCTGTTAGTCTGATGGACTTCCCTTTGACGGTAACCCGACCTTTCTCTCTGGCTGCCCTTAACATTTTTTCCTTCATTTCAACTTTGGTGAATCTGACAATTACGTCTCTTGGAGTTGCTCTTCTCGAGGAGTATCTTTGTGGCATTCTCTGTATTTCCTGAATCTGAATGTTGGCCTTCCTTGCTAGATTGGGGAAGTTCTCCTGGATAATATCCTGCAGAGTGTTTTCCAACTTGGTTCATTCTCCCCGTCACTTTCAGGTACACCAATCAGACGTAGATTTGGTCTTTTCACATAGTTCCATATTTGTTGGAGGCTTTGATCATTGGTTTGTATTCTTTTTTCTCTAAACTTCTCTTCACACTTCATTTCATTCATTTCGTCTTCCATTGCTGATACCCTTTCTTCCAGTTGATCACATCAGCTACTGAGGCTTGTGCATTTTTCACGTAGTTCTCGTGCCATGGTTTTCAGCTCCATCTGGTCATTTAAGGACTTCTCTACACTGGTTATTCTAGTTATACATTCGTCTAATTTTTTTTCAAGGTTTTTAACTTCTTTGCCATTGGTTTGATCTTCCTCCTTTAGCTTGGAATAGTTTGATCGTCTGAAGCCTTCTTCTCTCAACTCGTCAAAGTCATTCTCCATCCAGCTTTGTTACGTTGCTGGTGAGGAGCTGCGTTCCTTTGGAGGAGAGGCACTCTGATTTTTAGAGTTTCCGGTTTTTCTGCTCTGTTTTTCCCCCCATCTTTGTGGTTTTATCTACCTTTGGTCTTTGATGATGGTGACGTACAGATGGGTTTTTGGTGTGGATGTCCTTTCTGTTTGTTAGTTTTGCTTCTAACCGTCAGGACCCTCAGCTGCAGGTCTGTTGGAGTTTACTGGAGGTTCACTCCAGACCCTGTTTGCCTGGTTATCAGCAATGGTGGCTTCAGAACAGCGGATTTTGGTGAATCGCAAATGCTGCTGCCTGATTGTTCCTCTGGAAATTTTGTCTCAGAGGAGTACCCGGCCGTGTGAGGTGTCAGTCTTCCCCTACTGAGGGGTGCCTCCCAGTTAGGCTACTCGGGGGTCAGGACCCACTTGAGGAGGCAGTGTGCCCATTCTCAGATCTCAAGCTGCATGCTGTGAGAACCACTACTCTCTTCAAAGCTGTCAGACAGGGACATTTAAGTCTGAAGAGGTTACTGCTGCCTTTTGTTTGTCTGTGCCCTGCCCCCAGAGGTGGAGCCTACAGAGGCAGGCAGGCCTCCTTGAGCTGTGGTGGGCTCCACCCAGTTGGAGCTTCCCGGCTGCTTTACCTACTCAAGCCTTGGCAATGGCGGGCGCCCCTCCCCCAGCCTCACTGCCACCTTGCAATTTGATCTCAGACTGCTGTGCTAGCAATGAGCAAGGCTCTGTGGGCGTAGGGCCTTCTGATCCAGGTGCGGTATATTATGTCCTGGTGTGCCGTTTGTTAAACCCATTGGAAAAGCACAATATTAGGGTGTGAGTGACCCGATTTTCCAGGTGCCATCTGTCACCACTTTATTTGACTAGGAAAGGGAATTCCCTGACCCCTTGCACTTCCTGGGTGAGTCAATGCCTCGCCATGCTTCGGCTCATGCACGTTGCGCTGCACCCAGTGTCCTGCACCCACTGTCTGGCACTCCCCAATGAGATGAACCTGGTACCTCAGCTGGAAATGCAGAAATCACCTGTCTTCTGCATCGCTCATGCTGGGAGCTCTGTTTTTATTCTTAAGACACCCAGCCATTCTGATTTTTAAAAATCATAGACTTTGACAAAGAGTGACTTACAGGCTCCCTTCTAAAAGAAGGATAACTTGAAAATTAGAGACCAGCTAATTCTGCCAAAAAATTGAGTGACATTTCACAAGTTTCTTCCCCTCTCTGTACCTCACTTTCCCTGTCTATAAAGTGACGTGCTTATTCTCAATCAAGGTGATTATCTTAAAAATAAATAAGTCATTTATGCAGCCAACAGACACATGAAAAAATGCTCATCATCACTGGCCATCAGAGAAATGCAAATCAAAACCACAATGAGATACCATCTCACACCAGTTAGAACGGCGATCATTAAAAAGTCAGGAAACAACAGGTGCTGGAGAGGATGTGGAGAAACAGGAACACTTTTACTGTTGGTGGGACTGTAAACTGGTTCAACCATTGTGGAAGTCAGTGTGGCGATTCCTCAGGGATCTACAACTAGAAATACCATTTGACCCAGCCATCCCATTACTGGGTATATACCCAAAGGACTATAAATCATGCTGCTATAAAGACACATGCACACGTATGTTTATTGTGGCACTATTCACAATAGCAAAGACTTGGAACCAACCCAAATGTCCATCAATGATAGACTGGATTAAGAAAATGTGGCACATATATACCATGGAATACTATGCAGCCATAAAAAATGATGAGTTCATGTCCTTTGTAGGGACATGGATTAAACTAGAAACCATCATTCTGAGCAAACTATCACAAGGACAAAAAGCAAACACCGCATGTTCTCTCTCATAGGTGGGAATTGAACAATGAGAACACTTGGACACAGGAAGGGGAGCATCACACACCAGGGCCTGTCGTGGGGTGTGGGGAGGGGGGTGGGATAGCATTAGGAGATATACCTAATGTAAATGATGAGTTAATGGGTGCAGCACACCAACATGGCACATATATACATATGTAACAAACCTGCACGTTGTGCACATGTACCCTAGAACTTAAAGTATAATAACATAAAATAAAATAAAAGATCAAAAACAATTAATTTAAATATAAAATGAGATTCATTTAGTATTTGAAACTTAAATTTTCTTCCAATGTTGACATTCTCTATTTTGCCTTCTGAAAAGTCAATTCTTTTTTATATATTAAGTTTAAATTACATTTATTTGTTTTTAACTATTATTTTGGGTTCAAGGGTACATGTGCAGGTTTGTTATTCAGGTAATTTCCATGTCACATGGGTTGATATGCAGATTATTTCATCACCCAGGTGATAAGCATAGTACCTGATAGGTAGTTTTTTTATCCTCACCCTCCTCCCTTTCTCCACTCACAAGTAGGCCCCCGTGTCTGTTGTTCTCCTCTTCGTGTCTATATGTACTCAGTGTTTAGCTCCCACTTATAAGTGAGAACATGTGGTATTTGGGTTTTTGTTCCTGTATTAGTTTGCTAAGGGTAATGGCCTCCAGCTCCATCCCTGTTGCTGCTAAGCACATGATGTCATTCTTTTTTATGGCTGCACAGTATTCCATAGTGTATATGTACCACGTTTTCTTTATCCAGTCTAGTGTTGATGGACATTTAGGTTGATTCCATGTCTTTTCTATTGCGAATAGTGCTGCAGTGAACATAAATTTGCATGTGTCTTTATGGTAGAGTGTTTTATATTTCTTTGGGTATATACCCAGTAATGGGATTTCTGGGTCAAATGGTAATTGTTCTTTGAGTTATTCGAGAACTCAACAAACTGCTTTCCACAATGGCTGAACTAATTTACATTTCCACCAGCAGTGTGTTCTCTTTTCTCCTCTTCCTCTCCAGCATCTATCTGTTTTTCTTTTTTTTTTTTTTTTTTACTTTTTAGTAGTAGCCATTCTGACTAGTGTGACATGGTATCTCATTATGGTTTTGATTTGCATTTCTCTAATGATTAGTGATGTTGAGAATTTTTTATATGCTGCTTGGCCATATGTATGTCTTCCTTTGAAAAGTGTCTATTGATGTCCTTTGCCCACATTTTTATGGGGTTGTTTGCTTTTTGCTTGTTGATTTGTTCAGTTTCTTTTTATAGATTCTGGATATTAGACTTTTGTTGGATGTATAGTTTGCAAATGCTTTCTCCCATTCTGTAGGTTGTCTGTTTACTCTGTTGATAGTTTCTTTTGCTGTGCAGAAGATCTTCAGTTTAATTAGATCCCATTTGTCAATTTTTGTTTTTATTGAAATTGCTTTTGGTGTCTTCATCATGAAATATTTGCCATGTCCTATGTCCAGAATGGTATTTCCTCATTATCTTTCAGGGTTTTTTAATGGTTGTAGGTTTTATGTTTAAGTCTTTAATCCTTTTTGAGTTGATTTTTGTATAAGGCATAAGGAAGGGGCCCAGTTTTAATCTTCTGCATGTGACTAGCCAGGTATCTTTGCACCATTTATTGAAGAGGGAGTCTTTTCTCTGTTGCTTGTTGTGGTCAATTTTGTCAAAAATCAGATGATATAGGTGTGTGGCATTATTTCTGGGCTCTCTATTCTGTTCCATTGGTATATTCTGTTCCATTGGTGATACTTTTTGTATCAGTATCATGCTATTTTGGTTACTGTAGCCTTTTAGTATAGTTTGAAGTCAGGTAATGTGATGCCTTTGTTCTTTTTGCTTAAGATTGCCTTGGGTACTCTGGCTCTTTTTCAGTTCCATATGAAATTTAAAATAGTTTCTTCTATTTCTGTAAAGAATGTCATTGGTAGTTTGATAGGAATAGCATTGAATCTGTACGTTGCTTTGGGCAGTATGCCAAAAAGCCAATTCTTAAAATTATTTTTCCATACATGAATCTTACCAACACATTCAGAGATTCAAAGAAGTATGAGTAACAGGTAACAGGAATATCCGAGTTTTTGGTGGGATTTGAGCCTTGGTCTGGCTCTCTGTTTTCCATTGTTTTGTTTGTTATTTTGGTATTGGTATCAGTGATATTTTTCTCCCTTTATTTTTCTGCTTTTTGTCTGATTTTCCAGGTCAGTACACTGTTAGCTATAATTACAATGTAGAGAGTTTAAATTGGATTGGATGATAAGAATTGCAACCTAGAATTGTAATATCACTCACTTTTGAAAACCTGTGCATCTTTTCACCTAGCACATAATGCAAATTAAAGGGTCTCTAAGTTGAAAAGTGGCATCAACTAACTTGAAATGGGCAAGAACAATTGAATGGCTACTTTGCCAATGAGTACTCTAAGGAAAAACACTGAAACAAAGTATTGTATTATTAGCAGTAATCGAAATGCAGTAATGAATTTTAAATGTTATTGTAGGGCATTCCAGGATGAAAACTGCACTATAGTTTTGTTCAGTGTCTCATTAGGCAAGTAACCTTATTCTCAATGCCACAGAATATGAACTAGAATAGTACAATTGCCTTTGTGCCTTGTGTTTTCACTTTCATAGAAAACATTTATGCATACATTTACCTATATTAGCTAATAAGCATTTGGTCTATTCATCCAGCCAGTTTAATTATTTAAGACTCTATTAAAGCAAAATTCACTAGTGACTAATCATAACACCTTAAATTTGGTGTTTTATAATTTACAAAAAAAGTTTCATCTACGTTCTCTTAATTCTCCAAAAAACTTGAGGATTGCCAATCCTCATTTACAGACAATATTTCTGTAATTCTCTTTCCTTAAGTGACTTGTTCGTGGTTAAACATCCAAATGGAACAGACCCAAGACAGGAACCCTAGTCTTTTGACTCTAAATCCAGTCTTCTTTATACACTCCCATAGATTCATGAAATAATTTAGTTAAAAAATACTGGTCAAGCCCTTACTATTTGCCAGGCATGTTGCTAGATGCTAGAACAGACACAGGAAAAAATAAGAGAAGATCTTGAACTTCTCCATGGTTATACAGGTAATGGATAGCATGTTTTTTTAAAAACAAAAGGATAATGTTAGGCAGCATGGAAACCTTCACCATAGATACTAACAGCAGAATTGACAAATTTGAGTTTAACTCTCTTGCTTTCCACATTTTGATGAAGGCACAAAACCAAATAAAGAAAAAAAAAATGAGAAATTTCTCCTGAAATAATTAAGATGACTATAAACTTCATTTTAGGTTTTAAGCTGTAAATTTGAGATAATCCCTAAAAATCATTGAAAACAGCAAACCATTTGCATGTACTAATAGGAATCATTCTCATTTATCTATACAGTGCCTTTAAAAAACACTTTTATATAGGTTATCTCATTTGACATTGTGGAGTAATTAGGCCCACAATTATTATTCCTGTTTTACAGGTAAGAAAATTTGACTTGGTGCCTAATTTGAAGTCACATCATAAGGAGTAGAGTTGGGAGAAGACAAAAGAGAATTAATATTAAACCCTATTTTCTATGCAATATGCTTTATCTCACTTAAACTTTCCAACAACCCTAGGAGGTAGGACCTATTGTTATCTCAATTTTACAGATAAGAAAACAGATCTATTGAGATTAAGTAACTTGATAATGGCATACAAGCAGTAAGTGCAGGAGCAGACAATGGAAACTAAGTTTGATCATGTTGATATGACTTTCTAGAATCCAGGTCCTCAAATTAGTCCAGGTTACATTCTTCTACTGTATATCACACTTTATGTTTGTACTAGATAGTATTTCACATGCAATACTAGATTTAGCCTATGAACCAAAAATTGCACTGTATAGCTGAGAAAGGGAAGTCTGATATGATTTTCTATTAATACTTAGTCCTCTGCTGAACAACTTGGCAGTATCTTTTTGCACTAAGCTCCCAGAATCCCTTAATTGAAGTTGACTTTGGTGATGCTCAAGCCACTGCACTGTAATTTTAAATTTCTTATGAACAAAAATCTATTAACTAAAAGGATAGCCAATATTCTGAACAAATACTGTTGATTCACATTTATTCCAAATGATTATTTGTATCACCTTGTATATGTCTATCTTACCTTATTTCTTAGATATCAAAATGTCTATTGGGTATATTTTCTTTTGTGTTGTTGTTGTGCTTTTTATTATTACTATTTCATTCCTTTTTGGAAAACAGGTAGTGTTTGGTTACATGGATAAATTCTTTAGGTATGATTTCTGAGATTTTGGTGCATCCATCACCCGAGCAGTGCACACTGCACCCAATGTGTAGTCTTGAATCCCTCAGCCCCTTCCCACCCATCCTCTCAAGTCCCCAGAGTCCATTATATCATTCTTATGCCTTTGTATCCTCATAGCGTAGTTCCCAATTATAAGTGAGAATATATGATGTTTGGATTTCCATTCCTAAGTTACTTCACTTAGAATAATGGTCTCCAACTCCATCTAGGTTGCTGTGAATGCCATTGATTCATTCCTTTTTATGGCTAAGAACAATTCCATGATACATAAGCACGTTTTCTTTATCCACTCGTTGGTTGATGGGCATTTAGGCTGGTTTCATATTTTTGCAATTGTAAATTGTGCTGCTATAAACATGCCTGTGTAAGTGTCTTTTTTATATAATGACTTCCTTTTCTCTGGGTAGATACCCAATAGTGAGATTTCTGGATCAAATGGGAGATCTACTTTTAGTTCTTTAGGGAATCTCCATAATGTTTTCCGTAGTGGTTATACCAGTTTACATTCCCAACAGCAGTGTAAAAGTGTTCCCTTTTCGCCACATCTATGCCAACATGTATTATTTATTTATTTTTAATTATGGCCATTCTTCCAGGAGTAAGGTGGTATTGCATTGTGGTTTAGATTTGCATTTCCCTGATCATTAGTGATGTCGAGCATTTTTTTCCTGTTTGCTGGACATTTGTATATCTTCTTTGGGGAATTGTCTATTCATGTTCTTAGCCCACTTTTTGATGGGGTTGTTCATTTTATTCTTGCTGATTTGTTTGAGTTCCTTGGAGATTCTGTATATTAGTCCTTTGTTGGATGCATAGCTTGTGAAGATTTTCTCCCACTCTGTGGGTTGTCTGTTAACTCCGCTGATTTTTTTTTTTTTTTTTTCTGTGCAGAAGCTTTTTACTTTAATTAAGTTCCATCTATCTTTATTTTTGTTCCATTTGCTTTTGGGTTCTTGGTCATAAACTTTTTGCCTAGGCCAATGTTTAGAAGAGTTTTTCTGATGTTATCTTCTAGAATTTTTTGGTGTCAGGTCTTAGATTTAAGTTTTTGATCTATCTTGAGTTGATTTTTGTATTAGGTGAGAGATGAAAATTCAGTTTCATTCTTCTAGTTTTGGATTGCCAATTATGCCAGCACCGTTTGTTGAATAGGGTGTCCTTTCCCCACTTTAGTTTTTGTTTGCTTTGTTAAATATGAGTTGACTGTTAAGTATTTGGCTTTATTTCTGGGTTCCCTATTATGCTGCATTGGTCTATGTGCCTATTTTTAAACCAGTACCATGTTGTTTTGGCAACTACAGCCTTGTAGTATACTTTGAAGTCAAGTAATGTGATACCTCCAGATTTGTTCTTTTTGCTTAGTCTTGCTTTGGCTATGCAGGCTCTTTCTTTGTTCCACATAAATTTTAGGATTGTTGTTTCTAGCTCTGTGAAGAATGATGGTGGCATTTTGATGGGAATTGCATTGAATTTATAGCTTGCTTTCAGCAGTATGCTCCCCATCCATGCTCATGGGAGGTGTTTCCATTTGTTTGTATCATCAATAATTTCTTTCAGCAGTGTTTTGTAGTTTTTCTTGTACAGATATTTTACCTCTTTGGCTAGGTATATTCCTAAGGGCTTTGTTTTTGTGTTTTTGCAGCTGTTGTAAAACGGGTTGAGTTCCTGATTTGATTCTCAGCTTGGGCACTGCTGGTGTATAGCAGTGCTATTGATTTGGGTGCATTAATTTTGTATCCTGAAACATTACTGAATTCAGTTATTGGGTCTCTGAGCTTTTTGGGTGAGTCTTCAGGGTTTTCAGGTATATGATCATGTCATCAGCAAACAGCAATAGTTTGATTTTTTCATTACCAATGTGGATGCCCTTTATTTGTTTCACTTGTCTGATTGCTCTGGCTAGGACTTCTGGTACTATGTTGAATAGAAGTGGTGAAAGTAGGCATCTTTGTCTTGTTTCAGTTCTCAAGGGAAATGCTTTGAACTTTTCCCCATTTAATATAATGTTGTCTGTGGATTTATCATAGATAACTTCTATTACCTTAAGGTATGTCCCTTTTATGCCAGTTTTGCTGAGTTTTACTCATAAAGGGATGCTAAATTTTGTCAAACGATTTTCTGCATCTATCGAGATGATATGATTTTTGCTTTTACTTATGTTTATGTAGTGTGTCTCATTTATTGACTTGCGTATGTTAAACCAACTCTGCATCCCTGGTATGAAACCCACTTAATCATGGTGTATTATCTTTTTGGTATCCTGTTGAATTCATTTAGCTAGTATTTTGTCAAGGATATTTACATCTATGTTCATCAGGATATTGGTCTGTAGTATTCTTTTTTTGTTATATCCTTTCCTGGTTTTGGTATTAGGGTGATAATGGCTTCATAAAATGATTTAGGGAGGAGTCCCTCTTTCTCTATCCTTTGGAATAGTTATAATAGGATTGGTACTAATTCTTCTTTGAAGGCTTGCTAGAATTCAGCTGTGAATGCATCTGCTCCTGGATTTTTGTTGTTGGCAATTTTTTTATTACTGTTTCAATCTTGCTACTTGTTATTGGTATATTCAAAAGTTATATTTCCTCATAGTTTAATCTAGGGGGGTTGTATATTTCAAGGAATGTATCCTTCTTCTCTAGTTTTCTAATTTTTGCACATAAAGTTGTTCATAGCAACCTTGAATGATCCTTTGTATTTCTGTGCTATGGGATGTAATATCTCCCATTTTATTTCTAATTCAGCTTATTAGGGTCTTCTTCCTTTTTTTCTGGTTAATCTTGCTAATGGTCTATCACTTTTGTTTATCTTTCTAAAGAACCATCTTTTTGTTTCATTTATCTTTTGTATTTTTTTCTTTCAATATTATTTAGTTCTGCTCTGATCTTTGTTACTGCTTTTCTTCTGCTGGGTTTGGGTTTGATTTGTTCTTGTTTCTCTAGTTCATTGATGTGTGAGCTTAGTTGTCTGTTTGTGCTCTTTCAGACTTTTTGATATAGGCGTTTAATACTATGAACTTTTCTTTTAGCACTGCTTTTGCTGTATCCCAGAGGTTTTGACTGGCTGTGTCACTGTTATTGTTCAGTTCAAATAATTTTTTAATTTCCATCTTGATTCCATCGTTGACCAAAGGATCATTCAGAAGATTATTTTTCATGTATTTGTATACTTTTAAGGGTTCCTATTGAAGTTGATTTCTAATTTTATTCCACTGTGGTCTGCAAGAGTACTCGATATAATTTTGAATTTCTTAAATTTATTGAATCACTTTTTGTGGCCTATCATATGGTCTATCTTGGAGAATGTTCCATGTGCTGATGAAAAGAATGTATATTCTGCAGTTGTTGGGTAGAATATTCTGTATATATCTGTTAAGTCCATTTCTTCTTTTAAGTCTATTGTTTCTTTGTTGACTTTCTGTCTTGATGACCTGTCTAGTGCTTTCAGTAGAGTACTGAAGTTTCCCACTATTGCCGTTTATTTCATTTCTTAGGTCTGGTAGTAATTATTTTATAAATTTGGGAGCTCCAGTGTTAGGTGCATATGTATTTATGATTGTGATATTTTCCTGTTGGTCTAATCCTTTTGTCATTATATAATGCCCCTCTTTATCTGTTTTAACTGTTGTTGCTTTAACGTCTGTTTTGTCTGATATAAGAATAGCTACTCCTGCTCGCTTTTGGTGTCTATTTGTATGGAATATCTTTCTCCACCCCTTTACCTTAAGTTTATGTGAGTCCTTATGTGTTAGGTGAGTCTGTTGAAGACAGCAGATACTTGGTTGTTGGATTTTTATCCATTCTGCCATTCTGCATCTTTTAAGTAGAGCATTTAGGCCATTTGTATTCAATGTTAGTATTGAGATGTGAGGTACTATTCTATTCATCATGCTAGTTGTTACCCAAATACCTTGTTTTTCTTATTGTATTATTGTTTTATAGGTTCTGTGAGATTTATGCTTTAAGGAGGTTCTATTTTGGTGCATTTCAAGGTTTCGTTTCAAGATCTAGGATTCCTTTTAGCATTTCTTTTAGTGCTGGCTTGGTTGTGGCAAATTCTCTCAGCATTTGTGTGTCTGAGAAAGACTTTATCTCTCCTTCATTTATGAAACTTAGTTTCACTGGATACAAAATGACTGATAATTTGTTTAAGGAGTTTATCAATAGGACCTGAATCCCTTCTGGCTTGCAGGTTTTCTGCTGAGAAATCTGCAGTTAATCTTACAGGTTTTTCTTCATATGTTACCTGATCCTTTTGCCTCATAGCTCTTAAGATTCTTTTCTTTGTCTTGACTTTAGATAACCTGATGACTATGTTCCTAGGTGATGATCTTTTTGCAATGAATTTCCTGGGTGCTCTTTGAGTTTCTTATAATTGGATGCCTATATCTCTAGCAAGACCAGGGAAGATTTTTTTTTATTATTCTCTCAAATAAGTTTTCCAAACGTTTAGATTTCTCTTTTCCTCAGGAACAACAATTATTCTTATGTTTGGTCATCTAACATAATCCCAAATTTCTTGGAAGCTCTGTTCATTTTTTAATTCTTTTTCCTTTGCCTTTGTTGGATTGGGTTAATTCAAAAGCCTTTTCTTTGAGCGTGGAAGTTCTTTCTTCTATTTGTTTTATTTTATTGTTGAAAGTTTCCAATGTATTTTGCATTTCTCTAAGTGTGCTTTCATTTCCAGAAGCTATGATTGTCTTTTCTTTATGGTATCCATTACTCTGGAGACTTTTTCATCCATATTTTATTATTTTCTAAAAATTTCTTTAAGTTGTTGTTCACCTTTGTCTGGTGCCCCTTGAGTAGCTTAATAATCAACCTTCTGAATTCTATATCTGCAATTCAGAGAGTTCTTCTTGGTTTGGATCCACTGCTGAAGAGCTAGTGTGGTCTTTTGGGAGTTTTATAGATCCTTGTTTTGTCATATTACCAAGAATTACTTTTCTGGTTTCTTCTTATTTGGCTAGACTGTTTCAGTGGAATGTTCTGGAACTCAAGGGCTGCCATTCATATTATTTTGTCCCATGGGGTGATTCATTGATGTGGTTCTCTCCCTCTTCCTCTAGGGATAGGGCTTCCTAAGAGTCAGACTGCACTGATTGTTATTGCCTTCTTTGGACTAGCCACCCAGTGTGGCTACTGGGATTTAGGCTGGTGGTGGGGTATGTCTGCAAAGAGTCCTGGGATGTGATTCATCTTCAGGTCTCCCAGCCGTAGATACTAGGACCTGCTCCAGTGGAAGTGGCAGGGGGTGAAGTGAACTCTGTGGGAGTCCCTGGTTGTAGTTTTGTTTAGTGCACTGGTTTCTGCAAATGCTAGTTATGCTAGCAGTGAAGTTGTCATGTGGGCAGACTCAGGATCTCTGACTAGCCAGGGTGTTGAAAGTGGTAAAAGTTAGCTGTTGTTTTCTCCTTCTTTGGAGCAGGATTGTTCTGTTATGAGTTGATGTAATGACTTGGTTGGCATCCAGCCAGCAGGTGATGCTTTCAAGAGAGCACCAGCTGCAGTAGTAGAAGGGGGATATAATCTTGCCCTATGTTGGCCAGGATGAGTACTAGGGTTTTTTAGGTGATAGGTGGGGCCATACAGCTCCCAATAGCTTATATCTTTTGTCTTAGGCTACCAGGGCAGGTAGAGAAAAATCATCAGGTGGGGGCAGGGTTAGGCAGGTCTGAGATCAGACTCTTCTTGAGTGGAGCTTGCTCTGGCCACTTTGAGTGTTGGGGGTGAGAGGTTTCTCAGGCCAATGGAGTTATGTTCCTAGGGGCACTATGGTTGCCTCTGCTGTGTTATACAGGTCACCAGGAAAGTGGGGGAAAGCCAGCAGTGACAGACCTCACCTAGCTGTCATGCAGCCAGCAAGGCCAGTCTCACTCGCATTGTGCCCCACCAATAGCAGAGTTTATATCCAGGCAGCTGGAGAGGAGGGCTGTGATCTTGCCCCAGGCCACAAGCCTCCTTGCTGAGATAGCAAGCAGGGCTTTCAGGCTTCACCTCCCCACCTGCCTGCAACTTCAGCTGTGGCTTCTGCACTCATATCTGCACTTCCTGTTCACCTCTCCCTAACCCTGGATTCTCCTCAGGAAAGTTTGTGCTCAGTCAAAATTATTACAGAAGTTCAGCTAGGACCTTCTTTCACCCTGTGGCCCCTCCCCAATTCTGCTGGCTGCCTTCCCTTCCCTCAGGACCTCTGTGAGATAAGACCAGGAATGGCTTCCCTGGGGCTCAAGCTGAGGACTGGGAGTGCCTACAAGGCTCTTCAAACTGCTTCTTCTACTTTTATATTTCACTCAGCTCCCTAAATCTGTTTCAGCTCTAGGTAAGGTTAAATCCTTCTCCCATGATCTGGATTTTCAGGTTCCCCAGTGGGGATGGGTGTTCAGAGGCTGACTTTTTCCCCTCTCACACTTTGGGAACTCAGTTTTTCAGGTGTCTCACCAGCGTTTGCAATGGCAAGCTGCTTCTTTGAAAAGGTCTGTGAATTCTTTCAGTTTTCCTGGTATATTCCTGTGGTAGTTCTTGGAGCAAAAGTTGGATATATTTTTAAACGTATATCTCATCTTCTTTACTATTTACTTTCCTGGCTTTGAAATATTTTTCTTTAATGCCTGATCCTGTTATTGTTTGTTTATTTGCTTTTTTTCAGGTTTATTGAGGCATAATTGACAAATAAAGTTATATATATTCAAGGTATACACGATGATTTGACATATATATCCAATATGATATGATTACCACAATAAAGTTGATTAATATATCCATCACTGCATATAGTTACCATTTTGTTTGGGTGTGGTGAGAACACTTAAGATCTACTCAATTCACAAATTTCAAGTCTACAGTGCAGTATTATTAACTATAGTCAACCATATGGTACATTAGACCCTCAGAACGTATTCATTTCAGAACTGAAAGTTTGCACCCTTTTACCAACATGTCTCCAATCCACCTTCCTATCCAGCCTCTGGCAACCAACATTCTACTCTCAGCTTCTATAAGCTTGACTTTTTTGGATTCCACAAATAAGTGATATGACACAATATCTTTTTTCTGTGTCTGGCTTATTTCATTTAGCATAATGTTCTCCAGATTAATCTATTTTTCACAAATGGCAGGATTTCAAAATTTTAAAATAATTTTCAAATACATATTGCCAACTTTTTCAAGTTAGTTTACTTGTAAGTACCAAGCCTTTCCTGTAGATCCTAAACAATCCCTGGCAAGGTATGTTGGGCAGGACAGGCAGCTCTTGTATAAAAGAGTGTACCTTGTATAAAAGGTATATAAAAAAGAGAACCTGTTAAATTAATATATTAAAAGCTAAGCTGTTATGCTTCCCAGGTTATGGCTACTTCTTCCTGCCTATAGAACTCAATTATCAACAAAAGCTATATTTCACCATCCAAGTAAGTCTTCTGGAGGGTATATAAAAAAAGAAGAGATTTTCGGGGGATATAAGCCAGGATGGCCGAATGGGAACACCTCCAGTCTACAGCTCCCAGCGTGAGCAACACAGAAGCTGGGTGATTTCTGCATTTGCATCTGAAGTACCGGGTTCATCTCACAAGGGAGTGCCAGAGAGTGGGCGCAGGACAGTGGGTGCAGCGCACCGTCTGCGAGCTGAAGCAGGGCGAGGCATTCCCCAACTCGGGAAGCACAAGGGGTCAGGGAGTTCCCTTTCCTAGTCAAAGAAAGGGGTGACAGATGGCACCTGGAAAATCGGGTCACTCCCACCCTAATACTGCACTTTTCTGATGGGCTTAAAAAACGGCGCACAAGATTATATCCCGCACCTGGCTCGGAGGGTCCTATGCCCATGCAGTCTTCCTGATTGCTAGCACAGCAGTCTGAGATCAAACTGCAAGGCGGCAGCGAGGCTGGGGGATGGGCACCTGCCATTGCAGAGGTTTGCTTAGGTAAACAAAGCAGCCGAGAAGCTCGAACTGGGTGGAGCCCACCACAGCTCAAGGAGGCCTGCCTGCCTCTCTAGGCTCCACCTCTAGGGGCAGGGCACAGACATACAAAAAGACCGCAGTAACCTCAGCAGACTTCAATGTCTCTGTCTGACAGTTTTGAAGAGAGCAGTGGTTCTCCCAGCATGCAGCTGGAGATCTGAAAATGGCCAGACTGCCTGCTCAAGTGGGTCCCTGACCCCTGACCCCCGAGCAGCCTAACTGGGAGGCACCCCCCAGTAGGGGCAGACTGACACCTCACACGGCCGGATACTCCTCTGAGACAAAACTTCCAGAGGAACGATCAGATAGCAGCATTCGCAGTTCAGGAAAATCTGCTGTTCTGCAGCCACCACTGCTGATACCCAGGCAAACAGGGTCTGGATTGCACCTCTAGCAAACTCCAACAGACCTGCAGCTGAGGGTCCTGTCTGTTAGAAGGGAAACTAACAAACAGAAAGGACATCCACACCAAAAACCCATCTGTACATCACCATCATCAAAGACCAAAAGTAGATAAAACCACAAAGATGGGGAAAAAACAGAGCAGAAAAACTGGAAACTCTAAAAAGCAGAGTGCCTCTCCTCCTCCAAAGGAATGCAGTTCCTCACCAGCAACAGAATAAAGCTGGACGGAGAATGACTTTGACGAGCTGAGAGAAGAAGACTTCAGATGATCAAACTACTCCGAGCTACAGGAGGAAATTCAAACCAAAGGCAAAGAAGTTAAAAACTTTCAAAAAAATTTAGACGAATGTATAACTAGAATAACAAATACAGAGCAGTGCTTAAAGGAGCTGATGGAGCTGAAAGCCAAGGCTCGAGAACTACGTGAAGAATACAGAAGCCTCAGGAGCTGATGCGATCAATTGGAAGAAACAATATCAGTGATGGAAGATGAAATGAATGAAATGAAGTGAGAAGGGAAGTTTAGAGAAAAAAGAATAAAAAGAAATGAACAAAGCCTCCAACAAATATGGGACTATGTGAAAAGACCAAATCTGCGTCTGACTGGTGTACCTGAAAATGACGGGGAGAATGGAACCAAGTTGGAAAACACTCTGCAGGATATTATCCAGGAGAACTTCCCCAATCTAGCAAGGAAGGCCAACATTCAGATTCAGGAAATACAGAGAATGCCACAAAGATACTCCTCGAGAAGAGCAACTCCAAGAGACATAACTGTCAGATTCACCAAAGTTGAAATGAAGGAAAAAATGTCAAGGGCAGCCAGAGAGAAAGGTCGGGTCACCCACAAAGAGAAGCCCATCAGACTAACAGTGGATCTCTCGGCAGAAACTCTACAAGCCAGGAGAGACTGGGGGCCAATATCCAACATTCTTAAAGAAAAGAATTTTCTTTTTTTTTTTTTTTTTTTTTTATATTAAATTATTTATTATTTAAATTTTATTATGAGAATTTAAGGTTACGTAATTATTATTTTGGCTAAAATTTGACATACCACAATGTTTTCTAGTATGAGTTTGCTATGCTTATTACCTGGATGAGGAAATAATCCGCACACCAAACCCATGTGACACACAATTTACCCATCTAACAAACCTGCAACATGTATCCCTAAACCTAAAAGTTTTTTTTTTTTCTTTTATTGTAATTATTATTATTATTATTATTATTATACTTTAGGTTTTATGGTACATGTGCCCAATGTGCAGTAAGTTACATATGTATACATGTGCCATGCTGGTGCACTGCACCCACCAACTCGTCATCTAGCATTAGGTATATCTCCCAATGTTATCCCTCCCCCCTCCCCCCAACCCACAACAGTCCCTGAAGTGTGATGTTCCCCTTGCTGTGTCCATGTGTTCTCATTGTTCAATTCCCACCTATGAGTGAGAATATGCGGTGTTTGGTTTTTTGTTCTTGCGATAGTTTACTGAGAATGATGATTTCCAATTTCATCCATGTCCCTACAAAGGACATGAACTCATCATTTCTTATGGCTGCATAGTATTCCATGGTGTAGATGTGCCACATTTTCTTAATCCAGTCTATCATTGTTGGACATTTGGGTTGGTTCCAAGTCTTTGCTATTGTGAATAATGCGGCAATAAACATACGTGTGCATGTGTCTTTATAGCAGCATGATTTATAGTCCTTTGGGTATATACCCAGTAATGGGATGGCTGGGTCGAATGGAATTTCTAGTTCTAGATCCCTGAGGAATCGCCACACTGACTTCCACAAGGGTTGAACTAGTTTACAGTCCCACCAACAGTGTAAAAGTGTTCCTATTTCTCCACATCCTCTCCAGCACCTGTTGTTTCCTGACTTTTTAATGATCGCCATTCTAACTGGTGTGAGATGGTATCTCATTGTGGTTTTGATTTGCATTTCTCTGATGGCCAGTGATGGTGAGCATTTTTTCATGTGTCTTTTGGCTGCATAAATGTCTTCTTTTGAGAAGTGTCTGTTCATGTCCTTCGCCCACTTTTTGATGGGGTTGTTTGTTTTTTTCTTGTAAATTTGTTGGAGTTCATTGTAGATTCTGGATATTAGCCCTTTGTCAGATGAGGAGGTTGCGAAAATTTTCTCCCATTGTGTAGGTTGCCTGTTCACTCTGATGGTAGTTTCTTTTGCTGTGCAGAAGCTCTTGAGTTTAATTAGATCCCATTTGTCAATTTTGGCTTTTGTTGCCATTGCTTTTGGTGTTTTAGACATGAAGTCCTTGCCCATGCCTATGTCCTGAATGGTATTGCCTAGGTTTTCTTCTAGGGTTTTTATGGTTTTAGGTCTAACATTTAAGTCTTTAATCCATCTTGAATTGATTTTTGTATAAGGTGTAAGGAAGGGATCCAGTTTCAGCTTTCTACATATGGCTAGCCAGTTTTCCCAGCACCATTTATTAAATAGGGAATCCTTTCCCCATTTCTTGTTTTTCTCAGGTTTGTCAAAGATCAGATAGTTGTAGATATGTGGCATTATTTCTGACGGCTCTGTTCTGTTCCATTGATCTATATCTCTGTTTTGGTACCAGTACCATGCTGTTTTGGTTACTGTAGCCTTGTAGTATAGTTTGAAGTCAGGTAGCGTGATGCCTCCAGCTTTGTTCTTTTGGCTTAGGATTGACTTGGCGATGCGGGCTCTTTTTTGGTTCCATATGAACTTTAAAGTAGTTTTTTCCAATTCTGTGAAGAAAGTCATTGGTAGCTTGATGGGGATGGCATTCAATCTGTAAATTACCTTGGGAAGGATGGCCATTTTCATGATATTGATTCTTCCTACCCATGAGCATGGAATGTTCTTCCATTTGTTTGTATCCTCTTTTATTTCCTTGAGCAGTGGTTTGTAGTTCTCCTTGAAGAGGTCTTTCACATCCCTTGTAAGTTGGATTCCTAGGTATTTTATTCTCTTTGAAGCAATTGTGAATGGGAGTTCACTCATGATTTGGCTCTCTGTTTGTCTGTTATTGATGTATAAGAATGCTTGTGATTTTTGCACATTGATTTTGTATCCTGAGACTTTGCTGAAGTTGCTTATCAGCTTAAGGAGATTTTGGGCTGAGACAATGGGGTTTTCTAGATATACTATCACGTCATCTGCAAACAGGGACAATTTGACTTCCTCTTTTCCTAATTGAATACCCTTGATTTCCTTCTCCTGCCTAATTGCCCTGGCCAGAACTTCCAACACTATGTTGAATAGAAGTGGCGAGAGAGGGCATCCCTGTCTTGTGCCAGTTTTCAAAGGGAATGCTTTCAGTTTTTGCCCATTCAGTATGATATTGGCTGTGGGTTTGTCATAAATAGCTCTTATTATTTTGAGATACGTCCCATCAATTCCTAATTTATTGAGAGTTTTTAGCATGAAGGGTTGTTGAATTTTGTCAAAGGCCTTTTCTGCATCTATTGAGATAATCATGTGGTTTTTGTCTTTGGTTCTGTTTATATGCTGGATTACATTTATTGATTTGCATATATTGAACCAGCCTTGCATCCCAGGGATGAAGCCCACTTGATCATGGTGGATAAGCTTTTTGATGTGCTGCTGGATTCGGTTTGCCAGTATTTTATTGAGGATTTTTGCATCAATGTTCATCAAGGATATTGGTCTAAAATTCTCTTTTTTTGTTGTGTCTCTGCCAGGCTTTGGTATCAGGATGATGCTGGCCTCATAAAATGAGTTAGGGAGGATTCCCTCTTTTTCTATCGATTGGAATAGTTTCAGAAGGAATGGTACCAGCTCCTCCTTGTACCTCTGGTAGAATTCGGCTGTGAACCCATCTGGTCCTGGACTTTTTTTGGTTGGTAAGCTATTGATTATTGCCATAATTTCAGCTCCTGTTATTGGTCTATTCAGAGATTCAACTTCTTCTTGGTTTAGTCTTGGGAGGGTGTATGTGTTGAGGAATTTATCCATTTCTTCTAGATTTTCTAGTTTATTTGCATAGAGGTGTTTGTAATATTCTCTGATGGTAGTTTGTATTTCTGTGGGATCAGTGGTGATATCCCCTTTATCATTTTTTATTGCATCTATTTGATTCTTCTCTCTTTTTTTCTTTATTAATCTTGCTAGCGGTCTATCAATTTTGTTGATCCTTTCAAAAAACCAGCTCCTGGATTCATTAATTTTTTGAAGGGTTTTTTGTGTCTCTATTTCCTTCAGTTCTGCTCTGATTTTAGTTATTTCTTGCCTTCTGCTAGCTTTTGAATGTGTTTGCTCTTGCTTTTCTAGTTCTTTTAATTGTGATGTTAGGGTGTCAATTTTGGATCTTTCCTGCTTTCTCTTGTGGGCATTTAGTGCTATAAATTTCCCTCTACACACTGCTTTGAATGCATCCCAGAGATTCTGGTATGTTGTGTCTTGGTTCTCGTTGGTTTCAAAGAACATCTTTATTTCTGCCTTCATTTCGTTATGTACCCAGTAGTCATTCAGGAGCAGGTTGTTCAGTTTCCACGTAGTTGAGCGGTTTTGAGTGAGATTCTTAATCCTGAGTTCTAGCTTGATTGCACTGTGATCTGAGAGACAGTTTGTTACAATTTCTGTTCTTTTACATTTATTGAGGAGAGCTTTACTTCCAAGGATATGGTCAATTTTGGAATAGGTGTGGTGTGGTGCTGAAAAAAATGTATATTCTGTAGATTTGGGGTGGAGAGTTCTGTAGATGTCTATTAGGTCTGCTTGGTGCAGAGCTGAGTTCAATTCCTGGGTATCCTTGTTGACTTTCTGTCTCGTTGATCTGTCTAATGTTGACAGTGGGGTGTTAAAATCTCCCATTATTAATGTGTGGGAGTCTAAGTCTCTTTGTAGGTCACTCAGGACTTGCTTTATGAATCTGGGTGCTCCTGTATTGGGTGCATATATATTTAGGATAGTTAGCTCTTCTTGTTGAATTAATCCCTTTACCATTATGTAATGGCCTTCTTTGTCTCTTTTGATCTTTGTTGGTTTAAAGTCTGTTTTATCAGAGACTAGGATTGCAACCCCTGCCTTTTTTTGTTTTCCATTTGCTTGGTAGATCTTCCTCCATCCTTTTATTTTGAGCCTATGTGTGTCTCTGCACGTGAGATGGGTTTCCTGAATACAGCACACTGATGGGTCTTGAGTCTTTATCCAATTTGCCAGTCTGTGTCTTTTAATTGGACCATTTAGTCCATTTACATTTAAAGTTAATATTGTTATGTGTGAATTTGATCCTGTCATTATGATGTTAGCTCGATGTTTTGCTCGTTAGTTGATGCAGTCTCTTCCTAGTCTCAATGGTCTTTACATTTCGGTATGATTTTGCAGTGGCTGGTACCGGTTGTGCCTTTCCATGTTTAGCGCTTCCTTCAAGAGCTCTTTTAGGGCAGGCCTGGTGGTGACAAAATCTCTCAGCATTTGCTTGTCTGTAAAGTATTTTATTTCTCCTTCACTTATGAAGCTTAGTTTGGCAGGATATGAAATTCTGGGTTGAAAATTCTTTTCTTTAAGAATGTTGAATATTGGCCCCCACTCTCTTCTGGCTTGTAGGGTTTCTGCCGAGAGATCCGCTGTTAGTCTGATGGGCTTCCCTTTGATGGTAACCCGTCCTTTCTCTCTGGCTGCCCTTAACATTTTTTCCTTCATTTCAACTTTGGTGATTCTGACAATTATGTGTCTTGGAGTTGCTCTTCTCGAAGAGTATCTTTGTGGCGTTCTCTGTATTTCCTGAATCTGAATGTTGGCCTGCCTTGCTAGATTGGGGAAGTTCTCCTGGATAATATCCTGCAGAGTGTTTTCCAACTTGTTTCCATTCTCCCCATCACTTTCAGGTACACCAATCAGACGTAGATTTGGCCTTTTCACATAGTCCCACATTTCTTGGAGGCTTTGCTCGTTTCTTTTTATTCTTTTTTCTCTAAACTTCCCTTCTCGCTTCATTTCATTCATTTCATCTTCCAGGGCTGATACCCTTTCTTCCATTTGATCGCATCGGCTCCTGAGGCTTCTGCATTCTTCACGTAGTTCTCGAGCCTTGGTTTTCAGCTCCATCAGCTCCTTTAAACACTTCTCTGTATTGGTTATTCTAGTTATACATTCTTCTAAATTTTTTTCAAAGTTTTCAACTTCTTTGCCTTTGGATTGAATATCCTCCCGTAGCTCGGAGTAATTTGATCGTCTGAAGCCTTCTTCTCTCAGCTCGTCAAAGTCATTCTCCGTCCAGCTTTGTTCCGTTGCTGGTGAGGAACTGCGTTCCTTTGGAGGAGGAGAGGTACTCTGGTTTTTAGAGTTTCCAGTTTTTCTGCTCTGTTTTTTCCCCATCTTTGTGGTTTTATCTACTTTTGGTCTTTGATGATGGTGATGTACAGATGGGTTTTTGGTGTGGATGTCCTTTCTGTTAGTTTTCCTTCTAACAGACAGAACCCTCAGCTACAGCTCTGTTGGAGTACCTGGCCGGCCGTGTGAGGTGTCAGTCTGCCCCTGCTGGGGGGTGCCTCCCAGTTAGGCTGCTCGGGGGTCAGGGGTCAGGGACCCACTTGAGGAGGCAGTCAGCCCGTTCTCAGATCTCCAGCTGTGTGCTGGGAGAACCACTGCTCTCCTCACAGCTGTCAGACAGGGACATTTAAGTCTGCAGAGGTTACTGCTTTTTGTTTGTCTGTGCCCTGCCCCCAGAGGTGGAGCCTACAGAGGCAGGTGGGCCTCCTTGAGCTGTGGTGGGCTCCACCCGGTTCAAGCTTCCAGGCTGCTTTGTTTACCTAAGCGAGCCTGGGCAATGGCGGGCGCCCCTCCCCCAGCCTCGCTGCCGACTTGCTGCTTGATCTCAGACTGCTGTGCTAGCAATCAGCGAGACTCCGTGGGCGTAGGACCCTCTGAGCCAGGTGCGGGCTATACTCTCCTGGGGCACCGTTTCCTAAGCCCGTCGGAAAAGCACAGTATTCGGGTGGGAGTGGCCCGATTTTCCAGGTGCAGTCTGTCACCTCTGGAAGGGGAACTCCCTGACCCCTTGCGCTTCCCGAGTGAGACAATGCCTCACCCCTGCTTCGGCTGGCGCACGGTGCGCTCACCCACTGACCTGCGCCCACTGTCTGGCACTCCCTAGTGAGATGAACACGGTACCTCAGATGGAAATGCAGAAATCACCCGTCTTCTGCGTCGCTCGCGCTGGGAGCTGTAGACCGGAGCTGTTCCTATTCGGCCATCTTGGCTCCTCCAGAAAAGAATTTTCAACACAGAATTTCATATCCAGCCAAACTAAGCTTCATAAGTGAAGGAGAAATAAAATCCTTTACAGACAACCAAATGCTGAGAGATTTTGTCACCACCAGGCCTGCCCTAAAAGAGCTCCTGAAGGAAGCACTAAACATGGAAAGGAACGAGTGGTACCAGCCGCTGCAAAATCATGCCAAATTGTAAACACCATCGAGGCTAGGAAGAAACTCCATCAACTAACGAGCAAAACATCGAGCTAACATCATAATGACAGGATCAAATTCACACATAACAATATTAACTTTAAATGTAAATGGACTAAATGGTCCAATTAAAAGACACAGACTGGCAAATTGGATAAAGACTCAAGACCCATCAGTGTGCTGTATTCAGGAAACCCATCTCACGTGCAGAGACACACATAGGCTCAAAATAAAAGGATGGAGGAAGATCTACCAAGCAAATGGAAAACAAAAAAAGGCAGGGGTTGCAATCCTAGTCTCTGATAAAACAGACTTTAAACCAACAAAGATCAAAAGAGACAAAGAAGGCCATTACATAATGGTAAAAGGATCAATTCAACAAGAAGAGCTAACTATCCTAAATATATATGCACCCGATACAGGAGCACCCAGATTCATAAAGCAAGTCCTGAGTGACCTACAAAGAGACTTAGACTCCTACACAATAATAATGGGAGACTTTAACACCCCACTGTCAACATTAGACAGATCAACGAGACAGAAAGTTAACAAGGATACCCAGGAATTGAACTCAGCTCTGCACCAAGCAGACCTAATAGACATCTACAGAACTCTCCACCCCAAATCAACAGAATATATAATTTTTCAACACCACACCACACCTATTCCAAAATTGACCACATAGTGGGAAGTAAAGCTGTCCTCAGCAAATGTAAAAGAACAGAAATTATAACAAACTGTATCTCAGACCACAGTGCAATCAAACTAGAACTCAGGATTAAGAATCTCACTCAAAATCGCTCAACTACATGGAAACTGAACAACCTGCTCCTGAATGACTACTGGGTACATAACGAAATGAAGGCAGAAATAAAGATGTTCTTTGAAACCAACAAGAACAAAGACATAACATACCAGAATCTCTGGAACACATTCAAAGCAGTGTATAGAGGGAAATTTATAGCACTAAATGCCCACAAGAGAAAGCAGGAAAGATCCAAAATTGACACCCTAACATCACAATTAAAAGAACTAGAAAAGCAAGAGCAAACAACACATTCAAAAGCTAGCAGAAGGCAAGAAATAACCAAAATCAGAGCAGAACTGAAGGAAATAGGGACACAAAAAACCCTTCAAAAAATTAATGAATCCAGGAGCTGGTTTTTTGAAAGGATCAACAAAATTGATAGACCACTAGCAAGACTAATAAAGAAGAAAAGAGAGAAGAATCAAATAGACGCAATAAAAAATGATAAAGGGGATATCACCACCGATCCCACAGAAATAAAAACTACCATCAGAGAATAATACAAACACATCTATGCAAATAAACTAGAAAATCTAGAAGAAATGGATAAATTCCACAACACATACACCCTCCCAAGACTAAACCAGGAAGAAGTTGAATCTCTGAATAGACCAATGACAGGCTCTGAAATTGTGGCAATAATCAATCGCTTACCAACCAAAAAGAGTCCAGGACCAGATGGATTCACAGCCGAATTCTATCAGAGGTACAAAGAGGAGCTGGGACCATTCCTTCTGAAACTATTCCAATCAATAGAAAAAGAGGGAATCCTCCCTAACTCATTTTATGAGGCCAGCATCATCCTGATACCAAAGCCGGGCAGAGACACAACCAAAAAAGAGAATTGTAGACCAATATCCTTGATGAACATTGATGCAAAAATCCTCAATAAAATACTGGCAAACCGAATCCAGCAGCACATCAAAAAGCTTATCCACCATGATCAAGTGGGCTTCATCCCTGGGATGCAAGGCTGGTTCAATATATGCAAATCAATAAATGTAATCCAGCATATAAACAGAACCAAAGACAAAAACCACATGATTATCTCAATAGATGCAGAAAAGGCCTTTGAAAAAATTCAGCATCCTTTCAAGCTAAAAACTCTCAATAAATTCGGTATTGATGGGACGTATCTCAAAATAATAAGAGCTATCTATGACAAACCCACAGCCAATATCATACTGAATGGGCAAAAACTGGAAGCATTCCCTTTGAAAACTGGCACAAGACAGGGATGCCCTCTCTCACCACTCCTATTCAACACAGTGTTGGAAGTTCTGGCCAGGGCAATTAGGCAGGAGAAGGAAATAAAGGGTATTCAATTAGGGAAAGAGGAAGTCAAATTGTCCCTGTTTGCAGATGACACGATTGTATATCTAGAAAACCCCATTGTCTCAGCCCAAAATCTCCTTAAGCTGATAGGCAACTTCAGCAAAGTCTCAGGATACAAAATCAATGTACAAAAATCGCAAGCATTCTTATACACCAACAACAGACAAACAGAGAGCCAAATCATGAGTGAACTCCCATTCACAATTGCTTCAAAGAGAATAAAATACCTAGGAATCCAACTTACAAGGGATGTGAAGGACCTCTTCAAGGAGAACTACAAACCACTGCTCAATGAAATAAAAGAGGATACAAACAAATGGAAGAACATTCCATGCTTATGGGTAGGAAGAATCAATATCGTGAAAATGTCCATACTGCCCAAGGTAATTTATAGGTTCAATGCCATCCCCATCAAGCTACCAGTGACTTTCTTCACAGAATTGGAAAAAACTACTTTAAAGTTCATATGGAACCAAAAAAGAGCCCGCATTGCCAAGTCAGTCCTAAACCAAAAGAACAAAGCTGGAGGCATCATGCTACCTGACTTCAAACTATACTACAAGGCTACAGTAACCAAAACATCATGGTACTGGTACCAAAACAGAGATATCAACCAATGGAACAGAACAGAGCCCTCAGAAATAACACCGCATATCTACAACTATCTGATCTTTGACAAACCTGAGAAAAACAAGCAATGGGGAAAGGATTCCTTATTTAATAAATGGTGCTGGGAAAACTGGCTAGCCATATGGAGATAGCTGAAATTGGATCCCTTCCTTACACCTTATACAAAAATTAATTCAAGATGGATTAAAGACTTAAACGTTAGACCTAAAACCATAAAAACCCTAGAAGAAAACCTAGGCATTACCATTCAGGACATAGGCATGGGCAAGGACTTCATGTCTAAAACACCAAAAGCAATGGCAACAAAAGCCAAAATTGACAAATGGGATCTAATTAAACTCAAGAGCTTCTGCACAGCAAAAGAAACTACCATCAGAGTGAACAGGCAACCTACACAATGGGAGAAAATTTTCACAACCTCCTCATCTGACAAAGGGCTAATATCCAGAATCTACAATGAACTCAAACAAATTTACAAGAAAAAAACAAACAATCCCATCAGAAAGTGGGCAAAGGATATGAAGAGACACTTCTCAAAAGAAGACATTTATGCAGCCAAAAGACACATGAAAAAATGCTCATCATCACTGGCCATCAGAGAAATGCAAATCAAAACCACAATGAGATACCATCTCACACCAGCTAGAATGGGAATCATTAAAAAGTCAGGAAACAACAGGTGCTGGAGAGGATGTGGAGAAATAGGAACACTTTGACACTGTTGGTGGGACTGTAAACTAGTTCAACCATTGTGGAAGTCAGTGTGGTGATTCCTCAGGGATGTAGAACTAGAAATACCATTTGACCCAGCCATCCCATTAATGGGTATACACCCAAAGGACTATAAATCATGCTGCTATAAAGATACATGCACACGTATGTTTATTGCGGCACTATTCACAATAGCAAAGACTTGGAACCAACCCAAATGTCCAACAATGATAGACTGGATTAAGAAAATATGGCACATATACAACTTGGAATTCTATGCAGCCATAAAAAATGATGAGTTCATGTCCTTTGTAGGGACATGGATGAAATTGGAAATCATCATTCTCAGTAAACTATCGCAAGAACAAAAAACCAAACACCGCATATTCTCACTCATAGGTGGGAATTGAACAATGAGAACACATGGACACAGGAAGGGGAACATCACACTCTGGGGACTGTTGTGGGGTGGGGGGAGGGGGGAGGGATAGCATTAGGAGATATACCCAATGCTAAATGGCGAGTTAATGGGTGCAGCGCACCAGCATGGCACATGTATACATATGTAACTATCCTGCACATTGTGTACATGCACCCTAAAACTTAAAGTATAATATTAATAAAAAAGAAGAAAAAGCAATATTTCAAAACCAAAGAGAAAGAGAATGCAATTCCTCTGAACACTGCTATAGGCATAATAGTGCAAAGAGTAAGGCAAGGAAGGAGTGAAATAAACCATTTGATGATGCTGGTGTGGGGAAGTCAGGGAAGGCCAAATCTAAAGGAAGGGAAGTGTGATGGATACTGTACAACCCTCATCCTCCATGAAGAACTCAGGCACTCATGTCTAGCTGCCTGGAATGTTACCTGCCAAGGTGTAACTTATTCCTTTCCTTGGAATTGTCCTAGGCTGTGGGATCTGCCCTATTCAATATTATGCATCCTTTTCTTCAGGTGCAGACTACGTCCATTGACAGGTACATGTGAAAATACAAAGACCTAGAGCCCTTGCCTCAATTTGAAACATCTTTGAAGGGCTGTCTCAATCTCAGAACTCCTCATGAAGTTGGATGTGTCCTCTGTTGCAACTTCTCTCTCTTCTTAGTCCTGCTTCTTTTAGTCCCTCTCAGATATTGTTCTCAAGAGCACTCCCCAATAAACTTCCTGCACAAACATCTCTACCACAGAGTCTGTTTCCAGAGGTACCCAGCTTATAATAGATAAAAAACTTAATTCCAAATAACCCTACTATCAATGTGCCTGTGTGAATTTGATGCTTTAAACTATTTAAAAAATAAAAAGAAAAAGAAAAGAGGCAATGCTGAAGTTGACTAAACTCCTACTTTGCAAATTGCAGTATCAGACCTACTTATCAGGGAATCTGATTGACAAGATTAATTAACTGAGTTCTGGCTTTGATTTGTTAAAATGAAGTTAGAAGCCTGAACTAACATGTATCTGCTTGCAAAAGTCTCAACACATATCCCTTAATTATTGCTGAGATGAAATTCTCTTTGTAAGTATATGCACTATGTATTATATTGCATTTGGCTTCTGTTATAGTATTTCTGCTGATTTTAGGGGTTCTCTTCAGTTGGGGTACCCCATGAAAAAGAATTCAATGTCTCCTATTTGAAACAGCATCAGACTAGGAGGCAAGAAGGAAGGATTTCGATTTCTTCCATTAGCTATATTTAGGAACTTCGGCAAGTTTTTTCCCCTCTCTGGGCCTCAGGTTCTTCATTCATCGAATGTGGAAATAGTGCTCCAGGGTTCCATGTAGATCTCTTTATTATCTTATTATGATATTTGTTCAATGGCACATCTATGGAAGATTCCTGAGTGGAATACTGAAGTTCTGAGCAAAGTAATAACTGGGGCTGAATTTTGACTTTGACTTCGGGCCCACAACACATATATTCCAAACACTACCCCTGCTACCCTCATCCGCTTCCCTTTAATCTCATGTATATTGTCATACAAAGTCATGTAACTAAACAGTTGATAAAATGTGGAGGAGATTAGAAAACCACCAGTTTGTTTTTATCTGTTTAGTGGGAGCCTATGCCCATGGCCATTGGGAAGCATTGCCATGGCCCAAGTCAAGTGATTTACATATCAAATACCTAAAGACTTGACTGGATGATGGAGTGGAAAAGGCAGTACTGGGCACTGAGGTACACCTAAGCTCATATACATGCCCAAAGCTTGTTTGTGCCCAATTTGCAATGAGAATAAAGATGTCTTAAGCCTTCTGTTTCTATTCCCTATTCTCCCATACCAGAAGTGCCTTTATGCTCCTTCCCTCCGTTGAAACCAGTTCATTCATTCAACAAGTATTTATTGAGAACCAACTTTGTGCCAGACACGGTTCTCAGATGTTGAGTGGTGAACAAAAGAGAAAATTATCCCAGCCCTCATGGAGGTTACAGTCAATTGGCAGGGAAACAGACAATATACAAAATAAATAAGTGAAACATGCATTACATTAAATGATGGCAAGCAGGGAAAGGGAATCAAGAGTGATGGCAGAGAGAGTACATTAATTTTAAATGTGGAGGTCAGAATAGGCCCCACTGAAAAGATGCCATAAGAACAAAGACCTGAAGTAGATAAGAATGCAATCTCGGGAAAGTATTTCTGGCAGAGGGAATAACATGTGCAAAGGTTCTGAGATAAATGTGAGGTTAGTGTGTTAATTAGCAGAGTGACTAGAATGGAGCTGAGTGGTTGAGGGAAAACAGTAATAGCAGATAAGATCATAGAGCAAACTGGGTATGGAGTGGAAAGATTGTGAAGTCTTTTAGGACATTGTAAGAACATAACTTTCTGTGTGATTAGAAGACATCAAATGGTTTTAATCGGAGGAGTAACATGATATGGTTTAGGTTTTAACAGAATCACTCTGGCATGTTAGGAGATAGAAGGGGAGACACATCTTGAGGGTAGGCACAAGTTTACAATAGTTAAGAAGCTACTGCAATAATCCACAGGAGAGATAATAGTGGCTTGAGCTGGCTGCGGGGGGTGAGAAGTGGTCAAATCTTGATATATTTTAAAGATAGATCTTTTAAATTTTGCTGGCAGATTGCATGTGGGATAAGGAGGGGAAAAGAGTCAAGAATAATACCAAAGTTTCTGTCCAAAGCAACAGGAAGATAAAAATTTGTATATACTATAAAAAAGAAGAACATTCTATTTACTGAGATAGAGAACACTATGGATAAAGCAGGTTTTAGGGTGAGGTATAGATCAAGAGTTCAATTTTAGACATGTTAAGTTTGAGATGCCTATTAGATATCTGAGTGGAGATGTTAACTAGGAAGCCGCATACAGTATTTAACTCAAGTTTAGGGGGACAGGTCCTTGGAGATGTACATTTGAGAGAAATCTGTGTATAGTTTATATTTAAAGCCATGAGACTGGATGGAATAAAAAGAGTGGATATACAGAAAAATAGAAGAGGTTTGAAGACCTCTGAGGGATTGACTTCTGGAATGATACCATGAGTAGCTCTGCTAACCCACTTTCCAGAATAACTTGTGAAAATTGTTTAAAAAACAAAACATTTAAAGCCTCTGGAAATGGTCCTAAGGTCAAACAGCAAGTGAAGAAATATCTGCTCAAGTCTGTGGCATATGAATCAAGCCTGCTCTCTCTTCCCTCCTCCCAGATCAGCAAGGTAGAACTTTCACTCCAGGCTACAGCAGCCAAGAATATAGGACTGCCTCTCCCCCAACTGGAAGCATTCTTCTCAGGAGGAGTAAAACCGCATTTCTCATTCTGCCCCCAGCTGCTGGTTGCTGAGGCTATGTTCCAGGTAACTGTGGTCAAGAGGTAGGAGCTCCCTTCTTATGCCCGTTCCCCACCTAAGGTGTGTGTGTGTGTGTGTGTGTGTGCGGTTTTTGGTTTTGTTTTTGTAGAGACGAAGTCTCACTATGTTGACCAAGCTGGTCTCAAACTCCTGGCCTCGAGCAATCCTTCTACATCAGCCTTCCAAATTGCCAGGATTATAGGCATGAGTCTCTACAAGTGGCCTCAACCCCCACTTGTGAAATGAAGGCTCTAACTTGAGCATGACATGCTGAGAATACTGGGGACCCAATAGCCCTTTCCTTGATTTTTGAGGCAGTGGTTCCACATCAGAAGAGGTAAGCTGAGATCTCAAACTACTGCCACCCCTCCACTGAGTGTTCTGCTCCTAGAGTGAAAGTGTTACTCAGAAGCTTGCAATTGTTCTCACCTCCAGCTACAGAACCTTGCTTAGAGATTTTGCCTGAGTGTGGGGAGAGTGAGGGAAAGAAGCAGGCTATCAAACAGGTAGTTCCCAGTCTCTTCCCCAAGGAGCTTAATTTATTTGCAACAGAGTGTAGAGGCATTTAAACCTAAGAGCCCTCTCAAAAACAGTGAAAGTTGTGGTGAAAGGGAATCAAGAGGATATTCATTCCTCTAATGAAAATATAGCCTAGAATATAGGCCAGTAAGTATGCAGGAGAGAACCAGGGAATAAAACACATAGGAGGAGCCTGCCTGGGTTCAGAATAAGTACTACCTCAGGAACTATTCCTTAGAAGGAGATACAAGTTGATTAGATTAGTTAATAGTTGAATTTGTGCTCCAAGACGTTGTAAAGATAGGAGCTAAATGGCTGGGTGTGATCAGGGAAAACGTGGAAGAGAACTATACCAATACCACCATGATCCCAAGGTAACTGTGGAATACTCAAAACTTTGCCCTCCTGAGGGGCAACATCAGAGACCTAACAATGTGAGTGGTAAGGAGGAGGGAAGGGAGATGGAGGTCACTGAAATAATTTATTCTAAAAAAAAAGAAGGAAATAATAATAAGCTGTGGGAGCAGTACCAATATTTGCTACAATATGTTCTCAAATGTCCAGTTTCCAATAAAAAATTTTGAGGCATGCAAAGAAACAGGAGAGTATGACACATACACTTGGGGAAAATAAACAGGCAACAGAAGTTGCCTGTGAGAGTGACTAGAAACTGGATTTAACAGGAAAAGTTTGCAACTTAGCCATTATAATATATTCACAGAACTAAAGTAAAGCTTGATTAGAGACATAAAGGAGATATAATGACAGTGTCACATCAAATAAAGAATATCAATAAAGAGAATTTTTTTTAAACAACCAAATGGGAATTCTGGAGTTGAAAGTACAATAACTGACATATAAAAAAAAATATGTCCAACATAGTGTAGGACCTCAACAGTAAATTTGGATTTGCAGAAAAAAGAAATAATGAGCTTAGAGAACTATTGATAGGGATTATGCATGCAGAGAAAAAAAAGAATGAAGAAAAACAGGAAGGAAAGCAAAATGACTGAATAGAAGCCTCCACTGATCTTCCCCTCCACAGGAACACCAAATTTAACAATGATTCACACACAAAAAAACCTTCATGAGAACCAAAAATCAAATGACTGATCACAGTACCTGGTTTTAACTTCATATCACTGAAAGTGGTACTGAAGAGGGTAGGAAATACAGTCTTGAATTGCTGACACCACCCCGCCTCCATCCCCTAGCAGTGACCATGTGGTACAGAGAGATAATCTGTGCATTTGGGAGAGGGAAACTGCAGTGATTGTGGGACTTTGCATTAAAACTTACTTCTGCTCTGTCAGTGGAAAGCAACATGATGCAGAACTCAGCTGATGCCCACAGAGAGAGCATTTACAGATGTTCTAGCCAGAGTGGAATCACCCATCTCTGCAGTAAGAACTTGATATTCAGCAAGCTTCACTACTGCGGGCTAAAGTGCTCTGGGGTCCTAAATAAACATAAAAAGTAGTCACGGCCACAAGCAATGCAAGTCTAGGAAAGTTCTAGTGTGATGCTGAGCTTGAAGCCAGTAAACTTGGGGGGCACATGGCCTAGTGTGACACCAACCAGGGAAGCTTAGAGTGCCTGTGCCACCCCTCCCCCAACACCAGATAGCCAGCCTAATGTGAAGCTCCAAAAAGACTACTTCCTTCTGCTTGAGGAAAGGAGAGGGAAGAGTAAAGTGGATTTTGCCTTGCAACTTGGTCACTAGCTTAGCCACAGCAGGATAGGGCAGCTGACAGAGTCATGAGGACCCCATTCCAAGCCCTAGCTCCTGCATAACATTTTGAGACACACCTTTGGCCAAAAGGAAACCCAATGCCTTGAAGGGAAGGGCCCAGTCCTCAAAAGATTCATCAACTGTTGACTAAGGAGCCCTTGAACCCTAAATAATCACCAGCAATAGCCAGGTACTACTTGCTGTGGGCCTTTGGCAAGACTCCAAAAATGTGCTGGTTTCAGATGTGACCCAGAACATTCCTAGATATGGTGGCTATGGGAGAGACTTCTGCTTGAGAATAGCAGAGGAAAGAGTAAACGGGATTTTGTCTTGCAGGTTAGGTACCAGCTCAGCCACAGTGGGAAAGAACACCAAGTGGGCTCTTGCAGTCACCAATTCCAGGCCTTGGCTCTTGGATGGCATTTCTGGATCTGCATTGGGCCAGAGGTAAGCCTACTACCCCAAAGGGTGAATCCTAGGCCAGGCAGAATTTGCCACAAGGAGATATAAAGACTAAAGAGCCCTTGGGCCTTAAGTGAATATCAGTGGTAGCCTGGCAGTGTTCCCCATGGGCCTGTGGAGTGGTGGCCATGGGAAGAGAATCCTCTGCCTGTGAAAATGGGAGGAAAAAGAAGGAAGAACTTTGTCTGGTGGTTAGGGTGCCAGCTCAGGTGCAGTAGAGTAGAGCACATGGCAGATTTCTAAGGTTTCTGACTCCAGGTCCTAGCTCCTGGATGGCATCTCTGGACATACCCAGGGCCCAGGGGAACTTGCCACCAGAAGGGAAGAACAGAAGCCTGGCTGGCTTTGTCACCTGCTGATTGGAGAGCCCTAGAGCCTTGAGCATACATAGGCAGTGGCCAGGTAGTGGTCACAGTGGGTCTTGGATGAGACTTAATGCTGTGCTGGCTTCAGTTCTCATCCAGTACAGTCCTAGTGTGATGGCCACAGCAGTACTTGTGTCACTCCTCCTCCTCCCCTAGCTCTAGGCAGCTTAGCACAGGGGGAGAGACTCCATTTGTTTGGGAGAATGTAAAGGAAACAATAAGAGTCTCTGCCTGGTAAACCAGAAAATTCTTGCCAATTTTATCCAAGACAACAAAGGCAGTACTTCTATGAGTCTGCAAGAACCACAGCACTGCTGGACTGGAGTGCCCTCTAATGCAGATATAGAAGCAGTGACCAAAAACTTTGGTCGCAACAACTAAGTACTTACAAATACCTGAAAAGCCTTCTCAAGAAGGACAGGTACAAACAAGCCCAGACTTCAAAACTACAATAAATACCTAACCACTCAGTGCCCAGAAACTGTTCATCAAACATCCACAAGCATCAAGACTATCCAGAAAACATGACCTCACCAAATGAATTAAATAAGGTACCAGGCATCAATCCCAGAGAGAGAAATAAACGTGACCTTTCAGAAAGAGAGTTCAAAATGGCTGTTTTGAGGAAGCTCAAATAAATTCAAGATAACACAGAGAAGGGAATCAGAATCCTATCTGATAAATTTAACAAAGAGATTGAAATAATTTAAAAGAATCAAGCAGAAATTGTGGTGTTACAAAAAGCAATTGACATATACTGAAGAATGCATCAGAATTGATCAACCAGAAGGAAGAATTAGTGAGCTTGAAGACAGGCTATAGGAAAATACACAGTCAGAGGAGACAAAAGAAAAAAGAATATAAAACAATGAAGCATCCCTATTAGATCTAGAACATAGCCTCAAAGGGGGAAATATAATAGTTATTGGCCTTAAACAGGAGGTAGAGAAACAGATATGGGTAGAAAGTTTATTCAAAGGGATGATAACAGAGAATGTCCCAAACCTACAGAAAGACATCAATATTTATGTACAAGAAGATTATAGAATACCAAGCAGATTTAACCCAAAGAATACTACCTTGAGGCATTTAATAGTCAAATTCCCAAAAGGTCAACAATAAAGAAAGAATGCTAAAAGCTGCAAGAGAAAAGAAAAAAAAAACAAACAAAAAACAGACAATGCGGCATCTGGCAGCAGGCTTTCCAGTGGAAACCTTACAGGCGAGGAGAGCGTGGCATAACATATTTAAAGTGCTAAAAGAAGAAACATGTTTACACTAGACTAGTATATCCCATAAAAATGTCTTTTAAATGTAAAAGAAAAATACTTTCCTAGTCAAATGAAAACTGAGGTGTTTCATCAACACCAGACCTGTCCTATAGGAAATGTTAAAGGAGTTATTTAATCATAAACAAAATGATGTTAATGAGCAACAAGAAATCATCTGAAAGTACAAAACTCACTGAAAATAGTGAGTATGGAGAAAAACACATAATATAACATTGTATTTGTGTTGTGCAAACTATTTATATCTTAAGTAGAAGGACTAAAAGATGAACAGATCAAAAACAACTACAAAAACTTTTTAAGACGTAGACAGTACGATAAGACATAAATAGAAAAAACCAAAAGTTAAAAAGCAGGGGTTGAAGTTAACATGTAGAGTTTATATTAGATTTTCATTGCTTCTTAGTTAATTTTGTATGCAATCCGTATTAAGTTGTAATCAGTTTAAAATAATGGGTTATACAATAGTATTTGCAAGCATCATGGCACCCTCATATCAAAAAATGTACAATGGATTGAAAAACATAAAAAGCAAGAAATTAAAACATACTACCAAAGAAAATCACCTCCACTAAAAGGATTACAGGAAAGAAGGAAGAGAAGATCACAAAACAACCAGAAAACAATAAATAAATGGCAAGAGTAAGTCCTTATTTATCAATAATAACATTGAATGTAGATGGACTAAATTCCGTAATCAAATGAGAAAGAGTGGCTGAACAGATTAAAAATCAAGATGCATTGATCTGTTGCCTACAGGAGACACATTTCACCTATAAAGACACATATAGACTGAAAATAAAAGGATAGAAAATGATATTTTATACTAATAGAAACCAAAAAAGAACAAGTATAGTTATATCAGAAAAAAAATAGATTTCAAACAAAAGATATAAGAAGAGACAAAGAAGGTCACTGTATAATGATAAAGAGATAATTTCAGCAAGAATATATAACATGGTAAATATATATGCACTCAATACTGGAGCACCCACATATATAAAGCACATATTGTTAGAGCTAAAGAGAGAGACCCCAAAACAATGATCGTTAGAGTCTTCAACACTCCACTTTCAGCATTAGACAGATCATCCAGGCTGAAAATCAACAAAGAAATATCAGACTTGATATTCACTATAGAACAAATGGATCTAATCAATATTTACAGAACATTTCATCCAATGACTGCAGAATACACATTATTTATGTTATATTATAGTGCAGATTAAGTCTGGTGTTTTTTGTTGATTTTTTTATCTGGAAGATCTGTCCAATGCTGAAAGTGGGATGTTGAATTCTCCAGCTATTATTGTATTGGGGTCTGTATTTCTCTTTAACTCTAATAATAATGGCTTTATATATCTGGGTGCTCCAGTGTTGGGTGCATATATTTACAATTCTTATATCCTCTCACTGAATTGGCCCCCATCTGTTTTTCGCTTTCTTGTTCATTAAAATATTGTGTCATTGGAAAGAGGAAGAATGTATTGAATTCCGGTGCTATCATTGTTTAGTCATATTTATTTATTTATCATATTTATTATAGTTTGGAGTAAAGCATTCCATAGTTTAGAATACAACAAAAACTCTTGATGAAACCCACCTATTATCTCTGTTACTGAAACCACACAAAAGAGTTTTGTTGTCTGCATCTAAGAATGATAGCATCAAGATCCTTGCATATGTGGAACTACCTTCTGTTTTTGCATTTAGCCTAATACAGTATTGAATTCACACCTATTTACCTTCTTATATTTCATACTGGGGAAATTTAAATCCAGCTGTGTCCATGGCATGAAGACTTGCCTTTCAATTACTTTGTCTTTCCGAGATCCTTATGGACTACTTACTACTTATTGATCATGGATTAAATTGAACTCCATTCAGAGGCAAATGAAATGAGCTGTTAGGCAGAGAATTCAGTTAGAAGGCAGAAGACCTGTCAAAAACTTGAAGGCCTGTGCCACAATATCCAAATGTTTTATCATAAACTCCCTCCATTTTAGTAACAACACTCTTTTTATGCTGCTCAATACCTTAACCAAAATTAACTTTTCCTGCGCGTCAAGACTCCACTCATGACTACAACAATGTCCCTAAAATGCTCCACTGACTGATGAACCAGGTCTTCTCAGACCAAGGCCACCATCTCCTAATTCTTTTTTTGAAAATACTTATTTCTCGGCCAGGCGCAGTGGCTTGCGCCTGTAATCCCAGCACTTTGGGAAGCCGAGGCAGGCAGATCATGAGGTCAGGAGATCAAGACCATCCTGGCTAACACGGTGAAACCCCGTCTCTACTAAAAATACAAAAAATTAGCGGGGCATGGTGGCGGGCGCCTGTAGTCCCAGCTACTCAGGAGGCTGAGGCAGGAGAATGGCGTGAACCCAGGAGGCGGAGCTTGCAGTGAGCCGAGATCCCGCCACTGCACTCCAGCCTGGGAGACAGAGCGAGACTCCGTCTCAAAAAAAGAAAAAAAAAATACTTATTTCTTCTCCTCTAGGGTAAAGTTTGCTTAACCTTAGTATATTATTCTCCAGCTGGATGGTCAAACAGAATGTGCCAAAATGTATATCCAAACTAGTCATCCAGTGTTTCTCAAAACCTTAAAAAATTAATGCTATCCTTTCCAGGGCACAGCTTTCATTCAAAACCAAAAATACTCCTGTGCAATGCAGAATATACTATTTCATGTAATTAATGCTTTTATCTTCCATGTTTTCTGGCTGCTACCACCAGCACCACAACCCACAAGTAGACTTCAGAGAATTATCCAGCCATTCTTGCTTTGTTCCTGATCTTTCAGGGAAAAGTTCTTGTTTCTCACTGGTAAGTATGATGTTAGCTGTGCATTTGGTGTATATATTCTTATGAAGTTGAAGAAGTTCCCTTCTATTCTGAATTTGCTGAGATTGGTTATCATGGGAGTTGAATTTTGTCAAATATTTTTTCTGTGCTTATTGAATATGATTATGTAATTTTTCTTCTTTAGCTTATTGATTTATTACATTAATTGATTTTCAAATGTTGAACTAACGTTGCATGCCTGGGAAAATTACCACTTGATTGTGGCATATAATTATTTTTCTGTATTGTTAGATTTGATATGTTAACGTTTTATTGAGAATTTTTGCATTTATGCTCATCAAAAATATTGGTCTATAGTTTTCTTTTCTTGTAATGTCTGATTTTGGTATTAGGGTAATGCTGGCTTTATAATTTGAATTAGAAATTATCTCTGCTTTTATCTTCTTAAAAATATTACAAATAATTGGTATTATTTCTTCCTTAAATGTTTGTAGAATTCCCCAGTGAATGTAACTGGACCTGGTACTTTTGGTTTGGGGAGGTTATTGATATTTATTTAATATATTTTAAAATTATTTTTAGTATTTCTTTAAATTTCAACTTTTATTTTAGATACAGGGAGTACATGTGCAGGTTTGTCACATGGTTATATTGCATGATGCTGAGGTTTGTGGTATAGATCCTGTCACCAGGGAGTGAGCATAGTAGCCTATAGGTAATTTTAATATCTGTAATGGATATAGGGCTAGTCAAATTATATATTTATTTTGCATGAGTTTTGTTAGATTGTGCCTTTTAAGAAATTGGGTCATCCAGGTTATCAAATATAGAGTTGTTCATAATATTTCTTTATTACTCTTTTAATGTCCATGGAATCTTTAGTGATGTCCCCTCTTTCATTTCTGATATTATTAATTTGTGTCTTCTCACTTTGTTTCTTAGCCTGGCTACAGGCTTATCAATTTTATTGATCTTTTCAAAGAATCAGCTTTTGGTTTTGCGGATTCTCTTTATTAATATCTTGTCAATTTCATTGATTTCTGATGTGATCTGTATTATTTCTTCTGCCAACTTTGGATTTAATTTGCTTCCTTTTTTTCTAGTTTCTTAAGTTGTAAGCTTAGATTATTGATTTTGTGTCTTTTTTCTTTTCTCATGCGTGCCTTCAGTGCTATAAATTTCCCTCTCAGCACTGCTTTCACTGCATGCCACAAATTTGGATCAGCTGTCATTTCATTTTCAATTAGCTCAAAATATTTTTAAATTTCTATTAAGATTTCTTCTTCTAAAAAAAAGATATCTTCTTTAAACAAAACCACGTTATTTGGAGATAAGTATACATTCATGAAACCATCAGCACAATCTATGCCATAAAACTACCTGTCACTTTCAAAAGTTTTCTCCTGCCTTCTTATGTGTGTGTGTGTGTGTGTGTGTGTGTGTGTGTGTGTGTGTGTGTGTGTGTGTGTGTGTGTGTGTTGAGAATACTTAATATAAGATCTACCTTCTTAGCAAATTTTTTTGAGACAAAGACTTACTCTTTCACCCAGGCTTGAGGGCAGTGGCACAATCATGGCTCACTGCAGCCTTGAACTCCTGGGTTCAATCAATCCTCCCATCTCAGTCTCCTGAGGAGCTGGAACTGCAAGTGCACACTGCCACACTGAGCTAATTTATTTTTTATTTTTTGTAGAACCAAGGTCTTGCTATGTTTCCCAGGCTGATCTCAAACTTCTGGACTCAAGTGATCCTCCTGCCTCAGCCTCTCAAAGTGTGGAAATTACAGGCATGAGCCACCACACCTAGCTAAAATTTTAAGTACACAACACAGTATTATTAACCATAGGCTCTATGCTGTACAATATATCCCTAGGACTTATTAAACTTATGTAACTGAAAATTGTATTCTTTGTCTAAAAACTTTGATTCCGCCTCATCATGTTCCCTTCAACAACTATTCCACTCTCTGCTTCTATGAGTTTGACTATTTTAGATTCATCACATAGGTGGTATTATGTAGTATTTGTCCTTGTGTGTTTGGCTAATTTCACTTAGCCTATTATCCTCCGCCCTCATCCATATTTCACAAATGGCAGGATTTCCTTCTTTCATAAGTCTGAATAATATTTCACTGTATGTGTATATTACATTTTCTTTATCCATTCATCTATCAATAAACATTTACGTTGAGTCTCTTTGGCTCGTGTGTTATTTAGAAGTCTGTTGTTTGATTGCCAAGTATTTTGGGATTTTCCAGCTATCTTTCTGTTATTAACTTCTCATTTAATTCCATTGTGGTTTGAGAGCAGACATTGTATGATTCATATCCATACAAATTTGTTAAGGTGTTTTGTGGCCCAGAATGTCATCAGTCTTGGCGAATGTTTTGTGTGAGCTTGAGAACAATGTATAATCTACTGTTGTTTGATGAAGTGCCCTTTAATTGGTGTTAATTAAATCTATTTGATTAATGGTGCTGTTGATTTCCTCTAGGTCCTTATTAATTTTCTGCCTGTTAAATCTGTCCATTGCTGAAAAAGACATGTTAATGTCTCCAACTATAATAGTGAATGTATCTATTCCCTTTTACAGTTTTATCATTTTTTGCCTCATGTATTTTGATGCTATTGTTAGGTGTATACACATTAAGGATTGTTAGCCCTGTTGTATAATTGGCCCTCATCATTATATAGTAAACCTCTTTATCCTGATACTTTTTTTTTTTGCTCTGAAGTCTGCTTTGTCTTAAATTAATACAACTACTATCACTTTCTTTTTATTAGTATCAACATGGTATGTCATTCTCCATCCATTTATCTTTTTATTTATATGTGTGTTTATATTTAAAGTGGATTCCTTGTAGAAAATATATGTTTAGGCATTGCGTCTTGACTCCTTCTTACAATTTCTGTCTTTTAATTGGTGTATTTAGACCATTAACATTTAAAGTGATTATTTGTAAAGGTCTAAACTTTTACTTTGTTTAATAAAACTCATAGATTCTGTTGCCAAAAATAGGATTTTTAAAGCCTGAGAGAGAAAAAGTAATCATTTTTTAAAAATCTGTTATAGACCAGTCTCAAGAGACACATTTATATCAGTGTTTAACAGAAGTTCAAGATTCAGACCAAAATGCACGCATATATAACCCCTTACTTGACTCTCGCAATAAATTCAGGTGCTAAAAGACCATTTAATGTTTATAAAATCCATTCTTTAACTACAGTACTTTGGCTCTATCATGTATGTTACTGGCATGTGTAAGTTATTAAGTCAGACTGCATTCCAAATAGCACACGGCTGCAATTCAGTGTGAGGAGACTGCCTATAAAACACCTGCTTAATCCCATTCACTCTTTATAACCACAGATTTTCTGATTTCACTTTACAATGAATGTGCCCAGAATCTTGATTTCCTATATGTCTAAATTCTGCAATGTCTATATTGCAAAATGTAAACCTAGCCAACTACTTTATTTTTTATTTTATTTTGTTTTATTTTAAGGTCAAATGATACATGTGCAGGATGTGCATGTTTCTTACATAGGTAAATGTGTGCCATGGTGGTTTGCTGCACCTAACAACCCATCACCTAAGTATTAAGCCATGCATACATTAGCTATTTATCCTGATGTTCTCCCTCTCCCACACCCCCGACAGGCCCCAGTGTGTGTTGTTCCCCTCCTTGTGTCCATGTGTTCTTATTGTTCAGCTCCCACATATGAGTGAGAATATGCAGTGTTTGGTTTTCTGTTCCTGTGTTAGTTTGCTGAGGATAATGGCTTCCAGCTTCATCCATGTCCCTGCAAAGGACATGATCTCATTCTTTTTTATGGCTACATAGTATTCTGTGGTGTATATGTACCACATTTTCTTTATCCAGTCTATCATTGATGGGCATTTGGGTTGATTCCATGTCTTCGCTATTGTGAATAGTGCTGCAGTGAACATACATATGCATGTATCTTTATAATAGAATGATTTATATTCTTTTGGGTATATACCCAGTAATGGGATTGCTGGATCAAATAATATTTATGGTTCCAGATCCTTGAGGAATCACCAAATTGTCTTCTACAATGGTTAAATTAATTTACATTCCCACTGACAGTGTAGAAACATTTCTATTTCTCCACAGCCTCACCAGCATCTGTTGTTTCTTGACTTTTTAATAATCAGCATTCTGACTGGTGTGAGATGGTATCTCATTGTGGTTTTGATTTACATTTCTCTAATGACCAGTGATGTTGAGCTTTGTATCATATGTTTATTGGTCAAATAAATGTCTTCTTTTGAGAAGTGTCTCTCCATGTCCTTTGTCCACTTTTTGATGGGATTGTCTTTTTCTTGTGAATTTGTTTAAGTTACTTATATATTCTGGATATTAGACCTTTATCAGATGGATAGATTGCAAAAATTTTCTCCTACTCCATAGGTTGTCTGTTCACTCTGATGATAGTTTATTTTGCCATACAGAAGCTCTTTAGTTTAATTAGACCCATTTGTCAATTTTTGCTTTTGTTGCAATTGCTTTTGATGTTATAGTCATGGAATATTTTCCCATGCCTATGTCCTGAATTGTATTGCTGAGATTTTCTTCTAGGATTTTTATAGTTTGGGGTCTTACATTTAAGTCTTTAATTCATCTTGAGTTAATTTTTGTATAAGGTGTAAGGAAGGGGTTCAGTTTCAATTTTCTCCATATAGCTAGCCAGTTTTTCCAGCACCATTTATTAAATAGGAAATCCTTTCCCCATTGCTTGTTTTTGTCAAGTTTGTTGAAGATCAGATGGTTGTAGATGTGTGGGCTTATTTCTGAGGTCTCTATCCTATTCCATTGGTCTATGTGTTTGTTTTGATACCAGTACCATGCTGTTTTGGTTACTGTAGCTTTGTAGTATAGTTTGAAGTCGAGTAGCATGATGCCTCCAGCTTTGTTCTTTTGGTTTAGAATTGTCTTGGCTATACAGGCTCTTTTCTGATTCCATATAAATTTTAAAGTACTTTTTTTTTTTACTTTTGTGAAGAATATCATGGTAATTTAATGGGAATAGCATTGAATATATAAATTACTTTGGGTAGTATGGCCATTTTCACAATATTGATTCTTCCTATCCGTGATCATGGGATGTTTTTTCCATTTGTTTGTGTCCTCTCTTATTTTCTTGAGCAGTGGTTTGTAGTTCTCCTTTAAGAGGCTCTTCACGTTCCTTGTTAGTTGTATTCCTAGGTATTTTATTCTCTTTGTAGTAATTATGAATGGGAGTTCATTCATGATTTGGCTGTCTGATTGTCTATTGTTGGTGTATAGGAATGTTTGTGATTTTTGCACATTGATATTGTATGCTGAAACTTTGCTGAAGTTGTTTAACAACTTAAGGAGATTTTGGGCTGAGACTATGGGATTTTCTAGGTATAGAATCATGTCGTCTGCAAACAGAAACATTTATACTTCCTCTCTGCCTATTTGAATACCCTTTATTTCTTTCTCTTGCCTGATTGCCCTGGACAGAACTTCCAATACTATGTTAAATAGAAGTGGTGAGAGGAGGCATCCTTGTCTTGTGTCAGTTTTCAAAAGGAATGCTTACAGCTTTTGCCCATTCAGTATGATATTGGCTGTGGGTTTGTCATAAACAGCTCTTATTATTTTGATATATGTTTCATCAATACTTAGTTTGCTGAGAATTTTCAACATAAAGAGATATTGAATTTTATCGAGGCCTTTTCTGCAACTATTGAGATAATAATGTGGTTTTTGTCATTTGTTCTTTTTATGTGATGAATTACATTTATTGATTTGTGTATGTTGAACCAGCCTTACATCCCAGAGATGAAGCTGACTTGATCATCGTGGATAAGCTTTTCGATGTGCTGCTGAATGCTATTGAAGATTTTTGAATTGATGTTCATCAGGGATATTGGCCTGAAGTTTTCTTTTGTTGTTGTATCTCTGCCAGGTTTTGTTATCAGGATGATGCTGGCCTTATAAAATTAGTTACAGATAAGTCCCTCCTTTTCAATTGTTTAGAATAGTTTGAGAAAGAATGGTACTAGCTCCTCTTCATACCTCTGGTAGAATTTGGCTGTAATTCTATCTGGTCCTGGGCTTTTTTTGGTTGGTAGACTTTATTACTGCCTCAATTTTATAACTTGTTATTTGTCTATTCAGGGATTCAACTGCTTCCTGATTTAGTCTTGGGAGGGTGTATGTGCCAAGAAATTTATCAATTTCTTCTAGATTTTCTGGTTTATTTGTGTAGAGGTGTTTATAGTATTCTCTGCTGGTTGTTTGCATTTCTGCAGGGTCAGTGGTGATATCCCCTTTATCATTTTTTATTGTGTCTATTTGATTCTTTTTTTTTCTTTTTATTATTATTATTATTATTATTATTATTATACTTTAGGCTCTATGGTACATGTGTGCAACGTGCAGGTAAGTTACATATGTATACATGTGCCATATTTGATTCTTATCTCTTTTCTTCTTTATTAGTCTAGCTAGCAGTCTATCTGTTTTATTAATTTTTTTCTAAAAACAAGCTCCTGGATTCTTTGATTTTTGAAGGTTTTTTTGTGTCTCTATCTCCTTCAGTTCCACTCTGATCTTAGTTGTTTCTTGTCTTTTGCTAGCTTTTGGATTTGTTTGCTCTTGCTTCTCTAGTTCTTTTAGTTGTGATGTTAGGATGTCGATTTGTGATCTTTTGAGCTTTCTGATGTGGGCATTTAGTGCTATAAATGTCCCTGTTAATACTTTTTTAGCTGTGTCCCAGAGATTCTGCTATGTTGTCTCTTTGTTCTCATTTGTTTCAAAGAACTTCTTGATTTCTGCCTTTATTTCATTATTTACCCAGTTCAGGAGCATGTTGTTCAATTTCCATGTAGTTGTGTGGTTTTGAGTGAGTTTCTTAATCTTGAGTTATAATTTGATTGCCCTGTGGTCTGAGAGACTGTTTATTATTATTTCATTTCCTTTGCATTAGCTGAGGAGTGTTTTACTTCCAATTATGTGATTGATTTTAGAGTAAGTGTCATGTGGCACTGATAAGAATGTATATTCTGTGGTTTTTGGATAAAGAGTTCTGTAGATATCTAGCAGGTCTGTTAGTCCAAATTGCATCATTTTGTAAGCCGCCCACCATTTTGCAGATCTTGATCAAAATGAAACATTCCATGGTAGTTTGGGCTATGAGAAACAGCCTGCCTTTTATCATATTCTGCTGAGAGAAGGTGCAAGGAACACCACATTCTGCCAGAACAAGGGCCAGAATCACCTCATCCTGTGAACAGGTTATCAACATTTTTCCAGGCAGCAAGCCATGCCCCCACAGTCCCCTCCCACTCAGGCCTATGAATTGCCCAAGCCTATAAGCCACGGTGGGCTCTAGCATTAAGCTGGTCCCCCACCTTCACAGGTTTTTGCGATATACTGGTATTGCCATTAAGCTGCCCTCTCTCTATGTGTGTGTCTTTCTTTAACTCTCACCTTCCCTTCAAAACCTAACATTCTGGTGCCAAAACCTGGGATGGGGATTGGGTTCTAAACAGGTAAGTCTTCTCTTGCAACCTGGAAAGCAGCAAGCAGCAAAAATTAGACCCAAGACTGCTTCCAGATCCTGAGTGGACTCCCTGTTCCCAGCCCTGCTCCCCTTATTCTCTCATCTTCTCCAGCCCTGGGCTGACCTCCAGATCCTGATCAAACTCTCCATCCTCTTTTTCTTTCTTTCCCTTTTCTGGGTGCCTCTGACAAAGATCACCCCCATTGCTGGACATCACATCCAACACCAATCTCCAATTAGTGGGTGAGTCTCCCTTTTCCTCCTTTCTGAATTCCTCTCTATTTCTGATGGTTCACCAGAAAATCCCAACTCTGGGTGAGAGGTCTCCTCTGTCACCAAGTGACCACGGCCTGCCTTCTCAGGGGGTGCCCTTGAATGCTCACTGCTCCAGCCACTCTGGCCTCTGGGGGACTGCAAAGAGCTGTGGGGATGCTCCAGATCTCCTATGTTCCTTCTCCCGGAAGGAATTGGGGTACTCACTCCCCTCCAGGGTACTCACTTTCCTTTGGAGTATTCACTCCCCTCTGGGGTACTCACTCCCCTCTTCTAAATTTCTCACCTTTCCAGCCACCAGTATGGGGCAAGCCTCCTCAAACCTCCTCAAGACACCACTCTCAGGTGTCTCATCTGGAACCTCCCAGCCCAGGGCTTGGTGGACTCCATTAAAACTGAATACTTTTTTCACTCCTCCCAAATGTCTCATCTGGATCCTCCAAGCCCAGGGCTTGGTGGACTCCATTAAAACAGAACGCCTTACTTTCCTCTCTTATGTTGCCTAGCCCCAGTGTAAACTGGACAACAATAGTCAATGGCCAAAAACCAAAACATTCAATTTCCAAATTCAACATAATCTAAAAAACTTCCTCCAACGCAATGGTAAATGATCCGAGGTGCTTTGCTTATCTCTGTTTGCGGCTCTCTCTCTCTGCCAATCATGTTCACCTTTTCAAATCCTCCTCCTCAACAAAAAACCCGCAAAAATGCCTCCTCCTCTGGACAATCCCTCCTCTAATTTCAACCTGGCAAACAATCCCCCTCCCTCGGTCCCCCTCCCACCACCATCCCCTCCTTATTCTCCTTTGGCTGCGGGTCCTCCACCCCCTTACTTTTGCCCTCTATCTCCCTTTCCTTCTCCACTGCAAATCAGCTCTCACACCCAACCCCCTTTTCCTGAAAACCAGGCACACACCCAAAGGCCTCCCAAAGTCCTTTCCTTGCAGGAGGTGGCAAGGGTCAAAGGCATAATCCGAGCTCATGTTCCCTTCTCCCTAGCCATCCTCTCCCATCTTAAAAAGATAATTGGCTCCTTTTCCATGGATCTCACGTCTTTCCACAAGGAATTTCTGTATGTCACTCAATCTTATAACCTTACCTGGCATGACATATATGTAATCCTCTCCTCCACCCTCACCCTGGAGGACAGAGGACACATCTGGATGAATGCCCAGGCCCATGCAAACAACCTCCACCAACAAGATGCTGCCCATAACCCAATAGGGATCCTGGCTGTCCCCAAAACTAACCCCAATTGGGATTATCAGGCAACTTCTGCAGAGAGACAGCAACAAGGCCATATAATATCAAGCCTCCTAGCTGGCATAAATAAAGCTGCCCCTGCTTTTTTCCTCTCCTGCCTTTCAAAGGCCATGACTAAATATACCACCTTAAGCCCTGATACCAATAAGGGCAGAATCTACCTCCATTTATACTTCATCTCCCAGTCAGCCCCAGACATCCGAAAGAAATTTTTAAAATTGGAGAATAGCCCTCAAACCTCCCAAAGAGACTTAATCAAAGTGGCCTTTAAGGGCTTTAACAATAGAGAGGAAGAACTAAAAACCCAAAAACTAAAAAGAGACCAGGCTAAATACCAGATGCTGGCAGCTGTCATTCAACAGGGTTCCCAATGCAGACAGAAGTCCTCAACTTTGCAACAGTCACTGCCAGAAGGCTGTTTTTAGTGTGGCCAACAGGATCACTGGGCAAAAGCCTGCCCTAATCACAGGACCCTCAAAACCTTACTCTATCTGTGGTATCAAGAAACACTGGGCCAGGAACAGTAGCTCATGCCTGTAATTCCAGCACTTTGGGAGGCTGAGGCAGGTGGATCACCTGAGCTCAGGAATTTGAGACCAGCCTGGCCAACATGGTGAAACCCCGTCTCTACTAAAAATACAAAAATTAGCTGGGCATGGTGGTGGGTGCCTGTATCCCAGCTACTTGGGAGGCTGAGGCAGGAGAATCGCTTGAACCCGGGAGGCAGAGGTTGCAATGAGCTGAGATCATGCCATTGCACACCAGCCTGGGCAACAAGAGCGAAACTCTGTCTCAAAAAAAAAAGAAAAAAAGAAACAACACCAGAAGTCAGACTGTGCTCAGCCAAACTCTTCATCCCGCTTCACCACCTCTAACTGAAGACTGACAGGGCCTGGAATCCATTGGCCAATCGCCACTACCGCCTCGGAATCCAGGGTAATGCTGTCGGTCTCTGGTAAGCCCATATCTTTCCTATTAGATATGGGGGCTAGTTACTCGGTTTTACCAGAATATTCTGGAACCCCTCTTAGTTCTTCTATCTCTATTATGGGAGTTGATAAACTCCCTTCTAGGCACAAACAGACTGGTCCTCTATTATGCAACCTATTTAACACTCCCTTTACCTACTCCTTCCTGGTTTAATCCTCAGTGCCCTACTCCTATCTTGAGGCAGGACATATTAAGTAAATTCCATGCCTCCATACAATTTGCCTCCGGCAATTCTACCCATTTTATTTTACTCTGCAGCCCATTTGCTTTCCTTTACTCCCCCTCATCCTCATTATCCACTCTGTTACTTTCTGTTAATCCTGAAGTTTGGAATGTTTCTAAACCCACAATAGCCACACATCACATCCCAGTTAAAATAACCTTCCAAAACCCCTCCATTTTCCTTCATCAGTCTCAATATCCCCTTAACCCAGCCAGCCTCAGGGGCCTCAAACCTATTACCTGTAAACTTTTACAAGCCCAAATTCTCAAGCCTGTAAACTCTTCCCACAACACCCCTATCATGGCTGCCAAAAAGACAGATGAGTCTTACCACTTTATCCAGGATCTCTGAGTTGTAAACCAGGCGGTGGTGCCAATCCATCTGGTGGTCCCCAAGCCATATACTCTACTCTCCCATATTCCCCCATCTACCACACACTTCTCTATATTGGATTTAAATGATGCCTTTTTCACTATTCCCTTAAATCTAGCTTCCCAAAGTCTTTTTGGTTTCACTTAGTCAGATCCTGATACTCAAACATCCATCCAACTAACATCGACTGTACTTCCACAGGGGTTCTGAGATAGCACCCACCTATTTGGACAGGCCCTCACCAAGGACTAGGCTGAACTTCCCCTTGCTCCTAGCACCCTCCTCCAATACATCAATAACCTCCTTCTCTGTAGCCTCTCCATCTGTCCATGCAACACAACACTCAGCTTTTAAACTTCCTCCATAGCTGAGGATATTTGGTCTCACCCACAAAGACTCAAGGTAGCCCAAACCTAGTTTACTTACCTTGGGCTTGTCCTAACCCCTAACTCTCCAGCCATCCCAACCCAATGCAAGGAGCTAATTTGGGACATGCCCCTTCAAAGGACCTCCTCTCCTTCTTGGGCCTTGTGGGATACTTCTGACTGTGGATTTCCAACTTCAACTTGCTGACCAAGCCGCTCTACATGGCCTCACATGGGCCCATCCTAGAACCCCTGAACCTAGCTTGCCCCATCAACTCCCACTTTAAAAAATGAAAAAATGCCTAAAATGGTCCCGGTACTGAGACTGCCCAACCACACCAAGCTCTTTCCTTTGTATATACATTGTGACCGCGGCCTTGCTCTTCGACTACTCTGTCAAACATATGGCAATGCCCCACAAGCCACTGCATAACTCTCAAAACAACTGGACTTCGTCATCCACGGCTGGCCACCCTGCCTAAAAATATTGGGTGTGGCCACATTCCTGGCCTCAGAGGCACAGAAACTCACTCTCTACCAACACATTACTATTACATCTTCCCATAACCTACAGAACTTCATAAGCCACCAATCTCTTCTATACCTCCCATCATCCCGTTTACAGCAGGTGCATGCCTTATTCATAGGAAACCCTCTAATCACCTTCCAGAGATGTAAAGCTCTCAAGCTAGCCACCCTCCTACCTGTAAACACCTCCAGCTCTGAGCTCTATTACTCCTGCCTGAACCTCTTGAACTCCCTTTCCTCCCACTTCCAAAACATCTCGGAAGCCCCTTTGCAGGGAGACACCTACATGGTTCATTAATGGAAGCTCTTTTAGGGAGCCATGGCTACACTATCATTGCTGAAAATAAACTCCAAGAATCCAATGCTCTTTCACCCCGTACTACCTCTCAACAGGCAGAATTACCTCTCAACAGGCAGAACTACCTGTAAACAGGCAAAGATAGTTGCCCTAACCAGGTCCCTCATCCTACCAAAGGGAGTGTTAACATTTACATCAATTCCAAATAAGCATTTCACATCCTACACTCTCACACCTTAATCTGGCAGGAAAGGGGTTTTCTAACTACAAAAGGAACACCCATAGAAAATGGCAAACTCATATACAGGCTGCTGGAGGTGGCTAAACTACAACTACAGGCTGCCATTATCCATTGTAAGGGATACCAAAAGGCTACAAATGCCATAACCAAGGAAAAGGTTTTAGCAAATTTGGCAGCCCAGCAGGCAGCTCTTAAAACCCCATCATTGGCCGGGTGTGGTGGCTCACGCCTGTAATCTCAACACTTTGGGAGGCCAAGGCAGGTGGATCACGAGGTCAGGAGATCGAGACCATCCTAGCTAACACGATGAAACCCCATATCTACTAAAAATACAAAAAATTAGCCGGGTGTGGTGGTGGGCACCTGTAGTCCCAGCTACGCAGGAGGCTGAGGCAGGAGAATGGCATGAACCCAGGAAGTGGAGGTTGCAGTGAGCCGAAATCATGCCACTGCACTCCAGCCTGGGCAACAGAGCGAGACTCCATCTCAAAAAAAAAAAAAAAAATCATTATTGCCCATTTTTCCCAGCATACTCCCTGCATATACCCAGGCAAAACAAACCTCACTCACCCAGGCTGGCACGGTTCAGGAAGGAAAATAGTTCTACCTCAATGATAAAATTTTTTGCACAAGTCCCAGAAACCTTCTGTACTTTCATATGTGCACAGCCATTTTTATGCCGGTTATTGCCCCCTACTCCAGCTCTTAAAAACTTATATAGATTCTCCCACCATGGCTGCCAATCTCAAAGATATTACTAAGGCATGTTCCCTTTGCACTCAAACTTACCCTCAGGAAACTATCAAATGACCTCCTTTCCCCACACATCAGGCCTGAGGGCACCTGGCAGGGCAGGACTGGCAGATCAACTTCACCCACATGCACCCCGTAAAACAAGTTTGGTACCTTCTAACAATAGTAGATACATTCTCTGGATGGATAGAAGCTTTTCCTACCACCACCAAAGAGGCACACACCTTCACTTCTATTCTCCTCACCCATATTATCCCCCAGTTTAAACTCCCCTCTTCCATCCAGTAGACAACAGGTCAACATTTGTTTCACAGGTTAACCAACAGCTGGCAAAGGCTGTAAACATTAAATGGGCTTTTCATATTCCTTACTCCACCCAATCTTTAGGTAAAATTAAATGGGCCAATGCCCTTTTAAAACAACAACTAACCAAACTCTCCCTAGAGGTTAACATGGTCTGGACTTCACTTCTCCCATTGGCCCTCATGCGTTTGCGAGCCATTCCCCAAAAGCCCCTCAGCCTAAGCCCATTTAAACTCATGTACAAATGCCCTTTTATCCTCCAGAATCTCCCTATATCTGCTCCCCCTTATGTACAGGATACTTGGCTGGCATTACACCTCACTCAACATCTAATAAGACAGCACGCAAATGCTTACTTGCCCCAGTCTAAAAGTCCATCCTCCAAACACTCCTCACTGTCCCTACAACCAGAGAGCTGCAGCTGGATTGCAGGCTCCTCCTCCTAACCTCTCCAACCTAAATGGATGGGTCCTAACCAGGTTATCTTAACTACTCCCACAGTGGCAAAGCTAATGTCCCTTCCACACTGGATACACCATTCCAAGCTAAAAAGAGCACAAGATCCATATCCAGAAATTTTCTCACCCCCAAAATATTCTTCCTTCTTCACAGGACCAACCTCATTGTGCTTAACAAGAGTTCCAGAAGTTGCCAATCCAGAAGGCCCTGGTCCATAACACTCTCTGCCTCTAATTTCAAATCTTCTCTTATACCTTGTTTCAGATCTTTCCTGGTATTCCCTCCCTACATCCCTAGGCAGTCCACTCACATTCTTCACATTAATCCAGGAGCTATGGCTGCAGGACACCTTCCAAAATTTCACTCCTACTCAAATCTCCTTTTTCTCCTTGTGTCCTCTTTGTCCGTGGGATACTCTAAGTCCCCACCCACAACCTCTGACAGCTGGACCCCCTTCGTCAACCTCACACATTGCCTCTTAAATCAGTCACACTCCCCTCTTTCTTCCAACTGTTAAACACCTCTTACTAACCCCTCCCCTCTCTGCTGGCGCAGCTCTCCATGTAGCCAATTCAAGGGCTCTCCTTGGAAAAAATGCACAAACAGTTCCCTCAACTGCAGCCTATATCCTTCTGCCCTATCAGAACCACAATGGCTATTAGTTAACAAAAATCCATTTCTCTATCTCTCTCCAAAACCAAACAACCTTCACCTCCACCCCCACCAACATTCCCTATCAGGCCCTCACAGGGGTTACCTTTGTTAACAGCTATTCAACCTAGAAAAACAAAAAAGTTGGGACAAAAAGTTTGTCCAGGATTCAACCCCCATCTTCTCATGGCTCACTACCCTCACTTACAACTCTTGCCTGTCAACCCCTGGTCTTTTTTCCTGTGTGGCAAAAAATCTTATCTTTGCCTGCTGGCAGGTGAGTTAAGAACATACACTCTGGTGTTTTAATCTCCAAACATTAACATTTTGTCTAACAACCAAACCATTCAGGTTCCTTTAGTAATCCCTATTTCCTCCTCCTCCACGTATACCCAACAGCCTGTACACTTAATTCCCCTGTTAGCAGAACTAAACATCTCTGCTGCACTCAGCACCGGGATAGCAGGTTGCCCCTTTCTTAGGGTCCCTAATCTTCCTCCTCCTAATACTAATAATTAGCCCATGTATACTCATCTTCATATCCTGCTTTATCTCCTGAAGGCTGAACTCCCTTGTCCAGGCAACCACTCAGAAACATATTGATACCATCCTTCTCCTCCACCAAGTCCAGTATCAGTGCCTCCAGGAAAACAACTCTGAAGTCGGACACCCACTGCTTAAAAACCCAAACCCTGATTACAGGGCCCTTATTCAGCAGGAAGCAACCAGATAATCAACAACACCCCTCTTCCTTTTATATTAAAATAGAAGGCAAGAATATTAGTCCAAACTGCACCATTTTGTAAGTCCCCCGCCATTTTGCAGACCTTGGTCAAAGTGAAACATCCCACCGGGTATTTGGGCCATGAGAAACAGCCTGCCTCTTATCATATTTTGCTGGGAAAAAGTGCAAGGAACACCACATTCCACCAGAACAAGGGCCAGAACAGCCTCATCATGGGAACACATTATCAACATTTTCCCAGGCAGCAGCCCATGCCCCCCTAGACCCTGCCCATCCGGGCCTATAAATTGTCCAAGCCTGTAAGCAGTGGTGGCACTGGCATTAAGCTGGTCTCCCACTTCTGTAGGCCTTACGCTGGACATAAAGCCTGCATTTGCTGTTAAGCTACCGTGTGTGTGTGTGTGTGTGTGTGTGTGTGTGTGTGTGTGTGTGTGTGTGTGTCTTTAACCTTGCCTTCTCTTCAAACCCTAACATGGTCCACCTGATCCAGAGCTGAGTTCAAGTCCTGAATATCCTTGTTAATTTTCTGTCTCATTGATCTGTCTAATATTGACAACGGGGTGTTAAAGTCTCCCACTATTATTGTGTGGGAGTCTGAGTCTCTTTGTAGGTCTCTAAGAACTTGTTTTATGAATCTGGGTGCTCCTGTATTGGGTGCTTATATATTTAGGATTGTCAGCTCTTCTTGCTGAATTGATTCCTTTACCATTATGTAATGCCCTTCTTTGTCTTTTTTGATCTTTGTTGGTTTAAAGTCCGTTTTGTCAGAAACTAGGATTGCAACCCCTGCTTTTTTCTGCTTTCCATTTGTTTGGTTAATTTTTCTTCATCCCTTTATTTTGAGCCTATGTGTCTTTGAATGTGAGATGGGTCTCTTGAATATAGCACACCGATGGGTCTTGACTTTTTATCCAGTTTGCCAGTCTGAGCCTTTTAATTGGGGCATTCAGTCCATTTATATTTAAGGTTATTATTATGTGTAAATTTGATCCTGTCATCATGATGCTAGCTGGTTATTTTGCAAACTAGTTGATACAGTCTATTCATAGTGTCATTGGTCTTTGTACTTCAATGAGTTTTTGCAGTGGCTGGTACCAGTTTTTCCTTTCCATGAAAATATGGAATGCTTCACAAATTTGCATGTCATCCCTGCACAATGGACATGCTAATCTTCTCTGTATCTTTCCAATTTTAGTTTATGTGCTGCCAAAGTGACCACTTAAAGTGATTATTGATATGATTGGGCTAATATCTACAATGTTTGCTACTGTTTTCTATTTGTTGCCCTTGTTTTTTGCTTCTATTTTTATCTTCCATGTTCTTTTGCATCTTGTGGTTTTAATTGAGAATTTTACATGATTCCATTTTCTCTGACATAAAACATATCAGTTATAATTATTTTTTCTCCTTTTTTATTTATTCAGTTGAGTTTGCAATATAGATTTAAAACTAATCCAAGTTCATTTTCTTTTCTTTTTTAAAATAGAGACAGGGTCCCTCTATGTTGTCCAGGCTGTGTCTCCAAATCCTGGGCTAAAGGGATCCTCTTGCCTTAGCCTCCCAAAGTGCTAGAATTACAGGCATGAGCCAGCACGCCTGGCCCAAGTTCACTGTCAAGTAACACTGTACCACTTCATGGATAGTGTGAGTTCCTTATAATAATAAAAGAATCTTAGTATCTCCCTCCCTTCCCTTCTATAATTGCTGTCATTCATTTCACTTATATATAAACATATATAGTTAAACATATATATGAACATATTGATATTATTTTTAGCAAACTTATCTGTTGGATTAATTAAGTGTAAGAAAATAAAAGTTTTAATTTTACCTTCACTTATTGATTTTCCTATTGTCTTCCTTTTGTTATGTGAATCCAAGTGCCTAACCTATAATTTTCATTTTTCTGAAGAACTTCTTTTAACAGTTATTTTCCCCCCAAGAGGTTTAAAGTTTTTATTTTTACAAATCACAGCTGTTGGAGAGCAAAGCCTTCACCTATAGAGACCATGCTCCAACTAAGGCCTAGGGCATTGCTCTAGGAGAAGAGTTGTTCCCAGGAAAAGGGACAACAACAGGCAGGAATGTGCAAATTCCAGAGTCCGGGGTGGAGAGGGGTCAGGGCTCAAGGACCTCAGCTAGATCAGCCCTGGCAGCCACAGTACATGCACTCAATGATGCAGCCCACTTCTATCTTTGTTTTAGGAACGGAGCAATTGCAGTTTGTCCCAAAATTGGTGTTCCGTGTCTGAAGGCACAGCAACCAGCACAAGTTCTCATAGCCTTGCTTTTTCCATATAGTGATTAAGTTTTTTCCTGCATAGCCTTCTTTAATACAATATTCATAGAGTGCTCTGGTTATGACTTTCCACTTATAAACAAAGTCAACGATATGGTGGATTTTCTGGTGGTAGATCCTGAAGATGGGCAACAGAGATTCCACTTTCCACTTTCCTTGAGCATCCTCGATGTTCCAGGCACTATGATACCTCCAGGAATATAGCAGTCAATACAACACTATTTCTGTCTTCAAGAAACTTGCAGTTTATTTAAGTTCACAGTCATAAACACAAATAATTATGATATAAGGAATTTTGAAATAGGTGCTATAAAAGAAGCCCAAGCAGTCTGCTAGGGGAGCAGAAAGAGAGGAACAAATTACTTTCTAGTGAAGCAAATGGGATTGACTTTAGTAAAAAGCTGATATTTTAGTTGGGTTCTAAAGGGTAAGGATTTTAGTGACTGAGAGAACAAATGCAAAGACATTACAGGCTTAAGAATTGCAGGAGACGAAGGTCAGAAGATGTGAAATGGACTGATCTAGCTCCAAATAGAAATTACAGGAATTTAGGATAAGTGGAGGATCTTGTGGATGATGACTCGGGCAAGGCCAGATCATGGAACACTTGAAAAGCATGTTAAATGTTTGGACTTAAATCTATAGGCAGATTGGTTTTTTGTTTGTTTGTTTTGTTTGTGAAACAGGGTCTCACTATGTCACCCAGGCTGGAGTGCAGCGGAATGATCATAGCTCACTGCAGCCTTGATCTCCCAGGCTCAAGCAATCCTCCCACCTCAGTGCCTGCTGAGTAGCTAGAACTACAGGCATTAGCCACCACACCTGGCTAATTTTTTGTTTTTTATCTATTGTAGAGACAGGAACTCACTATGTTTTCTAGGCTGGGCTCTAGCAATCCGCCCGCCTCAGCCTCCCAAAGTGCTGTGATTACAGGCATGAGCCAATGCTCCTGGCCTATATGCAGAGTTTTGGAAGAAAAAAAAAAAAGAATGATGTGACTCAAACTCTGTTTAAAAAGAATAATTTTCTTTTTGAGACAGGGTCTCACTCTGTTGCCAAGGCTGGGGTGCGGTGACACAATCTTGGCTCACTGCAATCTCTGGCTCTTGGGTTCAAGTGATTCTCATGCCTCAGCCTCCTGAGTAGCTGGGACTACAGTCTCCACCACCGTGCCTGGCTAATTTTTGCATTTTTTGGTAGAGACCAGGTTTCACCATGTTGGCCAGGCTGGTCTCAAACTCCAGACCTCAAGTGTTCCTCTCGTCTTGGCCTCCCAAAGTGCTGGGATTACAGGCAAGACCCACCATGCCCAGCCAAAAAAGAATAATTCTGACAGCAATATGTAGCTTGTAGCACAGGATAACAAGACTAGAAGCAGGAAGAAGCTATTACAAAAGTCCAGATGAGAGATAATGATTATCTGGCCTAGGACAATAGCAGTGGAGATGGAAGAAAAGAACTAGATCATAAAGATACTGTGGAAGCAGAAAGAATGCAATGGGAAAGTTAGTGTTGCTGGTAAGGGAAAAGAAGAAAACAAGGAATTTCATTTGAGTGACTGGTTGAACCACCATTAGTAAAAGTAGGGAATAAAGAAGAGAAACAAGTTTGGGAGGTGGAAAGATATGAACAGACACTTCTCCAAAGAAGACATTTGTGCAGCCAACAAACATGACAAAAAGCTCATCATCACTGGTCATTAGAGAAATGCAAATGAAAACAACAGATGCTGGGGAGGATGTGGAGAAATAGGAATGCTTTTACACTGTTGGTGACGGGTTGAAGAGTGCAGCAAACCACTATGGCACGCGTATACCTATGTAACAAACCTGCACATTCTGCCCATGTATCTCAGAACTTAAAGTATAATAATAAAAAAAATTTTTTTTAAAGAATTGCGGACCCCAAGAGCCCACTTGGTGCTCTACACCCCAGTGGCTGAGCTGGTACCTGCAGTGCAAGACAAAGTCCCCTTTATTTTCCCTGTGTTTTTCTCAACCAGAAGGAGTCTTTCCCTGTAGTTACCACAGCTGGGAATGTGCTGAGTCTCCCCTGCAGCAAGCAAGTCTCAGAGTCTCACCGAAGGCCCACAGTGTACTATCTGAGTATTGCTGCTGATTATTCAGTGACCAAGGGCTCTTTAGTCAACAGGTGATGAGTCCTGCCAGGACTGGGTCTTTCCCTTCAAAGCATCATGTTCCCTTCTGTCCCAGGACATATCTGGATATGTCCAGGGCTAGGGCTTCGAATGGGGGCCTCATGACTCTGACTGATGGCTTATCCTACTTGGATATCTAAGATGCAAGACAAAGTCATCTTTACTCTTCCTTCTCTCCTCAAGTGGAAGGAAGGGGTCTCTTTTGGAGCCACAAGCTGTGCAGCCTGGGGTTTGCAGACAGCTGGTGCAAGCACTTTCTTAGCCTCCCTGGCTTGTGTATCAGTATGTTGCATGCCCCCCGCCCCGTGTCCTCTGGCTATAAGCCTAGCTCAGCACTAGGACTTGCCTAGGAGTTGCAGTCCTTGTGGCATAGACTGCCTTTCAAGTTTATTTAGAGCCCCAGAGCACTTTAGCCCATGGTGATGAGGTTTGCTGTAAATCAAGCTCTGATCATTGGGATGTGTGAATCCCCTCAAGGCAGGGCTGGTCTATATGCTTCTTCTGTGGATAGGCATCGGCTGAGTTTAGCCCTGTTTTGCTTTCTGCTGTGATAGGGCAGCACTAGGTTCAATACAATCTCATAGTCATTGCACTCTCCTTCTCCCAAGTGCAGAGATTCTCTCTTCGTGCCACAGAGCTGCTGCTGGGGGATGGGGTTGGGGTGGCATTGGTGATTCCAGGCTGTCTTTCCTACACTCTTCAGTTCCTCTTTCAGTGATATAAACTTAAAACCACATACTGGGTGCTCACCTATCTGCATATGTGATAGAACATATGTGCATATGTTCTGCATTTTTATCATTTCTTCAGGTTTATCTTCTAGTTTATCAATTTTTCTCATCAAAACTGCTACCAGTTCTAATAAAATTGTAAAGCTTTTTATTATGAAAAATTTTAAATGTATACAAAGTAAACAAAATAGTAAAATGGATGCCCATAAACTTATCACCCAGCTATAACAACTTTGATACTTTTGCCATTCTTGTTTTATCTATACTGGCTCCCTGCCCCACCCTCAATTTGACTATTACTTTCATAGATATTTTAAAGTAAAATGTACCTGCACTGAATTACACTAATCTTAATTGCATACTTTTGGCAAATACCATGCAACTTATACCTCTATCAAGCTATTTGACATTTTCATATCCCCAGAAATCTTCCTTATGCTACTTTCCAGTCTCTCACTGGCAGCTTTAGAACTCCATATAAAATGGTATAATACAGTATGTCTAGCTTCTTTCACTCAACATAACGTCTGGGAGATGCCTCCATATTGTTTAAATATCAGTAATTCAGTCCCTTCTATAGCTGGGTAGTATTTTATTGTGTGAATATACCACAATTTTTTTATGCAGTTTATGCATTCTCCTGTTGATAAACATTTGATGTGTTTCCAATTTGGAGCTATTATGAATGAAGCTGCTGTAAGCAGTCTTCTAAAACTTCTACTGGACATATTTTTTGTTGTCATTTCTTTTTGATAAATACCTAGGAGTGCAATTGCTGGATCAAAGTAGGTTTATGCTTGCCTTTATAAGAAACTGCCAAAATTCACTTCAAAGTTCTTGAACAATCTAACATTCCAAACAGAAATGTGTGAAGGTTTTGGTGGCTCCAACTCCTTTCCAGTACTTGGTATTTTTAGTCTTTTCAATTTTAGCCAGTCTAGTGTATATTAATTCATATCTCATTATGTTTTTCATTTGCTTTTCTCTGAAGACTAATTATTTTGATCACTTTTTCATGTCTTATTGGGCTTCTATAGAGCATCTGTTAAGTTTCTTGTCCATTCATTATTGGAGGACATTTCCCATTTATTATCTAATTTTAGAAGTGTTTATACAGGATACAAGTCTTATGTCAGACATATGTTTTAATTATTGCGGTTTTATTTCTAGAAGTTTTTTGGATTACTTTTGGAAACATCTTGAATATGTCTTATAGTCCCTAGCTCTTTATTCATATTTCAATTGTTTTATTTTTTAAACATTGTAAATATTATCATTTCAAATTCTGTGTTTGATCATTCTAATATCTAAAATCCTCACGAATATGATTCTATTGCCTGTATTTTCTGATAATTTTTATTCATGTTGTCTTGTGTACTTAAATGTTTTGTAACTTTTAACTGTGAATTCATAATTCTTGGAGCTTAATCTGTGTTGATTCTTTAGGTCATAGGATGAAGCAGGTTTCTCCAGAGAAATTTGTGTTTGCCACCACAAACCAAAATTCTTGGTTTCAGGTACTTTAAATGATTAAGTATTGTAAATTTGGAGGTGGTTGCTGGCTTTTGCTTAAGAAGTCTTAAGGAGGATTTTTTTTCTTTTTCACCTTGTGCCAATATTTCAGACAATTTCCCCTGTTCAGTGAGTGGGGAGGGAGGTGGGTGTATTTCTAATTCACCGTTCTTGAAGGTATCTCCAGTGGAATCTCAAATCTACAATGGGTCACTTCACTTTTTCTCTCATCCCCTAACATCCCAACGGATTGCAAAAAACGAAGCCCGATTTACTAGAAACAGCAAATTCTCTCATTGCAAAAGCTAGATCAGTATTTTACTTTCCTCCCTTAGTTTCATTCATCACTTTATTATTATTATTTTCTTTTTTTGAGAAAGAGTCTCACTTTATCACCCAGGCTGGAGTGCAGTGGCACGATCTCGGCTCAATGCAACCTCCACCTCCCAAGTTCGAGTGATTCTCATGCCTCAGCCTCCCGAGTGGCTGGGATTATAAGCACGTGCCACTGTGCCCAGCTAATTTGTGTATTTTTAGTAGAAACAAGGCTTTGCCATGTTGGCCAGGCTGGTCTTGAACTCCTGGCCTCAAGTGATCCACCTGCCTTGGCCTTCCAAAGTGCTGGGATTACAGGAGTAAGCCACCAACTCGGCCTCTTTCTATTATTATTTCTTAATATATTTTGAACTCACTGATGCATCTATCCATTATTATTAGTTTTCAACAAGAAAGTTTGTCAAGATATCTAATCAGTCCTAGACCACTGTATTGCTAGAAACAGGGATATAACAGTTGAGGTTTTGATCAATAATTCGTCTCAGACTTCTCATTTGTAATACTCAGATAATTAAATTTACTCATTATCAAAACATGTAGTAAAAACTCATTTACCTGGGTGTGGTAGCATGTGCCTATAGTCCCAGGTACTCAGGAGGCTGAGGCAGGAGGATCACTTGAGCCCAGGAGTTCAAAGCTGCAGTGAGCTATGATTGCACCACTGTACTCCAGCCCAGGCAACAGAGTGAGACTCTGTCTCTTTAAAAAAAGTTTTTAATAACAAAATTTCAAAAACTCATGTTCGTGGATTGGAAGTATTAACACTGTTAAGCTGGTAATATTCTACAGATTGATCTACAGACCTAATACAGTGCTTATCAAAATTCCAACGACATTTTTTTCAGTATGGAAAAGCTAATCCTAAAATATACATGGAATTGCAAGGGACACAGAATAGCCAAAACAATCTTGAAAAAGAACAAAGTTGGAGGACTCACATCCTAATTTTATTTTATTTTTTAAGTTTTTTCCATCACTCCAAGGTTAATTTTAAAACTTGATAGAGATAGCCAACTAGACTCAGCCGGGAGGAACATCTAGCACCAAGGGACTAGGACATTGGGAAGACTCGTGCACTCCTAGCAGATCTTCAGAGGAATGCACTGAAAGCGGGTGGAGGGAAGACACAGATGCTGGGCTGAAAGGGGAGGAAGCTGGGAACCCTGAACGGGGTTACTGCACACCAGGACTCATTCCTGGTCCCCAGTGACTCCTGGGGAAGGGGTGAATTGAGCAGGCAAGGAGCAACTTTTTCTCGCCATAGATCTCTGGATTACTGGCAGCAAGAGTCCCCACGACCTTCATCGACACTTGAGCTGGCAGTGAGAACTGCTTAGAAAAGTGGCAGGGGCAGAACTCTGGCTGGTGCAGAGCTCTGAGGGTTTGGTGAGAGGGCAACTATGAGGAGCACAGCCACGGATGCCCATCCCCCAAACCTTACATTGCTCCCCTAGGAGACTTTAGCCCTATGGGAACTGCTGGACCTGAACAGTGCAGGGCAGTCTTGCCCATGAGATGGTGCCAGTTCAACCTGAGCACCCCTTGGTCTGCTGGCCTCTTCTGGGGCCCGAGCCTGGCCACACCTGCTTGCAATGGATCCTTGGATGCTCAGGTGGGGTGACTCTTAGAGGTCCACATCATAGTTCCTGCACTGGCAAACTGTGCATGACTGGCAAAGAGCTCCAGCAGAGTGGCCCCCATGGGCACATACCAGCCCACCCATGCCATCACCCCACCACACCCTCCCCCATGCCACTTTACCTACACACACTTGCCCACGGCCACCTCCTACACTGCTTAGCTGGTGTCTGTGTGTAGGGGGGTGAAACTTGCCCCCTCCTTCACCACCAGCATGCATGTGCACATGCACCCTGCCATGCCTCTGCTGCCAGTGTGAGTGCACCGTGCCCCCCGCCATGCTGCCATTGCCATCAGAGTGTCCAAGGGCATGGAAACTGCCAGCCACACACCCACCAGCTCCCCACCCCCATACTGACACTGCTGCTTGCACAAAACTAGGCACACAGGCCAATGTTCCCACCCATGCACTGTGTGGCTACTGCTGCCTGCATGAACGTGCACAAAGAGGACTCAGGTCAAGTACCTGCCAGCACCTTGGCCCTACACAAACACTTTTGTTGGTGAGAAACTATGCATGGAGACCATCAGATCCACCCCTACTCTGAGCAGGCACTGTCACCTGTGTAAACACATGCTCAGAGGGCACTCATAGTCCCATGCCTACCAGCATGTCAACCCCAAACTAACACCACCACCAGTGCAAATGTGCATAGAGACTCCAGTGGGACATCCTGCCCCCCTACAAAATACTTCAACCACCACCCCTGAAAACACCTTCATGGGGGATGGCACCCCTGAACCCACCAGGACTCTTGACACAGCTGAGGAGCATGCACCCTGCTGTGCTGCCTCTGTTGTTGGCATGTGCAAATGAGGACAGATCCAGGTATCACCACCCTACAAAGCACTTTGGCTGACATCACCCATCAGAGTGTTGTCACCAGCATTCTGGGAACACTTTGGCCTCTCTAGTGCAGCAGGTTCCAAACTTCAAGGGGCCAGAGAAAAAAGCCAGGGGCATGATACCCACTCCCAAGAGTTAGAGCATTCAATTCAGGAATCCTGAGCTGAGCCTTTGGCCCTGAAAATCTTTCAGAAATGAAGCCAGCTGACAGAACCCATCTTATACCACAACCAAACTCCCAAGGACATCAAATAGGATAAAAGAGAAAAAACTCAACCACAGCACAGCAACTTCTAAGATTAAAGGAACATTAGCCCACAAAGGTGAGAAAGAACCAGCACAAGAACTCTGGCAACTCAGAAAGCCAGAGTGTCTTCTTACCTCCAAATGACCATACTACTTCCCCAGAAATAGTTCTTAACCAGGTGGAGATGGCTGAAATTACAGAAATAAAATTCAGAATATGGATAGTAACAAAGATCATTGACATACAGGAGAGAAAGTCAAAACCTAATCCAAGGAATCTAGGGATTATAATAAAATGATACAGAAGCTGATAGATGACATGGCAATTATAAGAAAGAACCTAACAGATATGATAGAGTTGAAAAACACACTACAAGAATTTCATGATGCAATTGCAATTATTAACAGAATAATTGACCAAGCTGAGAAAAGAATCTGAGGGTTTGGAGACTGGCTCTCTGAAGTAACTGAGTCACAGAAAAATAAAGAAAAAAACAACAACAAAGAATGAACAAAACCTCCAAGAATAATAAAATAATGTAAAGAGACCCAATCTATGACTCACTGGCATACCTGAGAGGGAGAGAAACCAAGGAACTTGGAAAACATATTTTAGGATATCATCCATGAACCTCACTAGAGAGGCCAAAATCTAAATTCAGGAAATGCAGAGAAGCCCTGCAAAATACTACACAAGAAGACCATCCTCAAGACACATAGTCATCAGATTCTCAAAGGCTAAAATGAAAGAAAAAATTTTAAAGATAGCTAGAGAAAAGGGACAGGTAACCTACAAAGGGAAGCCCATCAGGCTAACAGCAGACCTGTCAGCAGAAACCCTACAGAGCCAGAAGGGATTGGTGGTCTATATTCAGCATTCTTAAAGAAAAGAATTTTTGACAAAGATTTCATATCTGGCCAAACTAAGCTTCATAAGTGAAAGAAAAATAAGACCCTTTTCAGACAAGCAAATACTGAGGGAATTTATTACTACCAGTCCTGCCTTAAAAGAGGTCATGAAGGAGTGCTAAATATGGAAACAAAAGGCCATTACCAACAACTACAAAAACATACTTAAGTACATAGACCAGGAAAAATATAAAGCAACCACACAAACAAGTCTGCATAATAGCAAGCTAACAATATGATGACAGAATCAAATTCACACATATCAATATTAGTACTAACCTTGAATGTAAACGGGCTTAATGCACCAAATAAAAGGCGCAGAGTGGCAAGTTGGATAATGAAGCAAAACACAGTGGTATGCTATATTCAAGAGACCCATCCCCCATGCAATGATGCCCATAGGCTCAAAGTAATGGAATGGAGAAAAATCTGCCAAGACAACAGAAGAAAGCAGGGGTTGCTATTTTAATTTCAGAGAAAACAGATTTTAAACTAATGAAGATCAAAAAAGACAAGGAAGGGTATTACAGAATGGTGAAGAGTTCAATTCAATGAGAAGAGTTAACTATCCTAAATATATACACAGCCAACAAGGGAGTACCCAGATTCATAAAGCAAGTTCTTAGAGACCTACAAAGAGATTTAGATAACCACACAATAATAGTGGGAGACTTTAACACCCCACTGACAGTGTGAGACATATTATCAAGGCAGAAAACTAGCAAAGACATTCAGGACCTTAACTCAACGCTTGGACAAATAGACCTAACAGACATGTACAAAACTCTCCACCCAAAAACAACGGAATATACATTCTTCTCATCTGCACATGCTACATACTCTAAAATAGACAATACAATTAGGAATAAAACAATCCTCAGCAAATTAAAAAAAAAACTGAAATCATATCAACCACACTCTTGGACCACAGTGCAATAAAAATAGAAATCAATGCTAAGAAAATCAGTCAACACCAGACAATTACATAGAAATTAAACAACCTGCTCCTGAATGACTACTGGGTAAATAATGAAATTAAGGCAGAAATCAAGAAGTTCTTTGAAACTGATGAGAAAAATACAACATACCAGAATCTCTCGGTTACAAAGAAAGCAGTGTTAAGAAGGAAGGTTATAGGCGGTTCCAAGATGGCTGAATAGGAACAACTTCAGTCTACAGCTCCTAGCATGAGCAACGCAGAAGACAGGTGATTTCTGCATTACCAACGGAGGTACCAGGTTCATCTCACTGGGGCATGTCAGACAGTGGGTGTAGCCCAACAAGCGAGAGCCAAAGCAGGGCGAGGCATTGCCTCACCCAGGAAGTGCAAGGGGTCAGGGAATTCCCTTTCCTAGCCAAGAGAAGCCGGGACAGACAGCACCTGGAAAATAAGGTCACTCCCACCCTAATTCTACGCTCTTCCAAGGGTCTTAGCAAACGGCACACCAGGAGATTATATCCCGTGCCTGGCTTGGAGGGTCTCACGCCCATGGAGCCTTGCTCATTGCTAGCACAGCAGTCTGAGATCCAACTGCAAGGCGGCAGCGAGGCTGCAGTAGGAGCAGCCACCATTGCTGAGGCTTGAGTAGGTAAACAAAGCGGCCAGGAAGCTCGAACTGGGTGGAGCCCACCACAGCTCAAGGAGGCCTGCCTGCCTCTGTAGACTTCACCTCTGGGGGCAGGGCATAGCTGAATAAAAGGCAGCAGAAACCTCTGCAGATTTAAATGTCCCTGTCTGACAGCTTTGAAGAGAGTAGTGGTTCTCCCAGCACGAGTCTGAGATCTGAGAATGGACAGACTGCCTGCTCAAGTGGGTCTCTGACCCCCAAGTAGCCTAACTGGGAGGCACCCCCTAATAGGGGCAGACTGACACCTCACACGGCCGGGTACCCCTCTGAGACGAAGCTTCCAGAGGAATGATCAGGCAGCAACATTTGCTGTTCAGCAATATTCGCTGTTCTGCAGCCTCCACTGCTGATACCCAGGCAAACAGGGTCTGGAGTGGACCTCCAGCAAACTCCAACAAACCTGCAGCCGAGGGTCCTGACTGTTAGAAGGAAAACTAACAAACAGAAAGGACATCCACACCAAAACCCCATCTGTACGTCACCATCATCAAATACCAAAGGTAGATAAAACCACAAAGATGGGTAAAAAACAGAGCAGAAAACCTGAAAATTCTAAAAATCAGAGCACCTCTCCCCCTCCAAAGGAACAAAGCTCCTCGCCAGCAACGGAGCAAAGCTGGATGGAGAATGACTTTGACAAGTTGAGAGAAGAAGGCATCAGACAATCGAACTTCTCCAAGCTAAAGGAGGAAGTTCAAACCCATCACAAAGAAGGTAAAAACCTTGAAAAAAGATTAGACAAATGGCTAACTAGAATAACCAGTGTAGAGAAGTCCTTAAATGACCCGATGGAGCTGAAAACCATGGCACGAGAACTATGTGACGAACGCACAAGCTTCAGTAACCAATTCGATCAACTGGAAGAAAGGGTCTCAGTGATTGAAGATCAAATGAATGAAATGAAGCGAGAAGAGAAGATTAGAGAAGAAAGAGTAAAAAGAAATGAAAAAACCCTCCAAGAAATATGGGACTATGTGAAAAGACCAAATCTACGTCTGATTGGTGTACCTGAAAGTGACGGGGAGAATGGAGCCAAGTTGGAAAACACTCTGCAGGATATTCTCCAGGAGAACATCCCCAACCTAGCAAGGCAGGCCAACATTCAAATTCAGGAAATACAGAAAAGGCCACAAAGATACTCCTTGAGAAGAGCAACTCCAAGACACATAATTGTCGGATTCACCAAAGTTGAAATGAAGGAAAAAATGTTAAGGGCAGCCAGAGAGAAAGGTCAGGTTACCCACAAAGGGAAGCCCATCAGACTAACAGCGAACTCCCGGCAGAAATTCTACAAGCCAGAAGAGAGGGGGCCAATATTCAACATTCTTAAGGAAAAGAATTTTCAACCCAGAATTTCATATCAGCCAAACTAAGCTTCATAAGTGAAGGAGAAATAAAATCCTTTACAGACAAGCAAATGCTGAGAGATTTTGTCACCACCAGGCCTGCCCTAAAAGAGCTCCTGAAGGAAGCACTAAATATGGAAAGGAACAACTGGTACCAGCCACTGCAAAAACATGCCAAAATGTAAAGACCATCAATGCTAGGAAGAAACTACATCAACTAATGAGCAAAATAACTAGCTAACATGACAATGACAGGATCAAATTCACACATAACAATATTAACTTTAAATGTAAATGGGCTAAACGCTCCAATTAAAAGACACAGACTGGCAAATTGGATAAAGAGTCAAGACCCAACAGAGTGCTATATGCAGGAGACGCATCTCACGTGCAGAGGCACATATAGGCCCAAAATAAAGGGATGGAGGAGGATCTACCAAGAAAATGGAAAACAAAAAAAGGCAGGGGTCACAATTCTAGTCTCTGATAAAACAGACTTTAAACCAACAAAGATCAAAAGAGATGAAGAAGGCCATGACATAATGGTAAAAGGATCAATTCAACAATAAGAGCTAACTATCCTAAATATATATGCACCCAATACAGAAGCACCCAGATTCACAAAGCAAGTCCTTAGAGACATACAAAGAGACTTAGACTCCCACACAATAATAACAGGAGACTTTAACACCCCACTGTCAACATTAGACAGATCAATGAGACAGAAAGTTAACAAGGATATCCAGGAATTGAACTCAGCTCTGCACCAAGCGGACTTAATACACATCCACAGAACTCTCCACCCCAAATCAACAGAATATACATTCTTCTCAGCACCACGTCGCACTTATTCCAAAATTGACCACATAGTTGGAAGTAAAGCACACCTCAGCAAATGTAAAAGAACAGAAATTATAACAAACTGTATCTCAGACCACAGTGCAATCAAACTGGAACTCAGGATTAAGAAACTCACTCAAAACTGCTCAACTACATGGAAACAGAACAACCTGCTCCTGAGTGACTACTGGGTACATAACAAAACAAAGGCAGAAATAAAGATATTCTTTGAAACCAATGAGAACAAAGACGCAACATACCAAAATCTCTGGGACACATTTAAAGCAATGTGTAGAGGGAAATTTATAGCACTAAATGCCCACAAAAGAAAGCAGGAAAGATCTAAAATTGACACTCTAACATCACAATTAAAAGAACTAGAGAAGCAAGAGCAAACACATTCAAAAGCTAGCAGAAGGCAAGAAATAACTAAAATCAGAGCAGAACTGAAGGAAATAGAGACACAAAAAACCCTTCAAAAAATCAATGAATCCAGGAGCTGGCTTTTTGAAAAGATCAACAAAATTGATAGACCACTAGCAAGACTAATAAAGAAGAAAAGAGAGAAGAATCAAATAGACGCAATGAAAAATGACAAAGGGGATATCACCACTGATCCCACAGAAATACAAACTGACATCAGAGAATACTATAAACACCTCTACGCAAATAAACTAGAAAATCTAGAAGAAATGGATAAATTCCTCAACACATACACCCTCCCAAGACTAAACCAGGAAGAAGTTGAATCCCTGAATAGACCAATAATAGGCTCTGAAATTCAGGCAATAATTAATAGCCTACCAACCAAAAAAAGTCCAGGACCAGACGGATTCACATCTGATTTCTACCAGAGGTACAAGGAGGAGCTGGTACCATTCCTTCTGAAACTACTCCAATCAATAGAAAAAGAGGGAATCCTCCCTAACTCATTTTATGAGGCCAACATCATCTTGATACCAAAGCCTGGCAGAGACTCAACAAAAAAAGGGAATTTTAGACCAATACCCCTGATGAACATTGACGCAAAAATCCTCAATGAAATACTGGCAAACCAAATCCAGCAGCACATCAAAAAGCTTATCCACCATGATCAAGTGGGCTTCATCCCTGGGATGCAAGGCTGGTTCAACATACGCAAATCACTAAACATAATCCAGCATATAAACAGAACCAAAGACAAAAACCACATGATTATCTCAATAGATGCAGAAAAGGCCTTTGACAAAATTCAACAACCCTTCATGCTAAAAACTCTCAATAAATTCGGTACTGATAGGATGTATCTCAAAATAATGAGAGCTATTTATGACAAACCCACAGCCAATATCATACTGAATGGGCAAAAACTGGAAGCATTCCCTTTGAAAACTGGCACAAAACAGGGATGCCCTCTCTCACCACTGCTATTCAACATAGTGTTGGAAGTTCTGGCCAGAGCAATCAGGCAGGAGAAAGAAATAAAGGGTATTCAATTAGGAAAACAGGAAGTCAAATTTTCCCTGTTTGCAGATGACATGATTGTATATTTAGAAAACCCCATCATCTCAGCCCAAAATCTCCTTAAACTGATAAGCTACTTTAGCAAAGTCTCAGGATACAAAATCAGTGTGCAAAAATCACAAGCATTCTTATACACCAATAACAGACAAACAGAGAGCCAAATCATGAGTGAACTCCCATTCACAATTGCTTCAAAGAGAATAAAATACCTAGGAATCCAACTTACAAGGGATGTGAAGGACCTCTTCAAGGAGAACTACAAACCACTGCTTAAAGAAATAAAAGAGGACACAAACAAATGGAAGAACATTCCATGCTCATGGATAGGAAGAATCAATATCGTGAAAATGGCCATACTGCCCAAGGTAATTTATAGATTCAATGCCACCCCCATCAAGCTACCAATGACTTTCTTCACAGAATGGGGAAAACTACTTTAAAGTTCATATGGAACCAAAAAAGAACCCGCATCACCAAGTCAATCCTAAGCCAAAAGAACAAAGCTGGAGGCATCACGCTACCAGACTTCAAACTCTACAAGGCTACAGTAACCAAAACAGCATGGTACTGGTACCAAAACAGAGATATAGACCAATGGAACAGAACAGAGCCCTCAGAAATAATACCACACATCTACAACCATCTGATCTTTGACAAACCTGACAGAAACAAGCAATGGGGAAAGGATTCCCTGTTTAATAAATGGTGCTGGGAAAACTGGCTAGCCAGATGTAGAAAGCTGAAACTGGATCCCTTCCTTACACCTTATACAAAAATTAATTCAAGATGGATTAAAGACTTACATGTTAGACCTAAAACCATAAAAACCCTAGTAGAAAACCTAGGCAATACCATTCAGGACATAGGCATGGGCAAGGACTTCATGTCTAAAACACTAAAAGCAATGGCAACAAAAGACAAAATTGACAAATGGGATCTAATTAAACCGAAGAGCTTCTTCACAGCAAAAGAAACATCAGAGTGAACAGGCAACCTACAGAATGGGAGAAAATTTTTGCAATCTACTCATCTGACAAAGGGCTAATATCCAGAATCTACAAAGAACTCAAACAAATTTACAAGAAAAAAACAAACAACCCCACCAAAAAGTAGGTGAAGGATATGGACAGATATTTCTCAAAAGAAGACATTTATGCAGCCAACAGACACATGAAAAAATGCTCATCATCACTGGCCATCAGAGAAATGCCAATCAAAACCACAATGAGATACCATCTCACACCAGTTAGAATGGCAATCATTAAAAAGTCAGGAAACAAAAGGTGCTAGAGAGGATGTGGAGAAATAGGAGCACTTTTATACTGTTGGTGGGACTGTAAACTAGTTCAACCATTGTGGAAGTCGGTGTGGCAATTCCTCAAGGATCTAGAGCTAGAAATACCATTTGACCCAGCCATCCCATTACTGGGTATATACCCAAAGGATTGTAAATCCTGCTGCTATAAAGACACATGCACATGTATGTTTACTGTGGCACTATTCACAATAGCGAAGACTTGGAACCAACCCAAATGTCCATCAATGATAGACTGGATTAAGAAAATGTGGCACATGTACACCATGGAATACTATGCAGCCATAAAAAAGGATGAGTTCATTTCCTTTGTAGGGACATGGATGAAGCTGGAAACCATCATTGTGAGCAAACTATCACAAGGACAGAAAACCAAACACCACATGTTCTCACTCATAGGTGGGAATTAAACAGTGAGAACACTTGGACACAGGAAGGGGAACATCACACATCAGGGCTTGTCGTGGGGTGGAGGGAGGGGGGATGGATAGCATTAGGAGATATACCTAATGTAAATGACGAGTTAATGGGTGCAGCACGCCAACATGGCAAATGTATACATATGTAACAAACGTGCACGTTGTGCACATGTACCCTAGAACTTAAAGTATAATAATAATAAAAAAAAAATAAAAGAAAGTAAAATAAAAAAGAAGGAAGGTTATAGCACTAAATGCCCACATCAAAAAGTTAGAAAGATCTCAAATTAACAACCTAACATCACAAATAGAGGCCCTAGATAAACAAGAGCAAACCAATATCAAAGCTAGCAGAAAACAAGAAATAACCAAAATCATACCTAAACTGAAGGAAATTGAGGTGTTTCAAACCATACAAAATATCAATGAATCCAGGAGCTGGTTATTTGAAAGAATCAATACAATAGATAGACTGCTAGCCAGACTAATAATAAAAGAGAGATGATCCAAATAAACATAATCAGAAATGAAAAAGAGAACATTATCTGACCCCACAAATATGCAAAAAAACACAGAGAGACTGTTATGAACACCTCTATGCACAAAAGTAGAAAACCTAAAAGAAATAGATACATTCCTATGCACATAAGCCTCCCAAGATATAACCAGGAAGTAATTAAAACCCCGAACCGACCAATAATGAGTCTTGATATTGAGTCAATAATAAAAACCCTATAAACCAGAAACAGCCTAAGACTAGCAGAATTCACAGCTGAATTCTAACAGATATTTAAAGAAGAGCTGGTACCATTCCAACTAAAACTATTTCAAAGAATTGAGGAAGAAGGACTCCTCCCTAACTCATCCTATGAAGCCAGTATTATCCTCATACCAATACTTGGCAGAGACACACCAAATAAAAGAAAACTTCAGACCAATATTCCTGATGAACATAAATGAAAAAATCCTCAAAGAATGACTAGCAAACTGAATCTAGCAGCACATCAAAATGCTAATCCACCATGATCAAGTAGGCTTTATCCCCAGGATGCAGGGTTGGTTCAAAATATGCAAATCCATAAATGGGATTCATCATATAAACAGAACTAAAAACAAACAAACAAAACATGATCATCTCAATAGATGCAGAAAAGGCTTTTTGATAAAATTCAAAGTCCCTTCACGTTACAAACCCTCAACAAACTAGGCATTGAAGGAATATACTTCAAAATATTAAGAGCCATCTATGACTAACCCACAGGCAGCATCATACTGAATGAGCAAATGCTGGAAGAATTCCCTTTGAAAACCAGAACAAGACAAGAATGCCCTCTCTCACCACTCCTATTCAACATAGTACTGGAAGTCCTAACCAGAGCAATGAGGCAAGAGAAAAAAATAAAAAGCATTCAAGTAGGAAGAGAGGAATTCAAACTATCCCTGTTTGCAGATGATATGTTACTATATCTAGAAAACCCCATAATCCCTCCCCAAAAGCTCTTTGATCTGATATACAACTTCAGCAAAGTTTCATGATACAAAGTAAATGTACAAAAATCAGTAGCATTCCTATACACCAACAACATCCAAGCTGAGAGCCAAATCAAGAATGCAATTCTATTCACAATAGCCACAAAAAGTATAAAATACCTCAGAATACAGCTAAACAAGGAGGTGAAAGACCTGTACAACAATAATTACAAACCACTGCTCAAGGAAAGAAGAGAGGATACAAACAAATGGAAAAACATTCCATGCTCACGGATAGGAAGAATCAATACTGACAAAATGGCCATACTACCCAAAGCAATTTACAGATTCAAAGCTATTACTATCAAACTACCAATAACATGCATTACAGAATTAGAAAAAACTATTTTAAAATTAATATGGAAGCAAAAAAGAGCCTTAATAGTCAATCCTAAACAAAAAGAACAAAGCTGGAAGAACCACATTACCCAATTTCAAACTATACTACAAGGTATGGTAACCAAAACAACATGGCACTGGTAGTAAAACAGACACGTACACCAATGAAGCAGAATAGAAAGCCCAGAAATAATGCTGCACACCTACATCAATCTGATTTTTGACAAAATCAGCAAAAACAAGCAATAGGGAAAGGACTCCCTATTCAATACATGGTGCTAAGATAACTGGCTAGCATACGCAGAAGATTGAAACTGAACCCCTTTCTTAAACCATATACAAAAAAAGATGGATTGAAGACATAAATTTAAAACCCAAAACTATAAAAACTCTGGAAGACAATCTAGGCAATACCATTCAGGACATAGGCATGGGCAAAGACTTCATGATGAAGATGCCAAAGGCAATTGTGACAAAAGCAAAAACTGACAAATGGGATTGAAGTAAACTAAAGAGCTTCTGCACACGAAAAGAAACTATCAACAGAGTAAGCAGACAACCTACAGAATGGTAAAAAATATTTGCAAACTGCATCCAACAAAGGTCTAATATCCAGAATCTATAAGAAATGTAAACAAATTAACAAGCAAAAAAAAAAAAAGAGAGAAAAGGGGGAAGATGGAAGACAGGAAGCAGGACTAGCTTGCAGCTCCAGCTCACATGGACAGAGCAGAGTGTGGAGACTCATATCGTGAACTTTTGCTCCAGAAATACTGTAGGAATATGTCAGAAAAGCGGAGAGAATCTACAAACCCTCTGAAAGAAGTACATCGCTCCTGCAGGATCTGGGAGAAAGCCCAAATACTGTGAGAGCCCAAGCTGTGACAGTGGGAAAGAGGGATCGTCCACCCTCAAATACACACCTCCAGTGGGGAACCTGAAGGTCTAGATTATGGGAGAATGACTTGAGCTTACCTGGAGCTGAGTCAATTTAGAGAGCTGAGCAAAACACAGGGGCAGTAGAGGAAGCAGTGGGAAAAGCCCTGTGGGCTATCTAGGTCCCCAGGGAAGCCATTTCTGACTTGTCTCACAGAGGTTCTTGGGGAGGGCTGCCAGAGGAACCGGGAAAAGACCACAGGGAGAAGGAAACCTCCAGCTGAACTTTGTAACAATTCCAACTGAATGCAAAGTCTCCTGGCCAGAACTCGGGGAAGGGCATGAATCTGGTGTGCAGACTCAACAGGTAGGGAGGCATCAAAGCACTGCTTGCTTTCTCAGCTGGGAGGCTGGTAGCCTGGGCAAGTTCTCAGCCCTGCTCACCCACTGCCTGGAAACAAACTTGGTGCTGTTGTGGAGAGCATGATGGGAGTCAGACCGACCTTTTGGGTTGTGTGGGAGCTGGGTGAGGTCTGTAACTGCCAGCTTTCCCCCACTTCCCTGATAACTTGGATGACACAGCAGAGACAGCCATAATCCTCCTGGGAACATAACTCCATTGATTTGGGAACCACACCCCTGTCCCCCACAGCAGCCTCAGCAAGCTGGACCCAAAGAGAGTCGGAGCTCAGACATGCCTAACCCTGCCCCCACCTAATGGTCTTTCCCTACCCATCCTGGTAGCTGAAGACAAAGGGCATATTCTATAGAGAGTTCTAGAGCTCCACCGATCACCTGATCCTCCCTATACTACCATAGCTGATACTCTCTTGAAAGCCTGCCATGTCCTGGCAGGAGGCCAACCAGCATAAAAATGGTGCATTAAACAACCAAAACTAAGGACCCTCACAGAGTCCATTTCACTCCCCTGTCACCTCCACCAGAGCAGGTGCTGGTATCCATGGCTGAGAGACCTGAAGACATTTCACATCACAGGACTCTGTGCAGACAACCCCCAGTACCAACCTGGAGCCTGGGAGCCCTGCTGGGTGGCTAGAGCCAGAAGAGAAATAAAAATCATTACAGTTCGGCTCTCAGGAAGCCACACCCCTAGGAAAATGGGAAGAGTACTTCATCAAGAGAACACCCCATGGGACAAAAGAATCTGCAAAAGCAGCATTGAGACCCAGATCTTCCCTATGACATAGCCTACCCAAATGAGAAGAAACCAGAAAAACAATTCTGGTAACATTAAAAAAAAAAAAAACCTTCTTTAACACCCCCTAAAAATCACACTAGCTCACCAGCAGTGGATCCAAACCAAAAAGAAATCCCGGATTGACCTGAAAAAGAATGTGGAAGGTCGAGTATTAAGTTAATCAAGGAGGCACCAGAGAAAGGTAAAGTCCAATTTAAGGAAATGAAAAAATGATACAAGATATGAGGGGATAAATATTCAGTGAAATAGATAGCGTAAATAAAAAACAATCACAACGTCAAGAAATAAAGGACACACTTAGCAAAATGTACTGGAAAGTCTTAGCAATAGAATCGAACAAGCAAAAGAAAGAACTTCAGAGCTCAAAGACAAGGCCTTTGATTTAACCAAATCCAACAAAGACAAAGAAAAAAGAATTTTAAAAAATGAACAAAGCCTCCAAGAAGGTTGGGATTATGTTAAATGACCAGACCCAAGAATAATTAGTGTTCCTGAGGAAGAAGAGAAATCTAAAAGTCTGAAAAACATATTTGGGGGAATAATTGAGGAAAACTTCCCTGGCCTTGCTAGAGACCTAGACGTTCAAATACAAAAAGCTCAAAGAACACCTGGGAAATTCATCACAAAAAGATCATTGCCTAGGTACATCATCATCAGGTTTTCTAAAGTCAAGACAAAGGAAAGAAACTGAAGAGCTCTGAGGCAAAAGCACCAGGGAAACTATAAAGGAAAATCTATCAGAATAACAGCAGATTTCTCAGCAGAAACCCTACAAGTTAGAAGGGATTGGGGTCCTATTGTTAACTTCCTTAAACAAATTATCAGCTAAGAATTTCGTATGCAGCAAAACTAAGCAACATAAATGAAGGACAGATAGCCTTTTTCAGACAAACAAATACTGACAGAATTTGCCACTACCAAGCCAGCACTAAAAGAAATACTAAAAGGAATCCTAGATCTTGAAACAAAACCTTGAAATACACCAGAAGAGGACCTCCTTAAAGCATAAATCTCACAGGACCTATAAAACAATAACACAATAAAAAAACAAGGTATTCAGGTAACAACTAGCATAATGAATGAAATAGTATCTCAAATCTCAATACTAATATTGAATGTAAATGGCCTAAATGCTCTACTTAAAAGATTACAGAATTGCAGAATGGGTAAGAATTAACCAACCAAGTATCTGCCATCTTCAAGAGACTCACCCAACACATAAGGACTCACACAAACTTAAGATAAAGGGGTGGAAAAAGATATTCCATGCAAATGGACACCAAAAGTGAGCTGGAGTAGCTATCCTTATATCAGACAAAAAGAACTTTGAAGCAACAGCCGTTAAAAAAGACAGGCTGGGCGTGGTGGCTCACACCTGTAATCCCAGCAATTTGGGAGGCCAAGGTGGGTGGATCACTTGAGGTCAGGAGTTTGAGATCAGCCTGGCCAACATGGCAAAACCCTGTCTCTACAAAAAATGCAAAAATTAGCTGGGCGTGGTGGCATGCACCTGTAGTCCCAGCTACTAGGGGGGCCAAGGCAGGAGAATCGCTTGAACCTGGGAGGCGGAGGTTTCGGTGAGCCAAGATCGTACCACTGCGCTCCAGCCTGGGTGACAGATTGAGACTCCATCTCAAAAAAAAAAAAAAAAAGACACAGAGCGACATTATATAATGATAAAAGGCCTTGTCCAACAGGAAACTATCACAATCCTAAGAATACATGCATCTAACAGTGGAGCTCCCAAATTTATAAAACAATTACTACTAGACCTAAGAAATGAGATAGCAGCATAATAATAGTGTGAGACTTCAGTACTCCACTGACAGCACTAGACAGGTCATCAAGACAGAAAGTCAACAAAGAAACAATGAACTTAAACTATACTCTGGAACAAATGGACTTAACAGATATTTACAGAACATTCTATCCAACAACCACAGAATATACATTCTATTCATCAGCACATGGAACTTTCTCCAAGATAGAACACGATAGGTCACAAAACAAGTCTTAATAAATTTAAGAAAATCAAAATTATATCAGGTACTCTCTCAGCCACAGTGGAATAAAATTTGAAATCAACTCAAAAAGGAACCCTCAAAACCATGCAAATATATGGAAATTAAATAGCCTGCTCCTAAATGATCATTGAGTCAACAATGAAATCAAGATGGAAATTAAAATCAAAACCACAGTGCAATAACACTTTACTCCCACAAGAATGGCCATAATTAAAAAATCAAAAAAATAATAGATGTTGGTGTGGATGCAGTGAAAAGGGAACACTTCTACACTGCTGGTGGGAATGTCAACTAATGGAAAACAGTGTGGAGATTCCTTAAAGAACTAAAAGTAGAACTACCATTTGATCCAGCAATCTTACTCCTAGGTATCTACCCAGAGGAAAATAAGTCATTATCTGAAAAAGACATTTGCACATACATGTTTATAGCAGCAAAATTTACAATTGCAAAAATATGGAACCCGCCCAGATGGCCATCAATCAACAAGTGAATAAAGAAACTGTAGTATATATACACTATGGAATACTACTCAGCCATAAAACGGAACGAATTAATGGCATTTGTAGCAACCTGGGTGGGATTGGAGACTATTAGTCTAAGTGAAGTAACTCAGGAATGGAAAACCAAACATCATATGTTGTCACTCATAAGTGGGAGCTGAGCTATAAGGATGCAAAGGCATAAGAATGATACAACAGACTTTGGAGACTCAGGGGAAAAGGGTGGGAAGGGGATGAGGGATAAAAAGCTACAAAATGGGTTCAATGTATACTGCTCGGGTGATGGGTAAACCAAAATATTACAAATCACCACTAAAGAACTTACTCACAGCCAGGCACGGTGGCTCATGCCTGTAATCCCAGCACTTTGGGAGGCCAAGGTGGGCAGATCACCTGAGGTCGGTAGTTCAAGACCAGCCTGACCAACATGGAGAAACCCAGTCTCCACTAAAAATACAAAATTGGCCAGGCATGGTGGCGCATGCCTGTAATCCCAGCTATTCGGGAGGCTGAGGCAGGAGAATCACTTGAACCCGGGAGGCGGAGGTTGCAGTGAGCCGAGATCGTGCCATTGCACTCCAGCCTGGGCAACAAAGAGCGAAACTCCGTCTCAGAAAAAAAAAAAAGGAAAGAAAAAAAAAAGAACTTACTCATGTAACCAAATAGCACCTGTTCCCCTAAAACCTATGGAAATTTTAAAAATGATAAAAAAGGACAAAATTTTTAAATAACCCCGCCCCCCCCCAAAAAAAAGAAAACAGAACATTTAATGATGGTTAATATCAAAATTATTTTGGGTCCAATAAGAGATGAGGTGTTCCATCTTTTTACAACCTTATTTTAAAAGCAAATAAAATATTCAGTTTGTTTGTAAAACAAGTATTTGATACAAGTTTAATGGGGTGAATAAATCTCAAATATGTACAAATAAGTGGGGAAAGTACAGAGATGGACAGGTCAATGTAGGCATCAATTTACTACAGGTACTTCTCATTCTCAAAGTAAATCTGCAATTCATTTTAGAAAAAGTGCGATGGGAAAGGAACAGAACGGAGGTAAATGACAAAATATACTAGTAGCATACCTAATGAATCAAAGATTTGTCTTATTTTCTCATCTGTCCATGATACTTGCTAATTATTTCATTTATTTCAGAGACAAGCTAAAAAACAGGCAGCAATGCCTGTAAGCTGACTGAGCCCACAGCTTTTAATTGAGGGGGACAGTGGGAGGGCAACCTCTCACTGTATTTAATACACAAAACAGAAATTCAAAACACTTATCAATTTGTACTTGTTTGGGCTGGCTAAGGGAAACAAATGCAGATGTGTCACAGTCCAGGATATGTGAATGTTGCCTGCAATTACAAATTAAAAGTAAAGTGAACATTTAAAAAAAAAAAAAAGCAAAAACCAAAAAACCCTGTTAAAATGTGTGAAAAGGACCTGGACAGACACTTTTCAAAAGAAAATATACACGTGGCCAACAAGCATATGAAAAAATGCTCAACATTGCATAGTAATGCTTGGAAACTATTTTTGAAATTATAAGATTAAATGCATATGCAAAGTAAAACATAGCATTTAAAAACTACACAAAAATCAATTCACCATGTCCTTCAATGATTTAATTCAAATATTGCTTGAACCCCCATTATGGGTCTAATATGATAGTTACTTAAAGATGATAAAGAGACATATATGATCCAGGCCCATGAATAATTTAAAGAGCAATTCTGAAGTCATACAATTCATGCTTTACATACAACTTTAGGAGATCCGGTGTGGGGAAAGATTTTTGTAATACATACAACCAACAGGAAACTTATATCAGAATATATAAATGTGCTTGTATATAAAAAAGAACATGAAAATCAGCAGGAGGCTTGATCAAGCATTTCACAAAAGAGGATACCCCAATTACTGATACAAATTTTTTACAGTGCTAAATTTCATAGGGAAAGTGCAAATTACAAAAAGAAAATACAAATTGAAAATGTAGAGATACCACTGCACATTAGCAGAATACCAAAACTGAAAAGGATGTACAATATCAAGTATTGTTGAAGATACATGACTCAGAGATTCTACTCCCAAGTCTATTCACAAAAGAAATGCATGCACATGTACACCCAAGGGACATATATAAGAATATTTATAGCAGCATTATTCATGATGACCCCAAACTGGAAACAACCCAAATGTCCATGCAATGGAATATTCATGCAATGGAATACTACATGGTAATAAATATAAATTATACAGCTATATGTCACAACATGGATCCCAAACAGCAGGTTGAATAAAAACACCAGATGTAGAAAATAACTATATGATTCCATTAAATAAAATTTAAAAGAAGGCAAGTGTAACCAAAGTAAGGATGTCTTTAGTTTTCTTTTGTGGAGAAGGGAAGATTTATTACTGGGGGCTCCTGGGAATTTGTTAATGCTCTGTTTCTTCACCTGGGTGGTAGCTGCTTGGATATGCTCAGATTTGAAAGAATTCATAGAATTGTTCATTTACCTTTTATACACTTTTATTTACATTATTCAAAATAAAAATGTTAAAAAAAAGAATTGGAAAGAAGGCTATTGTGTGAGTAGAGGATCTGAGCAGATGAATTTGAATGGTCTTAAGGATTGGGGGCATCAAGCTATTATATAGTCTCATGAACCCACCTTCGTTATGGAGTTAGCTCCATGGAGGAGGCTGTCATACTTTGTCCGACTTTCTCTTCTCCAGGAAGTGTTACAGACAACATGCTCAACACTATCCCTACTGAGTGGAAACTGACATTTCTATTTTTATCTGTTTTTACAATATCATTCTTCTCAAATGCAATTTCTTTTCAGAATAGGTTGGTAATTGGTAAATAGGGAGGAGACAGGCGAAGTGTTTAAAATATGGAAAGAGGGTTGAAAAACAGGGTTTAAAAATCATGTTGATTTTAATTATCATATACAATGAGTACAAAAGAAGAATAAAATGATAACAAGCCCCTTATGGATAAAATTATTGTAAGACTAAACTAGAATGACCAACCATCCCATTTTGTCTGAGGATATACTGGTATTGACAGTCCTGCATCATATTTAAATCCTAAACTTAAAATATCTTTTGTTGATTATGTGCTAGGTTAATGATTTCCCCCCGATCTTGCTAATAATCTGAATGAGCTAGAGAATAAGTTATGTTTCAGAAACTTTCCATGATATGTGAATTCTTCATCATTTTTATATTAAATTTATTATTTAGTCAGGTGCGGTGGCTCACCCCTGTAATCCTAGCATTTTGGGAGGCCGAGGCAGGAGGATCATTTGCACTCAGGAGTTCAATAGCACCCTGGGCAACATAGTGAGACCTCATCTCTATTTTTTTAAAAAAGAAAAAATTTATTATCTTAAAAAACAGAAAACAATAGTAAAAAATCATTAAACTTTTAAAAATTGACCAATCATCTGTTTCACCCTTCAATTTTTCTCCATATGAATGTGCTTTATCTAATTAATACTTTTTGCTAATGTAGCCTTTCTCTTTGGTATTATACTGCAGGTATTTAAACATGTCATTGACATGCCTATCAATCTTTTCTTGTGTTATTTCATCTGCTGCTTCAAACATTGGAGAATTGTAATCCCTGTGGATTCTTCTTAGTTTCAATTAAATAAAATGTCTCTTCCAGTCCCCAATCTCTTATCCTTTCCTTGACCTTTGCTTTAAACATTGCTTGTTATACATAGACCCCAAAGGCAGATCTTACTTTTAATCCTGAAGCCCTTGTTTATCTTTTACATATAAAAGGATTAGATAAGGGGAAAAGATATTTCAATTTATGAGAGTTTATAAGTAAAGGTTAAACAAACTGGGCTTGTTCAGCTTTGAAACTGGATTAGCTTATTGATGTGAGGGAGAAGAATTGAGGAATTTTAAAGAAAAGACTTCAAGTAGATGAAAGAATACATAGTATTGAGCAACTGTTCTCCACTTCTGTTGAGAATGAAAAGAAATGGACATACTAGGGGGAGAAGGATTTAGTCTTGGAAATATAGAAATGATACCCAGCTATTGGGATTAATATGTTGGGAGACAAGACAGCCAAAAAAAAAAAAAAGGATTAAGTTGATCTTGCCTTGGTTGCAAAGTTATATACTACATAATAACAATTAAAAAATTTGTATAGCATTTTGAAGTTTACAAAACAATTTATCATAATTACTTCATTTGAACCTCACAGCAACCTTGTGAAGGAGGTATTATATTCACTTAGGGAGAGTATTATATTTACTTAAATCTACTTAAGGATGAGGAAACTGAGTTTGAATTGCCAAACATCAAAGAAGCTGGCAAGTAATACAACATGATTTTTTTAAAAAGTTTTATTAGATATAATTCATATACTATATAATTCACCTATAAAGTGTATGATTCAATAGTTTATAGTATATTCATGGAGTTTTGCAACCATCACCACAATCAACTTTAGAACATATTTTTATTGCTTCAAAAAGAAACCTCATAAACATTAGCAGGTATTCCAATTCCCCAGCACTAGGCAATCACTAATCTAACATTCTATCTTTATAGATTTGTTATTCTGGCCATTTCATATAAATGGAATCATATAACATATGGTATTTTTTATTTTTTTCACTTAGCATAATGTTTTCAAGGTCCATCCATGTTGTAGCACGTATCAACACTTCATACCTTTGTATGGCTCAATAATATTTCTGTCTTAGTCTGTGATGTTATTACAGAGTTTCTGATAAGGGGTAATTTATAAAGAACAGAGATTTATTTTTTACAGTTCTGGAGGCTGGGAAGTCCAAGGTTGAAGGCTCTGCATCTGACAAGGGCCTTCTTTCTGCATCACCCTATGTTGGAAAGCAGAAGGTGAAAGGGCAAGAAAGCATGCGTGTGCATGTTAGAGATCAAACTCACAACCTCAAGCCCTTTATTTATTTATTTATTTATTTAGAGATGGAGACTTGCTCTGTCACCCAGGCTGGAATGCAGTGGCATGATCTTGGCTCACTACAACTTCTGCCTCCTGAGTTCAAGCGATTCTCCTGCCTCAGCCTCTTGAGGAGCTGGGATTACAAGTATGTGCCACCATGCCCAGCTAATTTTTGTATTTTTAGTAGAGATGGGATTTCACCATGTTGGCCAGGCTGGTCTTGAACTCCTGACCTCAAGTGATCCACTGGCCTAGACCTCCCAAAGTGCTGCGATTACAGGATTGAACCACTGCACCCAGCCCTCAAATCCTTTAGTAATCAACATTAGTTCATTCATGAGAGTGTAGCCCTCATGACCTAAATATCACTCATCAGGCCTCACCTAATAGGAATTAGGCTGAATTGGGGATTAAGTTTCCAAAACATGCTTTTCAGGGGGCATACTTAAACCATAGCAATTTTATTGTATGGATATATCATATTTTGTTCATTCAGTCACCAGTTGATGAACATTTAAGTTGTTTCTACTTTTTGGCTATTCTAAACAATGCTGCTATAAACATTCATGTTCAGGTTTTTGTGTAGACATATTTTCATGTACAACTTGATCTTCAACCCCAGTTTTTTGTCATAGGCAGAATTCTAAGATGGCCACTATCATTTCCACCCTCTAGTATATATACCCTACATAATCCCCTCCTCTTGAGTGTGGGCAGGACTTGTGACTATGGATGGGATAACACTCCCCTGATTTGATTATGTCACATGGCAAAGATAAGGGAATTTGCTGATGTAATTAAGGCACTGAATCAGTTGACTTTAAGTTAATCAAAAAAGAGATTATCTTGGATGGGTCTTATCTAATCAGGCAAGTCCTTTAAAAGAGGGTCCTGTCCTTTCTTGAAAGAAAGGTTCAAAACCAAAGAAATTCTGTTTCTGGCCTTGGAGAAGCAACCAATCATGTTAATTACCTATAAAAGGGGTCACATGGCAAGGATCTGAGGATCCTTCTAGAAACAGAGTAGTCCTCAGCCAACAGCCAGCAAGAAAACAAGGATTTCAGTCCTACAATTGTAAGAAAGTTTTTGGGCAATCAGTAAGTTTGAGAGAGGGACCCCAAGTCTCAGATGAGATTGCAGCCCTGGCTGATATCTTGATTTTCATCTTGGTGAGATCTGGAGCAGAGAATGCAACTCATCTGTATCTAGATTACTGACCCACAGAAATAGTGAGATAATAAATGTATGTTGTTTTTAGCCACAAAGTTTGTGTTAGTTTGCTATGCAGCAACATGAAATCAATACAACATCATACTGATGCTTTTGCCATCATACCATTCAGTACTGCCTCCATGTACCTGAGTTTCCTTCCTTCTCTGTAATTGTTAATACTACCATAATTATTGCAGTTACCTGGGTAACAATAGATCTTTAAAAAAATCTGATTCTGCCAGAGAGGCTCCCTCAAACATAAAGTAAATAATGATTCGGGTTAGTAAGAAATCACAGAATAATGGGTTTTATAGCCAGAGGTATCATAGTGATATTACATTAATAGACAGATATGAACCCTCATCAGGCTTAGCCTATTAAAAATTGATGTCACACTCAAGCCTATCAACCCCTTTGTAACCCATCTTATTAAAATAATTTTCCAGATAACGCTCTAATTTTTCTCATTCTCATTCTCTCACCCCACTTCAACATCTTTTAGAATATCTTGAAATTGCAACTTGGAGAGTTTAAGATGAAAACTTTGAAGTGAGCTCTGAGAGCTTAAAAACATCATACTAAGTTATTAATCTATAGCTTTATCATGGGTCTACATGCCACACAGATAAAAAGACAAGTTTTCACAGTTCACTGGATCCTTCACACCAGAGTAAAACCATGGAGCTTTAAAACAGCAAGCAAGTTAGATCTTCAAGAGACTTGAAATTAGGGTATACCTGCCGGGCATGGTGACTCACGCCTGTAATCCCAGCACTTTCGGAGGCTGAGGCAAGTGGATCACCTGAGGTCAGGAGTTCGAGACCAGCCTGACCAACATGGTAAGACCCCTGTCTCTACTAAAAATACAAAAAAAAGAAAGAAAGAAGGAAATTAGGGTATACCTAGAAATATTTCTAAGGGATACACATGATGACTCTTGGGATGGACTCAATACATAGTGTTCAAAAGGAGATGATTCTTATCGTGCCTTCTACATGGGGTCCTGCAGTCCTGCGAAATTCCCACAAGATTATTCTTTGTCGAGATAAAGCTGGGTCACTGCTTTATAATACATAGGACTGCCCACAATATTACAGTGAAAACAGATTTGGCATGCCCCCTAAATCCTACAGGTGACATTGACACATACAAGAAAAGGCAGCATAGTTTAGGTTGGCAGCATAGACTTTAGTGTCAGGTTTAGGTTTGAGTTTTGACTCCGCTGTTTACTAGGTAAGCAATCTTGGGAAAGTTCTTTAATGTCTGTAAGTCTCAGGTTACATCAGCAGAAAAAAATGGTGATTATAATATTAGCTACCTCATACAATATTTGAGAGGATTATATGATTATGTATGTAAAGCAGTAGCTACTCCCTGTTACAGATGAAGCACTCGATAATTAATAGCTGTTATTATATATGAGGATTAAGATATTATTTTGCATGATATGCAAAGAAACCAGCTCATTTACAAATTTGTAGAAGATTTTTTTCCCCTGGAGGTTAAGCATTAAAGTTTACTAAAATCTCTAAATTTTTATTAAGTTAAAAAATAACTAAAACTTTGCATTCATTTTTAAAATTGAATTTTTATACAAACAACTATTATTAAAACCCTCTATGGCATGGTGATAAGGAGCATGGGCTCTGGAATCAGACCTTCTGGATTTGGATATCATCTCTACCACTTCCAAACTACTTGGGCAAGCCCAGAGCTTTCTTTCCTCATTTGTAAGGTGGAGAGTATAACAGAAACCACTCTTTATGTGCGTTGAGTGGATTAAATTCAATGATGCAACTTAAAACACCCGGTGCAGTGTAGTGCAGTGCTTAAAACAGAATAAATGCCCAATAAATATTCCCTTCAAAAAAGGGGAAAAAAAAGTGATAAACATAACTTTAAAACAACTACTTATTTTGTACAATGTTCTCCTAAAATCTCAATAGTAATAAACATGTGTGTATGTGTTTATATATTCATACACATAAATGTATATATATATGTTTGTTTCTTCTTTATTCAACATTATTTCATATATACTTTCCCATATACAGTATCAACGCAAGTCCATACATATACTTTTCAAATAATAGCTGCTGAGGTATTTCATTGAACTGCTTTTGGAATACTTGGAATTATTTTCAAAAGTTGCACTGATCATGGCGGCTCATGCCTGTAAATCCCAGCCATTGGGGAGGCTGAGGCAAGAGGATCACTCGAGGCTTGGAGTTTGAGACCAGCCTGGGCAACATAGCGAAACCCCACCTTTAAAAAATTTTTTAAATGTATGTCGGGCACGGTCGTACGCACCTTAGTCCCAGCTACCTGGGAGGCTGAAGTGGGAGGATCCCTTGTCCAGGAGCTTGAGGCTGCAGTAAGCTGTGATTGCAACACTGCACTCCAGCCTGAGTGACAAGAGCGAGACTCTGTCTCTAAAAAATAAATAAACAAAGTAAAACAACAGAAAAAGGTGCTATTATTACTAACACTGATATAAACATCTTTATGCAATGCATCTTATTTTGGGGGAAGGGTAATTTTGGGCTGCATTTTTTAAAGTGTAAACCAGGTTAAGAGGTATACAATAGAGACAAGAGGGCTAACTGACAACATGTAAGAGACACTACCCTACAGACTCCAAACACAGACAAGTTGGTTAAAAGTAGCAACAAAAAGACCCACAGTTTTTAAAAAATGCATAGTTGAGCTTGAAAGCAAACAAAGGAAATGTCTAGAGGTTAGAAAACGAAGAGGAAAATCACAGCCAGATTGACCTATAATTTTCTTGTATGGTCCTTGTCCATGTATTAAGTTTATACTAGCCTCATAAAATATGTAGGTCATCCAGATAATCATAGTGGATTAATGAAACCTATTTATCGCCTTTTCCTTACAGACTCCACCAAAATAATATAAAAGAATAAAACAGAAATAAATCCACAAGGATAAAGAGACTAGGATTAGAGAAGGGCAATGCCAGGATCTTCAACTAAGTCATTATTTTTAAGATCTAAGGCAGGCCGGGCACAGAGGTTCACGCCTGTAATCCCAGCACTTTGGGAGGCCGAGGCGGGTGGATCACGAGGTCAGGAGATCGAGACAATCCTCAGTGAAACCCCGTCTCTACTAAAAATACAAAAAATTAGCCAGGCATGGTGGCATGCACCTGTAGTCCCAGCTACTCAGGAGGCTGAGGCAGGAAAATCGCTTGAACCTGGGAGGCGAAAGTTGCAGTGAGCGGAGATCGTGCCACTGCACTCCAGCCTGAGCAACAGAGTGAGACTCCGTCTCAAAAAAAAAAAAAAAAAAAAAAAAAATCTAAGGCAAGTATGGTAAAATCTTAAGCTATGACTAAGCTGGGTTGTAGGTACATGGTGATTACATCTTTCTTTGTAATTTTCAGTTATGATTCAATATTTCCAAATGTTAAAATTACATGGAAAATAAAGAAGTTAGTTTCAGAAAGTGATACGTGCTCTAAAAGTGCCTCTCAAACTTGAATGTGCATATGAACAACCTGAGGCATTCTAATTAAAATTCGGATTTTGAATCTTTAAGTCTGGCATCGGGCTTGAGATTCTGCATTTCTTTTTTTATTGCTATGTAATAGCTGTACATATTGTTGAAGTACATGTGATATTTTGATACATGATGCATATGATATCATAAACAATATATACAACAAGGTAATAATCAAATAAAGAAACATTTAGCTTTTCTTTATGTTGGGAACGTTCTCTTTCTTCCAAATGTGGTGTACATACACAATAAAATATTGTTCAGCCATAAAACAATGAAATCCTGTCATTTGCAGCAACATTGATGGAACTGAAGGTCATCATGCTAAGTGAAATAAGCCAGGTACAAAAAGACAAATACCACATGTTCTCAGTCATATGTGAGAGCTAAAAAAGTATATCTCATGAAGGTAGAGGGTAGAATCGTGGTTATCAGAAGGTAAGAAGAGCAGAAGGGAGGGGACAATGAAAAGAGGTTGGTCAATGGGTACAAAAATGTAGTTAGAAGGAGTAAGACCTAGTGTTCTATAGTACAGTGGGGCAGGTGACTATAGTTAACAATAATTTATTGTATAGTTCAAAATAGCTAAAAAAGATTCTGCAGTTCTAACAACCTCTCAAGTAATGCCAATGCTAGTGGTCCATGGATCACATTGGAATAGCAAGATTTTAAGGGAAATAACACAAGGCAATGGTGATACAGAGTGGTGGGGACAGGGGGTGGCCTCTTTAGATAAGGTTCTCTTGGAAAGCTTCTCTAAGCAGGTGACATTTGTTTTGAGACCTGAATGATAAGAAAAAGTCATTTAAAAATCTACAGGAAAGATATTCCTGTTAGAGGGGAAAGCAAGTGGAAAGGTCCTGAGGTGAGAATAAGTTCTGGTATTTTTTAGAAACAGAAGACCACTGTGGCCTTCTTAAATTGCTCAAGTGTTTCTTCCACATTTCAGGTGTTATTACGTGAAAAGAGCACTATGTTTGGAGTCATAAAACCTAGGTTTGGTCTCCATCCCATTAGCTCTGTGGCCTCTGACCTAGTCACAACTTTTCTTAGCCTCAGTTTCCTCATAAATATGGGAATATTAATAAATAATACCTATCTTCCATGGTCGATGTGAGGATCCAATGAAATAAGGTATGACAAAGCAGACTGTAAGTTACAAAATACTATACACATTTAAGTATAATTATTGCATACATAAAGTGCTATCATGTGATCTGTGGTTGTAGCAGCTATTTGTATCAGCTTTTATTGTGTATACCTCTGTCTCTTTAATTTATGTCAGACAGTTATGTGTCAAGTTATTACAGGCTGAGTTGGCCTTTTTGTTGCTGCTCTTCCCCAGCAGTGTGTAACTCTTATTATGCTTCAAGTTCTATTTCTGGGTGCCCTGGAAATTTTCTTTGGCTTATTTGGCAAATAAATATTTGCCTCACTTTAGCTCATCATAGAGTAACTACTTGGGTATTTCAATGTTACTCACACTTTTTGATCAAAAGAGTTGGCTTACAATGAGCACTACTTTTGGAAAAAAATAATTTGGCTCCATTCAAAGACTTTACAACTGGGTGGTAAGATTCAGTGGCAATATTCAGCCCTAAGAGAAATCATTAGTAGAGTCTAGAGTTTCTCTAATGTATACTGTAGCTGTCTAACACAGAACAGATGCTGAATAAATATTTGTTGATGACAATATAGTCATTAATATGAGGCCATTACTGATCTACTGTCAACAATACAATAATAAGCTAGAAACATCCAATTAGTCACTAAGTCCTGCCAATTCCATCTCCTAATTGCCCTGCAATCGAGCTACTGCCACTGCTACTGCTAGGTTGAGGCCTTTATTTTATGACTGAACTATTGCATTAACTTCATGACTTCAATATGAACTCCGTCCAGTCCAACCTTCTCACTTAAGCCAGGGTAGCTTAATGGACATATAAATCTGATCATGTTACTCTCCTGATTAAAACTCTTCACTGGCTATAGGATAAAGTATTAACTTCTTAGAATGAAATAGAAGGCCCTTTACCATCAGGTCTCTGTTCACTCAGGTTAACCTCCTACTACTTTCCCAAACCCCATAGACTCCTGAACCTGAAAATATTTTCTTATGCCTTCTTGCTTTTAACATGTCATCTTCTTTACGTGTAATTGCAGTCAACCTCTTCAACTTGAATTCTATTTTTCTTTAAATAACTAGCTCAAGCATCCCCTTGAATGAATCCCAGAACAAAAAAGCTAACTGCATGGGCTACAAATTTCTGTTTTTCTTTATCATACTTACTAGTCCAAAGTACCTCTTCATAAGAAGTCCATAATTATTTGTCTCTTTTGTGTGAAAAGTTGGAGAATGCAGCAGTGAATATAAAATTGCAACTGCATTATTGTCTCCGGGGTTTCACATAACATTTACAACTGGAAATGCAGTTTCCTAGATAACTGTAAACAAATTTTGACATTTTGTTGGATAATAGTGGTGACAAAAGAATATAAGCCTGTCTTTAAACATGGTCTTCTCTCCACACATTTCACTTTACCACCCTTCAGCCAACCTAAGCGATTTTTCAAGAATTAGGGACGCTGCAAAAACCAAAGCGAAGAGTTAGAAAGAGTGACAAAACTAGTAAAGATGTCTGTAGTCTCTCTCTGTGTGTGTGTGTGTGTGTGTGTGTGTGTGTGTGTGTGTGTGTGTGTGTGTGTGTGACTGTCCCACGAGGAACAGACCAAAGGAAAACTGCCCCAAGGTTTGCTCAACAGAGAACAATCAGCAAAGTAAAAGTCCTTACAGGACAGAGAAGCAGTAAATCTTACAGCTGAAGCCTCCTCCCAGGGGAAATTAACGTCTGTAGTTTAATCTTTCCTTAATTCAGAGGGGAGTGAAGATAAGAATATGCATAGGGAAAATGGAGAGAGAGGAGCGTGACATTGAGTTGGAGGAGGTAAGACAGTATTATGACAGACAAGATGCGGTTGACAGATTTAGCAGATACAATATTTGGGACACACGCATGAAGAAATGATTCGTTGTTTACGTGAAATTGAAACTTAACTAGGTAGGCATCCTGTATTTCATCTGGCAACTCCAGGAAAAGAGAAAAATACAGTGTTACTCCAATATTTCCATGTGTAAGGAAAACAATCAAAGCTCGGCTCTAAGGAAAAACAAATAAAAGAGGCTGCGCAAATGCATCCGAATCTTCAAACACAATCCATTTCCGGTCTGGGGCCCTGGGAAAACAAGGAGAGGAGAGACAAATAAGGTAGCCGAATTCAGTCCGCCAGTGTCCCATAATCCTCTTCTCTCGGTTCCTCTTTCCTCGCTCAAGATGGCGCTGCCCGCGGTGCATTCTTGGCGCTGGGCGGCTGCGGCGGCTGCTTTCGAAAAGCGCCGGCACTCCGCGATTCTGATCCGGCCTTTAGTCTCTGTTAGCGGCTCAGGTCCGCAGTGGAGGCCACATCAACTCGGCGCCTTGGGAACCACTCGAGCCTACCAGGTGAGATGCCATTGACATGGAAGAATAGGGTGAAGGGCAAGGGGACCTGTAGGGAAAAGGTTGCCCTCGTGACCTCGGGGCAGAGAGAGCACCAAGAAGAAAGTCATGGCTAACTCGGAGCAGCAGTAAGTGAAGGAAATTAACGTCAGTAATTTGAGGAAAGGGCGAAGAAGAAAACCTTTGAGTTCAGCAAAGGGAAACGGGGCAGGAGGTTCTGGGCAGAGGACACCTGGAGCGCTGGAGGCTCTCGTAGGAGTCATAGTTTTTCTCTCATATTAAGAGTTGGGGTAGACACCATTCCCAGCCTGCTTGCCTTTCTAAATACGAGGAAAACTGGGTTATTTTCCCCAATTAGTAATGGAATTTGGGACAGTTTATCTGTGGTTCAGATTTTACTCAGTTGGAATTAGCAATTCGGAGAGCACTGTAATGACAGCAAGCTATCTATAAACAAGTGGCGCCAGTTAACTCCCTTGCTGACAGGCGTGCTTCTTGATAGGCCAAAACCGTAACTATCTTTCCAAAACATAGACCGCCCTAAATTCTTGTATAAATATGACTGTCCCAGATCTGAAAAGTACAGCGATGTTCTCTGTGCACATGTCATTTTGGAAGCCATAGGCTACTTATCCTTAACTTACGAATGTAGCTATGGTTGTAGTGCCTCCTAATATTTGAGCCCATTATTACCTCTCACTCAGGAACGGTTTTTTAAAAAATTATTTGTACTTAACTGTACTAAAGTATATCTTTTTATTTTCTGTGTATTGACAAGAGGTTTAATTGCCACCACTTATTTATCAGTATCACTTTAAAATATTGTCAGTTTTGTATGAGAAACAACCTCTTAAATTTTGATTCTTCATCTACAAATATTTAACGTCTACCTTGTACATAGCCGTGTGCTAGATGATAGGGTACTAAGAGAGACATACAGTTATGCCTTCAAGGATTGTACAGTTTAGTTAAGGAGATTGGATCTATGCATTACAAAAATAACTGAAAAACACAGTGGTAGGTTAATTAGCAAATGAATAGTATGTACAATAAAGGCTATAGGCATCCAGAGGAAATAGTGATAATTAAGGACCAGGTTATAAAGAGTATTTCATGCTGGTGATGGAACTGGGGAGAATATTCTGAACAGGGAGAATAGGGAATGACACTAAGCATGTGGAAGGCTGATGGAATGAAATTTATAGTTCATTCTGTAATTATTGAACACCTCTACAGGAGCAAACAAAATAAAAGTCCTGTCTTTAAAGAGCTTAAAATCTAGTGGGAAATATGTAAATTAATCGGCAATTAAAATATAGTGGAGCTGTGTAATAATGGGAAAGGTACAAGGTATGGGACAGTATATGTGAGGGGTATTAAGTCTAATCTTAAGGTAGGGAAGATTGCCTTAAGTAACCGATACCTAAGGCAAGAGCTGAAAAATTAGAAGTTAGCCAGTTAAAGAAAGAATCGCATGTGCACAGGCCCACAAGTCAGAGAGAACATGGACCTCTTCTAGAACTGCATGTAGTTTAGACTGTAGTGAGTCATTCAAGATAGGAAATAGCAGATTAGGCTAAAGAAGCAAATCTAGATGATTTTATTAAGGTTTTTAAAGTATTTTATGGTTGAAAGTTTCTAACACATGATCTCTTGGGAATGGTTTTTGTTCTGTAGTTCTCCAATAAGGCAGATGAAGTTAAGATAAAATTTGTAGGACTTTCTTAAGCTGGAAGAATGAGGGGGAAGAGGGAAAAGGAGAAGTTATTAGGAATCTCAGAGGAGGCAATGGCAATACAAATTTAGCTTTCTCTCTTTCCATGAACGCTATCTCCACAACTTCCTTCTTCCACTCTGTTCTTTACATCCTACCATTTCCTTTAGTTACCATTTCCTCAGTGTGCAAAACAAGGAAAAGATGTTACCTTTGTTTTCTGTTTCTTAAAGGCATGGAACTCTTGCCATCCTTTTTTTAAAATATGGATTTAACAGGGTGAGAAAGGATGATTACAAAGTTTTCAAAGTAGAAGCTGAGGTAACCTGAGATACCTGCAAATTCGTGACTTGTGATTAAGATTACAAAATAATTATTGAGTTCATACTTTTAGGATGATCATTAGTATATAGCGTAATATTTTAGAGCTGAAAGGAACCTTAGAGCAGTGTTATGAAATAATGTTAGTGGGTTGGATTAGCACTTTTTTAGATGAAATTCAGTAGAATATAAAGAAAATAGCAGTGCATTTTACATCTTAAGTGAAGTATTGTTTCATGAACTTTTATGTGTGTATATACACACACTATATATATTATATATATATATACACACACACACACACACACACACACACAGAGTACCACATGTGTGTGATTACTGGAATTCATTGTAAAATGTATTTCTCACCCAGTATATGCTCTAGACCTGGGCTGTGGAATATGGTAGTTCTTTTGGATAGGTACTATTTTGTTTTCATTTGTTGGTCTGACCTCATGGACAAAGAATGGGAGCTTTAATTTCTCCCAGTAGCAAGTTCCACCTTCCTCTTCTTCCACCATTGGCTGCTAAGAGTTAGCCGAGTAGATAAAAGTTAAAATACTTTACTCCTGGCTTTCATATTAACTGAAGTGGGAATATAATAACAACACTAGGGAAATAATCCTCCTATTCTACATTTTAGAGGTTCTAGTTCATATTTAAATTTAACAATATAAGATGCCTATGAAGAAACTACAGTGATTACTCAACAGTCCCAAAACGTACTAAAAGAATAAAAAACAGAACTTATCCATCCTGGCTAACATGGTGAAACCTCGTCTGTACTAAAAATACAAAAAAAAATTAGCCGGGCGTGGTGGTGGGCTCCTGTAGTCCCAGCTACTTGGGAGGATGAGGCAGGAGAATGGCGTGAACCCGGGAGGCGGAGCTTGCAGTGAGCCGAGATCGCGCCACTGCACTCCAGCCTGGGCGACAGAGCAAGACTCCGTCTCAAAAACAAACAAACAAACAACAACAACAAAACAGAACTT